>NC_136072.1:1188063833-1188663833 GCF_964261635.1 Lissotriton helveticus | reverse complement strand
AAAGTTCTTGGCAACTATCGAACATGGCAACCCTGATCCCTCATGATCGTGGAAACAGTGTGCTACTTTTCGCTCAGTCACTCGTGCTCACTTTGTCTCAGAGAGATACACAAAATAAACAGTGGGAACGCTTTCAATAAGCATTTATTGAACCAGCGTCATTCAGTGGCGGTGCGTCCATTAGGGGCGTTCGGGCGTTGCCCCACTAACGAGACGACCGCCGAGTCCGACTGCACTGAATATAAAGTATTACTATTTGCACAATCACTGTCAGTATTATTATGAATTTAAAACTGAGCGCACTAAGGCCCGGGAAAAGCCCGACAGGGTCGGGACTGCATAGGGAAGTGGGCCGGCGGCGTGGGGGACGGGGCTGCGTCAGAGTGACAGCCAGGCAGGCCAGTAAGCAGCGCACAGCCGCACAGGCAGAGGGGTGCGCATGTAAAAGGCCGGAGTAGTCGAGATTTTGACTGGCCTACGCATGCGCACATTTGAGACCTCCACCCCCCCCCTACCAATAGTGTCCGACATAGGCATGTACCCGGGGCCCGGGTCTCAAAATGGGCAGATATCAGTCTGCTCTTAGCCCAATCCTGGCGCAGTGGCGCTGCTAACGCCGTGCCAGGATTGGCTACTCCAGCAGGATGGTGCCGTGTTGGCTGCTCTAAGGCATTGGCGTTGGTGATTGGCCACACTGCGCGTGCTGGATTCATGCCACGAGCCGAGGCCCACGACAACAACAACAGTAAGTGAAACTAAGACTGATGATGTTCATGATGAGTCATACTAGTAGTCTCTAGCAGTGGGGCACGTGACTGTTGTTGTCGGACTCGTCGACTCACCTCGACTCGTGACCAGACGTGTGTGTAGTTTATGCCACTCACTGACTGACTGGTGTCTGCCACTGGAACGCCTGCCTGGAGGGACCTCACCCGACCTAGTGTGACTGACTGACATCATTCGAGACGAGACCGCGTCCCCCCCACCCACGTAAGTTAGTTACTTATGCCACCAACCAATGAATTTACTACCTTGAGTTGAGTTTATGATGAGAGTGAGTGATGGTTTTATGTGTGTCAGTGTGTGTGTCAATACTCTGAATCACCCGTAATGTGTGCGCGCGCTGCGCTGGAAGTGGAGGCCCGTGATTATTAGAACTGGCTAGTCTCTACTCTGATAATTGTTTTGGGACTTGGGAGGCATCATTGACGTTCGTAATGTTGTTTTCACGGACATTGCCAAAAAGCTTGACTATTGGCACCCAGTGCTGTAATGCAGCGCGCGCCTGCGAATCCGGACACTGTGTGATCCTGGGCGGCACTGTATTACCGAGTCGACCCCAGGGGTCGGGTCGGTAATAACTAGGCCTAGGGGCGACTATCTCAGACGGACCACCACATCAGATAACAACACGTATTTCTGAGCTGCAATGCAAGTCTGTGCAGTGCCTAGATGGATAAATGCATGTAATTTTCTATAGTTGAAAGGGAATCTTTGGCAGGGGTATTAAAGGCAGCAACATATGTTTCCTGAATTAGCTCATGCATTGGGGTTAGGAAGCCAATAAATAATGTCCGATCGATCATGTAACAAGTCTGCATTTTTTAACAAAGCCTTTTTAATTAGCACGGGCTTCAGTGGTCCCGATGTGAAGCAAAGGGTCCCGGGACATGTGCATCGGGCGGCATCTCTTCCTAAAGCGCGCTCTCTCTGCTCTGCCTTTGATTGATTCATGGAATAACATATCAGTGGCAGTGCGGTTTTTCACTTCCAGCTGCTGCCATGTTTTCAGAATGACATCAGACCTCACCCAGTAAAAATATTCACATCTTCCTCTCCAAGGAGAGAGACAACATCCTCTCACTCCTTCCGTAAACTTCCAGCCACTGATCTATTTATGTTGAATCTTAAATATAAGCCCATGCCATAGGAATCTGTCACTACTCTGTAAGCCACTGATGTTGATTCTAAAATTGAAAGTCTGACCTGATGAAAGGCTCACCTCCATATGCCCAGCATTTCTTATCGCTGCCAGAGCAAACGAGTGTCCCACCTAGCAGTGCTCGCTCTCTACAAAGTGGCATTTCGTCTATTTATGTTTTCCCTACAGATCATCCTAAACACGCTGCCACTGCTATTAATTATCATTCTCTGAAGTATGATAATGAAATCAGAGACCTGAGAACTCCATCTAAGCAAGCTATGTTCATATGACCGCTTACCATAGTTGATTCCCTACCACATAAAGGTGTACAGCCACTCTGTGTTGCCCAGTTCTTAACTGCAGATCTGCTAACACCTTTTGAGGATGAGTCGTAATTTACACTAACGTTGCCAAACTTGAGGGCATATTTACTAATATATCATGTAACAGAGCGCAGCAAGCAAAGTTGTTGTGCTGCATTGTGTGGGAGAGAGCAGTACAGCACCATTCGTTTTGTATGAAATTCCCAGATATACTTAAGAGCTTTTTCCCCACTTCGTATGTGTGCTGTAAACTGCAGTACACAGAAAAAGTGGGAAACATTTGGAGAATTTTTTCCCCCTACTTTGCACACGCCTCAAGAAGGTGTATTATTTGGGCAAAGCCATGTCTAGAAATGTCAGTATATATGAAAGAGGAATACAAGAGGTATTTACCGAGTTCTCTTCCACCTTAGTTGAAAAGTACATCAAACGAGGAGCCCTACGGAACGGGGCATGCTGCTACCTGTGTATTACACTGGAATACTGTATATTATCCACAAAATAATAAAAGGTAGGAGTTGGAGAGGTTTTCTGGAGTTAGAAAGTTTTTTGTTTTTTTTAGAGTTTAATATAGCGCGAACTAGACCCAAAGATATCAGGTATCGGAGCACTTTACATGAG
The DNA here is from genome assembly GCF_964261635.1 of Lissotriton helveticus. Lineage (NCBI taxonomy): Eukaryota > Metazoa > Chordata > Amphibia > Caudata > Salamandridae > Lissotriton > Lissotriton helveticus. The sequence continues at coordinate 1,188,660,965 of NC_136072.1, read as the reverse complement.
CACCAGTTTCGGTACAGATGGGCACATTCGTTTTTGTTAGGCGCGGGAAGATTAAGTGATTTGCCCAAAATCACAGGATGTTGAGCGTCGTTGCAAAGGCTTGAACCCGGTACCCCAGGTTCGAGGTCGACTGCTCTAGCCACACGGCTAACTCCTCTCCCAAAATCCCAGAAATACTTGCTAGTCCATTGGAAATACACTCCCTGAGACCACTCCTAGTTCAAAATTGATGACAACGCAAATTGTTAAGAATTCGCACACTCTGCATGCAAATGCCAATACACCATACACCTACTTGGTGTTACATTCTGTATTATCTGAACATATAAAAAGAGAATTATCTTGCCATAGTAAACTGCACATTTACGGGGAGCAGTATATCAGACATGGAGCATCATGCATTTATTAAAATATGCTCTAATGTGGTTATTGCCCATGCATCTGAAAACAAGCCATTCCCAATGTTGTGTTTTAGTGGACACATCTACTATAATCAATGGTACACTCTTGTGAATTTTAGCGGGGATGTCAATATAGAGCGAATGTGCTATCTACGCCAGCCTTGTTTCATGCAGAAGACCTGCCCCCAGTGTGATTAAGCCAAAGTAGTTACGAGGGGCAGGCCTGTCATCTTTTATTTTTATTTTAGTGTGTTTATGCCCTGGAGTAATGCTTGTGCGTGGTTTGGTCCAAACCTTGAGGGAGGAGGAGTCGAGAAGACTCGAGGGCACGTGGCCTGCGAGTCCTTAGATTGGCATTTAAACTCGTGAAGTGCATATTTTGCACACCCAAATTGAAGCTAGTCATGGAAATTTCTTTATAAAGCGAGTCCAAAGTGCTAATTCAACACTCTGTTTTGTTATAGAGGTATAAGTTTACCCCAATCTTTCCTGAGGAAAATCTTATGAATAACCAACCAACTTTGGAGAACATCTGCCTGACAACTGCCTTACGTTGTGTTGGGCTTTCTTCAGGACCTTGCTCACAGTGAATTAAAATGTGGTGTGGTTGAGAAAAGTGAAAGTGAGTGGCAAAATAGTAATTACACCACATGTATATGCATTTTAAACAGCACACACGCTAAGGTGTGCTGGCTTATGCCATGTGGACTGACCGTATTTCGTGTCCACCTGCGGTATTTTACATTGGTTACGGAAATACAAAGTAAATCGGGACCCGGGGCAGGAGACCCTTAGCTTCCCTACTTGTGTAAAAGGGCTCACCCGGCTCAAAACCTATTCTCGATTCCGCATTCCGATTTCTCACCCACACCACATTTTAATTCACTGTGAGCAAGGTCCTGAAGAAAGCTCAACACAATTTGTATATGGGCTGAAACATGTCGACCTAACAGATAACTTAGACCCAACTAAATAAGTCTCTTATAGTTATCCACTAGTTTTTTGGTCTCGCCTGTCGATGCGCATGCGCATCGAGCAAGCGAGACTATAGGGGCTCATCCACTCTTTATCCACACTGCAAGGAATCGTGGCGATTCCTTGCAGTGCCCGTGACTTTTAAGGTCAATGCGCATGCGCATTAAGCTTATGCGCATGCGCATTGACCTTAAAAGTCACGGGCGCGTGCATGTCCGTCTTTGTTTACCCGCTCCGCCCCCTCCCGCCGTGTCGCCTTGCCTACTCTCTTCCACAGCCTCCCCCAGCTCCGCCCCCTCACTACTTGATTGCACGGCCGCTAGGCCGTGCCTCCCCTACTCTCCTCCCCCCTCCTCCTCTCCTCCCCTGCCTGCCTGCCGCTAGCCTTGCCTACTCTCTCTCGCACCCTCCCCCAGCTCCGCCCCCTCACTACTTGATTGCACGGCCGCTAGGCCGTGCCTCCCCTACTCTCCTCCCCCCTCCTCCTCTCCTCCCCTGCCTGCCTGCCGCTAGAAAGCATGGGATACTGTGCTGCCTTAACTATTTGCTATGGCCATGTTAAAATCAGAGCCAAGTCGTAAATATACATTTTTCCACACCACTGTTTTTTCGATAAAAACGTGATTATTCACAGTTTACGCTGCTAATCCGTGGCCAAACAGACAATATGAAGCTCTGAGTCTATTCTCTTCCTAGCGTGCTGTGACTGCCTCCCCCGCTGTATCCCCTCACCCCCCCCCCCCCTGCTGTATCCCCTCACCCCTGGTCTCTCCCCACGTCTCTCCGTTGCTCTCCCCTCTGCTGTCGCTCTCTCTCTCGCTCACTCCCCGGCTCTCTTCTTGCCTTGCTGCTGCTCTGCCTCTTTGTGTCTGATCCCAGGCTCACATGTCGGAGCTGGCAGCCCCCGCGGCTAGTTCCTATCTGTGCGACAGCATTTTTAATTTAACACAACCGCCTTTGATGTTTTCAAATATTTATAGCCAGCTTCAGAGCACTGCAGAAGTGTTTCCATTCAGATGGAACGGCTCGGCTCGCTCTCCTCGTGCAGGCCCTCTTAAACTCGGATCCCGCGGGATTTAGTTCACGCGAAATTCTCTCCGTGTCTCGTGCTTTTCTGTCTCTTTAACTTTTACTTTCCTTTCACAGCCTGTCATATGTTGTTGGACTCTCCCAGAAATAGCTAATGGATCGAAATATCAGAATATACAGAAAATCGAAAACTGCGACCAAGAAAAGCTCGTGCTGAGAAGTAAATCTTTAAATCTAAGAAGGACTTTGCGTGCTTTACAAGTGTTTACAGGGGAACAGCGTAGAACTGCACAGTTAATTTGATAGTACAAGCACATGCAATGGATGCACTTATTTCATATCTGTTTAATCCGTTCATTTTAATTCCTTTGGTCGCTTTAGTTCTAGTCATTATTTCTTTGCCTCTCCGATTGCGCTCTTCAATTACCCTCCACGCCCACAATTTATTTTTCTCATTCTCTGTAGTACTCTGCCAATTCTCACAATGTCTACCATTTTTCGAACCCCGCCTCCCCCCTCCCTCCCAGCCTCCACAGTTTCCGCTCTTCCAATATTCTGAATATTTCTGAATTGTTTCGTTTCTCTCCCTGTATGGAAGTGTGAAGTTTAGAAACTACCTGAAAACGTGGTTATTGAAGCAGGCTGTACACTCACCCTCAACCCCTCACTCACCCTCACTCTCACTCATCCTCACTCACCCTCAACCCCTCACCCTCACTCACCCTCAACCCCTCACCCTAACTCACCCTCACCCTCACTCACCCTCAACCCCTCACTCACCCTCTCACCCTCAACCCCTCAACATCAACCCCTCACCCTCACTCACCCTCACCCTCACTCACCCTCACCCACCCTCACCCACCCTCACCCTCACTCACCCTCACTCACCCTCACTCACCCTCACTCACCCTCACTCACCCTCACCCTCACTCACTCTCACCCTCACTCACCCTCACTCTCACTCACCCTCACTCACCCTCACTCACCCTCGCTCTCACTCACCCTCAACCCCTCACCCTCACTCACCCTCAACCCCTCACTCACCCTCACTCACCCTCACCCACCCTCACCCTCACTCACCCTCACTCACCCTCAACCCCTCACCCTCACACAGTGCAATAGTTCTCGGAGCATTTGAGTTAGAGCTTTTAGAAATGTTTATGGCTTTTTTTTTTAATTCTTTAGCATTGGCTACAGGAAACAAAAATGCTAAAGATTTACACAAAAACCCATAAACAATTCTAAAAGCACTAACTCTAATGCTGCGAGACCTATTGCATTTCCAATGCTTGTTATTATATCCTGGGCCACTGGGAATAAAGAATTTTTGATCAGTTAAAGTCCCATAGATATTTTTAATACACCACTTCATCACAATTTCAGAAAAATACTGCTCTACGGTAATCAGGTGTCGCAGCACAGCTGAGGAGCCGAATGCTACACAGCTGAGTAGCATTCGGCTCCTCAGCTGGGAACCCGATGATGAAGCATGACACCAACCAGGTTGGTGTGTGAGGGTTATTCTAAAAATCAATACAAAAGGGGATGATGGACGGAGCGTTTGAGCAAATCAAACACTCACCCCCAGTCCACTGATCTGGGTTTAATCCATCACCATTCTTTAGCTCACTCAGCCACCCCAGTTCAGACATGGCTATATGCAAATCAGTCTGACCCTGTGCCTCATGGGAACAGTCCAGCCCGAACTGCCAAGCCATGTCTTCCCTGGACCGGAAACAAGCATCCTGGGACCGGTTTCGGATTCATAATCCTCATCAGCCAGGCTATCTTGAATCCAGTGGCCAAGTGAGCAAGGGACTCACGTCTGAGCATACCCTGCCACACTTAGGGCGAACAAAGCAATACAAAAGGGGATGATGGACGGAGCGTTTGAGCAAATCAAACACTCACCCCCAGTCAACTGATCTGGGTTTAATCCATCACCATTCTTTAGCTCACTCAGCCACCCCAGTTCAGACATGGCTATATGCAAATCAGTCTGACCCTGTGCCTCATGGGAACAGTCCAGCCCGAACTGCCAAGCCATGTCTTCCCTGGACCGGAAACAAGCATCCTGGGACCGGTTTCGGATTCATAATCCTCATCAGCCAGGCTATCTTGAATCAAGTGGCCAAGTGAGCAAGGGACTCACGTCTGAGCATACCCTGCCACACTTAGGGCGAACAAAGCAATACAAAAGGGGATGATGGACGGAGCGTTTGAGCAAATCAAACACTCACCCCCAGTCAACTGATCTGGGTTTAATCCATCACCATTCTTTAGCTCACTCAGCCACCCCAGTTCAGACATGGCTATATGCAAATCAGTCTGACCCTGTGCCTCATGGGAACAGTCCAGCCCGAACTGCCAAGCCATGTCTTCCCTGGACCGGAAACAAGCATCCTGGGACCGGTTTCGGATTCATAATCCTCATCAGCCAGGCTATCTTGAATCCAGTGGCCAAGTGAGCAAGGGACTCACGTCTGAGCATACCCTGCCACACTTAGGGCGAACAAAGCAATACAAAAGGGGATGATGGACGGAGCGTTTGAGCAAATCAAACACTCACCCCCAGTCAACTGATCTGGGTTTAATCCATCACCATTCTTTAGCTCACTCAGCCACCCCAGTTCAGACATGGCTATATGCAAATCAGTCTGACCCGGTGCCTCATGGGAACAATCCATCACCATTCTTTAGCTCACTCATGAGGCACAGGGTCAGACTGATTTGCATATGGCCATGTCTGAACTGGGGTGGCAGAGTGGGCTAAAAAACGGTGATGGATTAAACCCAGATCAGTTGACTGGGGGTGAGTGCTTGTATTGTCAACGCTCCGTCCATCATTTCCTTTGGTTTTTCTTTATTCTAAAAATCGTCATTACAACTCCTATGACAGCCTCAGAGGCAGAACGATCTTTTTCCGCCGTAGAGAGGATTAAGACATTCCTGAGGAACACCATGCTTCAGGAAAGACTCAATGCGTTGGCAATGCTCTCTATAGAGAGCAAGCTTGTCCAAAATATTGCTGACTTTAACGTTCAAGTAATTGAAAAATTTGCTGCGCTTAAAGACAGACGTGCTGAATTTAGATACAAAAAGTAAATATGTTGAATGGTGATAGTTTGTGACCTGTTTAGTTGGTTCTTTTGTTGTTTGCAGTTTAAATAAAAAAAAGTGGTTTTGTTGTTTGCAGTTTAAATAATAACAATCTGTGAGGTTCTCATCATTGTATCTTGAAGTCTGTTATGAAGCTCTGTTGTTATACTGAATTACTGAATATGCAGCTACCTAGTATGTTATATGACAGCTCTTTAATAATGTAATACCTGCACTTTGACAATTGCTTTATTAACCTTCCTGCGTCCTCAAATTTGCTTGGAAATGCACCATTTTTCCACTATTTTTTCAAAATTTTCTTAGGGGGTTCGGGCTCGCTCGCTGCGCTCGCTCGCAACGGTGCAGTATGATTATCAGTTTCCGCCTCACCACTTTCAAATGTCACCAGCCGCCACTGGCGTCATTGTAGTGTAAAATAGGTGTGCTGAAACAACCATTAGACAGTAACAGATATACATGGTTAAAAGCACTAACAGAGTAAAAGATTGGTTGATTTCTACCATCGTGCTAAAACAATGAATACAGGCACGTATATAAAATACATGACAGTAGAATGCGTACTCCTATGATGTGACCCTAACTAGATGTACCTAGCATGTATGAGGGTGTAGAGCCAAGAATCTGTCTAGGATAAAGTCAACCCCATTACCTTAAGTGAGAGACTGTGGCACCTCATCTTGGTCTCGAGATGGACACCCCGCAGGGGATGTGAGACCACTGATAGCTGGAGTGTCTGCGAGCAGGAGCCTCAGCGTCCCTCGACAGTGTGTCAGCATGAAAGTCCTTTTCTCCTCTGACTACCTCAGCAAGATATGGTGTATGTATACCCAAAGTATCACCCCCTGGGGATATACCTTGCTGTGTCATGTCAGTCTAAGATGACGGAAGGAATTACCCTTACACACAGTTATTATGCAGGGGATGGTAGGCTTGCTGTCCTGCTGTGATTCCAAGCATCCTCATGCATAATGTATGAGGCTCAAGCTTTTCAGAGAAAACCTCATATAATCTTTTAGGCATTACCGTAACTAGGTAAAAGGTCTGTCCTAAGAACCGTTATGTAGTTTAAAGGTAGGGTAGAATATAGGCGAAGGGTTAGGTGACTACCTGAGCCTATATTGTTGTACCGCTATGGAACATAACACCCACTCCTCACCCGATTGGAGGACATACAAAATATTTCTAATGTACGGCCAAGTGTGGTATGCAAACTATTAATAATTCCATTAAAAATGGTACTTAAAAAACGTAACATTTCTAAAAAATAAAAGAAAAAACATTGCATATGATACAAGTCTGTACTAAACATGTTTGTATATATAGTCCGAACAATGAGTGACTGAAAGCCATGCAGTTAAGAAAAAGTGTCTTGTTTAAAATTCCAAATGTGGTTGTTTTTTAAAAGGCCGCATTTTCCCAGCACATGATGAGACAAATGTTTATTTGTCCTGGCTGGGATATGCAACAGCACTGTTGCCTGCAATCGCAGATGACAATCCCTGCAACACCTCACAGATTAGGTCAATCGAGCATAGCCAGCACCATCATCCCCCCCCCTTACGTCCCTCATCAACTCCTCCCTTTCGCAGGGCCTAGTACCTCCCAGCTGGAAAGCGGCAGTGGTCAAAGGCCACCTTAAGAAACCCTCTCTTGACCCCCAGGACCTAGCCAACTATAGACCCATCTCCCTCCTCCCAGGAAACAGTAAGATCACGGAGAAGCTAGTGAATAAAAAACTATCACTATTTCTCGAGAGCAACAACTTACTCGGGACCTCCCAGACAGGGTTCCGGCCAGGCCAGGGCACCGACACCGCCCTCCTGGCAGCAGTGGAGCAGGCCAGAAGCATTCTGGACACAGGAGGATCAGTGGCAGTGATCCTCCTGGACCTCAGTGCGGCCTTCGACACTGTGAGCCACCACATCCTAATCCAACGACTGGGAGATATCGGAGTAAGGGGCACGGCCTTGAAGTGGCTAAACTCTTCCCTAGAGGATCGCTCCTTTCAAGTCTGGGAGAACGACAGCCATTCCCCCGCAATCCCCCTCCGCTGTGGAGTACCGCAGGGCTCTTCCCTTAGCCCCACGTTGTTCAACGTGTATATGTCCCCGCTGGAGAAACTGGTCAGCCCGTTCGGCGTCTCGATCATCAGTTACGCCGACGACACCCAGCTGGTGGTTACCCTCTCACATCCGCACCAATCTCCCTCTGACCTGCACAGCTGTCTCACTGAAATCCACAGCTGGATGAACTCCTCAGCACTGAAATTAAATGGGGCCAAGACCGAGATTCTGCTGCTCGGACACAAAGGGCCCTCCCTGCCGCCCCACATCTGGCCCGATTGCCTAGGTGACCCCCCTGCACCCAAGGAGGAGGTCAAGAGCCTGGGCATATGGCTCGATAGGGACCTGAGCTTTAAAACACAGGCAAAAAAGACGGAAGGCATCTGCTTCGGACTTCTCAGGGCCTGCAGAAAGGTCTTCCCCTTGCTTCCCGCCACCTCCAAAAAACTACTGATTCAGGGCCTTATCCTGGCGAGGCTTGACTACAGTAATGCAATTTACCTGGGTGCCCCTGAAAATACATTCAATACCCTGCAGAAAATTCAAAACGCCGCGGCCCGCCTACTCACCAACACCCCCGCCAGATCCTCGGCAAAACCAGCCTTGAAGCTCCTCCATTGGCTCCCAGTCAGAGAAAGGGTTGCTTTCAAAGCCCTGTGTCTGGCCCATAAGACTCTCCATAACAAAGACCCGCCCCTCCTCAAGGAATTCATCATCCCTTACAAAGCGAGTAGGGCCCTCCGTTCAAGCGGAGAGAACTTCATCACTGTCCCCAGAGTCAAAAAAGCCCGGTCCGGAGGACGCCGCTTCTCAGTCCACACGGCCAAACACTGGAACAACCTCCCCCGGAGACTGAGAACCGAACCCAATCTCCTCCAGTTTAGAAAGGCACTGAAGACCCTTCTTTTCCCTTGACCCTTAACCCCCCCCCCACTGCTACCCCCCCCTGAGTTCAGGTTCTAGCGCTGGGATGCTCTAGGGTTACTACGCGCTCTACAAAACCTTAAAATAAATAAATAAATAAATAAAATAGATGTTCCTACGAATTCTCCACAGCCACTGCTGGGGATGCCTGTGTGACGACCATGGCCTGAGTATTTGATGAGGAGCCGATATCTATTCCAACAGGAGCTGAAGCATTCTGTGGTGCTAAGAATGCAGACATCAACATTGGAATACGCTGAGGACAGTGCAGAGCATGGCCGTTATCGGGTCCAGTAAAGCATACACATCCGGTGGCACAATTGTTGGAAGTGTCAGACAGAGATCCAACACGCATTCTTGTCGGCAGAATAGGCATCGAAGGACAGGTAGAATATAGTCAATCCAGACTGTTCTAAATGATAAGAACCAAGACTCGCTTAGTTTGCAAAGGCGAGGTGTGCCCAGATGGAATACCATGCGATCATGGTCTCTGCACTCCAAGTGCATTTTTTCCATCTCCTTGGTGACTGGGATGTCCATTGCATAGCAGAAAAATGTCAATCAGGATACCTGCTATTAGAAACAGGATCAAAGGAAGCCCTCCAAAAATGCTTCTGAATACGGTGTGTAAGAAGTTGGGAATAATTCCGAAGATTGTCTGAAGGGTGCTTAACAGTCCAGAATCTATGGTCTTAAATAGGTGTACTATAACCGTCGTATCAGACATGTTAAAGATACGTTGTACCACTTCTGTGAAATGGAAAGGGCAGTTTGTTCATACTAGTGCCTGTATCTCAACCGAAGACCCTGCAACCTGAAGATCATAAATTTCTCGGGCAGAGGTCAAGGGCACGGTTTGCTATAAAAGACAGGCTTTCATTTGTGTCAGAGTATCAAACCGGTTAAAGGAAACATTCAATGAAGGCCATAACAGCACATTCCTAACTGAATGAGTCAGAGGAAACAATACTTGCTTACAGCAAGTAACCTTGGAGCTTACAGTGATAAGGTATGCGATGCCCAGGAGCATCCCACAACAACCTTGATCATTCAGCATCAGGTAACTCCCATTCGAAAGTAGCTTGAACACAGGATTAATCACTGCAGCCTTTCAAGTGACAGGATAAGTTAGCAACTGAACCATTACTGGCCCCATGAAGCATGATATCCCGGCATATGAGAGATCCACTTAAGGGATTCTCGCAGGTGGTACCGCTAAGGAACACTTCCATGTCCCCATTTCTACATCGAAATTTGTAGGGTAATTTCCAAAATTCCTTGATGAATTCCCTACCCATTGCTTCATATCTGCTGCCTGTTGTTGTTCAAGGCAATACTGAAACTGGAAAGTTTTGACCAGTAATGTTATATGGCCATGGATTAACCATGCTGTGGATGGGTACTCTGCCCTAGTGAAAGGTTAATGGTCCAGTTTTTCAATATGCAGCATTGTATATTTTGCTCCCCTTTGCGTCATTGTTATTTGCTTCTCAGTTAGATTGTATGCAGAAAATAGGGCCGTACTGTTGATAAATCGCCAAGGCACATAACCAGCATACAATGATTGCAGCATCCAGCTTAATAGCATAATAGAACATAGTTGAGATTGCCTGTGTTGTAGAATGGACAAGTCCTGTTCTAGTATATCCATAGCAGAGATATAATGTTGCCCAGTGAATAAATCCTGGATGTTTATGTAGTCATACCATTGTCAACTACAGCTAACACCTTTCTAAGTTGATTCTATCTATTTAGGGGACCTACTAAAAAATCCCTTAAATCCACCTCATTTGAGAGTAAGGATAAGTGCTGTTTCACCTGGGACAATGTTGAGGTTTTTAGCCAATAGAGGCACAACTTCCCAACACTTTATGATGTCACCACCCATGGATGATCTCATTGTACACATTGTGGGTCTGGTCTATAAATACTAAACCCTTCAGTTGTATCCCTGAATCTTGATTGACATCTGTTTGTGTCTGTGGGCCAACCTAATGATCATCTAACCCCTCCACGTGATGTAAAATTGATGTGTGAAGGTGTGGGAATCCGAGGTGTGTTCAAGTGCTTGTTATTGCCTAGTCCAAGACAGGAAGTCTGTTGCATTGTTTCATTCAGAAATATTATCTTCTGTGGAATGCGGTATATGCTCTAAAGAGTGCTTCAGTTCCCTGAACTTGCCATTCTTTAGAACCCCTGACTAATGTTGTGTCTATAGTGTCCTTCTATAAGTCGAAACCCTTTTCAGACAGTTGTTCAATAAAGAATGCAGAATAAATCTGTTTGATGTTAGTCAGTATATTATTCTGTGTAGGTGTAGGTGCAAACTTATAGTAATATGAGGTAGGGTCAAAAGTGTTCAACCCCAAAAAATATGAAAACATCTTTGCAAAAGTTTTAAAACGAATTATTGGCGGTGTTGGGCAATGTTCCCACTGATGGTATGTAAAAACGTCTCTTGGGATACTGGATTTGTGTAAAAAGTGATAATAATGTTTGTAACAGTTCATGCTATCAAAGTCAAATGTGCCCTCTAACATTTCATTTTTTGAAAATGCAGTGGATTGTTACAAATCAGACAATAAATTATTTACAGTTTCTAAATCCCAATCATCAGAAAATTTACTGGAGGTAATGATATCATTTAGAGAACAATGCAGTATTTTCAAAAGCTCAGTGGGGCCAAATACATCATAATCAACCTTGTCCCAAACTATACCATCAGGAATTGGAACAGCTGTAATGTTCACGGAAAACAAGTCTCTTTATTCGCGATGAGATGATGTATGAGATTTCAGGACCAAGTTAACATTTGATACTGCAGGGCGTTCTGGGAGATATTTTCCATTTATGAGTAAGCAAAAGACAGATACTAGGCCAATCCAGTACAGAAAAAAACAATATTCTGTCATATAGCTACTGTATATCTTTATAATGTGTTAAGTTAGCATAGGCTCATTAAATGTTTAAACGCCATTTTTCCTTTTGCTGCTTCTGCACACGACACTTAATTGTTGATTTAGCTTTCAACCTAGTAGTTCGTTGTGGTTTACATGAGAATAATATGTTATTACTCTAATATCAGCTTTGCTTAATAAACTATGTCTGTACAGAGAGTGCTGAAGCTTCAGGGACAACATGATACAGAATTGTTATGAGGTCTGATTTTCGCGCCTTCATAGACATAACATAAGTGCAGCTTCTGCCAACTTTGGGGTTGAGGCGGGTTTTATATTGCTTTGCTTGAGGCACACAAACACTTGAAGCTGTTCGCATGCAGAGAGAGCTGGTGTATGCTGATGTGATCTCTTCATTCTAGGATCCTGAGGTATGGGCCCGCCCTAATTCAACCCAAAGAGACCTTCTTAGCTATTAATATAATATGCGAGTTAGGGAGGGTGAGAAATAAGTGTTGTTAACCCTTATTCATTTACAGCATGTTAACATGCTGTCACCGTTCGCTTTCTATAGACTAGTAACTATGCTGGTAACTTTGCTTCTGATTATATGTTTACTTGTATTATCTAAGATACTGCGCCTGAGAAGACGGCATTAGTAAATAAACATTTCAAATGCTCAGGTGTTCTTCTTTACTCCATGTTCTGGTTTGAAATGATTGTATAACGAAAGAGTGCTCATGTGTTCCACCTAACCTGAGGTTTGTAAGTTCATGTTCTGGTTTGTCTAAACATTGGGAGTTGGTTATGACCAATGAGACACTGTAGCTAGCTCGGTAAGGGGTTTGTTGGGTACTAAGATGAGTTTTGGGTCACCCTAATTCGCTGAGGTTCCAATCCTCTGTGCACAGTTCTGTGGGAGAACAGAAACCCTGCTACATGGCGCCCATACGTTGGTGGTCTTATATCATGGCACTCGAGTAGTATATCATTCAAACCTTAACCCCTTCACTGTCGTTTCCGGAAAACGGTGGTGTCGGTGAGACCTACCTATTTTTTGAAATAGGTCTTTTCAAGCTTGAATCTTTCTAAACGGTTTCCTTGAATTACTACCCAGTTGTGCTACAAAGTTAACTTTGTTTTTCAGTAGTTCCGGTGAAATCATGGCCGTGGCTGTGGCCATTGCGCAGCATAGTCGCATTGCGGTGGGCACCCATCTACAGACATATCAGGTCCCGTTGGAGGGCATGGCTGGGGTTTTAGTGGTGTGTGCAGATCCGGCGTACCCGTTCGAACTGTTTTACTCATGGGTAACGTTTCCGGCAGTGGACGCAAATTCTGGTGTGTTCCACTCCTACACACCCTCCCCTGTACCGGCTGAATATACACCGTACAGGGCACTGGAAATACCTATTGATCATTGGCAGCATCGCGTTTGGTTTGATGGCGCCCTCCCCCACTCTTTGTCCGCTGCGAGGTTAGGTCCTTTGTCCATTCCAGGCACGAATTGGCCTGCTTTGGGTGGCTTTACCCCGCACCCGAATCACGGCGCTTGTCCCCTTGCGGATATTCGCAGACTACACGTTGTCTCGATTGCCGTGATTCGTGCATTAGTGCAATACATAGGTCGACATCTCCCGGGAGGTCCCCCGGGGGGTCCGGCCGTTCAAACGGAACATGGCGGTTTAAGGCTCAATCCGGTTATGGTCAATTCGGTTTTTGGTCAGCGCCCCGTTGATAGCGATGACTTCCCTTTCTGGCTTGACCAACTGGAGGCTGTGTTTCCGAATTCAACTCCTGCTGATAAACATAGAATGTTGACGATAACTTTACCGAAGGATTTAACTCCTGAACTCATTGACTGTGAAAGCTGGGGAAAAACGTTTGCGGCCGTTTATACGAGGTGTTTCGGCACCCCGTCTATGACCGCACTGCCTGCGATCGTTAAGCGTGTTCAGGATGATCACGGACCGGAGGCAGCGGTTGAATTGGGTATGCGCCTGTGTGGTTCTTTTGAGATAGTAAGCGATCTCATACTCTCCAATATTAAAGGAGATGCGGTGAACTTTCAGGTGTCGAATGCTTTAGCTGCTCTGCCCGATGCCGATAAACCCCGACAGTTGGCGAAGATAGTTGTGGCCGCATATAAAACGATTGGCCGCACAAGTAGAGGTCTGAAATATTTTCCAGTCAAGTCAAGCTTTGCACCCTCGGTGGATTCAATGGGCTGCTTCCTTGACGTCCACGGATGTCACGTTTATTTTTGACGCCTCATTACGGTCGCGGGAGTACTTGCAGTCTGATTTCGTTCATCCTGCTCCTCTGGCTATGCGACCTTTGGAGGACTTCTATTGCATCATTGTTGGACCCGGCCTCATGGCGTGGTCCTACTCCTTCCGCATGGCGAGCCCAGAACGACATCGGCCCTCCACCCAGCATCGGGCAGCCCTTTTGCCCGACACTGCACGCCCCCACATTGCTGGTCCGGCCACCATCCCGGACCCCCACTACCGACATGGCTCCATCGTGGGCCCCTCACGGCCTAAGCATGAGGCCGCGCCCGACTCCATCTTGGGCCCACCACGTCATGACCACGTGGCCTCTGCTCCGGCCCAGGCCCCAGCGAAGCCCAGACATCGAGGCACCAAGATCCACCCAGGTGGTCGAGTGGCCACTCGACAGATCCCGGAGAAAAGGGTGTTTCGATGGCCCTCCAGCCGTCCCCGGACGCCTGGTTTCGGTCGCCCTCCGGCCTCCCTGGGCGCTGGCTCCACCCCCCTGCTGGGTGTCTGGACACCATCATCCCGGCCCTTCTGACCCCCAGGCGCGAGGGTCCGGACATCAAAGGACTCCAGTCCTATATCTGGGACAGCCCTGGATTAGGACGTCAGTTGTATCCTGGACTGGAAGCCCTGCTGACGCTGTCACGGCCGACACCAGACAAACTCATCTCCGGTAACCTGAACCATCTGAGAGCCTGCTGGCGCTGCCGCGGCCTACCTTGCTGAACCATCTGAGAGCCTGCTGGCGCTGCCGCGGCCTACCTTGCTGAACCATCTGAGAGCCTGCTGGCGCTGCCGCGGCCTACCTTGCTGAACCATCTGAGAGCCTGCTGGCGCTGCTGCGGCCTACCTTGCTGGACCATCTGAGAGCCTGCTGGCGCTGCCGCGGCCTACCTTGCTGAACCATCTGAGAGCCTGCTGGCGCTGCCGCGGCCTACCTTCCTGAACCATCTGAGAGCCTGCTGGCGCTGCCGCGGCTCGAACCCCTCGGAACCCCCCAGCTCGAGGATTGAGAGCTGTGCTTAGGGTATCCCTTCCTCCGCCCAGAGCTAGACTGTCCCGCTACCTACCCCCTTTTCCGAGACTTTACGGATCCTTCGATCCATCTGTATATACTGCCAAGAACCAGCAACCGTTTCTACTTATAAAAGCTTAAGAACTTGATCTCTTGTGTGGTGTCCGTTTGTAGTGTTGTGATTACTCGGCTGTACGATCCTCGGAGAGGACCCTCATTCAGGAGGCCCCTCCGTAAGCTCGGCTACTTCTCGAAGGAGAGGTGGACCTAGGGGTGGTCAGTCAGACCTCTTCTGCCTCCCCCGGGGTCGCCTTTCTAACATTGGTGGCAAGCGCCGGGATCCGAGCCCACGCAGATCGTACAGAGAGTAATTCACTCACTACCAAGAAAAACCCACTACGACCATGAACACAGAATTCCAGAAAGAGAAAATGGAAGACTACAGTCACAAGGAGCTAAAGCAATTCTGCAAAGAGCTAGGCATCGCTACCACTGGCTTAAGCACCAAAGAAGACTTTAAATCGGCTCTGCAGGCCTGGGTGGACGCCGGCGAGGCGCCACCCCCGAGTGAAGATAACCCGGGCCCGAACGGAGGCCTGGAGGCCGAGACGAACCCAGCGGGAGGGAGACCCGCAAACCCAGACACGGGCCTCTCCCACGAAGACGCCCGAGAACGAGAGAGGAACCGGCTCCACGAGTTGGATCTTGCTCGACTCAGACAAGAAGGAGAAATCCAACTGGCAGAAAGGAAGTTAGCCCGCGAGGAGAAAAAACTCCTGCTCGAGCACGAGCGCGTCCTCAAAGAAATGGAACTTAAAGCCAAGGCAAACGAGTCTGCCATCGCCGAGGGTAAGACCTCGCCCCCGCCGGTGGACAGGAAGGTGCACATACCCAAGGATGTCGTCAAAGAGTACTATAAGAACGACGACATCCAACAGTGGTTCAAGGCCTACGAGGTCGCCATGGCCGCCCATCGAGTACCCCTCAAGGACTGGGGAGCCGGCCTGTGGGGGAAGTTTATCAACGAAGGAAGGGACGCCCTGCTGGAGCTCCCTGATGCCGAGATGACCTCGTACGAGCACATGAAGACCGCCCTCCTCACTCGCTATGGGCTCACCCCCGAGATGTACCGGCAGCGATTCAGAGACTGCAAGAAAATCCCCGGTACCACGTGGGTGGAGTACGTGAACTTTTACAGCAGAGCCTTCGAGGGGTGGGTCAGAGGCTTGCAGGCCACCACCTACCAGCAGTTAATCGACCTCATTCTATGGGAACATCTGTCCAATAACTGCTTCATCGAACTCCGGCAACACCTCCTCGACAGCAAATTGACTGAGCCACGAAAACTCGCTGTCGAGGCGGATAGATGGGTGAGCACCCGAGTTCCCCGGAGTCCACTGGGAGACTACGGCCGGGGATCCCCGGGGAACCACCGACCACGAGGCGGCGGAATAGGCCAGAGCCGGGGTCGAGACATCCCCCAGGGGTCCTCCCCCACCTCCACGTCGCCATCCCTGGGCCAGAGAGGGGGCCCCCCCAGCCAGACCGGGGCCCCGCCCGAACGTTACGTGCCACAGATGTCAGCGACTGGGTCATTATGCGAATGACCCCCTCTGCCCAATGAATCAGCGACCCGGCACCACCGGTCCCCCAACCCGCCAGATCGCAGCCGCTGCCCTGGGTGAAGAAAGAAGTGAGGAGGAGGACGACAACCCCGAGCAAGCCGAGTGGGAGCCCGCCGCCATGACCCTAGCATGCCTGGGTACTCACTACCTGATCCCCCGAGGCCCGATCCCCGGCAACACCCAGAAATACCGCCAGTGGGTCACCATCAATGGACGCTGGACCGAAGCCCTCCGTGACACTGGGGCCAGCGTGACAGCGGTCCGCTGCCATCTGGTGACCCCGGAACAGATCCTTCCTAACGTCCTGTGTCCAGTCCGGTCCGCAGATAACTCAGAGACTTTGTGCCAGATGGCCCGCATCCCCTTCGAGTGGGGGGGAGTGTCGGGCATGCTGAAAGTGATTGTCCGTGACGATGCCCCCGTGGACTGCCTCCTTGGGAACGACCTAGAAAGTTCCCCCTGGGCTAACGTCGAACGGAGAGAGCACCTGGGGATGCTAGGCCTTCCTGAGTGGGTCTGTGCGACCACCCGCTCCATGACCGCCCGAGCCGCCACCCCAGCGGGGGAAGCTCCCACCGAGGAGCCGGAGTGGCCCTCCCCTCCGCCGCCCGTCGCCCCCGAGGACGCCGACCCCGAACACGGCCCCCAAGGGCCCGACCAAGAAAATCTCACAGAGCTCGACCACCTCCCAGAACTCGCCCAATGGCGCCAAGAAGGTGGCCCCACCCGCGAACAGTCCCGGCAGGAACAGAAAACCTGCCCCTCCCTCGAAGGGATTCGACAGCAAGCCGCTACCCAAGCAGCTGGAGACCCCGCGGGGACAACCACCTTCTCTACAGTGAGCAAAAGATTGCTGAACTAGGGGCCGGCCGGGTACTGGTCGTACCCCTCCGATTCAGAGACTTCCTCCTGAACTTAGCACATGATGTGCCCCTCGCCGGGCACCTGGGGCAGGACAAAACTTACAGCCGCCTGGTGACCCATTTCTTCTGGCCAAAAATGCGCACCGATGTGCTTAACCACTGCAGGACCTGCCCGACCTGTCAAGCCAGCGGGAAGAGCGGGGGGAAAGTCAAAGCCCCGCTCCAGCCATTCCCCGTGGTGACTACCCCCTTTGAGCGAGTGGGGATAGACATCGTAGGGCCCCTGGACCCTCGAACCTCGCAGGGGCACCGCTTCATCCTCGTCCTGGTTGACCATGCTACCCGCTATCCCGAAGCCATTCCCCTCCGAACCATCACAGCCCCCGTGGTGGGCCGAGCCCTCATGAGCATCTTCTCCCGAGTCGGCTTCCCCCGAGAAGTCGTGAGTGATCGAGGCTCCAACTTTATGTCGAAGCATATGCGGTCCCTATGGCAACAGTGCGGGGTCGCCTATAAATTCACCACCCCGTACCATCCCCAAGGAAATGGACTAGTGGAACGATTTAACAGAACATTGAAGGGGATGATCAAGGGCTTAGAAGAACCCCTCCGGCGCAAATGGGATGTCCTGCTACCTTGCCTCCTGTTCGCCTACCGAGAGGTACCCCAGAAGTCCCTGGGGTTCAGCCCCTTTGAACTCTTGTACGGACACCCGGTCCGAGGCCCCCTCAGCCTGGTCAAGGAAGGCTGGGAGACAGCAGTTCGAGAGGCCCCACCCGATGTCTACCGGTACCTCCTGACCCTCCGCAATCAGACTCTGAAGTTCCGGGAACTTGCCGAGGCCAACCTGGAGGCTAGTCAGGAGGAGATGAAACGCTGGTATGACCAGAACGCCTCGTCCATCGAATTCGAGCCGGGCCAGCAGGTCTGGGTCATGTCCCCGGTCGAACCTTGTGCCCTCCAGGACAAATGGACGGGGCCCTTCAAAGTGGTGGAACGCAAGAGCCCCGTCACCTATCTGGTGGACATGGAGTCCCCCCGGAACCCCCTCCGGGTTCTGCACGCTAACCGGCTCAAGCCACACTTTGCATGCACTGAACTGAGCCTGCTGCTAGCGACCGATGACGGAACTGAGGACGACTCCGAACCCCTACCAGATCTCCTCAGCACCACCGAGAAAGACGGCTCCATTGAAGGGGTCACGCTCTCCTCTTCCCTGACCCCAGAACAGCAACAGGACTGCCGAACGCTGTGGGGCAGTTTGCGGATCTGTTTTCCCTCACTCCGGGGGTCACCCGGTGGTGTGTCCACGATGTAGACACAGGAGACAGCCCGCCTGTAAAACACCGAGCCTTTCGAGTGCCCGACCGAGTCCGGGCCTGCATCCAATCCGAAGTGGCCAAGATGTTAGCTCTGGGGGTAGTCGAACCCTCCAACAGTCCCTGGGCCAGTCCCGTTGTCCTGGTCCCTAAAGCCGCCCCCCCCGGAGCCGCTCCGGAGCTCCGGTTCTGTGTTGACTACAGGGGACTGAATGCCGTCACCAGGACCGACGCCCATCCCATCCCCAGGGCGGATGAATTGATCGATCGCCTAGGGGCCGCCAAATATCTCAGCACCTTCGATCTCACGGTGGGGTATTGGCAGATTGGCCTTACCCCTGGTGCACAGGAGCGATCGGCCTTCTCGACACCAGATGGCCACTATCACTTCAAAGTGATGCCCTTCGGCATGAAGAACGCACCCGCAACCTTCCAGAGACTAGTGAACCAAGTGCTGGCCGGTCTAGAGGAGTACAGCGCCGCCTATCTCGATGACATTGCAGTGTACAGCCTCCACTGGGATGAGCACCAGACCCACCTCTGGACAGTCCTGACGGCCCTTCGGCGGGCCGGACTCACCATCAAAGCCAGTAAGTGCCAGATAGGCCAAGGGTCCGTGACCAATCTGGGACACCAAGTGGGGAGCGGTCAAGTGGCTCCCCTCCAACCAAAGATAGACACCATCCGGGCCTGGGAGCCCCCGGTCACCCAAACCGCCGTCCGCGCCTTCCTGGGGCTCACCGGATATTATCGGCGATTCATAAAGAACTACGGGAGCATTGTGGGGCCCCTCACAGAACTGACCTCAAAGAAACTACCACAGAAGGTACACTGGACCCCCGAGTGCCAGGCAGCCTTTGAAACTCTGAAGACTGCTATGTGCACCGCCCCTGTGCTCCAGGCCCCCGACTACAGCAGAGAGTTTGTGGTCCAAACCGACGCCTCAGAACGCGGCATCGGGGCGGTCCTGTCCCAAGTTAACTCCGAAGGCATCGACCAGCCTGTGGCCTTCATCAGCCGACGCCTACTGGCACGAGAGCAGCGATGGAGCACCATCGAGAGGGAAGCCTTCGCCGTGGTGTGGGCCCTCAAGAAGCTCCGGCCCTACCTCTTCGGCACCCACTTCCGAGTACAGACCGACCACCGGCCCCTGCGGTGGTTGATGCAGATGCGGGGAGAAAACCCGAAACTGCTGCGCTGGTCCATTTCGCTGCAGGGGATGGACTTCACTGTGGAGCATCGCCCCGGCAACGACCACGCCAATGCTGACGGCCTGTCCCGATTCTTCCGCCTCGGCGAGGAGAATCCCCAAGAAGATGGGTGACTCTCCCCTGCCTTCAGCTGGGGGGGACGCGTGTTGGACCCGGCCTCATGGCGTGGTCCTACTCCTTCCGCATGGCGAGCCCAGAACGACATCGGCCCTCCACCCAGCATCGGACAGCCCTTTTGCCCGACACTGCACGCCCCCACATTGCTGGTCCGGCCACCATCCCGGACCCCCACTACCGACATGGCTCCATCGTGGGCCCCTCACGGCCTAAGCATGAGGCCGCGCCCGACTCCATCTTGGGCCCACCACGTCACGACCACGTGGCCTCGGCTCCGGCCCAGGCCCCAGCGAAGCCCAGACATCGAGGCACCAAGATCCACCCAGGTGGTCGAGTGGCCACTCGACAGATCCCGGAGAAAAGGGTGTTTCGATGGCCCTCCAGCCGTCCCCGGACGCCTGGTTTCGGTCGCCCTCCAGCCTCCCTGGGCGCTGGCTCCACCCCCCTGCTGGGTGTCTGGACACCATCATCCCGGCCCTTCTGACCCCCAGGCGCGAGGGTCCGGACATCAAAGGACTCCAGTCCTATATCTGGGCCAGCCCTGGATTAGGACGTCAGTTATATCTGGACTGGAAGCCCTGCTGACGCTGTCACGGCCGACACCAGACGAACTCATCTCCGGTAACCTGAACCATCTGAGAGCCTGCTGGCGCTGCCGCGGCCTACCTTGCTGAACCATCTGAGAGCCTACTGGCGCTGCCGCGGCCTACCTTGCTGAACCATCTGAGAGCCTGCTGGCGCTGCCCGGCCTACCTTGTTGAACCATCTGAGAGCCTGCTGGCGCTGCCGCGGCCTACCTTGCTGAACCATCTGAGAGCCTGCTGGCGCTGCCGCGGCCTACCTTGCTGAACCATCTGAGAGCCTGCTGGCGCTGCCGCAGCCTACCTTCCTGAACCATCTGAGAGCCTGCTGGCGCTGCCGCGGCTCGAACCCCTCGGAACCCCCCAGCTCGAGGATTGAGAGCTGTGCGTAGGGTATCCCTTCCTCCGCCCAGAGCTAGACTGTCCCGCTACCTACCCCCTTTTCCGAGACTTTACGGATCCTTCGATCCATCTGTATATACTGCCAAGAACCAGCAACCTTTTCTACTTATAAAAGCTTAAGAACTTGATCTCTTGTGTGGTGTCCGTTTGTAGTGTTGTGATTACCTGGCTGTACGATCCTCGGAGAGGACCCTCAATCAGGAGGCCCCTCCGTACGCTCGGCTACTTCTCGAAGGAGAGGTGGACCTAGGGGTGGTCAGTCAGACCTCTTCTGCCTCCCCCGGGGTCGCCTTTCTAACAATCATTTACACTGATGGTTCGGCGCAGGTTGCGCATGGCTCTAAACACGCCTACGTTTGCGCATGCGCCATTGTGGTCGGTGCTATGTTGAACGATGAGTTCGTTTCCAGGGAAGTGCACACGCTGCCCCTGGGCGGTTGCACCGCACAATTGGCAGAGCTTCGTGCTCTCTTACTAGCGTTGGAGTGCGCTGATCCTAGTGTTACTACTCTTATTGTAAGTGATTCTTTCTACTGTGTCCAGTCTTACAATGAAAACTTGTTCTTTTGGATTCAGAATGACTTTCGTGATTCCAAGGGTAGCACAATAAAACGTAAGATGATCTGGGTTCGAGTGGCGGAACTTAAGGCTAAGTTGCCGCTCATTTTTGTGATTCATACTCTTGGCCACCAGCGTGTTGGAGTCCACGCTGTCGGTAACTCGCTTGCTGATGAGGCAGCGAAATCAGCAGTGTCTACATACTTAGTTGCAGCAGTTACTAGGTCCAAAACTAAGATTGATAGTGACATCTTGGCGGCTGTTGCTGCCACTGAGAAGGGAGGTAAACATCCTACGGGGTTCCCTTCGAAGTACACATACCACTTAAGTCCCGAAAAGGTTCCTTTTGTGAAAATTCCTGATGTTGGAGAACGTTTGATTCCCAACGCGGACCGCAGGGCTGACTTGATTACAGCGGCACATGAAGGTGTGGCGTCTGCGCATGCGGGCGTCTCGGCCACTGTAACTCAATTACAACAACGTTTCTGGTGGCGGGGACTGTACAAACAGACGCGTGATTATGTCCTTCTTTGTGACATTTGCCAGCAGATTAAACCTTCAACTGCCACGCGTCCGCCACAGACACAGTTGTACATTTCTAATAAACCACTAGGTTGTGTTTACTTAGATCACTGCGGTCCTTTTTCAACTGATACTGCGTATAAGTACATCTTAGTAGCAGTTGATTCATGCACACGCTTTGTATGGGTGTGGCCCCATCGCAGCGCTGATTCACGGACTGTCATTAGAGATTTGCGTGTCTTTGTAGGGATTTTTGCCTGTGGTACCTTCCATTCGGATCAGGGTCCGGCTTTCGCCTCTAAGGCGTATAAGGATGCCATGACTTCGTTGGGGGTCCAAGTCAAGTTTTCGTCTCCCTACAGACCTGAGGGTAATAGTGTAATGGAGCGAATGAACCGTGATTTAAAGCAATCTTTGACAGCTCGAGTTATAGGCACTGGCAGAAACTGGCTGACCCACCTCAATGGCGTGCAGCGTGCGCTTAATAATCTCCCTAGAAGGTCTCTGGGTGGGCGGACCCCATACGAAATGCTCTTTGGCATCAAGATGTACGTCCCTGACCTTGACGGTCTAGACTGTGTGGTTCGCGCCAGTTCCTTTGACGCAGATGAACATTGCAATGTTTTACAGAATCTACAAAAGACCAGAGACATTCTTGCAAAAGAACATTTGCCCTCCGCGTCGGATGTTGCGTTGCAGATCCCGGTAGTCGGCTGGCTACCCCAAGTTGGAGAACTGGTTCGTGAGAAGATCGAGAACAAGAAAGAATTTGGTCCTTCCTATCGAGCACCAGTTCCAGTCCTTGGAGTGAAGGGCACAAGAACAGTCATTTTACCACCACTTCCTGGTCGTAAGGAAAACAGGTTTATTTCAATTGACAATGTCAAGATACACAGAGTGGCCGATTCTTCTTAGCATGACACCGGCTGTTTCCTGTCCTTCCATTGTGAGAAATTCAGTTATGCCCACTGCTTCTAATAATGAAACTGAAGTGGCCATCGACTTACCTGCAATTTCCAGTCCTTTATTAAATACTTTGCCCGGTACAAACCATGATGAAATAGACTATACTTACCCCACTGATTTGTCCATGCCTGACCTGCAAGCACGTTTGGCCACAGAATCCAGATTTTCATTTGACTCTGTTTCCATTGCCTCGAAGAAACCTTCACGTTTTGCAGTTTATGCAAGCTTATTTAAAAAACATTTTTAATACCCCCTTGGACATATATTTGGCTGGTGCTTTTTTCAATTTATCTTTTTATGTCAATTGGTTTTGTATTTTATTTATTCCGATTGGTAAATGGACACTATGTCGAGGAAAGAACATGCATTCGCCATCTCAATGGAACTTTGGCCCCCCTTTCCTCATCGCATTCTGCACATAGACTGAGAAGAGACTTGACATTTGTTAACATCACTGCTTGGCCTGTCCTTGATAGGATAGTGTGGGATGCCGTTCGATTTCAAATTCATGGCCCTACGGAGGTTGTTAACGTCCCTAATGTGCTTAGAGTTAATATGGGGGATGTGGTGAAACAAAACATACGTTCTGATGATTGGGATGTTCAGGCCATAGAGTCTTTGTTTTCTGATTTGAAATACTATGCTGCCTTTGATGCTGAAGATTTGTACTTAGAATCTGCTAATTATGGTGATTTGTTTTGCTTTCAACATTTTGGCAATCACTTCTTGCATAAAACAACATCCAGAAGGAATATTGTAAATTTTACACAATGGGAGCATTGTCCGGCTCCTATACAAGGCAGTTCAAGTACTTTTTTGAAAAAGTACACATATTTTACTGACTTCCATCAGTCTAATCCCGAATCCTTTTATTTCAAAATGACACAGAAGCCTATGTCCAAGGTTAGACTTACCGATACCAAATTATTGTACTCGAAGTCCTTTCTTGATCAGCTAGCTGTTGGCGTTTATGAATTATGGAAGGAAACAATTGACCTAAAATCGGTTTGGGTTTCTAAAAACTGGCAGGTACAAGGCGCTGAGGCTTTGCACCATGCATGTCTCATCCCGAATCAGATTTTGTTTTTGAATTCTACTATTTCACAAACGACGTGCTTTGGATTGGCTACTTCTAAAAAACAAAATTTTCCTACTATCCCAGAGTTAGAAGAATATTCTGGCTGGAGTAATTATACTCAATTTTCGATTAGGGACTTACAGACCCTTTTGCTTAATTCATCCTTTAACATTTCCAGTATGGACCCTAAAGGTTGGCTGGTGTGGCACAGGAGTGCTGATGCATGCCAGCGCCGTTTTCTGGGTTTGTCTGACGGCTTTGCTCAGGTCAGACCTGATCCACGTTTTGAAACTGAGCATTCTGTCACAACTTACTCTGTGGGTAAATTATGTCAAACCTGGCTGAAACATTCTAAGTTATCGGCAGTTAAATTACATCTTGCAAAATTAAATGATGATGTAGATTTAAATGATTTCATCAAAGGCCCGGCTAGTGGTAGGTCAAAAAGATGGATATATGCTGTCTACAATGAAATCTGGAAAACATTTGGACGACGTAGGGTATAGTATGGTGCACTAGGGATAGTACACTCAAAATAGCGTTGTTTAACACTCCACCAACTACTGGGGCATCGTCCCAACCCCAGATTAGACTGACCAAATACAAAAAAGAGCTGGGAGTGCTGGTTTATCTCAGAAACAATTGGATATTTTAATCTTCAAAAGAAACACAAATAGATCAATGGTCCAAAAATATGAATTGTAAACATATACACAATCAAAATTCTTGTTTATTCTTGATGTTCAGCAGCCGACGCGTTTCGTCCTAGAGGCAGGACGTCATCAGGGCTGCAAGTGCAAACACACAATACAAAATATATCAGTACATATGTACAATCTCAATCAGTAATAACCTAAGAAAATAACCTAAATCTTATTATAACTATTAGGTACGATACAGCTCATTGTGCCGTGTAGTACTCACAAAGAATTCAATGACTTCACACTATTTGAAAAACAAGCGGGCACTGTTTGCCTGTAATTCTCACATGAAATCATAACTACTGTTTCTCATTTAAACACACAAAATTTTCTACCTACATCCTGGGATAAAAACGCTCGCAAACTGTTGCATGTTTATTTGGAAAAATTATTATTATTAGTGAACAGCTCACCTCGTACTCTTATAATAAGGCTCCTCTGATTTTATGTCTTAGAATTTTGAACCTTTGGTCTGGGCAGTTGTGCTACAAGAGGTCAGATTCTTCATCTATGTACCAGTAATAATCATGAACTGGGGTAAGGCAGAAGAAAAGGAAGACCAATCAATTATCAAACATATGCTATATATCTACCTAGTTGTGACCTTCACTGTTCCAGTTCTCTCTTATCTTGAACTGGCCCAGTCTATCACAGTAACATTTTACATCTGCAAAAATGCGTACCTGGTGAAACCCTAGATCAATGCTTTTCTCAAATCGATTAATCCTTGGTTCTTTAAATCGAGAGTCCTTTAAAAACTGATCTGCCAATGACATTCATACCTACAAAAGTCAAAAATGCCTTAATATATTAAATTGCTCAGTAAACCCTCCTGGATGTTGAAAAATTCCACCTCCATGTTCACTCACCACATTCCAATATAACGTAACCAAAAGGGGAAATGACATCTATTCTGCAATGATCCTATCAATTCGTTCTGAAACAATCCGTTCTAAAAATAAAATGAAATGAACAGATTATGTAGTCTTCCCGTTGCTTTCCTTCTAAATTAACTATTACCCCAAAGCTCTGCCTAGCCTTCTGCACTTACCCTTCACAACGTGACCTCCTGTTCCTCCACACCATCCGGGTACGATAAATCCCGAAGGTGCGGTGCCCCGGACTCCCTATGTTTAAAAAGGGCCCAATGGCCAATCACATCACGTTAAATTTCGCGCGTATTCTAATTGTGCTCATCTGTGAGAAAGTGAACGTTTCCAATAAGGTCCGCTATCCGTGTTTATCTAGCTATTTTGTATTTCCGCTCATGCGCATTGAGCTTTATACAGGCTTATCTACTGGCCATAATGTTTCCGGCTATTAAATACACCGTTTCCGGTCTTGCGCAGCTCACGAATGCATCTCGGTGAGCGAGTTTCCAATCAGGTCCGCCCAGTGCGTGGCTTGTTACGCATTGAGCTTTGTGCAGGCTTATCTGCAAACCATAATATTTCCGGCTATTTGATACACAGTTTCCGGTCTTGCGCAGCTCATGGTTGCATCTCGGTGAACAAGTTTCCAATCAGGTCCGCCCAGTGCGTACCCTGATACTATTCATCACCTTTCACTGACTAGTTAAGCCCACATTCCTTTCTTGACGGCACAATTAAATTTAAAGTACCAGGCAAAGTTTAGCCCCCACTTCCCTTCCTCCATTCCTACATGTCCTGTCTTATTATTAGTGCGTCTA
This sequence comes from Lissotriton helveticus, assembly GCF_964261635.1. Classification (NCBI taxonomy): domain Eukaryota; kingdom Metazoa; phylum Chordata; class Amphibia; order Caudata; family Salamandridae; genus Lissotriton; species Lissotriton helveticus. The sequence continues at coordinate 1,188,634,626 of NC_136072.1, read as the reverse complement.
CCTGCCCTCATTTTATTTATCCCTTACTAATGCGTGCAACTACATATGAACATTTCGAGGTAGGTAGCATATTCATACTATGTTTAATTCTTATCTTTGATACTTAAAGGGTGCATCCACTTTCAAACTCTTGTATAGATATAATTGGCAAAGATAGGGCAAGGGAGCATCTAAGTGTACAAGCACTTGATCGCACTTGATCGCGCATATCGTAGCTATAAAGCCCTAGTATGGGCAAGAGAAGGTGTTCATATTATAAAAAAATAATACATTAGCAAAAGAAACAACAGTTTGCTTGCTCAACATCCCAGAATGTGTACAATAAACAATTAAAATGCCTCCTAAGACATCTGTTTTTAGACTGACTGATTCTAGTCACATTGGTCTATTTTATGTCATGTTTTGCTAATAACTATGCCAAAAAATGATGTAGTTCAGAATCAATGTTTAAACCACACATCTTCGTACGACATTTGATTATCCAACGTGCTTCAGTTTGACGGATTCGTAATTCCCAATTTCCCCCTCTCACATGTTGGGACACTTTTTCTATGCCATGAAATTTAAAATCCATGTTGGCACAATGTTCCTTTTCCATATGTGCATAGAGTGGGGATCTTGTGTCTCGGTTCATGATTGCTCGTCTGTGCTCTTGTATTCTTAATTTGAGGGGTCTTTTCGTACTCCCTATGTACACTTTGTTACAGCTGCAAATGATGGCATAAACTATTCCTACACTGTTGCAATTAATAAAATCATTAATATGGAATTGTCTAGTACCATCAAATTCGAAAGTTTTTGTTTTATTCATGCCATGCGAGCATATTACACATGCCCCACAGATATAAAAGCCTTTAGGCTGAGTGGGGAGCCAATCCTTAGTTTGTTTCACTATTGGACGAATATAATTCGTTGAGACTTTGTCCCTGATTGTTGGACATTTCTTGAACGTTATTAGAGGTTTGTCATCCAATATGGTAGCCAAACCTGGGACACCTTTTAACAGAGTCCAATTCCTGCTTAGGGCTTGCCTAATCTTATCTTTTTGCACGCAGTATGCTGTAACAAAGGAAGGCTTGTGTCTGACTGGTTCTTTCTTTTTCGGAAGCAAAGTAGTTGCTCTGTCAATTTTTGACACTTTCTCACTAGCCCTTGCTAAATCTTTTTTGGCATAGCCTCTTTTACCTAGTCTTTGTTTTAGTTGATTTAATTCTTGAGAATAGTCTTCATCCCGACTACAATTTCTTTGGGTTCTGACCATTTCTCCATATGGTATCCCCCCAATTACAGATCCTGGGTGAAAACTGTCTGCCCTCAAGATGGAGTTGGTGGCGGTTTCTTTCCTGTACAGTTTACTATTGATTTTGTCCCCAACCACCATCAGCGTCACATCTAAGTATTCAATGCTGGATGTGCTTTGATTCATCGTCAATCTCACATTGAAATCATTATGGTTCAAGTAATGCAGATAATTGTTTAAATCATCCGGGGTGCCTCTCCATATTATTAGAATGTCGTCGATGAATCTGGCCCAAAATACCACCAGATCCATCCATTCCCCAGCTCTGCGGCTCCAGGCGTGCTCCCTCTCGTACCAACCCATGAATAGGTTGGCATAAGAGGGAGCAAACCTGGATCCCATCGCCGTGCCCCTAATCTGGTGAAACCATTCATCCTCAAATAAGAAATAGTTGTTTTCGAGAATCAACTGGCTCATTTGAATTATCATTTTGGAATGGTGTCTCAAACTTGCACTTCTGCTACCTAGAAAGTGTTCTAGCGCTTGTATACCCTTCTCCATTTCAATGCAAGTATAAAGACCCACCACGTCTAACGTTGCCAAAATCATCCCATCTTCCCATTTAAAATCCTGAAATTTGTTAAGAATATCAGTGGTGTCCTTTACATATGAAGGTAAGTTCACCACTAATGGTTTGATAAAACCATCTACAAATTCTGACAGATGTCCTGTGACGCTACCGATGCTGGAGACTATGGGCCTGCCTGGTGGGTTCACTCTGTTTTTGTGAATTTTTGGTAATGTGTACAGGAAGGGAGAAACAGGATGACTAACATTTAAATATTTATATTCTGATTCATCAATCAATCCTTCTTCCTTCCATACACACAGATGTTCCAATATATTCTGAGCAATCTCTTTTATCGGATTTGCTTTAACTTTTTTGTAACAATTTACATCTTTGAGTTGTTCTCGTATCTCAGCCACATAGTTTGTTCTATTCATCACAACGATGTTCCCCCCCTTATCAGCTTCCCTAATAATGATTGAGGGATCCTGTTTTAAGTTCGATAAAGCCAATCTTTCTTGCCGGGACAGATTATCTTTATAATGGCTGTTTAGCGTGAATTTGTCTTGTAGTTTATGAAATTCTTGCAGTGTCTTTTCCATAAATAAGTCAATTGCTATGTATTGGCTACCATGGGGAATGAACTTGGATTTACAACGCAATCCACTAGTACACTGGTAGTTCGTTTCAATTTCACATAAACTAGCCACATCATCCACATTAAGATCCATTTCCCCTGACAAAGTCATTAACAAATGAACATTTTCTAATTCAGCTGTTGTCATTTCAGAGTTTTTATTCAATATTCTGTTTCTTACATTTACATCCAATGTTGATAAAAAACTTTTCAATTTTAAATTTCTGCAAAATTTGAACAAATCAATATGTAACTCAGTATAATCACAGTTATGTACAGGACAATATTTTAATCCTTTTTCTAACACAGAAATGTCATGTTCATTAAGATGTCTATCCGACAAGTTAATGACTTCCAATTCCCCAGGGATGGCCTTACACTGTTCTAGTTCTTGGTTCTGTTCTGACTCCTGGTGCCCATCCTTGTATTTGTGGGATTTCCTCCTCCCCCTTCTAGTCCTCCTATGAACTTCTTCCGACCTTTCTTTATCATTTTTAGTTCGTCGCAAAAAGAAGAGTTCTTTTTGGGAGTTCCTCCTACGACGCCCGCAGCATTCTCCTCAATAGAAGAGATACTGGAGCTGCTATAATTTGTGGACGTACTCAGATCACCTGATTGTGCTGTCCCTGCCGTTTGATTGGGTTTAGGTTTTGGTTTAGCCACCTCATCATAACCTCGGGCAAAAGTGAAGATTCTCCCTTCATTGTAGTCCCGCTCATCTCTTTTTAATTTGCTTAATTTTTTGTCTTTGATTTGCAATTGGTGTCTATTGATGACATCTTTAAGGATAAGATAATTTTTATCAGTAAGTTCAGGTAGATTCATCTCTTTTATTTCTTTTTCCAAATCAGTAATCTGTTGTCTTAATTTTTCTACTTTTCTGTCCGAATTCTTGATAAGGATATTCATCATAGTAAATGATGAAGTGTACAAATTTTCTTCCCACTCCTTAAGGTGGTCCTCCTCAAGATCATCAAAGGTTGGGAATATGAGGATGCGAAGTCCTCGCGGAACCCTCTTTTGTTCCATATAATTTTTGAGGGTTACACCATCCCACCATTTACTCAATTCAGATTTACGCAGTCTTTCCAATTTTAAAAATTTGTCTCTAAGGCTTATTTTGGTTTCATTTCTTTTCGTACCCGCGGCACCATTAGACTGTCTAATTTGAAAAACTTCTGCTGCCAATTTATCTCTGTCGTCATCCATGTTTTAACAGGTCCCTGTGCTACTCCTACCCTTCAATAATGGTATACACAAAAAAGCTTTTGGACGACGTAGGGTATAGTATGGTGCACTAGGGATAGTACACTCAAAATAGCGTTGTTTAACACTCCACCAACTACTGGGGCATCGTCCCAACCCCAGATTAGACTGACCAAATACAAAAAAGAGCTGGGAGTGCTGGTTTATCTCAGAAACAATTGGATATTTTAATCTTCAAAAGAAACACAAATAGATCAATGGTCCAAAAATATGAATTGTAAACATATACACAATCAAAATTCTTGTTCATTCTTGATGTTCAGCAGCCGACGCGTTTCGTCCTAGAGGCAGGACGTCATCAGGGCTGCAAGTGCAAACACACAATACAAAATATATCAGTACATATGTACAATCTCAATCAGTAATAACCTAAGAAAATAACCTAAATCTTATTATAACTATTAGGTACGATACAGCTCATTGTGCCGTGTAGTACTCACAAAGAATTCAATGACTTCACACTATTTGAAAAACAAGCGGGCACTGTTTGCCTGTAATTCTCACATGAAATCATAACTACTGTTTCTCATTTAAACACACAAAATTTTCTACCTACATCCTGGGATAAAAACGCTCGCAAACTGTTGCATGTTTATTTGGAAAAATTATTATTATTAGTGAACAGCTCACCTCGTACTCTTATAATAAGGCTCCTCTGATTTTATGTCTTAGAATTTTGAACCTTTGGTCTGTGCAGTTGTGCTACAAGAGGTCAGATTCTTCATCTATGTACCGGTAATAATCATGAACTGGGGTAAGGCAGAAGAAAAGGAAGACCAATCAATTATCAAACATATGCTATATATCTACCTAGTTGTGACCTTCACTGTTCCAGTTCTCTCTTATCTTGAACTGGCCCAGTCTATCACAGTAACATTTTACATCTGCAAAAATGCGTACCTGGTGAAACCCTAGATCAATGCTTTTCTCAAATCGATTAATCCTTGGTTCTTTAAATCGAGAGTCCTTTAAAAACTGATCTGCCAATGACATTCATACCTACAAAAGTCAAAAATGCCTTAATATATTAAATTGCTCAGTAAACCCTCCTGGATGTTGAAAAATTCCACCTCCATGTTCACTCACCACATTCCAATATAACGTAACCAAAAGGGGAAATGACATCTATTCTGCAATGATCCTATCAATTCGTTCTGAAACAATCCGTTCTAAAAATAAAATGAAATGAACAGATTATGTAGTCTTCCCGTTGCTTTCCTTCTAAATTAACTATTACCCCAAAGCTCTGCCTAGCCTTCTGCACTTACCCTTCACAACGTGACCTCCTGTTCCTCCACACCATCCGGGTACGATAAATCCCGAAGGTGCGGTGCCCCGGACTCCCTATGTTTAAAAAGGGCCCAATGGCCAATCACATCACGTTAAATTTCGCGCGTATTCTAATTGTGCTCATCTGTGAGAAAGTGAACGTTTCCAATAAGGTCCGCTATCCGTGTTTATCTAGCTATTTTGTATTTCCGCTCATGCGCATTGAGCTTTATACAGGCTTATCTACTGGCCATAATGTTTCCGGCTATTAAATACACCGTTTCCGGTCTTGCGCAGCTCACGAATGCATCTCGGTGAGCGAGTTTCCAATCAGGTCCGCCCAGTGCGTGGCTTGTTACGCATTGAGCTTTGTGCAGGCTTATCTGCAAACCATAATATTTCCGGCTATTTGATACACAGTTTCCGGTCTTGCGCAGCTCATGGTTGCATCTCGGTGAACAAGTTTCCAATCAGGTCCGCCCAGTGCGTACCCTGATACTATTCATCACCTTTCACTGACTAGTTAAGCCCACATTCCTTTCTTGACGGCACAATTACATTTAAAGAACCAGGCAAAGTTTAGCCCCCACTTCCCTTCCTCCAATCCTACATGTCCTGTCTTATTATTAGTGCGTCTACCTGCCCTCATTTTATTTATCCCTTACTTATGTGTGGAACTACATATGAACATTTCGAGGTAGGTAGCATATTCATACTATGTTTAATTCTTATCTTTGATACTTAAAGGGTGCATCCACTTTCAAACTCTTGTATAGATATAATTGGCAAAGATAGGGCAAGGGAGCATCTAAGTGTACAAGCACTTGATCGCACTTGATCGCGCATATCGTAGCTATAAAGCCCTAGTATGGGCAAGAGAAGGTGTTCATATTATAAAAAAATAATACATTAGCAAAAGAAACAACAGTTTGCTTGCTCAACATCCCAGAATGTGTACAATAAACAATTAAAATGCCTCCTAAGACATCTGTTTTTAGACTGACTGATTCTAGTCACATTGGTCTATTTTATGTCATGTTTTGCTAATAACTATGCCAAACAAGCATTTGCAATGCAATAGGTCTCGCAGTTGGGAGAGTTTGAGCTATTGGCATTGTAACTGGCAATGCCTTTTATTTATGTGTTGGTTTTTAAAACCTAAATAAAAGGCATTGTTGTTTACAATGCCAATAGTTTAAACTCTCGCAAATGCGAGACCTATTGCATTGCAAATGCTTGTTACATATTGCTTGGGACTGCCCACGGCTGCTTGATTTCTGGCAAGAAATCTTTAGCGCGATTAATCAGATTGTTGGCAGAATAGATGCTCCCTCCCCGGCGTTAGGTCTTTTAGGTTATGTGAAGGATACACCGGCAAAGCAGCGCAAATTGCATGCACTTATTTTACTATATGCAAGAAGGCAGGTTGCTATCAGGTGGGGGGAGGAAAAAGATACCTGGGTTCAGGGATTGGCTGTAGGATGTGACTCATGGTCACACTCAGCTTGGTGTATTCTGGGAACTAATGCCCCTGACCTCGGGACATATGGGAACCATTCTTAAATTGGGCGCAAGAGAGATCTGACTCCCCTGTTCCCAGCCCCAGTGTGACTGCATAGGGATACATAGCCTCTAGTTACTGGGTTAATTTGGATTGTACTTGTAGAATCCCCACATATGTGTATCTCTGATGTAACGTGTTAGGCTGTTTCCTGCTGTTTGATCACCACCAGCACTGTACATGCTGTTTGATCCTGTGATGGATTATACTACAGATTGTGGTTCTGTATATGGGCATATTGCTGCCTCGACTGTGCATGCCATGCCTCTATATGTGACATTCCGAAATATTGTACTATTATGCTTATTGTACCTATGTGATGATGTGCTGGCTGGAACTCTGGTTCCTCTTGTTTGTACTGGTATCTTGAATAAATTCTCCTCCAAAAAAAAACATTGATGGAACTTCTGACTGGTGTGGCTCAAAAGACTTGCCCGAATCCTTATCTGTCACAGTTGACCTGATATTGTAGAAAGGACCCAGACAACCACGAACATGGTCTTTAACCGGTGCTTTATGCTTTCTTGGCCTCAAAAATAATCCTTGGTTCCTTTAATCTAATGTGTACCATTTATTATTCGCTTTTTTTTAATTCTAGGTTGATTTGTGAATTTTATTGTGTTGCTGCTGGACTTTAATACTGTTTGAACATATCCAGCTTTTCTTGCGCCATAGTTAGAAAGAGACAAGTAGAGTTTTCTCAGTTAAGTGGGATTTGACCCAACAAGATACTTTAAGACTTTAGATTGGTGGCATAGCCTTGCTTCCAAATTAATAATTCTGTTTCGCATAGCTAAAACTCAAATGTACTTTTTTTTTTAAAGCACAACAATTAAAATTGCTGTAGTTATAATGTTGTCCGTTTCCTAAATTGGATTTCTTAAAAACAAATCTGCAGATACGTAGGCATTCTTAAGAAAAAAAAATGTATTCTCTTTAAAAGCAGCTGCAAATGTAGAATGCGCTGCTCGTGGAAAGAAGATAAAGCTCATGGCACCAGAATGATCTTTGCTGGACTTTGCCATTGAAGACCACGTCAGCACCACTGAGGGCAAGGCAAGCTTTCAAAGGCTGAAGTCAACATCTAACTACAGACCTTTGAAGCGTGATACTTGTGCAACTTAAATAAGTAAACAGTATACTGTACAAAGTGAAGCCTGACAGAGATTCCCACATCACTCAGATAGGCATAGTACAAGGATACTGAAATTCGGAGATTATATATATATATATATATAGCGTTCTTAACCTCCCTGCCCTCTTCCCAGCCCATGTTACCTGACGATGCTCACAGACATGTCGTCCTCTTTCTCTAGGAGTCGCCAGGCTCCAGACAAGTATTCCCGGCACCAGTCGAAGGCTCTGCGCCTCATGTCCTTGCTCACTTCCTCCCGGCATCCGTGCGGATACAGTTCACCCTCAGAATCCACATCCGAAAGACCCACTGAAGACACTGCGTCATGACCGCCTCCGGGGCCTGCAGCCTGGATACGGGTGACAGGTCTGTTGTCCAGCACGGGCGCCACCGGCTGCCCATCCGGGAGCTCTGTGCTATTCATCCTCAGGGCAAACGTCCTAAAGCACGCCGCACTTTCGGCCGTCTGTCAGTGAAGGTTTCTTTAATGAACGACATTTGTCCGTAATCTTACATGCGGTTGGGTGACAGCCAATCATGTGTCTTTCTATCATCAACCTAGCTCCAATCTTTGCTATGGAGTACAAACAAGTAAACAAATAAATAAGTGCAGGTGTTCAACGTTTTTCCCTGGGGTCCGCCTTCGGGGCTGCCGAATGTCATGACGCCTTGTCTGGATTTCACGTCACGCCTCTTCCTTTCACCGCACTACACACCTCTGCACACCTTACTGCCACTGCATTGTGTCGGGTGACTTCACAGTGGCGTTATTTAAGTGCCCGCACTCACTTGCATCACTGGGGAAAATGTATACTTAATATTTTAATTGATTTCTGTTTAAAAAAAGAAAAAAATGGTAGCGGACCAGAGAGGGAGCATCTCTAAAAGGAGTTCTGCCTCCTGATTGGCTGTAGAGGAGCCGGCGCGGGAATCGAAACTAGTGGTGCGCGCGCACCAGAGGAGCGGGGGCAAGGGAGCGCGAAGACGCCGAGACGAGGTAGGGGATGTGCGTGTAAGCGCCGGGGGTTCTCTGTGTATGTGTGTGCGTGCGTGTGTGTGTGTGTGTGTATGGGGGGGTTCTGTATGTATGTATGTGTGTGTGTATGCGGGGGGGGCTGTATGTGTGTTGTGCATGTGTTGTGAAGAGCCTGTTGATGCGCGCGACCTGATCCCGGCAGGCTGCTGCTGCTGCTGCTGCGTGCGCGTGACAGTCTGTTGTCCTCTCCGGCTCCCTTTCAGTCCTTGAAAGCCGGAATGATAACAATAGTCTCGCTCTGCGACAGCAGGCCTTTGGCCTGCAATCGCAGGGCGAGACCTAAAAATGATGTAGTTCAGAATCAATGTTTAAACCACACATCTTCGTACGACATTTGATTATCCAACGTGCTTCAGTTTGACGGATTCGTAATTCCCAATTTCCCCCTCTCACATGTTGGGACACTTTTTCTATGCCATGAAATTTAAAATCCATGTTGGCACAATGTTCCTTTTCCATATGTGCATAGAGTGGGGATCTTGTGTCTCGGTTCATGATTGCTCGTCTGTGCTCTTGTATTCTTAATTTGAGGGGTCTTTTCGTACTCCCTATGTACACTTTGTTACAGCTGCAAATGATGGCATAAACTATTCCTACACTGTTGCAATTAATAAAATCATTAATATGGAATTGTCTAGTACCATCAAATCCGAAAGTTTTTGTTTTATTCATGCCATGCGAGCATATTACACATGTCCCACAGATATAAAAGCCTTTAGGCTGAGTGGGGAGCCAATCCTTAGTTTGTTTCACTATTGGACGAATATAATTCGTTGAGACTTTGTCCCTGATTGTTGGACATTTCTTGAACGTTATTAGAGGTTTGTCATCCAATATGGTAGCCAAACCTGGGACACCTTTTAACAGAGTCCAATTCCTGCTTAGGGCTTGCCTAATCTTATCTTTTTGCACGCAGTATGCTGTAACAAAGGAAGGCTTGTGTCTGACTGGTTCTTTCTTTTTCGGAAGCAAAGTAGTTGCTCTGTCAATTTTTGACACTTTCTCACTAGCTCTTGCTAAATCTTTTTTGGCATAGCCTCTTTTACCTAGTCTTTGTTTTAGTTGATTTAATTCTTGAGAATAGTCTTCATCCCGACTACAATTTCTTCGGGTTCTGACCATTTCTCCATATGGTATCCCCCCAATTACAGATCCTGGGTGAAAACTGTCTGCCCTCAAGATGGAGTTGGTGGCGGTTTCTTTCCTGTACAGTTTACTATTGATTTTGTCCCCAACCACCATCAGCGTCACATCTAAGTATTCAATGCTGGATGTGCTTTGATTCATCGTCAATCTCACATTGAAATCATTATGGTTCAAGTAATGCAGATAATTGTTTAAATCATCCGGGGTGCCTCTCCATATTATTAGAATGTCGTCGATGAATCTGGCCCAAAATACCACCAGATCCATCCATTCCCCAGCTCTGCGGCTCCAGGCGTGCTCCCTCTCGTACCAACCCATGAATAGGTTGGCATAAGAGGGAGCAAACCTGGATCCCATCGCCGTGCCCCTAATCTGGTGAAACCATTCATCCTCAAATAAGAAATAGTTGTTTTCGAGAATCAACTGGCTCATTTGAATTATCATTTTGGAATGGTGTCTCAAACTTGCACTTCTGCTACCTAGAAAGTGTTCTAGCGCTTGTATACCCTTCTCCATTTCAATGCAAGTATAAAGACCCACCACGTCTAACGTTGCCAAAATCATCCCATCTTCCCATTTAAAATCCTGCAATTTGTTAAGAATATCAGTGGTGTCCTTTACATATGAAGGTAAGTTCACCACTAATGGTTTGATAAAACCATCTACAAATTCTGACAGATGTTCTGTGACGCTACCGATGCTGGAGACTATGGGCCTGCCTGGTGGGTTCACTCTGTTTTTGTGAATTTTTGGTAATGTGTACAGGAAGGGAGAAACAGGATGACTAACATTTAAATATTTATATTCTGATTCATCAATCAATCCTTCTTCCTTCCATACACACAGATGTTCCAATATATTCTGAGCAATCTCTTTTATCGGATTTGCTTTAACTTTTTTGTAACAATTTACATCTTTGAGTTGTTCTCGTATCTCAGCCACATAGTTTGTTCTATTCATCACAACGATGTTCCCCCCCTTATCAGCTTCCCTAATAATGATTGAGGGATCCTGTTTTAAGTTCGATAAAGCCAATCTTTCTTGCCGGGACAGATTATCTTTATAATGGCTGTTTAGCGTGAATTTGTCTTGTAGTTTATGAAATTCTTGCAGTGTCTTTTCCATAAATAAGTCAATTGCTATGTATTGGCTACCATGGGGAATGAACTTGGATTTACAACGCAATCCACTAGTACACTGGTAGTTCGTTTCAATTTCACATAAACTAGCCACATCATCCACATTAAGATCCATTTCCCCTGACAAAGTCATTAACAAATGAACATTTTCTAATTCAGCTGTTGTCATTTCAGAGTTTTTATTCAATATTCTGTTCTGTACATTTACATCCAATGTTGAGAAAAAACTTTTCAATTTTAAATTTCTGCAAAATTTGAACAAATCAATATGTAACTCAGTATAATCACAGTTATGTACAGGACAATATTTTAATCCTTTTTCTAACACAGAAATTTCATGTTCATTAAGGCGTCTATCCGACAAGTTAATGACTTCCAATTCCTCAGGGATGGCCTTACACTGTTCTAGTTCTTGGTTCTGTTCTGACTCCTGGTGCCCATCCTTGTATTTGTGGGATTTCCTCCTCCCCCTTCTAGTCCTCCTATGAACTTCTTCCGACCTTTCTTTATCATTTTTAGTTCGTCGCAAAAAGAAGAGTTCTTTTTGGGAGTTCCTCCTACGGCGCCCGCAGCATTCTCCTCAATAGAAGAGATACTGGAGCTGCTATAATTTGTGGAAGTACTCAGATCACCTGATTGTGCTGTCCCTGCCGTTTGATTGGGTTTAGGTTTTGGTTTAGCCACCTCATCATAACCTCGGGCAAAAGTGAAGATTCTCCCTTCATTGTAGTCCCGCTCATCTCTTTTTAATTTGCTTAATTTTTTGTCTTTGATTTGCAATTGGTGTCTATTGATGACATCTTTAAGGATAAGATAATTTTTATCAGTAAGTTCAGGTAGATTCATCTCTTTTATTTCTTTTTCCAAATCAGTAATCTGTTGTCTTAATTTTTCTACTTTTCTGTCCGAATTCTTGATAAGGATATTCATCATAGTAAATGATGAAGTGTACAAATTTTCTTCCCACTCCTTAAGGTGGTCCTCCTCAAGATCATCAAAGGTTGGGAATATGAGGATGCGAAGTCCTCGCGGAACCCTCTTTTGTTCCATATAATTTTTGAGGGTTACACCATCCCACCATTTACTCAATTCAGATTTACGCAGTCTTTCCAAGTCTGTATCAAATAGCCGGAAATATTATGGTTTGCAGATAAGCCTGCACAAAGCTCAATGCGTAACAAGCCACGCACTGGGCGGACCTGATTGGAAACTCGCTCACCGAGATGCATTCGTGAGCTGCGCAAGACCGGAAACGGTGTATTTAATAGCCGGAAACATTATGGCCAGTAGATAAGCCTGTATAAAGCTCAATGCGCATGAGCGGAAATACAAAATAGCTAGATAAACACGGATAGCGGACCTTATTGGAAACGTTCACTTTCTCACAGATGAGCACAATTAGAATACGCGCGAAATTTAACGTGATGTGATTGGCCATTGGGCCCTTTTTAAACATAGGGAGTCCGGGGCACCGCACCTTCGGGATTTATCGTACCCGGATGGTGTGGAGGAACAGGAGGTCACGTTGTGAAGGGTAAGTGCAGAAGGCTAGGCAGAGCTTTGGGGTAATAGTTAATTTAGAAGGAAAGCAACGGGAAGACTACATAATCTGTTCATTTCATTTTATTTTTAGAACGGATTGTTTCAGAACGAATTGATAGGATCATTGCAGAATAGATGTCATTTCCCCTTTTGGTTACGTTATATTGGAATGTGGTGAGTGAACATGGAGGTGGAATTTTTCAACATCCAGGAGGGTTTACTGAGCAATTTAATATATTAAGGCATTTTTGACTTTTGTAGGTATGAATGTCATTGGCAGATCAGTTTTTAAAGGACTCTCGATTTAAAGAACCAAGGATTAATCGATTTGAGAAAAGCATTGATCTAGGGTTTCACCAGGTACGCATTTTTGCAGATGTAAAATGTTACTGTGATAGACTGGGCCAGTTCAAGATAAGAGAGAACTGGAACAGTGAAGGTCACAACTAGGTAGATATATAGCATATGTTTGATAATTGATTGGTCTTCCTTTTCTTCTGCCTTACCCCAGTTCATGATTATTACCGGTACATAGATGAAGAATCTGACCTCTTGTAGCACAACTGCCCAGACCAAAGGTTCAAAATTCTAAGACATAAAATCAGAGGAGCCTTATTATAAGAGTACGAGGTGAGCTGTTCACTAATAATAATAATTTTTCCAAATAAACATGCAACAGTTTGCGAGAGTTTTTATCCCAGGATGTAGGTAGAAAATTTTGTGTGTTTAAATGAGAAACAGTAGTTATGATTTCATGTGAGAATTACAGGCAAACAGTGCCCGCTTGTTTTTCAAATAGTGTGAAGTCATTGAATTCTTTGTGAGTACTACACGGCACAATGAGCTGTATCGTACCTAATAGTTATAATAAGATTTAGGTTATTTTCTTAGGTTATTACTGATTGAGATTGTACATATGTACTGATATATTTTGTATTGTGTGTTTGCACTTGCAGCCCTGATGACGTCCTGCCTCTAGGACGAAACGCGTCGGCTGCTGAACATCAAGAATAAACAAGAATTTTGATTGTGTATATGTTTACAATTCATATTTTTGGACCATTGATCTATTTGTGTTTCTTTTGAAGATTAAAATATCCAATTGTTTCTGAGATAAACCAGCACTCCCAGCTCTTTTTTGTATTTGGTAAATCTGGAAAACATCACAGATTGAGGCAGCAACACGACTTAGGGCTATAGATCAAGCAAATCTGGAGAAAGTGCTTGCAGTAGTAGGCAATAGTATTAACATGCTTTCTTCCCGCATTTACACTTTAGATAATATTGTGTCTTCCGTAGTGGATATTGTGCATGATGAAGTATCTGTGTTGTACCATGGTCAGAATCAATTACGTTCTATCATGCAATTTGCATGGACCCTTCAAACGCTTAAATCTGGCAAGGTGCCATGGACCTACATGAATGTTTCCTCTCTCTTTGCCCCTTTAAATTAACTGACAAACAGCGCTTGCTTTCCATGAGAGATGCTTCTTTTTCGATGTTGCATATTGAAAGATTGGAGTCCTTGCTTTTTTCTGTGGCAGAGGCCTCCGCTGCAACGTGGCTTATCCACTGTTTGATAACATTACCTTTTGCTTTGTATAAATTTACAAGTTGTATGAAATATGTTGCCATAGGGCGTTATGAGCCTTTAGGTAGTGCATTTCTCCATGAAGTGTGGTCCCTTCCTTTCACTTATAGATGTTTGAAAGACGGCCAGGAGGTTTATCTGAATGGGGAGGAATGTACAGAAACTCCAGATCATTCGTTAATGTGTAGGCACATACAATTACACGGTTCTTGTAACCAGGACAGACCAAACTTAGCCTGTGCTTTAAAAGGGACTCCTGTCCCAGCGATCACCCCGACTTTTACCTTATTGGGGAACGGAAGTTGTTTACTTTTGAATAATGAAGATTGTTGCGGGTTAATTAAAGGTGTAGCTTATGTGGTAACCGTAACTGAACGTGTCGTTTGCTGCAGAAATGTCCTGTACCCACCCACACATGAAAATAGGGAGGTTTCCATTTGGCCACGCATCCCAACCTTGAAAGCACAGTTCAACGGCATGAGCAGACTGAGGGCTCTATTGTCCCAGAAAGAAGTGGCCTTGAGTTCGGGTCGGGAAACTTTCGTGCTTCACATAGCTAACACCCGAACTGAGGTTCATGCCCTTTTAAATACTGATTTACTGTTGCATTTTGGCGAAATGATACATTCTATCTTTAACGCGTCCTCCACAACTGGCCTGGCGCATTTTTTTAAAACAGTTAGCAGCGGCCTTGTAACTTCGTTTGAAAAAATATTTGGAGTGATCCCTAGTTTCTTTCATTCCATCTTTTCGAGTCTGTTTGGTGGATTCCCGGTTTTACTGGCACTAGCGGCAGGCGTCCTAATTGTGCTTTGCTTCCTTAAATATGGATGCCCCACATGTGGAAGAAGCCGCCCAGCCACTGCTGCCGCTGTTTCGCAACCGGATGCTTGAATATTTTGGCACACTGCCGCTTGCGATTTTGAGCACGGCATATGGATTATCGTTTCGATTTTCCTACTTCACCTGTGTCCAGCCTGTGTTTCACTGCCTGAGTTGTGATTTTGATTGGGCCATTGATTTGTGTCTCTGCGGACCAGTTTCTCCTGACGTCGATTTTAATCATCTGATGAGTCCTATCACTACTCATGAGTTGGTTTATTCTGACGAAAGGATTATGGCCTTAGCAGCGATGCATGGACTAATGGGTCCCTGGAACGTATTCGCAGCAGCGCAGGAATTCTTGGAACTGAGCTTTCTTGAGAACCCACCGAGTTGTCCTCTGATGGTAATAGAGGCTCTGATACTTGAAGAACACGTATGTTCTTTTCCACTTTTGAATTGGATGGCTGAACTGTTTTCGGATGAAGACGGTGATTTCATGCTAGAGGCTGTTGCTGCATATTTTGCTTGTACGGTCTTGTCTTAAACACTTGTCCATGGTTTAAATCCGGCCATTTGATTTTCGGCTTACATATTTTTGCGATTTTTAGTACACTGATTAATTTCCCAGACCTATTGACTTGAGCAAAATATTGAATTTTTTACAGTACATTCATAAGCTCGCAGTTCTTGAAAACTGCTTTCATGAAGTTGCCCTTATCTTATCTTATCTTATCCGTCCTCGGATCATGGGGGGGTGTCATATAGCTACTGTATATCTTTATAATGTGTTAAGTTAGCATAGGCTCATTAAATGTTTAAACGCCATTTTTCCTTTTGCTGCTTCTGCACACGACACTTAATTGTAGATTTAGCTTTCAACCTAGTAGTTCGTTGTGGTTTACATGAGAATAATATGTTATTACTCTGATATCAGCTTTGCTTAATAAACTATGTCTGTACAGAGAGTGCTGAAGCTTCAGGAACAACACGATACAGAATTGTTATGAGGTCTGATCTTCTCGCCTTCATAGACATAACATAAGTGCAGCTTCTGCCAACTTTGGGGTTGAGGCGGGTTTTATATTGCTTTGCTTGAGGCACACAAACACTTGATGCTGTTCGCATGCAGAGAGAGCTGGTGTATGCTGATGTGATCTCTTCATTCTAGGATCCTGCGGCATGGGCCCGCCCTAATTCAACCCAAAGAGACCTTCTTAGCTATTAATATAATATGCGAGTTAGGGAGGGTGAGAAATAAGTGTTGTTAACCCTTATTCATTTACAGCATGTTAACATGCTGTCACCGTTCACTTTCTATGGACTAGTAACTATGCTGGTAACTTTGCTTCTGATCATATGTTTACTTGTATTATCTAAGATACTGCGCCAGAGAAGACGGCATTAGTAAATAAACATTTCAAATGCTCTCGTGTTCTTCTTTACTCCATGTTCTGGATTGAAATGATTGTATAACGAAAGAGTGCTCATGTGTTCCACGTAACCTGAGGTTTGTAAGTTCATGTTCTGGTTTGTCTAAACATTGGGAGTTGGTTATGACCAATGAGACACTGTAGCTAGCTCGGTAAGGGGTTTGTTGGGTACTAAGGTGAGTTTTGGGTCACCCTAATTCGCTGAGGTTCCAATCCTCTGTGCACAGTTCTGTGGGAGAACAGAAACCCTGCTACAACTCCAGTTATGATCCAGAGCTGGATCCAGGTGAAACTAAGTACGTTTTTTTCAGGAAAGTGTAGAAGTTACAAATTTGTTGCTCACAGGAAACTGGAGTTGACGTTGTCTCAGGTTCACTGGAATCAAGAAAGAAGGTATCAAAATCGATGAAGTAGCCATTTGCAGTTCGATCTATCTTTGGTAGCTCTGCAGGTTTTGTAGAACAAGTCAGTGTCTCTTGTTGAGGCATGTTGATGCAGACTTTGCTGTTAGGCCAAAGTGGTATTTGTCTTTCATTTTTAGTTTGAAGTTCTGTTTCCAGAGGAACAAGTTCCATTTCATTGTTGGAAATTCCATCATTTCATATTGGTGACTCTTCAAATGTTATGAGTCTTTCTGTCTGAACTTCCTGTATAGTAGCAAGAGGAAAGTGTTGCCTACCCAGGAGTCCACAAAGTCTACTATTCAGTATTGGCCAAATAGTGTGGCTTGATCAGATCAATGGAGACAAATCTCTTTTCTTTTTTCTGGCAAGAGGCGGAAGGAGTACTGTTCTTGTTCCTACAACAGCCAGGACAGATACAGGCTTTCTGTGTGATGGCCCAAATTCTTTCTTGCCCTTGATCTTTTCTCCCACCAGATTCCTGACTTTTGGGATCCAGTAAGGTCTTGACGTGACTGATTTGACTTCCCCAGTGGCAGTGCGTTTTACTTGCACGCTGCTTAGTAGTGCCCGGGATTCATTCAGATCCTGTAAAACAGCCAAAAGTTTATTGATGTCAAAGGGGTTTTCATCTGCCACTTTGCTTTCATAATTGAGATCAGGTACCCACATTCTCATCCCAAATAGGACCTCGTAAGGAGTGAAACCCCCTAGAGAACTTCTTGGCATATTTTTGAGGGCTCGCTGTATCCCAAATAAGTGATTGATCCAACAACCACCCAAACCTAATACTCTTGCTGTTAAAGATTGCTTTAAGTCTCAGTTTTTCCTCTCCACAACTGAATTTCCCTCAGGATGGTATGGAGAGGAGTACCGCAATGCTATACCCAAACCTCCCATGGCTTCCTTGTAAGCCCTAGAGCTAAACACGGGTCCACGGTCAGAATGTAATGTGCCTACGCATATGTCCCTATGAAGACTCGCAAATCTTTTATAAGAGTTCGAGCATCAGCCGAGTGCAGAGGCCATACTCATAGGAATCTAGAGCATGAATCCACTGCCACCAAGATATTCTTGTAAGCCCCATCTGATTGTAGGGGGCCGCAGTTGTCCAAATAGACACACGCAAGTGGTCTGTCTGATATCAGTAATGGTGTCTGCGCTGGGCGGGTCACGGTGGAACCCTTCATCTGCTGGCAGATGTCGCAATTTAAGACAAAATTCTTCATCTGTTTTGTTAAACCAGGCCACAAATAGCGTTGTTTCAGTAAAGAAACACTTGCGGTGATCCCTCCGTGTGCAGAACCTAGACCCTCGTGTGCAGATAGTATTAAACTCGGTATGCAATCCATGTTTTGTCTTACTCTATCCCCCACTCCTGGAATCTGAGCATACAAAATGTTGCTTGCATCTAATTTGTGGGAGTACTTGAGTTGAAAACCTTTTGGTAAGGCTGGGTTGTTATTGCGTGAAGCAATGACAGCTACCATTATCTGGCCGTCTATTCTCATTTTTGAACAAGTGATTGAGGCTACGGCAGCATTTCGTACTGCCCCCTTCACGGCTTCATCAGACAATTAATACCCTTCAACGTGAACGCCATCATATTGATGACTCAACGTGTGTATCACATGGGCTCTTGGTAGTTCCTTTTTCAACTCAGCTACCCGGCCGGCAATTCCACCGCCCAGTAAAGAAACAAAGGTTTGGGCATCATGCGGGCGGAATCATGACATTGCTATCAACAAAAATAGTGAAGAATGTGACCGAACTTACTGTAAAATATAAATGGCTGCTTGTATGCAGGATATCTATAGCAGAGAAGGGAGTGATCACAACCCTTTGGAGCTAGAGCTCTCAGATGTTTATCTGAATCCCTGTGAGAAAGTTATTGAACAACAGGTGGGGTATCCTAGGCGGATTACAATGAGGCTAACAGAAGTCTATATAGCACAGCTGTCAAGACTGCAACAGAACCTTGATCTGGGCAGTGTGAGAGGACAGTACTTAGATTGGTATGTGGAAAAAATAGAAAAAGTGGTTCAAAGTCTCCGCAGCGAACTTAGAATAGACAAAATAAATGCAAAGAGGAAACAAAATGTACCGGAGAGACAAGGAAAGTGGTTCTCCAAGGATTGTCTAAAAAAGAAGAGGGAAATAAGGAGAGAAGCACATTGATTCAGCACTAAATATGAACAGGAAAGGGCCGATAAGCTCTCAAAATTAAAAAGAGAATATAATATGTTAATCAGTAGTGCAAAAACAGCCTACAAAGAAAACTGCTGGATAAAATTGCTGGAGACAATAAAAACAAAGAACATACGTCAGTTCTGGAGGCTGATACAATGAATTGTGTGGTGGAAGAGGCTGCGTGGGAGGAATATCTGCTGGAATTGTACAGCCCGGGTAGAGTACTGGAAGAGGGGGAGCCACAGGAGTGGAGCGGGCTACTGGTAGACCTCAAAACAGACTTCT
Organism: Lissotriton helveticus; assembly: GCF_964261635.1. NCBI lineage: Eukaryota > Metazoa > Chordata > Amphibia > Caudata > Salamandridae > Lissotriton > Lissotriton helveticus. Next base: position 1,188,615,365 of record NC_136072.1, on the reverse strand, counting down.
CTGCTTCGAATGTGAAAAATACGATAAAAACTCTGAATTAACTAGGGCAGCAGGTCCAGACAACCTCCCAGCTCAGATAATAAAAACACATCTGAATTGGTGGGCAGAATTCTTTCTGTTGATGTTTCAAGTTGTTCTAGAAACTGGGAAGATTCCTAATAATTGGAAGTGTGCAATAATTAGACCAGTTCATAAAAAAGGTGATATGCACACCCCAAAGAATTACAGATTAATTAATTTGTTAGATATCGGGGAAAAGATATTAGCAAATATAATATTAGGAAAGCTAAAAGATTGGGCGGACCAGGATTCATTTGTACCGGTAGAACAGGGGGGATTCAAGGAAGGTCTTTTCACAATAGACCACTGTTTCGCCCTTTGGGCACTTACACGGAAGTCGATAGAGCTAAAGGGGAAAATGTATTGCCGTTTCGTTGACTTTCGGGCAGCCTTTGACTCAGTGGATCGCAAGAGTTTATGGGAGTGCCTGGTAAAGCATGGTATACTGGAGGGCTTATTGGCCATCCTAAATGAATTAAGAATTGGGCCTAGGTAATCAAGGATACGCACGGGTCACCGACGTGGAAATAGTCGTAGAAAACGGGCTAAGAAAGGGTTGTGTTCTGCCCCCCCCCCCATGCTCTTTGCCCTATTTTTAGCCAACCTACCGGCAGTACTAGAAGTGGAAAGAAGTGCAAGCCCCAGAATGAGCGGTAATAAAGTGTCATGCCTCCTATATGCAGATGATCTCGTGATACTTGATCAAACGGAGCTCGGGCTCCAAAGGAAATTAAATGCCTTCAAGAATACTGTGGGGCTAAGCTTTTAGTTGTAAATATGGACAAAACGAAGATTTTATGCTTTGAGAAAAGAGACACAAATTTTAGCTGGTTTTTAGGGCAAACGAAACTGGCGATTGTAAACGAATATAGATACTTGGGTCTCAGGTTTGACAGTGCCCTAAAATGGTATACCCAACTAGAAGTCCAAAAAGCAAAAGCCTTTTCATCAATCTGTGGGCTGAAAAAATGTAATAAGGAATATGAAGACATGTCTCATAGACAAATGCTAAAGGCATACAGAGCAATGATCCACCCACAAGTATTGCATGGGGCAGAAGTTCTTTACCTAAGTGGTAAAGGCGGGTGGGACCAGGAAGAAGGGAAGACCCTAAAAACGTTACTGTCTTTACCAAGCTCTGCAATGATCCAGGCTATGAGAATGGAGACAGGAACAATAGCATGGAGCATTCAGGTGCAAATGTCTCTGATAAGATTCTGGAAACGCCAGGATCAAGGGGGAGCACAGAGGGTCTCTCAATGGTGCAGTGAGGAGATTCGGCTCAGCAGCCTAAAATGGGCAAAAGAAGCGAGAAAGAAACTCCTGATTATAGTTGAGAGCTTAAATGTGGGATTAATGTGGGATTAACACAGAATTAATTGGATGTAGAATTTACCAAGTTCACTCAGGCACCAAGGCCAGGAACAGTCAAAGAAGCAGGATTTGGAATACCTGAGTATGAAAAAATCAGTACAAGGTATAAGAGACTCTTGGGTAAATGAAGAGTGGTACCCCTACTTGGACACCCTGACTAATTATGGGCTTAGGTGTGAAATTCTAAGAGTACGAATTGGTATTAACCCGTGGTAGATGGAAGGAAAAATAAACGTTGAAATGATGCACCCTGATGGAATATGTAAATGTGGGCATGGCACTAGAAATTATATTTTGCACATACTGTTTGATTGCTCTGCGGTTTTAGCTTTGAGAAAATTGTTTTTACGTCCAGTCTTTTTAAAATATGGAATAAGGTCACAAGCCCAAGCAATAGCCTTACTTACAGAAATGTCAAATCTTGATAGGGCAAATGCATTGGGAAATTATATGGAAGGCATAAAAAGCTTTGTAAGGGATAAACAGAAGGGAGGTTAGTGATTTTATTGCTCTTTTTAAGATCCCCTCACCTTGTTTACACAAAATATTTTAATCTAATGTATACAATATTGAATTGTTCTGTGTTAAAATGTTGCTGCTATTGTGGAAAGGATGTGGACACTGTATTTTTTAATGTGTGTATTAATGGTAATGTTGCTCTAATGAAGTTTATTCTGATTTAATTATTTAGATTAATGTATACAATAATGAATTGCTGTGAGTTAAATTGTTACTGCAATTGTGGAAAGGATGTGGACACCGTACTTTTTAACATGTTTATTATTTGTAAGGTAGCTCTAAGGATTTGTATTGTTATTTATTTATTCTGGGATCCCATTGTGTTTAAAGACTAAGGTCTAAATAAACAAAGTTTCTCTCTCTCTCAACTCAGTTACCTGTTCCCATAGCATCTTATGCTTAATTGTGCCCCCTTTTGAGTCTTTAACCCCATTTTGACCCCAGTAGTGAAGATATTCATTGTAAGACTGGACACAGTAAAAAGAATCGCACTCAATCAGTGTGGGGAATTCTTGATCCATATCAGTAATAGTAATAGGGCTTTTATTTCTGACAGCTGAGCCGTGTTGTCTCCTAGAGACAGTGTCTTCATATCGCTGGGATGGAACTTGCCATCCTGTATACGACATTTTACAATCTCACAAGCAGTGCTGTATTGTTGTTTACTTCCTATGCCTATGGGATGTCAATTGTGTATTTCGTGACCACACTGAATCCTTTGAATAGTTTACACAACCTTAATCCTCACAATACCACTACCTCCCTCCTCCCCTCCCCTTTTTCCGGGCACAACGTGGATGCTTAAATGTAAAGTTTTTTCATATATATGCTTCAATGAGGATGTGAATAAACAACATCACTCATTAATTTAATGTAGAATTTCCTTTTGTACAGCACACAGAATTGTTTTTGTTCCGTTAGGAGTGTATACTGGGACCATTTTCCCTGCTACTTTCTACGGCCGGCTGAGCAGATCCGTCGGTGTACATAATGTATTCTTGTTGATATAGAGACATTCTTTTATTTGGTAGAGGATGTATTGCAGGAATGCTTGTGTTTTTTCCTTGGGTCATATCTGTATTCTACATCTGTTGCAGTGAGAGAGTTAGACCGTTGTATCCATCTTGGATTTAAGGCTTTAGCGGTAGGAATTCTAGCCTTTGTAGCAGCCTCTAAGGCTGGTACTGGAGTTACAACAATTATTTGTTTCCCCTGAGCCAGTGCTCTTTCTCTTACTACAGCGGTCTGTACTACTGTCAGTATTTTTTCTGTAGAATAAAAGCACATTTTAGCGGTTGAGTACAAGTGGGATTTGTATGCTATGGGTACAGTTTCTCCTTCACTGAAGGTTAGATAAGTGTACCCCAGATTGACCCGCTATAACACAGATCACCAGATTGCGTATATTTACGCATGTCTGCAAGTGTTTTGTAGCTATCATATCAGCTTGTAGGGAACACAGGATATCTGTGTATCACTGTGTCCAGTGCCTAGCTGAAAAATCAGGCCTGATTAAGTCGTAGAAAGGTTTTACTCTTTCTGCAAACTCCAAAATGTATGTTCGGCCAAAATTTAAAAATCCCAATATGGATTGTAGGTTTTTTAAAGATTTGAAGGTTGGAGCAGCACATACTTTTCTAAAAAGTTAGTTGCCAAGCTTTTTCCCTCACTTGATAACTCGAATCCCAAAAATAGGACATTGAGGTGGACCATTTTTTATTTTTTTAAAGTTGAATTAGTGGCCCCCAAAATTATGTTGCTCACCCTGGACAAGTGATCCTTTAAATCATCACCCATCAGATAAATATCATCTACATAGGACACTGCCACTTCATCTAAATTTTGAAGTAAATCTGTTACCCTATCACTGAATACCCCGGGGCTATTCTTATACCCTTGAAGGGGTCAACAACACTGATGCTGGGAACCTACCACTAAGAATGCTGTCAAATACAGGCTCTCAGATGCTATATTTTGGCAAAATAATCCATTTGACGTATCTAGTATTGTATTTTTTCCACACAATGTTAATCATTAATGTGGCTCTAGTGCAATCTGTACTGCAAATGTTTTTGTGCATATGTTCAGATGTCTGTAGTCCAAACCTAGACGGTATGAATTATTGGGTTTCATTACAGGAAACAAAGGATTATTCATGGGCGAGGTGCAAGTATCAATTACACCTCGGTATGCAAGTTGATCTAAGATATCCCTGGCCTGTTTTTTCGCTTCTTGTTTTCATTCGGTGCTGTCTCTTGGAGTCAGAGTAGTTTTTACTGGGATTACATGGGGAGTTGACTAAGCATCCCACCCAACATGGTTACAATATAATTCTGGAGCCAGGGCTACCGCCCACTCCTGGACGTATGTGTGTTTTAAGTAAATTGGAACGAGGTCAGAAAAAGCTGGTAAAATTACAGTTTCTCCCTTACAGCAATAAATAACAGTTTCAGGCAGCCAATCTTTTTCAGCTAACAGGAGGCCATAGCTAAAAGTCAGGTTCTCCCAAAAGAGACCTTTAACGTTTCTTGGATTGCCCCCTCGATTTGGAGTGTTATCTCATGTAACCTATGTGGGACACTCACCCATGTATTGGGTGTTTCCACCATGATATGCTCACTCAACTCCACTGTCATCAGATATTCCATAATTTTCTGGTGAGCTATTGTTACTTCTACTTCTCTGTCTAGCAATCGACAGAGCCCATTCCCCATTCAGAAGTTGAGTCCTCAGAATTCAGGCCATGTCTAGCTTTAAGAGCTGCTACTTTTTTCTTTTTAAATTGAGGTATTGATTTTTGCTTCTCTTCTTTCTTGGAAGCATAATCTGAAATGTGTGGCGTGTCTCTGGACTTTGTACACTCTTCTTGCCCGTGTTCTGACTGTCCTTTTTATGTTATCTCTATTCCTAAGGTAGTATCTCCTTTCGGATGACTCCTGCTGAGGCCACCCACTCCTAGATAGAGATCTATTTTCTATAAACCTTTGGTTTTTATTGTTATTATCCCTTTTCTTCCTGGAAGAATCAGGTGCTTGCTTGGTGTTATCCTTTTCAGGACCACCCATGAGTTTAGGTTTTATTGCTCTAGCTCCCAAACTATCTGTACCTAATTCAGCATAGGTGTGTGTGATAATTTTAGGTAATTTGGGTTCCTGTTGTAAAGGAGTGAAATCCCTCAGGTGTTGGCGTATTGCCACTGCTGCTGCCTCTCCTTTTATATTTGCTAATATTATAGCTGATACCAGGGCAAAATGATCTAATAATTTCACCCCTAAGTTCAGAGCAGGTTCTGCTCCATACTCAGTTTGTATTTGTCTTAATATGTCTGGTATTACTGCTAATGACAGGATACCATGTGTTACGGTATATATGGCAGCAAAAACTGTACCCCAAGAGGTACAATCCTCTATTTGGGGAACTATCCCCATTGGCAACCAGATTGTTAGTATTCTGTGTTTTTCTTAAAAACTTGTGTGTGGAAATACTGCCTCTAACTGTGTTTTTTTCTGATCTATCCAGAATGGCGTTTGCTCACATTTAGTGGACATTTTACCCTTAACTGAGTGTAGCGTTTGTGGAGTAATTTTAGTTGTAGAACTTTGAATTTGTCTTGTTTGTGTAGCCCTTGTTGGCTGAAATGTGAGTGTTCTCATCACATACTGTGTCAGGTTTCTTTATAGTTTTTTTATTTCTTTATGAAGTGGACGTAAGTCTGCTACTGGCATTGAGTCAATGTCTGGATGTGGTGTGTAAGGTGCTAGGACAGGACAAGTGGCTCCATCTTTTACGAGCAGGCCTAGTCTTACTTTGCCTTTTGTGTGTGGGAGGGTGCCTCTAAACTAGTTTATGTGCTCCTGGGTAGGTGAGTGGAACTTCAATGTCCTCATACAGACAGTATTTATCTGGTGTTTCATCTATAGTATAAGAATGAAATGTATTTGGTTGCGCATCTGCCAGGGGGAATTTAACCCATGAATAGAATACCTCTTTTCTATATAATTTGTGAGCCTCAATCACGAAGGGTACTAACCCACCCCTAGCTATGACTCCGTAGTCTGTTAGCTTTTGAGTAAGGGCATTTCGGACATCTTCAGAAAGGTCAATTTTGCCTTCCTCTTCTTCTTCTTTCCTGACTACAGCAGGCTGTGCTCGCACTGCGGCATTTTCATAAGCCATTGTTGAAAAAAGGTTTCTCAAGGAAGAGTTTCAAGGAAACTCAGATAAGGTTTTATGCACAAAAGGAACTTTTTGTCCTTCAAGCTTGATAAACCTACAGCCAATACACAGGATATGCCTAATCAGCTGTGGTGTATAGTTTCTTTCCCACTCCAGAAGTCTCTGGGTAAATGTGAGTAGGGGTCTCTGAGAATTGCATGACTGAAGTACTCAGATTTGACTGTTAAATAAGTACCAAACCAACGTTGGGCGCCATGTCGTGTAGTTTCTATAAACCTATATAGGATCTGCGCGTTTGGACAACATACACTATGGAATTGGTGTCAGACTGATTCTAGACACCCCTAACGGGTATGTTAGCCTGTGTACCAGCTAGCTCACAGTGCCACTAGAAACCCCTCTTACCAAGGAGAGATAGTTCTTGGCAACTATCGAACATGAAAACCCTGTCCCATCAGGGATCCTGGAAACAGTGCAATACTTTTTGCTCAGTCACTCGTGCTCACTTTGTCTCAGAGAGATAAACAGAATAAACGGTGGGAAAGTTTTTCAATAAGCATTTATTGAACCGGCGCCATTCTAGTGTAAAAAAGGGGCGCTGGAACAACTATTAGACAGTAACAGATATAAATGATTATAAGTACCAACAGAGTAAAAGCATGGTAGATTTCTACCATTGTGCTAAAACAATGAATTCAGGCAAGTATATAAAATACATGACAGTAGAATGCGTACTCCTACGATGCAACCCTCACTTGATGTACCTAAGTGTACCTAGCATGTATGTAGGTGTAAAAGCCAAGAATCCCTCTAGGATAAAGTCAACCCCATTACCTTAAGTGAGAGACTGTGACACCCCATCTTGGTCTCGAGATGGACACCCCGCAGGGGATGTCAGACCACTGAGAGCTGGAGTGTCTGCGAGCAGGAGCCTCAGCGTCCCTCGACAGTGTGTCAGCATGGAAGTACTATTCTCCTCTGACTACCTCAGCAAGATATGATGTATACATACCCAAAGTGGTACCATCTGGTGATATACTTTGCTGTGTCATGTCAGACTAGGATGACGGAAGGAATGACCATTCTACATAGTTATTATGCAGGAGATGGTAGGCCTGCTGTCCTGCTGTGATTCCAAGAATCCTCATGCACAATGAATGAGGCTCAAGCTTTTCAGAGAAAACCCCATGTCATCTTTTAGGCATTACCGTTACTAGGTAAAAGGTCCGTCCTAAGAACCGTTATGTAGTGTAATGGTAGGGGAGCATATAGGCAAAAGGTTTGGTGACTACCTGAGCCTATATTGGGGTACCTATATGGAACATAACACTCTTTGACATGCAACTGTACCGAGGGGGGTCGTCTTTGAGTTAAACCCGTCAAGAACTGTTTCTCTTTGAGGCGCACCTGCAGGGAAAGAATCCTCTTTAAGGTGCACCTGAGGTGAGTTGTGGTCTTCTTTGAGGTGCACCTGCAGTGAGGGAGCCCTCGTTGAGGTGCATTTGCAGTGAGTAGTTGTCTTCTTTGAGGTGCACAGTGAAGGACCCCTCTTTGAGATGCACCTGTAGTGAGGGAGCCCTCTTTGCGGCGCACCTGCAGTGAAGGGGCCGCTTTGAGGGGCACCTGCAGTGAGGGGGCCCTCTTTGAGAAGTAGCATATTGGATAAATACATCGCATTCCTTCCCTTTACCTGTGATTCAAAACCGCTACCCTGCACCACAACGGTCATAAATCTGCCCCTTTGTGTGACGGTCATGCATGTCTGAACTCCAGTGAGGGAGCGCATCAAAAGTGAACAGGCATGAAGTCATGGTTAGCCAGGTTGGCCGTGATGCAGGTGAGTAATTATCCAATTTATTTTCTGGGAAGCTGTCCAAAATGAAATCTTTTTTTTTCTGTTCAGTGCATCCAAACCCCTGACAAAAGGCAGGACTTTAACCTGTTTTTGTACATGAAATTATAGTGTGTCTTAGATGTAGGAGATTTCTGTAAAACTGCTAGATAGAAAGTGCTCAATACCTCATAACAGTCTAGTGGCCTGGGGGAATGTGAAAGTGCTCGCCCAGAAAGTGCCTGTCATTCGACATGATCCATCTAAGAGAGTTCCCCCTAGCGTGAGTCAGCTGTAACTCCAGCATGGTTCGTGATGGGCAGGGTATAGATTTCCTTGATGTTGCTATTAACAATAGCCAGTGGATAGAAGTAGTTTCTCATATGTAAATGTTAAAAGAGGCCTTATGGTGGAGTTTGCTGGTTGTTATAAGGACATTGATACCACATGTCACGGAGGCAGCGAAGTATTCACTCTTTCTTCGCTGTGCTTCCATCTTTGTTTATAGAATAACGCATTTCAGGTCTCAGATGAGGGTGAATGTCTTCACCCATCAATGTGAACTAGACAGAGCATTGCGGAAAGAACTTCGAGGCACAATCCACTGTGCAGCTACTAGGGCCATATTTAGTTATACAAATCCATCTGCCTCACTTAAAGTGCATCTGTCCTGCGGCACTTGTAATAACATGGGCGGGATATCCACCATGCTCATGACAAAGAGACCTACTTTTTTCTGGTCTTAAATCGGACAAAAACCTGCAGTAAAAAAGGGAGCCCAGCCCAGAGCCACATCTGAAGACCAACAGATGCCATGGAGCTACTAATCATGCAGCTTGGAGACCCAAGAGGTCCACAACACCCACCACCACCACCCCAGGACTCCCCCACCCTCAGTACCTCCCCCAGGACTACCACTGAGGCAGCGCAGAACAAGACAGCGGACCTTCCGAAAATGCACCAGTGACTTTACCCCAGAGGATTCCATTGACCATGACAGGCTCAAAAGGACAACCATCCTCCTCATCCTGACCCACATTGCCAACAGGCTGATGGTACCAACACAGCGGGCAACCAACATCCCTCAGCAGACAAAGCTGCTGGCTATGCTGCACTTGTTGGCCTCTGCCACCTTCCAACCAACAACTGCCAGAGTCGTCACAGTCTCACAGCCAGCCCTATCAAAGTTCCTCACACCTGTCTTGGATGTCATCATCAGCTTGATACCCCAGCACCTTTGCTTCCCCTCATTGCGCAGAAACAGCTGGAGACCAAGCAAGGCTTCTACGCCATAGCTGGTTTCCCACAAGTGTTGGGGGCAATTGACTGCACACATGTCCTACTTGTGCCCCCTGGCGACACTGCACACAATTACCGCAACAGAAAGAACACGCATTCCACAATGTGCAGGCAATAGTGGACCACCGGGGACTGTTCACAAATGTCGTCGCCAACTTCCCAGGCAGTGTGCATGATTCCTACATCCTCCGACAGTCCATCATCAACCAGCGCTTTCAGGATGGCACCTACGGAAATGGACTGCTCGTTGGTAAGTACCAATGGAACACACCGCACACTTCAACACCACAATCATACAACGAACAACAGTGGGAATGCACACGTAACAAAATCACATACAACATGCCAAACAACATGCCCACCTAGCAGACATGACAACAGAAGTAACTGTTGCAACAGGGGCCGGACATGTAGACAACCCATCGACAAAGTCATAGCCCCCCGCCACACAATTGCAGAATGTGGGCAGAGGTGGGAACCAAGAATGTGCGAAGGAGGCAAGTGACCCATGTATAAGAATGTAACAATGCCAAGTGTGGCGGTGATGGGCTGGACAGTCTTGAGTATGCAGAGCACCGACATGTCCATGTGGACATATACTGTTGGTGTTTGTAGTGTTGTGGACAGTGGACGCAACCACGTTACCTCAGGCAGTGGGGAAGACCTTGGACAAGTAGCTATGTTGCCCCCCTGTAAGCGTATGCATAGTGGGCTGGGCCGGCGTACACCAGTCCAGCATAGGCGTGTGAATAAATAGCCCAGGGCTCTGGCCTTGGTTCACTTCCAGGATGGCCACCAAAGTAACTACTGCGTGTATCTCTGTGTCTGCCATATCCTGACAATAAGCCTACACACATGTGGCCGCCCACCTTCAAATGCCAACATTACAGTGTTGTTGCCAGGCTTGCGGACATGCGCAGACAGGCATGACAATGGTGTGCCGTAGGAGTGCAAGTGATGCAACCGTGCAGCGCACACAAGTAAAGAGGCTCAGGGAAAGGGAGGAGCAGTTGTGAGGCTACGTAATACACATTGGTCCCGCGCATTTGTCAGACACAATACATGGCAAACATGAATCCCAAACTCACACAAATCACACGCCACATAACTTGTGAGTCTGCCAACACAGCATGCAGAACCACCAATTCACACTAATCTCATTTACCTCTCACAGGTGATCAAGGATATGCACTCTTCCCGTGGATGATGACACCCCTCCAAGCCCCGAACACCCCAGCCCAGAGGCAGTACAATGTGGCCCACAAACGCACCAGGGGCATTGTTGAGCACACATTTGGCGTGTTAAAGTCACTTTTCAGCTTGCTGGACATCACAGGTGGAAAACTAATGTACTGCCCAGAAATAGTGTGCAAGAGGATCATTGCATGTTGTGTACTTCAATACCGCACTAGCAGCATATCACAAAAATATAAAACTCGCTGGGAAAACGCACAACATAGTACAACTTGAAAGTGATGGTCCCCTTGCACCTTGTTCCAAGTTTTAAACTCATTTACCAACCCCAAGGCATGTCACACCAAAGTAGCCCCCTCCCAAACTTTGTGCAACAGCATTGCAAATCACTTTTTGGAAAAAATTGAAACCATCTACCAAAAGAATAGCTCCAGACCCTATCCTCAGTCAGACCCTAGCATAGACCCTCCCCCTATTGCTACTGACGCTTTAACCCTGGAATCCTTCCCAGATTTGACCACAATCGAAGTGGAATCGTTGCTGAAAGTGGTCAAATCTGGATCACCCCTTGATCTCATACCTGCTAAGACCTCTGCCCTCCTATCCAAGACGCTTACTGCTCCCATCTGCTCAATTCTCAATAGATCTATGGAAGAAGGCAGCCTACCTCCAGAGTGGAAAGCAGCACAGATCATCCCCATTAGGAAAAACCCTAAGATCACCATGGATGACGTCTCTAACTACCGTCCCATTTCTCTGCCCCCTCTACATAGCAAACTCCTAGAGAAACATATTAAGAATCATCTGTCAGAGGGGGCGTGGTTTCGGCGCCGACCGGGATGGCTGCGTGAGCGAGTTGCTCCGCGCCGCGTCCCGTCCTTTCTCCTGCCAAACGTCGCCCCGTGTCGCCTGGTGGCTGGGAATGTGGATCGGAGGGGCCGCTGCCCTACTGGAGAGCGTTTGACCCCGGTCGGAGCTCTGGCTGCTGAGTCCGGGAGGACGTAGTGCTCGGCTCACTCCGGCGAGCAGACAAAGGCAAGATGGCGGCGCCGACTGCGAGATAGCTCCGGGAGCGGAGCAGTGAGGGACACCGGAGCAGCGGCAGGCGCCTGTGGCACCCCCGAGCGGTGGTGGGTAGTGCGGTGACCCATAGGAGCGGGCCCCGAATTGCGGAGGAGGTCGGAGGGGTTTGCCGGCAGGAAGGGCCCCCCACCCGGTCCCTCGGTCAGCGCGAGAGCGGTGCCTGGGATTGCGCTGTGCCGGCGGAGGCACTGCTGAGCTGTGTGGCTGCTCGCCCGCCGGCCGGACCGCAGTGGGGGCCGACGGCACATGGAGGTGTGCAGCAAGCAGCTGGGGCGCTGAGAGAGGGACCGCCCAGGGCGCCTGCACATCCCGGGACACGAGCAAACAAGGCGGTGGCTGTGGGTCTGGACCTTGCTGGGGGTCCCGCCCGGTGGAGGGCACGGATACGCCGACCTAACAGCGAGGTGCTGGGCCGTGCATGGTGTGTTATGGAGACCAGTGTTGCCAGGGGCAGTGTGTTCGGAGTGCCCTGGAACCCAATTAATTAACTGGCAGCCTCTTAGGTGGCATCTGCTCCCCCTAGCCCTGGTGGGCCTAGCGGACGCCCTATGGGAGGCTGAGGGCAGCATGGAATGCTCTTTCGAATTGGATACTGTCGGATGACCGGGAGTGGGGTGCAGCTGGCGCCGCGAATTCCCGCTTGACCTGGGGATTGGTGGGCCGCGCTGGTTGGGACACTCCGCTGAGCGTTTCTGGTGCGCCTAGCCATTATCCGAGGGGGCGGCTTGAGTGGCTGGATACCTGCACACAAGATGGCCGCGAAGGGGAATGGCGCCGCCGAACCGCCTGAAAGGGGGAGCCGGGGGTCGGAGGATGTGAGTGGCGGTTTCCCAACGGAGGCCTCAACACAGGAACAGAGGCTAAACCTCCGCCTTGATGCTATCCTGGCCGCGATCACTGCTACGAAGGATGAGCTGCATCAAGATATTGCGCAGGTGGCGTCCGGCCTGGGCCTGCTGAGGGCAGACCACGCCAAGCTCTCTGACCGTGTGAAATCCAATGAACTGCTGCTCCAAGAGCTGAAACCGGCGGTGGTCACGGCGGAGCATAAAATTGATGATGTTATCCGTCGACTGGCGAATCTGGAGCGTCGCACAGAGGACGCGGAAGGCCGCAACCGCCGGAACAACGTGCGGGTGGTGGGGCTACCAGAGAAAATTGAGAAGGGAGATGCAATAGCCTACTTGGAGGACTGGTTCCGCACAGTGGTGGCGCCGGAGGGCCTCTCCCCCTTCTTCTCCCTGGAAAGAGCGCACAGGGTGCCCGCGAGGCCTCCCCTGGAGGGCCGACCGCCCCGACCGATGGTGGCCAGACTGCTGCACTATAAGGACAGTGATCTGCTGATCCAAAGGGCGAGAGATCGTGGGCCCTTCCAGGTGGACAACAGTAAGGTGACGATCTTTCCGGACTATACGCAGGAGGTGCAGAGGAGCAGGGCCTCTTTTCTGCCGGTGAAAAAAGAGCTGAGAGAGGAAGGGGTTCAATACTCCTTGCTTTTTCCGGCCAAGCTGCGGATCATCGTTGATGAGAGGACGCACTTTTTCCAAACACCTGACGAAGCGTGGTCCTGGCTGGAACTATATCGTGCAGGAACGGATCGGGCTCACAGGCCCGCCAGGGATCGAGAGCAGCCGGTCAGGGTCAGGAAGTCGCAGCGCATCCGCTCCCGGAATAGGCGCCAACGGGCCGAGCGTGAGGCGCAAATACTGGCAGATAGAAAGAGTGCGTTGGAGGCCACGGCGAACATCACGGGCTCACAACGAGATGACGCCTCCAGGGGCTCGGCTTCGGAGGGCGACGGTGAAGGTGAGAAGACCGGCGATGAAGACTTGGAGGTGGGGGGAGAGCAGGGGCCGGAGGTTACCCCGCAAACATCGGATGATATCTTTAATGGATGAAGCTCGTGGTTGCTGAACTTCTATCAGGCCTGGACGCTCCTGACTTCTTTTGGACTGCCAGGTATGGGGCTGCATTAGCAGCGTGGGGCTGTGGGCGCGGGGTGATTGCTCTGTCGTCCTGGTTCGGGGCTCCATAGTCCTCTTTAGACCCTTAAGGTCTTCTGTGGTGTCGACCACAGATTAGTGTGATGTGTTGGGTGTTTGAGGTTTGGAACGGGGCTGAAGCTGGGTTACTAGGCCCTGTCCTGGGGAGGGGGGGAGTGGGAGTTATGGGGTGTGTGTCGAAGGGGTTGCTCAATTGCTGCAATGCGGGTCACATTTCTTGGCGAGCGCCACTGTTGGGATTGATGCTCTATGGGGACGTTACCTAATTTGAAATGTGTCACATGGAATGTCCGGGGAATTCGAACTATGGTTAAGCGCCACAAGGTACATGCCTACTTGGTGAGGCGGGGAGTTCAGATAGCGATGCTTCAAGAGACTCACCTGACACAGCAGGAATGTGGGGCGTTGCAGAGGAGGTGGCGGGGTCAGGTGTTCGGCACGACTTACTCAGCGTTTGCCAGAGGGGTGTTAATATGGATCAGAGCGGGCACGCCATTCCAAGTCACGAGTAAGAAGATTGATCCGGAGGGTCGTTATGTGGTGGTGGAGGGGAGGCTGTGTGGTAGGGAAGTGGTGCTGTGTAACATCTATGCCCCCAATGCTGATCAAGCACATTTCTTTGAGGGATTGTCGCGCTCACTGGCGTATTATTTGGCGGGCCCGATATTGCTGGCGGGGGATTTTAACTCTATTTCTGATGTGCTGTTGGACAGGTCGCACCCGCCTTTAGCAGACTCCCCAGTGCGCAGACTTGCAACTCATAGGCGGGACTGGCAGGAGAGGTGGGGCTTGGTGGATGTATGGCGGGCGCAGCACCCCGAAACTCGAGATTACTCCTACTTCTCTGCACTGCATGATCTGCATGTTCGATTGGATTCGGTGCTGTGTTGTGAGTCTCTGGCGCAGGTGGTGACTCACTCCGAGTACTTGTCTAGAACCATCTCGGACCATAACCCACTGCTGATCTCTGTGCAGTGGCAGTTGGCGAGGTCGGCGATCCCTACGTGGAGACTTCGTCCAGAGACGCTGGAGGACCCGGTGTTCTGTGACACGGTCCGACAGGGTATAGACGACTACTTCGCGGTCAATGCTGGGTCGACAGCGACTAGGGCGAGTGAATGGGATGCGATGAAAGTGGTGACGAGGGGGGTATGTATGGGGCGGGTTCTGACTATGAGGGGGACGGTGCTGAATGACCTGGCGAAGGCGGAGGAAGTGCTGAGAGGGGTGGACCGGCGGCGGCCCGAGAAGCCGGAGCTGCAGGTCAGCTTATTGCGCGCCAAGGAGGCGGTGGCGTCTGAGACAGAGAGATTGCGGTGCTACGATTATAGGTTGTATGCGGTGAAAGTGCATGAGGAGCGCGATAAAGTGGGCACGCTCCTTGCGAAGTTGGCGGACCCGAACCCTAGGGGTTGTCCGGTGATGAGTGTGCGACTGGAGGATGGGGAGGTAGTCTATTCGCAGTCGGCGGTCCTGGGGCGCTTTCAATCCTACTACACAGGCCTGTACGCCAGCCACCTCGCAGTGGAGGCCACGGACATTAGCGTTTACTTGGATCAGATCCCTTTGCCGGTATTGGATGAGGAGGACGCCCGGGATCTAGGGGGCCCTATCACCCTGGCGGAAATTAGAGGGGCGATTAGTCATATGGCGCGGAACAAGACCCCTGGGGTTGATGGGTTGCCGATCGAGTTTTATGCCAAGTTTTTGGAGGTACTGGCTCCCAGACTGCAGGTTGTGTATGCGGAGGCGAAACAATTGGGGCGGTTGCCTGACTCTATGACGGAGGCGCTGGTTGTGCCCCTGCTGAAGCCGGGCAGGGACGCTTTAGAAGTCTCTTCTTTTTGTCCGTTGTCCATGCTGACTGTGGACTATAAGATCTTGAGCCGTATCCTAGCCACCCGGCTCTTACCGCTGATGACCTCGTTGGTACATAGGGATCAAGCGGGGTTTATCCCCTCTAGAAGCACATCGATGAATATCCGTCGGCTGATTGGGGTCATTGATAGTGCTGCCTTGGCGGATCCGGGCCCGGTAGTGCTGTCGGTTGACATTGAAAAGGCGTTTGATAGTTTGGAATGGGATTTTTTGGATGGCGTGCTGTTGAAATTCGGGGTTGGGGAGGGGTTCCGGGGCTGGACGAGAGTGCTCTATTCCTCGGCTAAGGCGCGGGTGCGGCTGGGGACCTTGGTCTCCTCGGTTTATCCGGTCTGTAGGGGCACGAGGCAGGGCTGCTCGTTATCCCCCCTGCTCTTTGCTCTGGCAATGGAGCCACTAGCGGCACAGGCTAGAACGGGAGTTGTGTTCGACGGCATTGCGCAGGGACTTGACTCGCACTATATATTGTTGTATGCCGACGACTTGCTACTGTACCTGGCGGACGCTGGAAGGGCCCTAGAGAGCGCGGTGGACATGTTGACCGGGTTCGGGAGGCTCTCAGGCCTCAGGGTGAACTGGACTAAGACTTGTGTGTTTCCGCTGCGGAAGGCCACACTCTGCCCACAGCTCACGAGGCCGGTGGTATGGGAACCTTCTTGTTTTGTGTACTTGGGAGTGCGCATTTACCATGCCGCGGCGGACCTCCTCGAGGGGAATGTGGGGCGCTGTGTTAGGGCGCTGAGAGGCAGTATGGCCTTTTGGGCGTCTCTTCCACTGTCTGTACTGGGCCGTGTGGCGCTGTTGAAAATGGTGGCACTCCCGAGGCTCCTCTACTATTTTAGAATGCTGCCGGTGTGGATCCCGCAGAGTGTCTTTAGGGAACTGAAGTCGTTGGTGACTGGCTTTCTCTGGGGCCACGGTCGCAGACGGGTGGCATTGACCGCCCTGCTGAGGCCCAAGTGTGAGGGGGGGGTGGCCGTCCCGGACTACGAGTTGTATTATCTGGCGGCGCAGCTCCAGGTCCTGACGCAGACCGTGGCCAGAGAATTCAGGGGACCTGAAGAAGGCCGGGGGGTCGGCATCCAGAGGCATGTCTTGTCGTCTATTGTGATGCAGCAGAGGTTGGCCAGTAGGGACCTCACGATGGAGGAATGGACATTCAGATTGTGTTGGAACAGGTACATGAAGAGGGCTGGGAGGCGCCGGCCATATGCCCCGGAGATCCCGTTGGGAATGCTCACTGCCTTACCGCACGGAGGTGACTGGGCCAGATTATTAGAGTGGGAGGACTTGGGTTTGCAGATGGTAGGAGACCTCTATGAGGACGGGGCACTGGCCCCGTTCCAGACTTTACAGGAGCAATATGGCTTGCCGAGTGGACCCTTCCTGCTGCATGCGGCGGTAGTCGCGGCTCTGCAGAAGCATTGGGGGGGCGGATTGGCTGAACCGGCGGTGACGGCGGTGTGCCAATATGTGGTGATGGCAGCGGGCACCATCAAGGCGGTGACCTGCCTCCATAACAGGATGCTCAACGAAGGTCTGGCACCGTTAGTTGAGTTGAAGTCGCGCTGGGAGGCCAGCATTGGTAGACAAATCCCGGACGCCGTGTGGGGTCAGGTGCTATACAGGACCTGGAAAGGGACGAGGAACGCGAGATTCCAACAGGTGCATTATTTTGTGATCCATAGGGCATATTTGACTCCGGAGAGGTTGCGTCGACACTTTCAGGTGCTGGGTGCCATGTGCCCCCGATGTTTGGAACCTGGGGCGGATCTTGACCACATGCTGTGGGGTTGCCCGAATCTGGGGGACTACTGGTCCGAGGTAGGGGACCTCTTGAATGCTGTTACGGACCGGGAGGTGAGCTTTGACATGGCCGCATGCCTGCTTCTTTGGTTCCCGCACACCAAAAAGACCAAGGTTACGAGCAAGTTCATTGGGTTGGGTCTGATACTGGCGCAGCGTGAGATCACTTGGCATTGGAAGTCTAAAGAGGGGCCGTCTGTACGGAGGTGGAGGAATGAATTGGTGAAGTGGTCGAGCTGTGAGAGTGTAATACGAATGCGCCAGGCGACTAGAACCAGTAATGAGAAGAGCTTGGAGCTGGCGCGGTCCTGGGAGTTGGTGGTGCAGGCTTTAAGAGACTACTTGACTGAAGGCGAAGAAACTGACCAGTTGTAGGTAGGAATTCCGTGTGACTACTTGCTGGCCAATACTTCCTGATAGTTGTCACCCTGGAGCAGGAGGGAGATGGTGCAGCCCGCATTAGCAGCAGTTGGGGGGAGGGTACTGAGAAGGGATCGTAGGTGGGGGTGGATTGCCGGCTAGCGGCGACCTCCCCGAACCGGAGGGCCCAGGACGGTAGTTGGGCTGATTTCGTGATTTGACATTGGAGTGGCCTGGGGTTGGATGGTGTGGGTGGGTGGGTTGTTCTGGGATAAAAGCAGAAACGAAGCACTACATTTGACCGGTGTCCCGAATGGGGCAAGCACCGAGGCACCTCTAGTGCACTGGTTCATTGATGCGCCGCCCAGCCTCCGGGATGTGGGCTAATTGGCTGTGTATTGTATTAATGTCGAACTGTGTGCTGGGTGCCGTTGGGGCAGGGGTTGACTTGTTGGATGGCTTTAATCCTGATTCTGCAATAAAAATATATTTCAAAAAAAAAAAAAAGAATCATCTGTCAGAGTTTGTTGAATCCTCAAATCGTCTAGACCACTCACAGCCAGGATTTCGACCTAAGCACACACTCAGCCCCGGTGGAAGTAACATACAATAACCGTATGCTGGTGGACTAAGGTCGAGCAGTACTTTTGGTGTTGCTCGACCTGTCCGCAGCATTTGACACCATCTCCCACCTGATTCTACTCAAGCAATTCGAGGACATAGGCATCCGAGGGAAAGCCATGAAATGGCTGACTGATTTCCGCGCAAATAGAACGCAAACCATAAACCTAGGCCCTTTCAGCTCACAAACCACCAAAGTCACCAGGGGGGTACCGCAGGGCTCATGCTTGAGCCCCACATTATTTAACATCTATGTTACCCCCCTGGCTGGCCTACTGAGGCTACTCGGTTTTATCCCTCTCTCCTACGCCAATGATACGCAACTTCTTCTCCCCTTTGATAAAACGGACAGGAACATCCAATCCACTTTCTCGGAGGGCATGAAAGGCATTGCACATTGGATGAGAGACAACATCCTTTAGCTAAACACTGAGAAATCTGAAATTATGCTGTTCGGAGAAGCAACGATGAAATGGGCCCCCAACTGGTGGCCTGATGAGCTAGGGTCAGCCTCATCCCCCAAACATGTGGTGAAAAACTTAGGGGTGAAACTTGACCAGAAACTTACATTAGAAGAACATGATAACCATTCTGCAGGGACATGCTATTGCACACTGGGCCTCCTCCGTAGGGTCTTCAACCTTCTACCAACATCCCACGCAAAACTCTGGTCCAGGCCCTAATTCTCAGCCACCTGGACTATTACACCGCTTTACTTATCTCTGCCAAGGAATCCTCCCTTAGTAAACTGCAAGTAGTTCAAAACACTGCGGCCCGATTGGTGAACAATGCCCCCCCCAGAACCTCAACGACTCCGTTACTTCGAGAACTTCACTGGCTTCCAGTGAGACAAAGAGTAAAATTCTAAATATGCTGCATGGGTCACAAATCCCTGAACAACATGGGATCCAGCTACCTGACCAAACAATGGTCAGATATATGCCACCCAGAACCTTGCGCTCAAGTAACCAAGGATTCCTCCATGTCCCGCTATTCAAACTAGCCCGTATCGGCGGTAAAACATTCTCCCGCCTTGCCCCGCGTTATTGGAACCAGCTTCCTCCCCAGTTGTGTCAATTCCCCAACTTCCTGGCCTTTAGAAAACTGCTGAAAGTGACCCTTTTCTAACTCTCCTCTGGTTGGCCATTAGCAGTCACAGCGCTGAGATACCCGGTCACTTCAAGGGATGTAATCGATAACATTAGGGGTGTCACTGCATCCGTCACTATAAGGAATGTAATCGATGACATCGCTGGTGTCACTGTACCTGTGACTTAAAGGGATGTAATCGATGACATCACTGGTGTCGCTGCACCCATCACTACAAGGGATGTAATTGATTACATCACTGGTGTTTTGGCACCCATCACTACAAGGGATGTAATTGATTACAACTCTGGTGTCGCTGCACCCATCACTACAAGGGATATAATCAATTACATCTCTGTTGTCGCTGCACCTGTGACTACAAGGAATGTAATTGATGACATCACTGGTGTCGATGCATCCATCGCTACAGGGGATGTAATTGATGACATCGCTAGTGTCGCTGCATCAGTCACTACAGGGGATGTAATCGATGACATCGCTGGTGTCACTGCACCCATCACTACAAGGAATGTAATTGATGACATCACTGGTGTCGATGCATCCATCACTACAAGGGATGTTATTGATTACATCACTGGTGTTTCGGCACCCATCACTACAAGGGATGTAATTGATTACAACTCTGGTGTCGCTGCACCCATCACTACAAGGGATATAATCAATTACATCTCTGGTGTCGCTGCACCTGTGACTACAAGGGATGTAATCGATGACATCACTGGTGTCGATGCATCCGTCGCTACAGAGATGAAATCAATGACATCGCTAGTGTCGCTGCATCCGTCACTACAGGGGATGTAATCGATGACAACGCTGGTGTCGCTGCACCCATCACTACAAGGGATGTAATCGATGACATCACGGGTGTCAATGCATCCATCACTACAAGGGATGTAATTGATTACATCACTGGTGTGGCTACACCCATCACTACAAGGGAAGTAATTGATTACAACTCTAGTGTCGCTGCACCCATCACTACAAGGGATGTAATAGATGACATCGCTGGTGTGGCTGCATACGTCACTACAGGGGATGTAATCGATGACATCGCTGGTGTCGCTGCACCCATCACTACAAGGGATGTAATCGATTACATCACTGGTGTTTCGGCACCCATCACTTCAAGGGATGTAATTGATTGCAACTCTGGTGTCGCTACACCCATCACTACAAGGGATATATTCAATTACATCTCTGGTGTTGCTGCACCTGTGACTACAAGGGATGCAATCGATGACATCACTGGTGTTGATGCATCCGTCGCTACAGGGGATGTTATCGATGACATCGCTAGTGTCGCTGCATCCGTCACTACAGGGGATGTAATCGATGACATCGCCGGTGTCGCGGCACCCATCACTACAAGGGATGTAATCGATGACATCACTGGTGTTGATGCATCCATCACTACAAGGGATGTAATCGATTACATCACTGGTGTGGCTACACCCATCAATGCAAGGGATGTAATTGATTACATCACTGGTGTTTCGGCACCCATCACTACAAGGGATGTAATCCATTGCAACTCTAGTGTCGCTGCACCCATCACTACAAGAGATGTAATCGATGACATTGCTGGTGTGGCTGCATACGTCACTACAGGGGATGTAATCGATGACATCGCTGGTGTCGTTGCACCCATCACTACAAGGGATGTAATCGATTACATCACTGGTGTTTCGGCACCCATCACTACAAGGGATGTAAGTGATTACAACTCTGGTGTCGCTGCACCCATCACTACATGGGATATAATCAATTACATCTCTGGTGTCGCTGCACCTGTGACTACAAGGGATGTAATCGATTACATCACTGGTGTCGATGCATCCATCGCTACAGGGGATGTAATCGATGACATCGCTAGTGTCGCTGCATCTGTCACTACATGGGATGTAATCGATGACATCGCTGGTGTCGATGCATCCATCACTACAAGGGATGTAATCGATGACATCTCTGGTGTCCCTGCATCCATCACTACAAGGGATGTTATCGATGACATCGCTGGTGTTTCTGCATCTGTCACTACAAGGGATGTTATCGATGTTGTGGTTCTGAAATTCTGGACCCTACTGTTGTCCCGGTATCGAGGTCCGATACCCGTGTCCCGAAACATCAACGTACCATGACGAATTTGGTGTCGACGAACCGATAATGATTAGGACATCATTCCTATGCATTTGCGTCATGATCGAGACATGTAACACCCCCGAATCATAGTTTCCGTCCCGACCCCTCAGACTCCATTTTGTAAACGGTATCCATCTTGTGTCTTGCCCTCATGATAAGTCAATTAAAGGTCGAGCTTGATCTAAAAGGACACGTCCACCTTCCCTGACTTCCCCCTGACCTGTCCCAACTGACTCCCTTGCCTCCAGCCAAACCTGTTTGGGCAGCTCCTCGCCCAGTGGCCAAACACGATAGCATCAATGCACAACATACCACAAACCATTCACCTCTTACAGATCATGTTTTCTACACACATACACACCTGTCCACGCTCCCTGTTTATGGCCAGTTTTATGACTAGGAGGTGCCTTCCTTTATTGGGGTTTCACCGATATCTGATGGGAGTTCCGGGCCTGGCTAGGTAATCTATCACGAATTGGACATCTAAAATACGGGCTTGCATACATGACTTCGCTCTTTTGTATTATTGTAGAAATATGTGTATAGCCATATCGTATACTCAAGAATTCTTGCTTGCAGCTATTATTTTTGTATATAAGGAGAAGGCTGGTTCTGTAAAAACGAACAGTCTCCTGAGAACACATGACCCGTGCTTGTCGTGCTTCTAGGACACCTGTTACTTGGTAGCTATCAATAAAACTTGATCTCTGACTGCGACTAGAAGACTCCGTGTTTCTGTGGTCCGGAACAGGGAGAACTCAGAGGTCTTCGGGTGTTATCCCCTGGCACCAAACGGGTTCCTAGAAACCCGTTACCTCAGTTGGCGCCCAATGTGGGGCGGTATCAAGCGGCGACGGTCCAAGCCAGATGTTCGTGAGGAGCTTCGTGGGAAAATTCCAGAGGACGGCCAGCCACTTCAGCGACCCCTGTATGTCGACGTGGTTCCGAAGGTCTTTGCTGCGAGGTTCCCCGCGTCCCGACGGCTACGAAGTACTGCTGTCCTGACTATCGCCTTGTTTTGGACCCAGTGATCCTTGGTAGAGCGAAACGATAGACGAGTCTTCTAGCGACGTCACCGATCTTCAAATACTTCAGTTAAGTATAAGTGGAGCGTCTCCCAGTCCTTAGTTTGTCCTTAGTTTTTGGTATCCTTGAGATACGCTTTGATTTGGTACTTGCAAGCCCCAAAGCCGAAGGACTTGTGTATTCACGAGAAATATCGTAACAGATAATCCTTTGAAGTTTGAAGCTAGACTAGTGAGCAAAGATGCCTGGTTTTAGCAGACTTGGAAACTTGTTTTGTCTTGGTTATAGTAAGGACTCCCGATTAGAGGATTCTTGTCCGGTTCCTCCGATTGGAACTCCAACATACGAGCTCTATGTAAAGCACGGCGTAGGTCCTATCACATATAATGAAGTGTGGATAAAATACACCCGCAAGGATGGTGTTTTAAAATGGCCCCAATATGGTAGTTTCGACTCAGAAATATTAGATAACCTAGAGGTCAAATTATTCAAGAGAAAAGCCCGGCCGGCGATGTTTGACTCTTTCCGCTTATGGCGCAAAGAAGACAAACAGAAAGAAATAAAATTAGCAAAAAGGAATAAAAGAGGTATGTCAATGGTGCAAGCTGCCGTTGCATACAGGGATAACGAGGAAGAGCAGGAAAACGAACAAATACTTAGGAGCAAGAAACTAGCAGTAGATAAATGCTACCCGATGTTACCAAATAAGGGACAAGGTCAAGAGGAGAGATCCGAGAAAGATCCATTAATGTCCCACTTATTAAGCTCACCTCCACCGTATGCGTTAGACGCTACTACAACACCAAAGCATTTTACTATACCGCGCCCCGGCGCACGAAACACAGCTCTTGCACACACGCCAGCTCCTCTTCAGCTGGTTTCTACTTCTCCGGCGCAGCCTTCTCAAGGGCCGCCATCTTCGCTACCTACTCCATCTACTTCCACGACTTTGCCTACAGCTCCAGCTATTGTCTATGATACTACGTCTGCTACTACTTCAACTTCATCTGCTTTTGCCTCTACTTCTTCTTTGCCTCAGCCTGTTTTTTTTGATGCACTTGCTCCTCCGCAAGGTTCTCCTTCTATTAGACAAAGAGTGACAGGTACCGTCACTGGTTTGCTTTCACCTTTCTTCGGGTCGCCTAAAACGACCCCTAAAACAGAACATAGACAGTCCCGTAGTCAACTGCCTGATTACGAGGAAAGAAAAGTGCTGAATGAACTAGCCCGTAAATGGATTACGGATACTGTTAGATATGATGTTCAGTCTGTTATGGAAGTTTTCCGTCAATGGAATGCACCCACTCAGAGATACGTATTCGAAGAAATGTGTGTATATCTGGGCGAAGATGTGAAGACAAATGATCCCAAATACACAATGAACGAACTATGGCGTACACGCTTTAAGTTCTATGAAGGTATGATTATAGGTGCAGATGTTGAGAAAGCGATAGAGTTATTGCTCTCTTACAGGAGTAAGGGAAACGTCTCTAGATCATGTCACGAAGACGATGCACCAGAAGGGAAAAGAGCGAGACAGTACCCCATGAGAGAGGTTCCTCCGGTTTGGAGGGAAGGTGATGCGAATGCGAATCCACCAATTCTGCCTCATTTCCAGCGTGTATGGGTACATGTCCCCTGGAAAAGATCCGATGTCTTAGCACTCAAACAGACACTGCCTGATCCTCGTAAAAACCCGACTGGGTATTATAAGAAGTTATCGCAAACTGCAAGCTCATGTATAATGAATTTAGCGGATATAGACATGTTGTTTGGGAACGTTGTTCCACATCCGTTATGGAGCAAAATACGTCATACGAACCATGACCAAGAACTAGGTGACTCATGGGCGAACATTGCCGCTATAGATGCTAGACAAATAGGTGGTTCTAAACCTGAGCCGTTAATAGCTGAACTTCCCGGTAGGATTATCGCGTACATGAAGACGATAATGCCTGAAGTACGCGTAAATTGGGACAAGCTATCTGCGTGCAAGCAGAAGAAAGATGAGAATGTGTCTGACTTTTTCACAAGATTTGAGGAGACTTTCACCGATCATAGTGGTCAGGACATGGCTACCGAGGGTGGTCAAAGATTGTTTGTAGACAAATTCGTACATAATTTAATCCCTGAACTGTGTAATAAACTGAACGATTCAGAGAGTGCTTGGGCTGTCTCTACGTCAGCTCAAATTTTAGCTACAGCCCAGTACTACGAAAATAGGCGCAAAGACGAGCTAGATAAAGTCGACAAAAAGACAAAAGATTTAAAAACTAAAGTTCTTCTCCAGCAAGCCTATCCGCCTCGTACGGCTAGTCAGCCCAATTATCAACAACAACAGCAGTATTCGAGAAACTCGCAAGGGAACGAGTTTTCCCATCAGCGTATTGCTTATGGCCCGAATCAATGTGCGTATTGCAAAGAAGAGGGTCACTTTAAAGGTAATTGTCCGGCTCTTGCGCGATGTTCGAGCGGTGCTTCAGGTGTAAGGGGAAGAGGTGTTCAACATGCCCCTAGAGGTAGGGGCCGTGGAAATTTCACCTAGAATACAACTTCCTTTCCGCCTCAGAATTCAATGAACAGCTTTGACCAACAGAATAATGCGTCGTCTAGGTCAGCTCAGTACTATGCTGACGACTATTACACCGAACACGAAAATGAGGGTAACGATTGCTAGGACAGCCATGGACAAAGAGAGGGAGATATTTCAGTTCCAGTAGATCAGAATGGACCTTATGTCAAGGTAATTACGTCAGGAGTGTCAGAGCCATTTCTGCTGGATACTGGTGCTACAAAAAGTTCTATCTTGCACTCGAAACTTCCTGGCGCACCTTTGTCTGGCGAAATGAATGTTTCAGTAGGTTTCTCTGGCGCCCCTGTTAGAAACCCGATCTCTAGTCCCATATCTCTTTCTATTGGCCCGTGCGAATTAGAAGCACCCCTCATTTTGACAACAGGTTGCGGTGAAAATTTGTTAGGTTTGGATTTGCTAAAAAGGTTGTATGCGACTCTGTACTGTTCCCCCTTGGGAGTACAACTTACTTTAGGTAAGAAAGTCATTTCTCCAATGTATTTGTCAAAGGACAATATTCCGACTGAATTGTCATCACTTCCTGATATACTTTGGGCTAATGGCTCTAATAATGTAGGTCGTTTGGAGATAGCACCGTATGTCATAACATTGAAAGCCAACGCTAGGTTGCCACGTATTCCCCAATACAAAATATCTAGCGAATGTGAAAAGGCGTTATTGACGATTGTTTATGACCTGATTGATAAAGACGTCATCGAAGAAACAATAGGAAATGTTTGTAACAGTCCAGTTCTGCCCGTCTTAAAACGTACTGATCCTTTACAACAGCCTGTGTACAGGTTCGTGATCGACCTCAGAGAAGTGAAAAAGATAGTTATCCCACAGTTTCCAGTTGTCCCCGACATTACTGCTTTATTGACGATGGTTCCAGCTTCAGCAAATTGGTTCTAGGTGATCGACCTGAAGAACGCTTTCTTCAGCATCCCGATTGCCGAGGAGAGTAGAGATATTTTCGGATTCCATTTAGGAGGACGAAGCTTCCGCTTCAAGTGCGCTCCTCAAGGCTACTGCGAAAGCCCATCAATATTCAGTCAGGCCCTGAAAACACAACTAGACACGATTGTTCTAATGAATGGTTCAACTCTGATTCAGTACGTAGACAATCTGCTGATCGCTGCAGACACTGAAGAGATTTGCAAGAAAGCTACGTTGTCATTATTGCATCACTTATGTAACATGAAGCACAAAGTCTCTCTTTCCAAACTACAATTTTGTCGACAAGAAGTAACCTACTTAGGTCACATCTTGTCGAAGGAGGGAAGGAGACTGACACCAGAAAGAATACAGGCAATTGCAGAACTGAGTGCCCCAAGGACACAGAGAGAGGTTCGAGCCTTCTTGGGCATTACATCGTACTGTAGACAATGGATACCGAATTTCTCACTACTAGCTAAACCCTTGCTGGCACTACTCTGCAAAGACACGCCAAATCCTATGCCCTGGTCTGAAGATTGCCAGACGAGTTTCCACGAGTTGCGTGATGCATTATGTTCGGCTCCTGTGTTGGGAAACCCCAACTACAGTAAGCCTTTTACATTATATGTCCATGAGAAGGAAGGTTGTGCATTATCAGTTTTAACACAACAATTTGGGGACAAACAGCGCCCATGCGCGTATTTTTCGGCAACTCTAGACCCTGTGGCTAAGGCCCTACCAAGTTGTCTGAGGGCTACCGCCGCAGCAGCTGTCTGCATTCGACAATCTGCTGGATTAGTCATGAATAATACTCTGATCGTTATGGTTCCGCATGCAGTAGACATTTTACTAAACAGGACAAAGACACAACACCTTACTAGCGCTCGACTATCCAGTTACGAACTTACACTGCTAGCAAGTCACATCCACATAAAGAGGTGCGATACACTGAATCCCGCAACGTTATTACCCATTCCGACAGAAACAGACGAGATTGATAACCATGACTGCTGTTTTAGGACAGAAGAAGAGACAAAAGGGAGAGTAGACCTACAGGACACTCCCCTTCCTGAATGCAACGATACTTTATGGGTTGATGGTTCATGTTTCAAGCTGCCAAATGGTGATACGACTGCAGCATATGCCGTAACGACATTACACACCATTATAGAGACCGCGCGCATTTCCCATAATTCTGCACAGGCTGCAGAGCTAATTGCGCTTACCAGAGCATGTGTGTTAGCAAAAGGAAAACGAGTGAATGTGTACACTGACAGCCAATACGCCTTTGGTGTGGCTCACAGTTTTGGGAGATTGTGGCGTGAACGTGGGTTTCTTACGTCACATGGAGCAAAGATACAACATGGTCAGCTAGTTAATGAACTCCTCGAGTCACTGACGTTGCCACTACAAGTTGCCATTGTAAAATGCAGTGCACACAAAAAGATTCAGGATGATGTTGGCCGCGGGAATGCAATTGCAGACGAGGTTGCGAAAGAGACTGCAAGGAACACAATGAGTCGGATGTATGTTGTAGGTCCCGCTAGATGGATTACTGATGTGGGAATGTGTGAGGACACCATCGAAAGCGTGAAATCTATACAAGCCGAGGCAACTGAGAAAGAGCTGTATGAATGGAGAGAAAGTAAGGGTAGGTTAGATGCAAATGGTTGTTGGGTCGAATTGTCAGAACACCAGCGATGGCTATTACCTAACGCCTATGTACTTGCAGTAGTAACAATGGCTCATGGATTTGCGCACATCAGTTCGAAAGGAATCTGTAAGGTATTGGCCCCAGTATGGCAAAATAGCAATATCCCGAAATATGCAGAGAATGTGGTCAGAAACTGTATGGTGTGTTTGAAGTACAATCCCCGTAGGGGAACACCAACTCCAGCTGGTCATTTTGCACCTCCAACGTATCCGTTCGAGGTTTTGCAGCTCGATTTCATTCACATGGAGAGATGCAACAATCTGAAGTATGTGCTCGTTGTTGTTTGCGCTTTCTCCAGGTGGGTGGAAGCGTACCCCCTTAAGGACAATACTGCCTTGTCAACTGCCAAAGCCCTTGTCAAAGAGTTCTTCCCGCGATTTGGCATGCCTAGAATCATCTGGAGTGATAATGGAAGTGAATGCGTAGGACGCGTGATGAAGAGAGTGTGTGAATGTTTAGGCATACAAAAAAAAATCCACTCGGCAAATCACCCCCAATCAGCTGGATTAGTAGAGTGCTACAATGGCACTTTAAAGCTCAAATTAGCCAAGATCCAAGCCTGTACAGGTCTTAAATGGCCTGACGCCTTGCCCCTAGCACTCTTGTCAACCAGAATGACAGTCCATTCCAGGTTAGGACTTAGCCCCCATGAGATAGTGTTTGGCCGCCCAGCCAACGTCTGGGGCGTGCCAAGGCCCAAGAAACTCAGCGAGATAGAGCACCCCGTACTGCTTGACTATTTGTGCGAATTGACAACTAAATTGCGTGTTTTACACCAACAGGTTCACAGTTCCTCTCCACCATCCTCTGACGATCCAGGTCACTCCATCGCACCCGGCACATGGGTCTTGGTGCGGAATTTCCAGCGCACAAACAACGGACAGCCGAGGTGGACCGGACCCTACCTGGTACTTCTTTCCACGAGATCAGCTCTTCGGGTCAAAGGCAAAAAGAACTGGGTGCACGGGACCCATTGTAAACGGGTCCCTCTGCCCCTTCCATACGACCGGTGGGTCAACGAAGGAATTGCCGACTCCGAGACAGAATCCATACCTCGTTTCATCCCTTTCAGCGATGCACGTCTAAAAGAAACTAGTACCGAAAAGGAGAGTGATCATATTTTACAAGGACTTGTGCCACCGTCTATGCAGTTGGACACTACCAAACCTGAGACATTGTTTGAAGACCACACCGTACCTAGGAAACAACAATATAATCTAAGGTCAAGACAAAGAGACTAATAAAAAAAACAAAAAACGAATGTGATTTTCTTTTCCCCCAAGAACTATTTTTGATTTTTCCAGCTCTCTCACTCTCAGGAAACTTGCTCATTTTTGATTTTCAAACCGCCATCCGGTTCTGCTGCTAGGGTCGCGGTTGAAGTCTGGGGAGTGCAACTGGAGACGTTTTAGGTCAACGGTTATGGTTGGTCCAAGGGAGTTACCCTGGCAGAACCAACCTACCACCGCGGGCAGCAACTAGAGGATGGAGTTTCCTAGGGTAAAGAGACCTACCAGACTCACGAACTTTGAAAGACAATTATGCACTGTACTGGCCAAAAGAAGGTTTTTGATAACGTGTATTTTAATGTTGTGTAGCATAACGATGTTTTTGACTGGTTATACTCTATTCGTATTCCAAGTTACTTTTTCAAATGACACCCGGCCACCGCCTCCTCCTACTATCTCTCCACACTACTTTCACCCTCTACCTGAACACGAATCTGCCAGAAGACTCGAATTTGTAAATAACTCATTCATTCAACTTCTACACCAACACCAGTCCATAATGAACACATCGAACTGTTGGGTATGCGGACTCATGCCGCACACGACTGATAAGGGTATCCCATACTTCATCCTGCCATTCAGTTATTATGGTTCTCTGTGGGCTTTCCAGACCATGTTCCTATTCGCCCTAGAACCATACCCGACCCGTTCTACTGAGAGTGATTCCAGTAACAAGGCACTAATAGCAGGGATAAGAAATATGAGTAGAGAGTTCGACACCTATCTTACGATTCCCAAAGATGAACGCACTCCGTACACTCGTTGGAACGTAACTAAATATGGGGTTTACCTGAGTAAGAGCCAGACAGCAAAGAAATCCCGCCCAGTTTGGATAGTACCCAACCGAGGTCACTTATGTCTACAAGGTATCGGCAGGGATCCCAAAGCACAATTAGGAAAGAGTATATGCACTGAAACATATGTGTTCGCTTCCCGAACTTCCCCTATACTATTAGCAGCCAAAGGCACGTACTTCGTCTGCCACGACCAAGCTTACACCTGGTTGCCCCCTGACTTCTCAGGTACATGCTTTATCGCATTCTGCTGCCTCCCACCTACACGGCCAGAGCAGATTACCATCGGACAAGGACAGCTAGAGGAGTCGTGAGTAAAGACGACACCGCGGGTCAGGAATTCGCTGACTTCGCAAAGGGTTTTCTGCCATTTTGGGGGCCTATGGTGAACAGCAGGAATATTCGCCAGTTATCGAGGATAGTTGAATCCGCCGTGATTACAACGGCCGGAGCCCTTGGCAATTTGACGACCGAACTTCAGTCGGATCGACTTATGACCCTTCAGAACCGAGTTGCCCTAGATATCATACTCGCCGATCGTGGTGGTGTTTGTAGAGTGATCCAATCCAGTTGTTGCATTTTCATCCCTGATAACGCACCGACAGTGTACCAGGCCATCTCTAAGCTACACGAGATATCTGGTTCCCTTCACGTAGAAAAAGGGGACTGGTCCTTACTAGGGTGGTTCTGGGAACTGATCGCTACCTGGGGATGGAAAACACTGATCTTCATTGGGATGATCTTAGCACTTCTGTTTATGTTCTGCCTGTGTGTACAGTGCGCTCCTGCACTATGTGGCCTCTGTGCTACCTCATGTGTACGGAAGCCTGTGTCAAGGGACGAACTGAGCAACAGAATGATGCTACAGCAGCATCTCCACGAATTCCTTCATACAGACTTAGACTCGGATTAACATGAATTATTGCCTTATATGAGGGCAAAAGGAGGGTCTGTGGTTCTGAAATTCTGGACCCTACTGTTGTCCCGGTATCGAGGTCCGATACCCGTGTCCCGAAACATCAACGTACCATGACGAATTTGGTGTCGACGAACCGATAATGATTAGGACATCATTCCTATGCATTTGCGTCATGATCGAGACATGCTAACACCCCCGAATCATAGTTTCCGTCCCGACCCCTCAGACTCCATTTTGTAAACGGTATCCATCTTGTGTCTTGCCCTCATGATAAGTCAATTAAAGGTCGAGCTTGATCTAAAAGGACACGTCCACCTTCCCTGACTTACCCCTGACCTGTCCCAACTGAATCCCTTGCCTCCAGCCAAACCTGTTTGGGCAGCTCCTCGCCCAGTGGCCAAACACGATAGCATCAATGCACAACATACCACAAACCATTCACCTCTTACAGATCATGTTTTCTACACACATACACACCTGTCCACGCTCCCTGTTTATGGCCAGTTTTATGACTAGGAGGTGCCTTCCTTTATTGGGGTTTCACCGATATCTGATGGGAGTTCCGGGCCTGGCTAGGTAATCTATCACGAATTGGACATCTAAAATACGGGCTTGCCTACATGACTTCGCTCTTTTGTATTATTGTAGAAATATGTGTATAGCCATATCGTAAACTCAAGAATTCTTGCTTGCAGCTATTATTTTTGTATATAAGGAGAAGGCTGGTTCTGTAAAAACGAACAGTCTCCTGAGAACACATGACCCGTGCTTGTCGTGCTTCTAGGACACCTGTTACTTGGTAGCTATCAATAAAACTTGATCTCTGACTGCGACTAGAAGACTCCGTGTTTCTGTGGTCCGGAACAGGGAGAACTCAGAGGTCTTCGGGTGTTATCCCCTGGCACCAAACGGGTTCCTAGAAACCCGTTACCTCAATGTCATCGCTGGTGTTTCTGCATCCATCACTACAAGGGATGTTATCGATGACATCGCTGGTATTTCTGCATCCGTCACTACAAGGGATGTTATCGATGAGATCGCTGGTGTGGCTGCATCCGTGACTACAGGGGATGTAATCGATGACATCGCTGGTGTCGCTGCACCCATCACTACAAGGGATGTAATCGATGACATCACTAGTGTCACTGCATCACTCACTACAAGGGATGTAATCGATGACATCGCTGGTGTTGATGCATCCGTCACTACAAGTGATGTAATCGATGACATCGCTGGTGTCGCTGCACCTGTCGCTGCAAGAGAAGTAATAGATGACATCGCTGGTGTTGCTGCACCCATCACTACAAGGGATGTAATCGATTACATCACTGGGGTTGCTGCATCCATCACTACAAGGGATGTAATCGATGACATCTCTGGTGTTGATGCATCCGTCACTACAAGGGATGTAATCGATTACATCACTGGTGTTGCGGCACCCGTCACTACAAGGGATGTAATCGATGACATCACTGGTGTCGCTGCACCCATCACCACAAGGTATGTAATCGATGACATCACTGGTGTCACTGCACCCATCACTACAAGGGATGTAATCGATTACATCACTGGTGTTGCTGCATCCATCACTACAAGGGGAGTAATCGATGACATCACTGGTGTCGATGCATCCGTCACTACAAGGGATGTAATCGATCACATCACTGGTGTTGCTGCACCCATCACCACAAGGTATGTAATCGATCACATCACTGGTGTCACTGCACCCATCACTACAAGGGATGTCATTAATGACATCACTGGTGTCGCTGCACCCGTCACTACAAGGGATGTAATAGATGACATCGCTGGTGTTGCTGCACCCATCACTACAAGGGATGTAATCGACGACATCACTGATGTCGCTGCACCCATCACTACAAGGGATGTAATCGATGACATCACTAGTGTTGCTGCACCCGTCACTACAAGGGATGTAATCAATGACATCACTGGTGTGGCTGCACCCATCACTACAAGGGTTGTAATCGATGACATCACTGGTGTCGCTGCATTCGTCACTGCAAGGGATGTAATCGTCACTACAAGGGATGTAATCGATGACATCACTGGTGTTGGTGCACCCATCACTACAAGGGATGTAATCGACGACATCACTGGTGTCGCTGCACCCATCACTACAAGGGATGTAATCGATGACATCACTAGTGTTGCTGCACCCATCACTAGAAGGGATGTAATCGATGACATCACTGGTGTCGCTGCATCTTCACTACAAGGAATGTAATCGGTGACATCACTGGTGTCCCTGCACCCATCACTTTATTTATTTTTATTTATTTTAAGAGTTTTATATAGCGCTGCTGGAGCCGGAGGTATCAGAGCGCTTTACATGAGGAATTTAGCATTTAGCATATTACAAATGTTACAAAATTTACATCACGAGAAGGGATGTATTCAATTATCATTAACATAATCGACGCCATTGCTTGTGTCGTTGCATCTGTCATTACAAAGGATACTTCTCTTCACCCGATCATCATCATCCCTAAGAATAAGCAGTCTAGAGCTCTGATTGGTTCCATGATGTCTGCTTGGGTTTTGAGATACATTCTGACACCCCTGAACTGCCCTTTTCATTGCTTAATTTGTAAAAAAACATAACGCCAGGACTCTTCCCCGGAGGTATATGCAGCTAGAACCACCCGTTACCCCTGCCGGGGCCGCCAATGCCAGTACTAACACAACTACTAACCTTCACACCACCTCAAGTGTGACAATTCAGACTATTCCAGGCCACCCTAAGCTGTGAGAAGGGCGTGGCTGTCAGAAATAATTCATTTTAATGTATTACGGAATTATAAAACACTGTTGTTGTGCTCATCCGAAAATTAAACTGACATCGCCACCATGTGGTGGACTGTCATTATTGCGGGTGGTGAGAATTAAGTGCCGGTGCAGGGCACCGGAAACCATGGGCTCAAAATAAGCACTCTCTTTACCCGATGTATACACCCACTGATAAAACTCATGAAACCTTCACAAACCACATGTCACCGCAGTCCACCGCGGGCACCTTCCAACTCCTTGGAAAGTTAATCCCGTGCTACTAAAAGGACTGTGATGCCACCACCTCCATCCGGATCTTCAAAGTGAACCTCAAATCTCTTCTATTCCAAAGACAATTTCAGAACTGATTCCTTCATTCTCAGACCCCGCCAGGAAGTGCGTTAGTCATTGTAAATTGCTGTGTTTGATATTGTGTTCTTTCCTTCTATGTTTGCCCTACCTCCTCTTGCCTGCAGTGTTTGATTCTATGTCCTGCAATTTTTGTAACGTTCTATTTTGTAACATTTCTCTCATGTAACGTAACTGGTTCTATTGTGCAGCGCTCTGACACCTTCGGGTATAGTCTGCGCTTTATAAAAATGCATTAAATAAATGAATACAACCAATGGTAGTCACTGTAGCCATGTGTGATGTCATGAATGATTTCATGTTTGACGTCTAGTTTAATGTCATGCAGCGCATAGTGCGTTACTTTCACGTTATTTCCACTTTTGTGACGCAAGCACTATATTGAATCTTAGCAAACCTCCCCCTTTGTATTCTAAAGATTGGCCCCTAACACCAAAATTAAGATTTTTATGATTTTGTGTATGTTAAACTTCTCATGGTCTGCGCCTGCAATGGGAAGGTCTAGATATTTGTGGTGGTGTGTACACCCCCCTTCCCTCCTCCGTCCACGTGTGTTCTGACCGTGTATTTCCGTGTGGTGTGAGTCTACAGTGGGGATGTATAGACCAGTGTGTTGTTAGCGGAAAAAAAATTTATGAAAATAAATAAGTAATTGTACGTTTCTTATGTTAAATTGTATTATGTATTTCAGAAACAAATTGTGGCTCCTGAAGAAGGCGTTTTTTTAAACGCCGAAACGCGCGTCGAGAAAGTATTGATTGCCACCCTCCCTCCCCTATTTTTAACATTGTATGGCGAATCGTTTAGTAATGTAATAATTGCTTACTTTGTTAATGTCTATGCAAATTTGATACATACAATATATGATTTTAAAAGAAATACTATTAAAAAGAACTAAGGTTTTTAATAAATGTGTAGGTTTTTATTGTACTTTTCTTCCCTGTTGCTTGTTATGAATGTCAATATATATTATACACACAGTGTGTGTCACCCCCACCTCGTGTGTTTTGACCGTGTGTTTCCGTGTTTATGCGGCGTGCGTCTATGGTGGGAATGTATAGATCAGTGCGCTGTGTGTGCCACTCACGTGTGCTCTGTCTGTGTATCTCCGTGTGGTGTGTGTGTACAGTGGGAATGCGTAGTGTGTTGTGCACCCACCCCCCTCCCCCCGTGTTTTGACTGTGCGTGCTTCAGTGTTTATGTCTAGGTGTCTGTGTGTTTGTGTATTCTGCACTCCTCGAGTGTCCTTTTGCTAAGCCCCTCCCCCTCTCACCCCAGCACACACACATTAGGGGGCGTGGTCTCAGTGGGCGGGGCCTGGATTCAAGGATCCCTGACAACGGGGGCAGCAGCAGCAGAAGGAGAGAGAGAGAGGGCCGGAGGCTGAGAGCAGAGACAGCCTGAGCCCGTGGAAGCAACATCTGGAACCGAGACATCCAGCAGCGGAGGACAGAGCCGTATCCACCTGAGCTCAGCAGCAAAGACCGGGCTCAGCAGCAGAGGCACCCTGAGCAGGGGCAGAGCCAGTGGAAGCAACCTCTGGCCTGAGACAGCAGAGACATCCAGCAGCGGGTGAGAGAGCCGTGTCCACCCGGGCACAGCAGCAGAGACACCCGGCAGCAGGGGGACAGAGCCGTAGACAGCTGGTCTCAGCAGCAGAGACGCCTGGGGCGCAGCACCTGAGACAGAGCCGGGCTCAGCAGCAGGAGAGAGACAGGGCTCAGCATCAAAGGCAGCCGGAGCTCAGCAGAGGGACCCCGGGGGCTCGGAGCGGTGACGCCCGCTCTCTGCCCACGGATCAGTCATCCCTCCGACACCTCCACCGGGTGGAAGAAATCCCCCAGCAGCCGAGGCGACGATGGGCAGATGCTTTGGGTAGAGCAGCCTCGGAGGAGGTCGGTGCCCACCCTGGGCAGCGTCATCTCAAGTGCTGAGCAGCATCAAGCCTGGACGGAGTGACCCCAGGCTCCGGCAGTGCCCCCCGAGGAGCTGGACACTGACCCTGGGCGGAGTGACCCC
The DNA here is from genome assembly GCF_964261635.1 of Lissotriton helveticus. Classification (NCBI taxonomy): domain Eukaryota; kingdom Metazoa; phylum Chordata; class Amphibia; order Caudata; family Salamandridae; genus Lissotriton; species Lissotriton helveticus. The sequence continues at coordinate 1,188,579,484 of NC_136072.1, read as the reverse complement.
CGAGGAGCTGGACACTGACCCTGGGCGGAGTGACCCAAGAGGAGCTGGACCGTGACCCTGGCAGAGGAGCTGGACACCGACCCCCGCAGGGCGCCCTGAGGAGGTGGACACCGACCCCGGCAGAGTGACCCAAGAGGTGGTGGACGCTGACCCTGGGCGCAGTGCCACCCCACCAACACCCCAGGAGCTGGACACCAACCCGGGGTGGAGTGCCCCAAGACAAGGTGGGCAACGACTCTGGGTGGAGTGATCCCACAGAGAGCTGGACACCGACGCCAGCAGAGTGACCCCTGAGGAGCTGGTGACAAACTGATACAAACTCTGGGCAGAGTGACACAAACTGTAAATAGAGTGACCCCAGAGGCGCTGGACACTGACCCTGGTCGGAGTGCCCCCTGAGGAGCTGGACACTGACCCTGGTCGGAGTACCCCCTGAGGAGCTGGACACTGACCCTGGTCGGAGTGCCCCCTGAGGAGCTGGACACTGATCCTTGGCAGAGTCACCCGAAAGTAGCTGGACACCCCCCCTGGGTGGAGTGACCCAAAAAGAGCTGGAGACCAACCCTGGGCGACCCCAGAGGAGCTGGACAACAACCCTGGACGGAGTGACCCCAGAGGTTGGTGGACACTGCCTTGGGCGGAGTGGCCTCAGAGGACTTGGCCACATTGGATTCTGGGAGAATGGCGGTGTCCACCCGCAGCAGGCCGGGGTCCTCTCCCAGAACTCGCCTCCAGGGCTGCTGAGACCGACTCTGGGACTCTGAGAGCTGTCAGTGATCCCTGCAGGGCTCCTGCTCTGAGACCGGGGCGCTGCCGCCTCCGCCCCATCCCACCACCATGGCCCCCCAGCTCCAGCGGACCCCCGTCCTCCTCCTGCTGCTGCTGCTCCAGGGCCCGCACCTCGGCCTGGCCATCAGCTCCATCGACCCCGAGCGCCCGGGCGACGGCCGCTGCCAGCCCATCGACATCCCCATGTGCAGGGACATCGGCTACAACATGACGCGCATGCCCAACCTGATGGGGCACGAGCAGCAGCGCGAGGCGGCCATCCAGCTGCACGAGTTCGCGCCGCTGGTGGAGTACGGCTGCCACGGGCACCTCAAGTTCTTCCTGTGCTCGCTGTACGCGCCCATGTGCACGGAGCAGGTGTCCACCCCCATCCCGGCCTGCCGCGTCATGTGCGAGCAGGCGCGCCTCCGCTGCTCGCCCATCATGGAGCAGTTCAACTTCCGCTGGCCGGACTCGCTGGACTGCAGCCGGCTGCCCAACAAGAACGACCCCAACTACCTGTGCATGGAGGCCCCCACCAACGGCTCGGACGAGGCCCCGCGGGGCGCCAGCATGCTGCCCCCCGTGCCCAGGGCGCCCCAGAGGCCCGGCGGGGCGCTGGAGCCGCCGCCCCGGGACCCCCCGCCCCGGGCCACCTGCGAGAACCCGGGCAAGTTCCACCACGTGGAGAAGAGCGGCTCCTGCGCGCCCCTGTGCGCCCCCGGGGTGGACGTCTACTGGAGCCGGGAGGACAAGGACTTCGCCGCCATCTGGACGGCCGTGTGGTCGGTGCTCTGCTTCCTGTCCAGCGCCTTCACCGTGCTCACCTTCCTGATCGACCCGCAGCGCTTCCGCTACCCGGAGCGGCCCGTCATCTTCCTCTCCATGTGCTACTGCGTCTACTCGGTGGGCTACCTCATCCGGCTCTTCGCGGGGCCCGAGAGCATCGCCTGCGACCGCGACGGGGGCCAGCTCTACGTCATCCAGGAGGGGCTGGAGAGCACGGGCTGCACCATCGTCTTCCTGGTGCTCTACTTCTTCGGCATGGCCAGCTCGCTCTGGTGGGTCATCCTGACGCTCACCTGGTTCCTGGCCGCCGGCAAGAAGTGGGGCCACGAAGCCATCGAGGCCAACAGCAGCTACTTCCACCTGGCCGCCTGGGCCATCCCGGCCGTCAAGACCATCCTCATCCTGGTCATGCGGCGCGTGGCCGGCGACGAGCTGACCGGCCTCTGCTACGTGGGCAGCATGGACGTCAGCGCGCTGACCGGCTTCGTGCTGGTGCCCCTGGCCTGCTACCTGGTGCTCGGCACCTCCTTCATCCTGTCCGGCTTCGTGGCGCTCTTCCACATCCGCCGGGTCATGAAGACGGGCGGCGAGAACACGGACAAGCTGGAGAAGCTGATGGTGCGCATCGGGGTCTTCTCGGTGCTCTACACCGTGCCCGCCACCTGCGTCATCGCCTGCTACTTCTACGAGCGGCTGAACATGGCGCACTGGCGGACGCTGGCCACCCAGGAGCGCTGCCGGCCGGACGCGCGCACCGGCGCGCCGGACTGCGCCATGGCCCGCTCCCTGCCCGCCGTCGAGATCTTCATGGTCAAGATTTTCATGCTGCTGATCGTGGGCAGCACCAGCGGCATGTGGATCTGGACGTCCAAGACGCTGCAGTCCTGGCAGAACGTGTGCAGCACCCGGCTGAGGAAGCGCAGCCGCCGGAAGCCCACGGGGGCCCTCGCCGGCCTGGGCGTCTACAAGAAGCCGCCGCTGCCCCACAAGACTTACCAGGCCAAGTACGAGCCGGGCCTGCAGCCCTCCAGCTGTGTGTGAGGGGGGCCGGGCAAGCCCTGCCATGTGGGAGAGCTGGACATGGTGCACTCCTGGTGCGTAAACTCGCAAAGAGCGCCCCTCATGCGTAAAGTGGCAAAGGAGCACACTTGGTGCGTAAAGTGGCCTGTAGCGCTCATGATGCGTAAAGTGGAAAGGAGCACACCTGGTGCGTAAAGTGGCAAAGGAGCACCCTTGGTGCGTAAAATGGCAAAGGAGCATCCTTGGTGCGTAATGTGGCAAGGAACACTCATGATGCGTAAAGTGGAAAGGAGCACACCTGGTGCGTAAAGTGGCAAAGGAGCACCCTTGTTGCGTAAAGTGGCCTGGAGCGCTCATGATGCGTAAAGTGGAAAGGAGTACCCCGGTGCGTAAAGTGGCATGGAGCGCTCATGATGCGTAAAGTGACAAAGTATCATCCAAAGTGGCAATGGAACCAACTCTGCATCTGGGCCGTCCAAAACACCAGCCTGCAGCCCTTCAGCTGTGCGTGAGCTGGACCGGACATGGAGCACCCCTGATGCGTAAAGTGCCAATGGACCCAACATCTGCTTGCTAGCCCTCCAGCCACCAGCCCTGCCCGCGGACCCTCCAGCCCACAGCCTGCCCTGACTGCTGGCCCTCCACCCAGCAGCCCTGACTGCTGGGCCTCACTCAGCCCCCACGCCCTTCAGCTGTCCCAGAAGACTCCTCGTTGGATGTGAGCTGTGAACTGGCCACGAAGCCCCCAGATGTCTGAGCTGGTTCTCAGTGCTCTGTGGGCGAGCACTGACTTCATTTGGTAGCCTTGCCTTCCCAAAAGGCTCACAGAACTTCCCCTGCCTGGAGATTGGGACCGGGGCTGGGATTTTGAGGGAAAGGGGTGCTTTTGTGAACGCTGAATGGACTGCGGTGACCTTGTGACCTCCTGGGGCTTATCCCAGGCCGATCTGGCAGTGAAAGCTGGACTTTCAACCAGGGGCTGTTGAGTGAGTTACTCGTGTGCGCTAAGATATGTATCCAGGCTCCGGGTGACCCGCTGCTAAGGGGCTCCTGTGACCCGCTGCTCAGTTTCACGACAGCGACCCTTCCGGCGGAGACTGAGCAACAGGCTGGAGACCCCAGTAGTTAAAGTGCCTTGTTAATATGCATCTCTTTATTGTGTGTATGCGGAAGCAACGCCGTGGCAGCTTTGATCTATCCTGGCACTGAACAGGCTCTACTTTAAAAAATATATATATATACTCTAAGTCAGCAAAAACAAGATGTCTTCTAACTCAGGGGCCTTCGTTTTAACCTTTTTTTTAAAAACACAAAAGACAGTTCCTTGCCCCAAACAAAGCCGGTGTTTAGAGCGCCCGCCCCTTGTATTCCTGCCAGAGGGGCGAAGCGCGTCTTTGCTGCAGATAAAGGTCTCAAAAGATCCCCCAAACAAAGGGCCCGGGCCCAGCCCCCGGGGGCCCCTGTCCCCTTCTGGCTTTTTAATGGAAACCGAGTCAATGTTCTACACGTTAGGGCGCCTTCTGGGGGAGGGGCGGGCGGGCGCTCAAAGGGACCCCAGGCTCACTGACTCCTGCTTTTGTTACACAAATTCTGCCCTGAATACATCAAAAGGACACCCCCTGACTGCAGAGGAAGAGGCGTCCGACACTGCTGCCTCGGCCTGCAAGGACTCACGTGCTGCTGCTGCTGTGTACATTTGTAAAAAGAAATACAAATATTTTTCATGCTCTGCTATTTTATTAAAGAAAAATAAAAGATGTTTTAGATTTCACGACTGTTCGGTGTGCGGTGGGGTCTTCCAAATTGCAGGCTTTACTTTTGGGTGGCGCGTGAGATCGGCTACCTTTTAATAATCGAGCTAGAATGCTGAGACAGGAGACAAAACTGTGTGATCCTGGGCGAACTGCTTTATGTATGTCACGTGTGTCGAAGAGGCCTGACTTCGGTACTAGGCGCTATAAAAGCGGAGTGGAGATGGACCTACGGCCACCGCCGTGCCTCCACGGGGACAGTTTGCTGTGCAGAGTGACAGAGGGGAGGGGGAGACGGGGGGACCCATTCTGTAATGAAGTGAAGGTGGTTAGTACACACACACCACCGAGTCCGCCACCCTTTAGTTGCTGTGTTTACTCGAGTGAATGGCACACGCGCCTCGGTGTGTTTAAGTTTGCGAGGCGCTATACGCATGCAGCGTTCAGGTGAAGTAGGGCAGGTCACACGTTGCGTCACGTGCTGCAGGTGGTTTCTTGAGTAGTGGGAGTAGATTATATAGGTGCAGACTAGGATGTCTTCACATTGGCGTCTCTGGAGGGGGCCAGTTGGGGCCCGTGCTCCCACCTCCAAAACTACCTCAGCGGTTAATGTGCCGGGCGGCCACACACATTAAAACAGGCGCTGCATTTTGGCACACACATACCTTCGTCCAAAGATGTTTTGCTTCAAAGCAGCGTTGACTGTTTAAAATGTTTAAATAAAACTTTCCATGTGTGAAAATATATCCACCCACATACATGTCTTGGGTAGACATGTACCAGCATGCATGGGCACGCCTTATACCTGCCCTCTGCAGGTGGTCGCATCAGCTCACGTGTGGACCATACGTGACCTCCGTGAATTCACTTCTAGAGACAGAACTGTGTCCTAGGCTGACATGAGGCGACCACACTCCATGATGTACTCATGTGGTGGTTGTGGGGTACACACACTCCTAGATGTGTTCACTTGACGGGGAGAGGTCTGCGCTCTGTGATGTGTACTCATGTGGTGGTGGTGCTGGGGTACACACACTCCTCGATGTGTTCACTTGATGGGTAGAGGTGTGTGCTCTGCTCTGTGATGTGTACTCATGTGGTGGTTGTGGGGTACACACACTCCTAGATGTGTTCAATTGACGAGAGAGGTCTGCGCTCTATGAAGTGTTCACGTAAAGTGGTGGTTGGGGGACATACACACACTGCTAGATGTGTTCATTTCATGGGGAGAGGTCTGCGCTCTGTGAAGTGTTTGCGTAAAAAGGTGGTTGGGGGTACACACACTCCTAGATGTATTCACTCGATGGGGAGAGGTCTGCGCTCTGCAATATGTGCTCATGAAGTGGTGGTTGTGGGGTACACACACTCCTAGATGTGTTCAATTGATGGGTAGGGGTCTGCGCTCTGTGATGTGTACTCATGTGGCGGTGGTGAGGTACACACACTCCTAGATGTGTTCAATTGATTTAGAGGTCTGCGCTCTGTGAAGTGTTCGCTTAAAGTGGTGGTTGTGGGGTACACACACTCCTAGATGTGTTCAATTGATGGGTAGGGGTCTGCACTCTGTGATGTGTACTCATGTGGCGGTGGTGAGGTACACACACTCCTAGATGTGTTCAATTGATTTAGAGGTCTGCGCTCTGTGATGTGTTCTCAGATGGTTCTGGGGTACACACACTCCTAGATGTCTTCACTTGATGGGTAGAGGTCTGCACTCTGTGATGTGTACTCATTTGGCGGTGGTGCGGTACACACACTCCGAGATGTGTTGAATTGATGGAGAGGTCTTCGCTCTGTGAAGTGATCGCGTAAAGTGGCGGTGGTGGGGTACACACACACTCCTAGATGTGTTCATTTCATGGGGAGAGGTCTACGCTCTATGATGTGTACTCATGTGGTGGTGATGGGGTACACACACTCCTAGATTTGTTCACCTGATGGGGAGGGGTCTGCGCTCTGTGATGTACACTCATGAAGTGGTGGTTGTGGGGGAACACAGACTCCTAGATGTGTTCACTTGAAGGGAAGCGATCTGTGCTCTGTGATGTGTACTCATGTGGCAGTGGTGGGGTACCCACACTCCTAGATGTCTTCACTTGATGGAGAGAGGTCTGCGCTCTGTGTAGTGTTGGCGTAAAGTGGCGGTGGTGGGTTACCACATTCCTGGATGTGTTCACTTGAAGGGAAGAGATCTGTGCTCGCTGATGTGTACTCATGTGGCGGTGGTGGTGGGGTAAACACACCCCTAGATGTCTTCACTTTATGGGGAGAGGTCTGCGCTTTGTGATGTGTACTCATGTGGCGGTGGTGGTGGGGTACACACACTCCTAGATGTCTTCACTTGATGGGGAGAGGTCTGCGCTTTGTGATGTGTACTCATGTGGCGGTGGTGGTGGGGTACGCACACTCCTAGATGTGTTCAATTGATGGAGAGAGGTCTGCGCTCTGTGAAGTGTTCGCGTAATGTGGTGGTTGGGGGTACACACACTCCTGGATGTGTTCACTTGATGGGTAGAGGTGTGTGCTCTGTGATGTGTACTCAAGAAGTGGTGGTGCTGGGCTTCACACACTCTTAGATGTGTTTAATTGTTAGAGAGGTCTGCTCTCTGTGATGTGTTCGCATAAAGTGGTGGTTGGGGGTACACACACTGCTAGACGTGTTCACTTGAAGGGAAGAGATCTGTGCTCTGTGATGTGTACTCATGTGGTGGTGGTGTACACACACTCCTAGATGTCTTCACTTGATGGGGAGAGGTCTGCGCTCTGTGATGTGTAGTCATGTGGCAGTTGTGGGGTACACACACTCCTAGATGTGTACACTTGAAGGGAAGAGATCTGTGCTCTGTGATGTGTACTCATGTGGAGGTGGTGGGGTACACACACTCCTTGATGTGTTCAATTGATGGAGAGAGGTCTGCGCTCTGTGAAGTGTTCACGTAAAGTGGTGGTTTGGGGGTACACACATTCCTGGATGTGTTCACTTGATGGGTAGCGGTGTGTGCTGTGCTCTGTGATGTGTACTCAAGAAGTGGTGGTGCTGGGGTACACACACTCTTAGATGTGTTCAATTGTTGGAGAGGTCTGCGCTCTGTGATGTGTTCGTGTAACGTGGTGGTTGGGGGTACACACACTGCTAGACGTGTTCACTTGAAGGGAAGAGATCTGTGCTCTGTGAAGTGTACTCATGTGGTGGTGGTGGTGGTGGTGGTGTACACACACTCGTAGATGTCTTCACTTGATGGGGAGAGGTCTGCGCTCTTTGATGTGTACTCATGTGGTAGTTGTGGGGTACACACACTCCTAGATGTGTACACTTGAAGGGAAGAGATCTGTGCTCTGTGATTATTTTTTTTTGCAGAGTTTTATATAGCGCGAACTAGACCCGAACAGAATCAGGTATCAGAGCGCTTTACATATTTTTCCAGTTACGTTACATGAGGACATACACACTTTCATTTTTAGGCACGTGGAGATTAAGTGATTTGCCCAGAATCACAGGAGGTTTTGGCGTCGTTACCGAGACTCAAACCCAGATCCCCACGTCCGAGGTCGAGCACCCTAGCCGTTAGGCCAACTCCTCTCCCCTATATGTGATATATACTCATGTGGCGGTGGTGGGGTACACACACTCCTAGATGTACTCAATTGATGGAGAGAGGTCTGCACTCTGTGAAGTGTTCACGTAAAGTGGTGGTTTGGGGGTACACACACTCCTGGATGTGTTCACTTGATGGGTAGAGGTATGTGCTCTGCTCTGTGATGTGTCCTCAAGAAGTGGTGGTGCTGGGGTACACACACTCTTAGATGTGTTCAATTGTTGGAGAGGTCTGCGCTCTGTGATGTGTACTCATGTGGTGGTGGTGGTGGTGTACACACACTCCTAGATGTCTTCACCTGATGGGGAGAGGTCTGCGCTCTGTGATGTGTACTCATGTGGTAGTTGTGGGGTACACACACTCCTAGATGTGTACACTTGAAGGGAAGAGATCTGTGCTCTGTGATGTGTACTCACGTGGAGGTTTTGGGGTACACACACTCCTAGATGTGTTCAATTGACAGAGAGAGGTCTGCGCTCTGTGAAGTGTTCACGTAAAGTGGTGGTTTGGGGGTACACACACTCCTGGATGTGTTCACTTGATGGGTAGCGGTGTGTGCTGTGCTCTGTGATGTGTACTCAAGAAGTGGTGGTGCTGTGGTACCCCCCCCTTAGATGTTTTCAATTGTTGGAGAGGTCTGCGCTCTGTGATGTGTTCGCGTAGCGTGGTGTTTGGGGGTACACACACTGCTAGACGTGTTCACTTGAAGGGATGAGATCTGTGCACTGTGATGTGTACTCATGTGGTGGTGGTGGTGGTGTACACACACTCCTAGATGTCTTCACTTGATGGGGAGAGGTCTGCGCTCTCTGATGTGTACTCATGTGGTAGTTGTGGGGTACACACAGTCCTAGATGTGTACACTTGAAGGGAAGAGATCTGTGCTCTGTGATATGTACTGATGTGGCGGTGGTGGGGTACACACACTCCTAGATGTGTTCAATTGATGGAGAGAGGTCTGCGCTCTGTGAAGTGTTCACGTAAAATAGTGGTTTGGGGGTACCCACACTCCTGGATGTGTTCACTTGATGGGTAGAGGTGTGTGCTCTGTGATGTGATCTCAAGAAGTGGTGGTGCTGGGCTACACACACTCTTAGATGTGTTCAATTGTTAGAGAGGTCTGTGCTCTGTGATGTGTTCGCATAAAGTGGTGGTTGGGGTACACACACTGCTAGACGTGTTCACTTGAAGGGAAGAGATCTGTGCTCTGTGATGTGTACTCATGTGGTGGTGGTGGTGGTGTACACACACTCCTAGTTTTCTTCACTTGATGGGGAGAGGTCTGCGCTCTGTGATGTGTACTCATGTGGTAGTTGTGGGGTACACACACTCCTAGATGTGTACACTTGAAGGGAAGAGATCTGTGCTCTGTGATGTGTACTCACGTGGAGGTGGTGGGGTATACACACTCCTAGATGTGTTCAATTGATGGAGAGAGGTCTGCGCTCTGTGAAGTGTTCACGTAAAGTGGTGGTTTGGGGTACACACACTGCTAGACGTGTTCACTTGAAGGAATGAGATCTGTGCTCTGTGATGTGTACTCATGTGGTGGTGGTGGTGGTGTACACACACTCCTAGATGTCTTCACTTGATGGGGCGAGGTCTGCGCTCTGTGATGTGTTCGCATAACGTGGTGTTTGGGGTACACACACTGCTAGACGTGTTCACTTGAAGGGATGAGATCTGTGCTCTGTGATGTGTACTCATGTGGTGGTGGTGGTGGTGTACACACACTCCTAGATGTCTTCACTTGATGGGGAGAGGTCTGCGCTCTGTGATGTGTACTCATGTGGCAGTTGTGGGGTACACACACTCCTAGATGTGTACACTTGAAGGGAAGAGATCTGTGCTCTGTGATATGTACTCATGTGGCGGTGGTGCGGTACACACACTCCTAGATGTGTTCAATTGTTGGAGAGGTCTGCGCTCTGTGATGTGTTCGTGTAACGTGGTGGTTGGGGGTACACACACTGCTAGACGTGTTCACTTGAAGGGAAGAGATCTGTGCTCTGTGAAGTGTACTCATGTGGTGGTGGTGGTGTACACACACTCGTAGATGTCTTCACTTGATGGGGAGAGGTCTGCGCTCTTTGATGTGTACTCATGTGGTAGTTGTGGGGTACACACACTCCTAGATGTGTACACTTGAAGGGAAGAGATCTGTGCTCTGTGATTATTTTTTTTTGCAGAGTTTTATATAGCGCGAACTAGACCCGAACAGAATCAGGTATCAGAGCGCTTTACATATTTTTCCAGTTACGTTACATGAGGACATACACACTTTCATTTTTAGGCACGTGGAGATTAAGTGATTTGCCCAGAATCACAGGAGGTTTTGGCGTCGTTACCGAGACTCAAACCCAGATCCCCACGTCCGAGGTCGAGCACCCTAGCCGTTAGGCCAACTCCTCTCCCCTATATGTGATATATACTCATGTGGCGGTGGTGGGGTACACACACTCCTAGATGTACTCAATTGATGGAGAGAGGTCTGCACTCTGTGAAGTGTTCACGTAAAGTGGTGGTTTGGGGGTACACACACTCCTGGATGTGTTCACTTGATGGGTAGAGGTATGTGCTCTGCTCTGTGATGTGTCCTCAAGAAGTGGTGGTGCTGGGGTACACACACTCTTAGATGTGTTCAATTGTTGGAGAGGTCTGCGCTCTGTGATGTGTACTCATGTGGTGGTGGTGGTGGTGTACACACACTCCTAGATGTCTTCACTTGATGGGGAGAGTTCTGCGCTCTGTGATGTGTACTCATGTGGTAGTTGTGGGGTACACACACTCCTAGATGTGTACACTTGAAGGGAAGAGATCTGTGCTCTGTGATGTGTACTCACGTGGAGGTTTTGGGGTACACACACTCCTAGATGTGTTCAATTGACAGAGAGAGGTCTGCGCTCTGTGAAGTGTTCACGTAAAGTGGTGGTTTGGGGGTACACACACTCCTGGATGTGTTCACTTGATGGGTAGCGGTGTGTGCTGTGCTCTGTGATGTGTACTCAAGAAGTGGTGGTGCTGTGGTACCCCCCCCCCTTAGATGTTTTCAATTGTTGGAGAGGTCTGCGCTCTGTGATGTGTTCGCGTAGCGTGGTGTTTGGGGGTACACACACTGCTAGACGTGTTCACTTGAAGGGATGAGATCTGTGCACTGTGATGTGTACTCATGTGGTGGTGGTGGTGTACACACACTCCTAGATGTCTTCACTTGATGGGGAGAGGTCTGCGCTCTCTGATGTGTACTCATGTGGTAGTTGTGGGGTACACACAGTCCTAGATGTGTACACTTGAAGGGAAGAGATCTGTGCTCTGTGATATGTACTGATGTGGCGGTGGTGGGGTACACACACTCCTAGATGTGTTCAATTGATGGAGAGAGGTCTGCGCTCTGTGAAGTGTTCGCGTAAAATAGTGGTTTGGGGGTACCCACACTCCTGGATGTGTTCACTTGATGGGTAGAGGTGTGTGCTCTGTGATGTGATCTCAAGAAGTGGTGGTGCTGGGCTACACACACTCTTAGATGTGTTCAATTGTTAGAGAGGTCTGTGCTCTGTGATGTGTTCGCATAAAGTGGTGGTTGGGGTACACACACTGCTAGACGTGTTCACTTGAAGGGAAGAGATCTGTGCTCTGTGATGTGTACTCATGTGGTGGTGGTGGTGGTGTACACACACTCCTAGTTTTCTTCACTTGATGGGGAGAGGTCTGTGCTCTGTGATGTGTACTCATGTGGTAGTTGTGGGGTACACACACTCCTAGATGTGTACACTTGAAGGGAAGAGATCTGTGCTCTGTGATGTGTACTCACGTGGAGGTGGTGGGGTACACACACTCCTAGATGTGTTCAATTGATGGAGAGAGGTCTGCGCTCTGTGAAGTGTTCACGTAAAGTGGTGGTTTGGGGTACACACACTGCTAGACGTGTTCACTTGAAGGAATGAGATCTGTGCTCTGTGATGTGTACTCATGTGGTGGTGGTGGTGGTGTACACACACTCCTAGATGTCTTCACTTGATGGGGCGAGGTCTGCGCTCTGTGATGTGTTCGCATAACGTGGTGTTTGGGGTACACACACTGCTAGACTTGTTCACTTGAAGGGATGAGATCTGTGCTCTGTGATGTGTACTCATGTGGTGGTGGTGGTGGTGTACACACACTCCTAGATGTCTTCACTTGATGGGGAGAGGTCTGCACTCTGTGATGTGTACTCATGTGGCAGTTGTGGGGTACACACACTCCTAGATGTGTACACTTGAAGGGAAGAGATCTGTGCTCTGTGATATGTACTCATGTGGCGGTGGTGCGGTACACACACTCCTAGATGTGTTCAATTGATGGAGAGAGGTCTGCGCTCTGTGAAGTGTTTGCGTAAAGTGGCGGTGGTGGGGTACACACACTCCTAGATGTGTTCATTTCATGGGGAGAGGTCTGCGCTCTGTGATGTGTTCTCATGTGGCGTTGAGGTACACACACTCCTATATGTGTTCAATTGATGGGTAGAGGTATGCGCTCTGTGATGTGTACTCATGTGGCGGTGGTGGGGTACACACACTCCTAGATGTGTTCAATTGATGGAGAGGTCTGCGCTCTGTGATGTGTACTCATGTGGCGGTGGTGGGATACACACACTTCATATCAAATCAAATATACTTTATTCGGCTTTTGAAAAACAAAACCATAAAAGTTCATGATAAATACAATTTACAATCCATATAAAAACATTTTAAATGACTAGAGAACAGTCAGGAAGGGTCCCTGACATAAAAAGTTATTTTCCACTACAAGGTTATAGCAGTATCAAAGGAGTTCGTGGTTTAAACACAAGAGTTCATGAGTAGCCTTTGTTATATGTGGAGATATTCAGAGGGGAAAGCCCGGGATTATGGGGTAAAAGTCATGTAGGTCCCATATTGATATTGGGCCATCTCTTACTCGAGGCGGGCAAGTTTTCAAATAAGGTACTATGTTTCGGTCCCTAAATCTCACGAGTACCAGGTCCCCCGCAGTGTCTTTGGGAAGAGAGCCCAGCCAACCAACCCTTCTAACACTCCTTATTACTCCATATAGACTAGGAGGCAATGGTCTGTTTTTTGAGAGCCAGAATTTAGTTTTATTGACTAAATCATATTGTCTCTCAATTTTTCCCGGTGGGAGAGAAGGTACACCCGCAAGAATGCACACGTATGGGGCCGCTTCCGGAGGTAAATGAATAGAATTAATTTTATTATGACCTACTCTCGGTGTGGTCAGCTGTGGGGGGGAAAGTTTAGTGGGGAATTTAGGTGTTTGTTGCCCTGAGGCAGTAGGGCCAGTGGGTTTTGTTTGGTGCCTTTTATCTAGCACAGATGGTATTGAGCCTAGATGTATAGGAGAAGTTTTAGGGCGATTGGGTGTAACACTGTGTTTGCCAGCCAACGGGTTTAAGGAAATGGCTTTCTCTATCACGGAAAGGCGTTCCCCTAACAAGTTCATTTTTTCTAGTAAGGGTGCTATCATGGAACTAAGCAGTTGTTCGATAATGGGGATAATTTGCAGTTGGGAAGAGGGTGCTATGGCTTCTGAAAACTCCACCAGCGGAGAAATCATTGGGGAGTTTACAGTGGATGGACACAGTTTTAGAATTTTAGGATTATTACCACCTTTAATGACATCGATATTTTTCCTTATTGTGGATGGGATCTGAGGGGACTCATTGCTTTGTGGATTCGGACTGCAGGATTTATTAACAAATATGGATGAGTCTAGAAGTGTAGCCTTGTGTGAGAGTAAACTCACATTTTTGGGCAAAAGAGGAGTTTCTAATGAGGCATATGTGGTTTTGCAAATGAGGTTCAGCTCATCTAACAGGGAGCACGTTTGCCCACTGCTGTCTTCGTAGGTAAAATGGTCCACCTTGGTGGTCATGATGGTATAGGAATGTAGGGCCTTAATATGTAAAAGAGTCCACTAATAGGAACACAAAATACTTACAGGGGGTCTTTACCTATTTTTTAGTATACCAAGAATGTGGCAAACCAAGGGGGGTGGCCCGTCCCGTCCTTTTCCGGCCTTTGAGGGCCGTGGAGGGCCCGCCCTTTGCCCGGGCTTAGCCCCGGGCTATGTCCCGCGCGCGTCCCGCGTCGCGGGATTGGGAGCTAGGTTTAAAACACTCCAGGCAGAGGGGCGGGAACGCCGAGGGAAGAGGCAGCAGCTGGTGAGCACAGAGACTGCTGGTCCTCGCAGTCCCTCGGCGTGTGCAGCAGTCTTTCCCCTGAAGTAGCCCCACTCGGATTTACAAGCGCTAGCAAAGCGCACAGGTCCCACGTCGTCCCTTCAGGCCAGCAACCCTCTGTGAGCGGCACCCGCGGAGCGGGGGCCGCGATAGGTAAATGAATGTCCAGGCAGGGGGGCGGGAACGCCGAGGGAAGAGGCAGCAGCTGGTGAGCACAGAGACTGCTGGTCCTCGCAGTCCCTCGGCGTGTGCAGCAGTCTTTCCCCTGAAGTAGCCCCACTCGGATTTACAAGCGCTAGCAAAGCGCACAGGTCCCACGTCGTCCCTTCAGGCCAGCAACCCTCTGTGAGCGGCACCCGCGGAGCGGGGGCCGCGATAGGTAAATGAATGTCCAGGCAGGGGGGCGGGAACGCCGAGGGAAGAGGCAGCAGCTGGTGAGCACAGAGACTGCTGGTCCTCGCAGTCCCTCGGCGTGTGCAGCAGTCTTTCCCCTGAAGTAGCCCCACTCGGATTTACAAGCGCTAGCAAAGCGCACAGGTCCCACGTCGTCCCTTCAGGCCAGCAACCCTCTGTGAGCGGCACCCGCGGAGCGTGGGCCGCGATAGGTAAATGAATGTCCAGGCAGGGGGGCGGGAACGCCGAGGGAAGAGGCAGCAGCTGGTGAGCACAGAGACTGCTGGTCCTCGCAGTCCCTCGGCGTGTGCAGCAGTCTTTCCCCTGAAGTAGCCCCACTCGGATTTACAAGCGCTAGCAAAGCGCACAGGTCCCACGTCGTCCCTTCAGGCCAGCAACCCTCTGTGAGCGGCACCCGCGGAGCGGGGGCCGCGATAGGTAAATGAATGTCCAGGCAGGGGGGCGGGAACGCCGAGGGAAGAGGCAGCAGCTGGTGAGCACAGAGACTGCTGGTCCTCGCAGTCCCTCGGCGTGTGCAGAAGTCTTACCCCTGAAGTAGCCCCACTCGGATTTACAAGCGCTAGCAAAGCGCACAGGTCCCACGTCGTCCCTTCAGGCCAGCAACCCTCTGTGAGCGGCACCCGCGGAGCGGGGGCCGCGATAGGTAAATGAATGTCCAGGCAGGGGGGCGGGAACGCCGAGGGAAGAGGCAGCAGCTGGTGAGCACAGAGACTGCTGGTCCTCGCAGTCCCTCGGCGTGTGCAGCAGTCTTTCCCCTGAAGTAGCCCCACTCGGATTTACAAGCGCTAGCAAAGCGCACAGGTCCCACGTCGTCCCTTCAGGCCAGCAACCCTCTGTGAGCGGCACCCGCGGAGCGGGGGCCGCGATAGGTAAATGAATGTCCAGGCAGGGGGGCGGGAACGCCGAGGGAAGAGGCAGCAGCTGGTGAGCACAGAGACTGCTGGTCCTCGCAGTCCCTCGGCGTGTGCAGCAGTCTTTCCCCTGAAGTAGCCCCACTCGGATTTACAAGCGCTAGCAAAGCGCACAGGTCCCACGTCGTCCCTTCAGGCCAGCAACCCTCTGTGATACACACACTTATTGATGGAGAGGTCTGCGGTCTGTGATGTGTACTCAAGAAGTGGTGGTGCTGGGGTACACACACTCCTAGATGTGTTCAATTGATGGGTAGGGGTCTGCGCTCTGTGATGTGTACTCATGTGGCGGTGGTGAGGTACACACACTCCTAGATGTGTTCAATTGATTTAGAGGTCTGCGCTCTGTGAAGTGTTCGCTTAAAGTGGTGGTGGTGGGGTACACACACTCCTAGATGTGTTCATTTCATGGGGAGAGGTCTGCGCTCTGTGATGTGTTCTCAAATGGCGGTGGGGTACACACACTCCTAGATGTTTTCAATTGATGGGTAGGGGTCTGCGCTCTTTGATGTGTACTCATGTGGTGGTTGTGGGGTACACACACTCCTAGATGTGTTCAATTGATGCAGAGGTCTGCGCTCTGTGATGTGTACTCAAGAAGTGGTGGTGCTGGGGTAGATGTGTTCAATTGATGGGTAGAGGTCTGCGCTCTGTGATGTGTACTCATGTGCTGGTGGAGGGGTACACGCACTCCTAGATGTGTTCACTTGATGTGTAGAGGTCTGCGCTCCGTGATATGTACTCAAGAAGTGATAGTGGTGGGGTAGACTCACTCCTAGATGTGTTCACTCGATGGGGAGAGGTCTGCGCTCTGTGATGCGTACTCAATAAGTGGTGGTGGTGGGGTACACACACTCCTAGATGTGTTCACTTCATGGGGAGAGGTTTACGCTCAGTGATGTGTACTCATGTAATTGCGGTGGGGTACACACACTCCTAGGTGTGTTCACTTGATGGGGAGAGGTCTGCCCTCTGTGATGTATACTCATATAGTGGTAGTGGTGGGGTACACACACTCCTAGATGTGTTTATTGATGGAGAGGTCTGCGGTCTGTGATGTGTACTCAAGAAGTAGTGGTGCTGGGGTACACACACTCCTAGATGTGTTCAATTGATGGGTAGGGGTCTGCGCTCTGTGATGTGTACTCATGTGGCGGTGGTGAAGTACACACACTCCTAGATGTGTTCAATTGATTTAGAGGTCTGCGCTCTGTGAAGTGTTCGCTTAAAGTGGTGGTGGTGGGGTACACACACTCCTAGATGTGTTCATTTCATGGGGAGAGGTCTGCGCTCTGTGATGTGTTCTCATATGGCGGTGGGGTACACACACTCCTAGATGTTTTCAATTGATGGGTAGGGGTCTGCACTCTGTGATGTGTACTCATGTGGCGGTGGTGGGGTACACACACTCCTAGATGTGTTCAATTGGTTTAGAGGTCTGCGCTCTGTGAAGTGTTCGCTTAAAGTGGTGGTGGTGGGGTACACACACTCCTAGATATGTTCATTTCATGGGGAGAGGTCTGCGCTCTGTGATGTGTACTCATGTGGCGGTGGGGTACACACACTCCTAGATGTGTTCAATTGATGTAGAGGTCTGCGCTCTGTGATGTGTACTCAAGAAGTGGTGGTGCTGGGGTAGATGTGTTCAATTGATGGGTAGAGGTCTGTGCTCTGTGATGTGTACTCATGTGGTGGTGGAGGGGTACACGCACTCCTAGATGTGTTCACTTGATGTGTAGAGGTCTGCGCTCCGTGATATGTACTCAAGAAGTGGTAGTGGTGGGGTAGACTCACTCCTAGATGTGTTCACTCAATGGGGAGAGGTCTGCGCTCTGTGATGCGTACTCAATAAGTGGTGGTGGTGGGGTACACACACTCCTAGATGTGTTCACTTCATGGGGAGAGGTTTACGCTCCGTGATGTGTACTCATGTAATTGCGGTGGGGTACCCACACTCCTAGGTGTGTTCACTTGATGGGGAGAGGTCTGCCCTCTGTGATGTATACTCATGTAGTGGTGGTGGTGGGGTACACACACTCCTAGATGTGTTTATTGATGGGGAGAGGTCTGCGCTCTGTGATGTGTACTCATGAAGTGGTGGTGGTGGGGTACACACACTCCTAGATGTGTTTATTGATGGGGAAAGGTCTGTGACTGTGATGTGTACCCATGAAGTAGTGGTGGTGGGGTACACACACTCCTAGAGGTGTTCACTCGATGGGGAGAGGTCTGCGCTCTGTGATGTGTACTCATGAAGTGGTGGTGGTGGGGTACACACACTCCTAGATGTGTTTACTTGATGGGTAGAGGTCTTCTGTCTGTGATGTGTTCATGGGAAGTGGTGGTGGTGGGGTACACACACTCCTAGATGTGTTCACTTCATGGGGAGAGGTCTGCGCTTTGTGATGTGTACTCATGTGGCGGTGGTGGTGGGGTACACACACTCCTAGATGTGTTCAATTGACGGAGATAAGTCTGCGCTCTGTGAAGTGTTCGCGTAATGTGGTGGTTGGGGGTACACACACTCCTGGATGTGTTCACTTGATGGGTAGAGGTGTGTGCTCTGTGATGTGTACTCAAGAAGTGGTGGTGCTGGGCTACACGCACTCTTAGATGTGTTCAATTGTTAGAGAGGTCTGCGCTCTGTGATGTATTCACATAAAGTGGTGGTTGGGGGTACACACACTGCTTGACGTGTTCACTTGAAGGGAAGAGATCTGTGCTCTGTGATGTGTACTCATGTGGTGGTGGTGGTGGTGTACACACACTCCTAGATGTCTTCACTTGACGGAGAGAGGTCTGCGCTCTGTGAAGTGTTCACGTAAAGTGGTGGTTTGGGGGTACACACACTCCTGGGTGTGTTCACTTGATGGGTAGCGGTGTGTGCTGTGCTCTGTGATGTGTACTTAAGAAGTGGTGGTGCTGGGGTACACACACTCTTAGATGTGTTCAATTGTTGGAGAGGTCTGCGCTCTGTGATGTGTTTGTGTAACATGGTGGTTGGGGGTACACACACTGCTAGACGTGTTCACTTAAAGGGAAGAGATCTGTACTCTGTGATGTGTACTCATGTGGTGGTGGTGGTGGTGTACACACACTCCTAGATGTCTTCACTTGATGGGGAGAGGTCTGCACACTGTGATGTGTACTCATGTGGTAGTTGTGGGGTACACACACTCCTAGATGTGTACACTTGAAGGGAAGAGATCTGTGCTCTGTGATATGTACTCATGTGGCGGTGGTGCGGTACACACACTCCTAGATGTGTTCAATTGATGGAGAGAGGTCTGCGCTCTGTGAAGTGTTTGCGTAAAGTGGCGGTGGTGGGGTACACACACTCCTAGATGTGTTCATTTCATGGGGAGAGGTCTGCGCTCTGTGATGTGTTCTCATGTGGCGGTGAGGTACACACACTCCTATATGTGTTCAATTGATGGGTAGAGGTATGCGCTCTGTGATGTGTACTCATGTGGCGGTGGTGGGGTACACACACTCCTAGATGTGTTCAATTGATGGAGAGGTCTGCGCTCTGTGATGTGTACTCATGTGGCGGTGGTGGGATACACACACTTCAAATCAAATCAAATATACTTTATTCGGCTTTTGAAAAACAAAACCATAAAAGTTCATGATAAATACAATTTACAATCCATATAAAAACATTTTAAATGACTAGAGAACAGTCAGGAAGGGTCCCTGACATAAAAAGTTATTTTCCACTACAAGGTTATAGCAGTATCAAAGGAGTTCGTGGTTTAAACACAAGAGTTCATGAGTAGCCTTTGTTATATGTGGAGATATTCAGAGGGGAAAGCCCGGGATTATGGGGTAAAAGTCATGTAGGTCCCATATTGATATTGGGCCATCTCTTACTCGAGGCGGGCAAGTTTTCAAATAAGGTACTATGTTTCGGTCCCTAAATCTCACGAGTACCAGGTCCCCCGCAGTGTCTTTGGGAAGAGAGCCCAGCCAACCAACCCTTCTAACACTCCTTATTACTCCATATAGACTAGGAGGCAATGGTCTGTTTTTTGAGAGCCAGAATTTAGTTTTATTGACTAAATCATATTGTCTCTCAATTTTTCCCGGTGGGAGAGAAGGTACACCCGCAAGAATGCACACGTATGGGGCCGCTTCCGGAGGTAAATGAATAGAATTAATTTTATTATGACCTACTCTCGGTGTGGTCAGCTGTGGGGGGGAAAGTTTAGTGGGGAATTTAGGTGTTTGTTGCCCTGAGGCAGTAGGGCCAGTGGGTTTTGTTTGGTGCCTTTTATCTAGCACAGATGGTATTGAGCCTAGATGTATAGGAGAAGTTTTAGGGCGATTGGGTGTAACACTGTGTTTGCCAGCCAACGGGTTTAAGGAAATGGCTTTCTCTATCACGGAAAGGCGTTCCCCTAACAAGTTCATTTTTTCTAGTAAGGGTGCTATCATGGAACTAAGCAGTTGTTCGATAATGGGGATAATTTGCAGTTGGGAAGAGGGTGCTATGGCTTCTGAAAACTCCACCAGCGGAGAAATCATTGGGGAGTTTACAGTGGATGGACACAGTTTTAGAATTTTAGGATTATTACCACCTTTAATGACATCGATATTTTTCCTTATTGTGGATGGGATCTGAGGGGACTCATTGCTTTGTGGATTCGGACTGCAGGATTTATTAACAAATATGGATGAGTCTAGAAGTGTAGCCTTGTGTGAGAGTAAACTCACATTTTTGGGCAAAAGAGGAGTTTCTAATGAGGCATATGTGGTTTTGCAAATGAGGTTCAGCTCATCTAACAGGGAGCACGTTTGCCCACTGCTGTCTTCGTAGGTAAAATGGTCCACCTTGGTGGTCATGATGGTATAGGAATGTAGGGCCTTAATATGTAAAAGAGTCCACTAATAGGAACACAAAATACTTACAGGGGGTCTTTACCTATTTTTTAGTATACCAAGAATGTGGCAAACCAAGGGGGGTGGCCCGTCCCGTCCTTTTCCGGCCTTTGAGGGCCGTGGAGGGCCCGCCCTTTGCCCGGGCTTAGCCCCGGGCTATGTCCCGCGCGCGTCCCGCGTCGCGGGATTGGGAGCTAGGTTTAAAACACTCCAGGCAGAGGGGCGGGAACGCCGAGGGAAGAGGCAGCAGCTGGTGAGCACAGAGACTGCTGGTCCTCGCAGTCCCTCGGCGTGTGCAGCAGTCTTTCCCCTGAAGTAGCCCCACTCGGATTTACAAGCGCTAGCAAAGCGCACAGGTCCCACGTCGTCCCTTCAGGCCAGCAACCCTCTGTGAGCGGCACCCGCGGAGCGGGGGCCGCGATAGGTAAATGAATGTCCAGGCAGGGGGGCGGGAACGCCGAGGGAAGAGGCAGCAGCTGGTGAGCACAGAGACTTCTGGTCCTCGCAGTCCCTCGGCGTGTGCAGCAGTCTTTCCCCTGAAGTAGCCCCACTCGGATTTACAAGCGCTAGCAAAGCGCACAGGTCCCACGTCGTCCCTTCAGGCCAGCAACCCTCTGTGAGCGGCACCCGCGGAGCGGGGGCCGCGATAGGTAAATGAATGTCCAGGCAGGGGGGCGGGAACGCCGAGGGAAGAGGCAGCAGCTGGTGAGCACAGAGACTGCTGGTCCTCGCAGTCCCTCGGCGTGTGCAGCAGTCTTTCTCCTGAAGTAGCCCCACTCGGATTTACAAGCGCTAGCAAAGCGCACAGGTCCCACGTCGTCCCTTCAGGCCAGCAACCCTCTGTGAGCGGCACCTGCGGAGCGTGGGCCGCGATAGGTAAATGAATGTCCAGGCAGGGGGGCGGGAACGCCGAGGGAAGAGGCAGCAGCTGGTGAGCACAGAGACTGCTGGTCCTCGCAGTCCCTCGGCGTGTGCAGCAGTCTTTCCCCTGAAGTAGCCCCACTCGGATTTACAAGCGCTAGCAAAGCGCACAGGTCCCACGTCGTCCCTTCAGGCCAGCAACCCTCTGTGAGCGGCTCCCGCGGAGCGGGGGCCGCGATAGGTAAATGAATGTCCAGGCAGGGGGGCGGGAACGCCGAGGGAAGAGGCAGCAGCTGGTGAGCACAGAGACTGCTGGTCCTCGCAGTCCCTCGGCGTGTGCAGAAGTCTTTCCCCTGAAGTAGCCCCACTCGGATTTACAAGCGCTAGCAAAGCGCACAGGTCCCACGTCGTCCCTTCAGGCCAGCAACCCTCTGTGAGCGGCACCCGCGGAGCGGGGGCCGCGATAGGTAAATGAATGTCCAGGCAGGGGGGCGGGAACGCCGAGGGAAGAGGCAGCAGCTGGTGAGCACAGAGACTGCTGGTCCTCGCAGTCCCTCGGCGTGTGCAGCAGTCTTTCCCCTGAAGTAGCCCCACTCGGATTTACAAGCGCTAGCAAAGCGCACAGGTCCCACGTCGTCCCTTCAGGCCAGCAACCCTCTGTGAGCGGCACCCGCGGAGCGGGGGCCGCGATAGGTAAATGAATGTCCAGGCAGGGGGGCGGGAACGCCGAGGGAAGAGGCAGCAGCTGGTGAGCACAGAGACTGCTGGTCCTCGCAGTCCCTCGGCGTGTGCAGCAGTCTTTCCCCTGAAGTAGCCCCACTCGGATTTACAAGCGCTAGCAAAGCGCACAGGTCCCACGTCGTCCCTTCAGGCCAGCAACCCTCTGTGATACACACACTTATTGATGGAGAGGTCTGCGGTCTGTGATGTGTACTCAAGAAGTGGTGGTGCTGGGGTACACACACTCCTAGATGTGTTCAATTGATGGGTAGGGGTCTGCGCTCTGTGATGTGTACTCATGTGGCGGTGGTGAGGTACACACACTCCTAGATGTGTTCAATTGATTTAGAGGTCTGCGCTCTGTGAAGTGTTCGCTTAAAGTGGTGGTGGTGGGGTACACACACTCCTAGATGTGTTCATTTCATGGGGAGAGGTCTGCGCTCTGTGATGTGTTCTCAAATGGCGGTGGGGTACACACACTCCTAGATGTTTTCAATTGATGGGTAGGGGTCTGCGCTCTTTGATGTGTACTCATGTGGTGGTTGTGGGGTACACACACTCCTAGATGTGTTCAATTGATGCAGAGGTCTGCGCTCTGTGATGTGTACTCAAGAAGTGGTGGTGCTGGGGTAGATGTGTTCAATACATGGGTAGAGGTCTGCGCTCTGTGATGTGTACTCATGTGCTGGTGGAGGGGTACACGCACTCCTAGATGTGTTCACTTGATGTGTAGAGGTCTGCGCTCCGTGATATG
Source organism: Lissotriton helveticus (assembly GCF_964261635.1). Taxonomy (NCBI): domain Eukaryota; kingdom Metazoa; phylum Chordata; class Amphibia; order Caudata; family Salamandridae; genus Lissotriton; species Lissotriton helveticus. Next base: position 1,188,556,805 of record NC_136072.1, on the reverse strand, counting down.
TACTCAAGAAGTGATAGTGGTGGGGTAGACTCACTCCTAGATGTGTTCACTCGATGGGGAGAGGTCTGCGCTCTGTGATGCGTACTCAATAAGTGGTGGTGGTGGGGTACACACACTCCTAGATGTGTTCACTTCATGGGGAGAGGTTTACGCTCAGTGATGTGTACTCATGTAATTGCGGTGGGGTACACACACTCCTAGGTGTGTTCACTTGATGGGGAGAGGTCTGCCCTCTGTGATGTATACTCATATAGTGGTAGTGGTGGGGTACACACACTCCTAGATGTGTTTATTGATGGAGAGGTCTGCGGTCTGTGATGTGTACTCAAGAAGTGGTGGTGCTGGGGTACACACACTCCTAGATGTGTTCAATTGATGGGTAGGGGTCTGCGCTCTGTGATGTGTACTCATGTGGCGGTGGTGAAGTACACACACTCCTAGATGTGTTCAATTGATTTAGAGGTCTGCGCTCTGTGAAGTGTTCGCTTAAAGTGGTGGTGGTGGGGTACACACACTCCTAGATGTGTTCATTTCAGGGGGAGAGGTCTGCGCTCTGTGATGTGTTCTCATATGGCGGTGGGGTACACACACTCCTAGATGTTTTCAATTGATGGGTAGGGGTCTGCACTCTGTGATGTGTACTCATGTGGCGGTGGTGGGGTACACACACTCCTAGATGTGTTCAATTGGTTTAGAGGTCTGCGCTCTGTGAAGTGTTCGCTTAAAGTGGTGGTGGTGGGGTACACACACTCCTAGATGTGTTCATTTCATGGGGAGAGGTCTGCGCTCTGTGATGTGTACTCATGTGGCGGTGGGGTACACACACTCCTAGATGTGTTCAATTGATGTAGAGGTCTGCGCTCTGTGATGTGTACTCAAGAAGTGGTGGTGCTGGGGTAGATGTGTTCAATTGATGGGTAGAGGTCTGTGCTCTGTGATGTGTACTCATGTGGTGGTGGAGGGGTACACGCACTCCTAGATGTGTTCACTTGATGTGTAGAGGTCTGCGCTCCGTGATATGTACTCAAGAAGTGGTAGTGGTGGGGTAGACTCACTCCTAGATGTGTTCACTCAATGGGGAGAGGTCTGCGCTCTGTGATGCGTACTCAATAAGTGGTGGTGGTGGGGTACACACACTCCTAGATGTGTTCACTTCATGGGGAGAGGTTTACGCTCCGTGATGTGTACTCATGTAATTGCGGTGGGGTACCCACACTCCTAGGTGTGTTCACTTGATGGGGAGAGGTCTGCCCTCTGTGATGTATACTCATGTAGTGGTGGTGGTGGGGTACACACACTCCTAGATGTGTTTATTGATGGGGAGAGGTCTGCGCTCTGTGATGTGTACTCATGAAGTGGTGGTGGTGGGGTACACACACTCCTAGATGTGTTTATTGATGGGGAAAGGTCTGTGACTGTGATGTGTACCCATGAAGTAGTGGTGGTGGGGTACACACACTCCTAGAGGTGTTCACTCGATGGGGAGAGGTCTGCGCTCTGTGATGTGTACTCATGAAGTGGTGGTGGTGGGGTACACACACTCCTAGATGTGTTTACTTGATGGGTAGAGGTCTTCTGTCTGTGATGTGTTCATGGGAAGTGGTGGTGGTGGGGTACACACACTCCTAGATGTGTTCACTTCATGGGGAGAGGTCTGCGCTTTGTGATGTGTACTCATGTGGCGGTGGTGGTGGGGTACACACACTCCTAGATGTGTTCAATTGACGGAGATAAGTCTGCGCTCTGTGAAGTGTTCGCGTAATGTGGTGGTTGGGGGTACACACACTCCTGGATGTGTTCACTTGATGGGTAGAGGTGTGTGCTCTGTGATGTGTACTCAAGAAGTGGTGGTGCTGGGCTACACGCACTCTTAGATGTGTTCAATTGTTAGAGAGGTCTGCGCTCTGTGATGTATTCACATAAAGTGGTGGTTGGGGGTACACACACTGCTAGACGTGTTCACTTGAAGGGAAGAGATCTGTGCTCTGTGATGTGTACTCATGTGGTGGTGGTGGTGGTGTACACACACTCCTAGATGTCTTCACTTGACGGAGAGAGGTCTGCGCTCTGTGAAGTGTTCACGTAAAGTGGTGGTTTGGGGGTACACACACTCCTGGGTGTGTTCACTTGATGGGTAGCGGTGTGTGCTGTGCTCTGTGATGTGTACTTAAGAAGTGGTGGTGCTGGGGTACACACACTCTTAGATGTGTTCAATTGTTGGAGAGGTCTGCGCTCTGTGATGTGTTTGTGTAACATGGTGGTTGGGGGTACACACACTGCTAGACGTGTTCACTTAAAGGGAAGAGATCTGTACTCTGTGATGTGTACTCATGTGGTGGTGGTGGTGGTGTACACACACTCCTAGATGTCTTCACTTGATGGGGAGAGGTCTGCACACTGTGATGTGTACTCATGTGGTAGTTGTGGGGTACACACACTCCTAGATGTGTACACTTGAAGGGAAGAGATCTGTGCTCTGTGATATGTACTCATGTGGCGGTGGTGGGGTACACACACTCCTAAATGTGTTCAATTGATGGAGAGAGGTCTGCACTCTGTGAAGTGTTCACGTAAAGTGGTGGTTTGGGGGTACACACACTCCTGGATGTGTTTACTTGATGGGTAGAGGTGTGTGCTCTGCTCTGTGATGTGTCCTCAAGAAGTGGTGGTGCTGGGGTACACACACTCTTAGATGTGTTCAATTGTTGGAGAGGTCTGCGCTCTGTGATGTGTTCGCGTAAAGTGGTGGTTGAGGGGGAACACACACTCCTGGATGTGTTCACTTGATGGGAAGAGATCTGTGCTCTGTGATGTGTACTCATGTGGCGGTGGTGGGGTACACACACTCTTAGATGTGTTCAATTGATGGAGAGAGGTCTGCGCTCTGTGAAGTGTTCTCGTAAAGTGGTGGTTGGGGGGGTACACACACTCCTGGGATGGGTAGAGATGTGTGCTCTGGCTCGGCTCTCCCTCTTAATATGTTGGCTCGCCCACCTCTAGATATTAGGGACAAAGGGTGCCACCCACAGTGCTAACAGGTATGAGAGGGCAGAGGTACACACATGGTGTGACACATGCTTGTGCCAAATTCACAACAAACAGAAACTAATGTCAACTTGTGAGGAAAATGTGCATTTTAAGTTCATGTATTCCTTAAGAGACCCATCTCCCCAAATGTCTGCTCTCTCCTGTACCCTTGCTTTCTTTCCCACGATACCCGCTCCCTGCCTCTTGCTCTCCCACTATACCTGCTCCCTGCCTCTCCTGTACCCTCGCTCTCCCACTATACGTGCTCCCTGCCTCTCCTGTACCCTCGCTCTCCCACTATACCTGCTCCCTGCCTCTCCTGTACCTTTGCTCTCCCACTATACCCGCTCCCTGCCTCTTGCTCTCCCACTATACCTGCTCCCTGCCTCTTCTGTACCCTCGCTCTCCCACTATACCTGCTCCCTGCCTCTCCTGTACCCTCGCTCTCCCACTATACCTGCTCCCTGCCTCTCCTGTACCTTTGCTCTCCCACTATACCCGCTCCCTGCCTCTTCTGTACCCTCGCTCTCCCACTATACCTGCTCCCTGCCTCTCCTGTACCCTACATCTCGCACAGTGCACACATATCACAAGCTGGAGTCTACGCCACGCAGAGTGCACACATATCACAAGCTGGACTTCCACGCCACGCACAGTGCACACATATCACAAGTTGGACTTCCACGCCACGCACAGTGCACACATATCACAAGTTGGACTTCTACGCCACGCACAGTGCACACATATCACAAGCTGGACTTCCACGCCACGCACAGTGCACACATATCACAAGTTGGACTTCCACGCCACGCACAGTGCACACATATCACAAGTTGGACTTCCACATCTTGCACAGCGCACACATATCACAAGCTGGACTTCTACGCCATGCACAGTGCACACATATCACAAGTTGGACTTCTACGCCACGCACAGTGCACACATATCACAAGTTGGACTTCCACGCCACGCAGAGTGCACACATATCACAAGCTGGACTTCCACGCCACGCACAGTGCACACATATCACAAGTTGGACTTCCACGCCTCGCACAGTGCACACATATCACAAGCTGGACTTCCACGCCACGCACAGTGCACACATATCACAAGCTGGACTTCCACGCCACTCAGAGTGCACCCATATCACAAGCTGGACTTCCACGCCACGCACAGTGCACACATATCACAAGTTGGACTTCCACGCCTCGCACAGTGCACACATATCACAAGCTGGACTTCCACGCCACTCAGAGTGCACACATATCACAAGCTGGACTTCCACGCCACGCACAGTGCACACAAATCACAAGCTGGGCTTCCACGCCACGCACAGTGCACACATGTCACAAGCTGGACTTCCACGCCACGCACAGTGCACACATATCACAAGCTGGACTTCCACGCCACGCAGAGTGCACACATATGTTAGTTGGTTAGTTAGTTAGTAGGCCTACTTATATAGCGCAACTGTCACCCAAAGGGTATCCTGGCGCTTTGACCACAGACATTCCTACAGATGACAATTACACTGCCTTCGGAAAAAGAGAAGTTTTTAGGTCCTTTCTAAAAGACAAGAGATCCTGCTTACACCTAAGTGCCAGAGGTAGAGAGTTCCAGAGCTTGGCGGCCGTAAAGCTGAATGAGCGGCCGCCCATCCTCACCCTTTTTATCTTGGGGACAGTCACCAAGAAGGCCGAGGAGGATCTCAAAAGTCTGGCGGCAGAGTACCAGGAAAAAATACCTTGCAGCACCACGGGACCCAGCCCATGCCAGGCTCTAAAGACTAAGCAAGCTGATTGAAAACAGATCCGTTTTTGCACCGGTAACCAGCGTAGGTCAGAAAGGGCAAGAGAGGACGAAGCAGACCAAGGCCGCGAGAGCGCCAACTTAGCTGCCATGTTCTGTACCCGCTGTAGCTTCATAATTAGAGTACTGGGGGCTCCCAGAAGCAGTGCGTTGCAGTAGTCTAACCTACTGAGAATGATACTACGCACTGCTTCTGTCCTTGCTGCGTGAGGGAGTAGTGGAAGAATCTTCCGCAGCATGCGTAACAGCAGCATGCAGGTCGCCGTAGTTTTATTAACGAAGGCGTCCAGCTGGAGACTAGGCCCGAGCAGGACACCTAGGTTACGGACTGAGTCTGCCGCTGTGAGAGTGCCCAAGGTGGAAGAAGGCCAAAGACCCTCTGGCAGAGAGCGGGGCATACGATCTGCCGAACAGTAGAGAACTTCCGTTTTTGCCCCGTCAAACTGTAACGAGTTCTGATGCAACCAATCCGCGGCTGCCGACATACAGTGGTGAAAGGATTCTAGGGAGACCGCATCCCTGCCCTCGATGGGAAAAATAAGCTGAGTGTCATCGGCATAGTTGATGACAGACATGCCGAATGACTTAATCAGACTTATTAGAGGGCGAAGGTATAAGTTGAAAAGGATCGGGCTGATTGCAGAGCCCTGCGGTACTCCCTGTCTTACATCTCTCACCACCGAACGAAACGGCGGCATAGCCACAGATTGCCGCCTGTTACAGAGGTACGATGCCAGCCAGTCCAAGGCTAAACCAGTTACCCCGGACTCCCGGAGCCTACCCAGTAGAACCGCATGGTCGACTGTGTTGAACGCGGCCGACATGTCAAGCAGCACCAAAAACGCTGCTCCTCCCATGTCGACACGCGAACGCAGGTCATCCAAACGGCCACCAAGGCAGACTCCGGACCGTGGGCTGGCCTAAAGCCAAATTGGGCCACGTCCAACAGATCGTTGGATTCAAGGAAGCTGGACAGGACCCTAGTGACCAATTTCTCTAAGATTTTTATTGAGAAAGGCAAGAGTGAAATAGGCCTATAATTGGTCGGACATAAAGGGTCCAAGGTGACTTTTTTTAGCAGTGGGGTAATCACCGCCAGTTTCCAGCTATCCGGGACCATGGCCGTGGTCAAAGACTGGCAGCAGATGGAATGAAGCGGAGGGAAGAGTTCTACCTGGAACACCTTCCAAAACTTGTGTGGCAAGGGGTCTAACGGAGAGCCGGATGACACACCATTCGCCAACAGACAGAAATCCTCCAGGGAAGGAGTAGGAAAACAGGTCAGCCGAGGTTGTACTGCTACCTCCATAGTCACCTCCCGAGCTACTCCGCTGACTAGTTCCAAGGGGCAGGAATCAGGGTGGCTAGACAAGTTCACAAGCTGGAAATATCACAAGTTGGACTTCCACGCCACGCACAGTGCACACATATCACAAGCTGGACTTCCACGCCACTCACAGTGCACACATATCACAAGCTGGACTTCCACGCCACGCACAGTGCACACATATCACAAGCTGGACTTCCACGCCATGCAGAGTGCACACATATCACAAGTTGGACTTCCACGCTACGCACAGTGCACACATATCTCAAGTTGGACTTCCACATCACGCAGAGTGCACTGATATCACAAGTTGGACTTCCACATCACGCAGAGTGCACTGATATCACAAGCCGGACTTCCACGCCACGCACAGTGCACACATATCACACGCTGGACTTCCACACCACGCACAATGCACACATATCACAAGCTGGACTTCTACGCCACGCACAGTGCACACATATCACAAGCTGGACTTCCACACCACGCACAGTGCACACATATCACAAGCTGGACTTCCACACCACGCACAGTGCACACATATCACAAGCTGGAGTCTACGCCACGCACAGTGCACACATATCACAAGCTGGAGTCTACGCCACGCACAGTGCACACATATCACAAGCTGGAGTCTACGCCACGCACAGTGCACACATATCACAAGCTGGAGTCTACGCCACGCACAGTGCACACATATCACAAGCTGGAGTCTACGCCACGCACAGTGCACACATATCACAAGCTGGAGTCTGCACCACGCACAGTGCACACATATCACACGCTGGACTTCCACACCACGCACAATGCACACATATCACAAGCTGGACTTCTACGCCACGCACAGTGCACACATATCACAAGCTGGAGTCCACGCCACGCACAGTGCACACATATCACAAGCTGGACTTCCACGACACGCACAAATAGGGCCTGCTGTACTCTGCTGTGTCACCTCCAATGCACACATGCGCACTTGCACTCACACAGTGCACACACATCAATAACTGCTGTCCCGCATCACCCACAGTTTTTACACCCCTCACTCACCGCACACATCCGGCACTGCCAACACGTGCATTAAACCCACCATATCCTAAAAGTTCCATTTTCTACTCGTTGCAGCTTTCTGCGCTTTCTTAGCTTGGAACTTTCCTAGTTTCTATTTTTACAAGATTCATATTCCCAAATTAAATCTACTCTCCGACCCTTTATTTCGGCCGGATCCGGGCACTGCAGGGTCTCCCTCGAGGCTGCACCTCTCTCCTTTACATGAGGCAGGGTTCGGGATAGCGCCTCGACGGGCAGCTCTCAGGGCGGGGGTGGGCGCTGCGGCTGTCTCTGAGGGACGGAGGAGCCTGCCCGGGCTTGTGAGGGCTGATTCTGGCAGCAGGGCGAGTCTCTTCAGAGTACGGCGAGTGCCTTTGATCTCGGACACATTTCCGAGACAAGCCTCCCTGCTAAACCACGTGACCACCGCTGTCTGCAAACAAGGAGTCAGACCCGCTTAAAAAAGCGCCTCGAAACACCGCATGCACACAACGCTATATCAACTGCCCCAGCTCGGGTGCAAGGATTATGTTGGTGTTAGAGGATTCTCGCACCTCGAGCAGCAACGCCTCTCTGCAGCCAGGGGTTTTAAAGCAGCGCCCACTTCTGGTGATAAGGCCGCTGCCTGCAGGGGCCTCAGGTTGTCATCCGCTCTGATACCCAGCACGTGGCCGTCTCAGGAGTGAGATTTACTTACTGAGGGCCTCATATATGAGAAATGACGCATCGCTGCGTGAAAGCAGCGATGCGTCACTTCTCACTGCGCACTCCTTGCGACATACCTGATGCATCATATTTAATGTATGACGCATCATGTCGCAAGGAGTTACAGATACTTCAGTATTTCTGACGTATCTGTAAGCGCAAAAGTGACGCATTACTGGAGTGTGTCACATGGGGGCCGGCGTCAGTCTTACGCCTGCTGTGAGGCAGGCGCAAAATTTTGACGCAACGGTGTCCTAGAAGTGACGCAGTGAAATCTCATAGATTTCACTGCGTCACTTCTACGAAGCTTTTTGTGGGGAAACGCCCCCCTCTGCATACATTATACCTGACGCAGGTATAATGTAGCGCAGGGGTTTACAAAGTGACGCATTGCTGGAGTGTGTCACAAAAGTGACGCAACTCCAGCAAGGCTTCCTTTCACATGGGGCAAGTCCCATGTGAAAGGGCTTGCATCAGTCTTACGCCTGCTGTGAGGCAGGCGCAAGATTTTGACGCAACAGCATCCTAAAAGTGACGCAGTGAAATCTCATAGATTTCACTGTGTCACTATTACAAGGCTTTTTGCGGGGGAACGCCCCTCTGCATACATTATACCTGACGCAGGTATAATGTAGCGCAGAGGTTTACAAAGTGACGCATCTGCTTAGATGCGTCACTTTGTGTATAGAGCGCAACAGGAGGCATGTTTTACGCCGCCGATGCGTCACAAAAAGTGACGCATCTGAAGCGCAAAACTGCCCTGAGAGTTGTGAATTGAGGTGTTACACATTAAACCCCAGTTAATGTATGGGAAAAAACTAAAGGCCAAGGCCCTTCAAGCACCAGCGCCCCCTGGCGGAAGTCCTGCTCCTGTGCACCACGAGGTGCATCCTGGGAATTTAGCAGAACTGGTATGACTGCAAGGCCAGTTTAAGGATTTTTGGGGCCACAGACAAGACCTATTTTGTGGCATCATTTTCAGAATCATTTTACATTACTCACCGTGTCATGCGCATCCCTCTGGGCATCACCCAGCGCCGCATGGGAAGCCTGCCGGCCTCATTTATGAGGCACTGGTGTCGTGCAGCGCCACAAGACTTCTAGCTGTGCTGCCCTACACCAATATCAAAAGGCAGGGATGCACCGTATTTATAAAATCCAGTGCATTCCTGTCCTTTCACCCCGCGCTGGCGTCTATCGCTAACGTAGGCACCTGTGCCTCCGTTTCAGGCACGCTTGCTTTTCTGCAGGACGGGGCGCCTTCCTGCACAAAAACAATCCAGAGCGGCGCGTTCCTCTTTGCAGCACACATGGAAAGAGGAAAAAATAAGGAGAAATAACTCTGCCCAAGGTTTACGTGATTAAGTAAATTTGGGGCAGCCTCAAAATCCATGGGCGTTGCGTGGGAACACCCACCGCAACGCCTCCTTCACATAGAGTCAGGCAAGGCAGTGACTTGCGCTGCTTTGTCTTACTCAATATCTAGGAGGGAGTGCAAATCAACGCAGAGTGGCTTTGCGTTGCCTCATAGATATGATTGAGAGGGCTGCGCCTACGTACCGCAAACAAAGTGACGCTCCAGGGGCGCACGCCTCTCATAAATAAGCCCCACAGAATGTAGAGGTCTGGCAGCACGGAGGAGCCTGCGCCCAGCAGGGTGCCCTGCTCCTCTTGAAGTAAGGCCCGGCAAGGGGGTGGGCCAGTCTCCAGGTTGAGCAGGCGGAGAGGCAAGGTAGACCTACGGAGGTAAGAGTGAGATAGAGGGAGGAAGAACTAGAGAGAGAGGTAAAGAGCAGGAAGCAAGGTAGGGAGAGTGAAATGAAAGAAGAGACAGAAGAAGCACAGAAGAAGAGGGAGATAGAAAAGAAGTGGAGCGGTGGGGATAAGCAGAGATTGAGTCAAATAGTGAGAGAGCGGGAGAGATGTTGAGATAAAGAGAAAAAGGAAAGTCTTTTTAATGCCCAAATCACTTCCTCAGATGGGCCCTCGGAAGATGGGACCCTGGCCAGCTGCGCACGTCGGCCCGCCTTCAAAACGCTTCAAATGACGCAGATGAACATTTCTAAAGGTGCATGTCCATAGAACGTAGGGTTTATCGGTGGCGATAGCACCACCGAAGACCACCAGAGACTCAAAAGGTAAAACGTCAAGCTAGCTCAGCATTTCATCCAAGGCAGAATTCAAGTTTCAGGGTTTATATATATCCAGGCAACATATTTACCTACTATATTTCACATGAAAAACAGGTTGGATTGGTTGTTGGTTGACTGGGGTGTGAGCCTTGGTCAGGCAGCAACTACACTCCTTGTCAGTGTATGGCACAAGTAAACCCCACATTTACCTGCGATCACACCCTTTGTAGCTTGGCACAGAAAAGTCAGGCTTAACTCAGGCAACGTGTAAGTGTTTGTGCAACACTTCAAACAGGAGAACAGCGAAAACACACCACAAAAGGAGCCCAAAACATAATTTGAAAAAAAAGAATAATTGTTAATAAATATAAAAAACAAGACCAAAATGACAAAAATCCAATCGGTCACCAGGAAAATGTTTTTGAGTTCCCATGCTCCATACTACTCCCGTGATGATCTTATACGCCTGAACATCGGCACTTCCACAAACGGCAGGCATAGACTCACTGGCAGTTATCCTGATTCCATTTCCTGTGGCCTGCTGAATGTGAGATCGTTGATTAAGCATTGCGATGAGATTGCGCTTTTAATTGATACCCACGATCTAGACGTACTTTTCTTGACGGAGACCTGGACTACACCTACTAGCGCGGTGGAATTGGGTATAGCCTGCCCCCCAGGTTTCAAAATAATACATAACCCTAGAGTAGGGGCTAGAGGAGGTGGCATTGGACTGATCTATAGAGAGACATTTAATTTCTCTCAACTGACCATCAAGGCCATTGATGGTTGTGTGGTACTTGCCTTTTCCATCAGGGGCACAGGAGGTGTGTTATACACGGGACTGCTATGCTACAGACCCCCGGCAGGGACGATATCAGCTGTGTCTGAGCTTATAGACTTAATCTATGACCTGTCCCACTCCCACACCAGGCTGATGGTCCTAGGGGATTTTAATATCTGGCCTGACGGACCGACAAACTCCGCCTTCTTAGAATTGGTCCAAGCCTGTCGTAACATTGAGCTTCCACAGTTGGTACTCTCGCCAACCCATTCCAAGGGTCATACCCTTGACCTGATTTTTGCTGATGCAGGCCAAGTGGTTCTGCGGGGTGTTATTTCTCAAGGCTGGACTGACCACTCCCTCATCCTTTTCTCCCTTTCTTGTCCTGCTGTTAGGGCGGCTAGGGGCAATGTGGGGGGCGCCAGAACGGGTAGACAATGGTCCAGACTTCTTGCGATGCCCGCACCCCCTAGGCTGCTGTTGGAGGGCTCTGTATTGGGAAAGACGGTGGACAGGAGCTATGAGACACTTTGCCAACAGATCTCGGCCTCCCTGGACTCTTTGGCGCCAATGCGTAAAATTAGAGCTAAGTCGAATCTGGCAATGCCATGGTATTCAGAGGAACTCCGGCAGCTCAAGCTTCAGTGTAGACAGGCTGAGCGTGCCTTGAGAAAACAGTATCTGGAACCATGCAGAGCCCGTTTTAAACAAGCGCTGGCGACCTATAAAGCCCAGATTAAGGTGGCCAAGGCCAGACATTTGGAAGAACTTTTGTTGGCCGCGGCTAATAAGTCTCAGACCTTATTTAAGGTCGTAAAAGATCTGGCCCACCCAGCCTGCACAAAAAACACCATACCTGCTTCTCAAGTTCTTTGTGACTTGCTGGCACAGGCCTTCGAGGACAAAATTGATACCATCTTAAACAATCTTGTTTTGCCATCGGATCAGATTGTGTATGATTCCAACTGCACAAAGAAGGTGGAGGAGGACGCTAAGTTAGCGGAATTGAATATCTTGCCCTTACCGTCGTATGGCGACTTTTGTGCACTGGCCGATGGCATATCCTCGGGCTCACCATCTGACCCGTTGCCACCAAAATTTTGGAAGCTGTGCCGGGAAGAATTGTTTCCACCTCTCTACTCCATCTGCTGCCAATCTCTCAGCTTGGCGCAAGTTCCAAATAGCTGGAAATTGGCGGTTGTCTGTCCACTTCTCAAGAAGGATAACTTGGACCCTGCCTGCCCAGCCAACTACAGACCGATCTCTCTGTTGCCATTTCCTATCAAGATTCTTGAGAAGTGGGCTACCAAACATCTCTCCAACTTTCTTGAGGTCAACAACTGTTTGGATGTGGCCCAGTTTGGCTTCAGACCAGCGCATGGGACTGAGGCAGCTTTGGTGACCGTTCTTGATGACCTGCGAACGCGGGCCGACCAGGGTCGGGCGTCCTTTCTTGTGCTGCTCGACATGTCGGCCGCGTTCGACACGGTCAGCCATACAATATTGATCAGGAGACTGGCGGAGGTGGGAGTATCTGGTCTGGCCCTTGAATGGCTGAAGTCATATCTCGATCATAGACATCAGCAAGTGGCCATCCCACCCTTTAAATCAAACATCAGAAGGGTTGGTCAGGGCGTACCTCAAGGGTCAGCCATAAGTCCCATTCTTTTTAATCTCTACCTCCGCTCCCTGAACAAGCTGATCAAATCATTTGGCATTACGGTCACCAACTACGCTGACGACACCCAGCTCATCTTTTCCCTTGAGGGTAAGGACGGAGTGTCTCTGGATGCATTTCATCGCTGTATGAACACCACGGCCGAATGGCTGGGTAACAACTCCCTGCAGTTTAACAGTGCAAAAACTGAGGTGTTGCACTGTTCCCTGGACCGCATCCCCAGACCTCTTCCGCCAGATTTCTGGCCTTTAGATTTCCAGGGCGCTGCTGCGCCCATAGAGTCAGTCCGTAATTTGGGAGTAGTGTTCAGTACTAACCTGCAGCTTGATGCTTCAGTGAATCGCACAGTGTCCACTTGTATGGCACTGCTTTGTTCGCTGCGTAAGATCTTGCCCCTACTCCCGCCCCAGGTAAGACCAGAGGTAGTGCGGAGCATAATTTTAAGTCGAATTGACTACTGCAACGCACTACTCCTGGGAACACCGGCCAATTTAGTCAGAAAATTACAGCGGGTGCAGAATATTGCCGCTAAACTGGCCCTTTCACGCCGTCGTGCGGACTCCTCTACTAAGGCACTAAGAGACCTCCATTGGTTGCCAGTCTCCCAGCGTATTGAGTTCAAGGCACTATGCCTGGTGTTTAGGGCCCTACATGGGCAGGGTCCGCCCCCTTTGCGGGACCTCTTCTCCTGGTACACCCCGTCTAGACTGCTTCGGTCAGCATCCTCCCACCTGGTGGTTGTGCCTAGGATTTTGAGGTCCCGGACGGGTGGCCGGTCTTTTAGATTCGCGGCTGCAAGACTGTGGAACTCCCTTCCCCCAGGTCTGAGAGGCTTGGAAAACTTCATCTCTTTTAAAAAGACTTTGAAAACTCACCTGTTTCCCAGGGTAATGTAACCATGTATTGTATGTGTAAGCGTCAGGACAGTCTAAGCGCCAGGATGCCCGTCGGGTGACAGATATGTGCTATATAAGAATACCTATACATACATACATACATACATACATACTTACTACAGGGGTATACAGCCCTTTGTGTGGAGACAGAACACAGCCTACTTAGGTGTAAGTGAGGCAGGGCCCAGCTCCTCCCTCCCATCCTGCCAGTGATGGCCCATCCAGTCACACCTAAGCTCCCATTGTGTGTAGCAGTCTAGGAAGAATAAACAAAGTCCAACTGCCAACTACACCCAGTCATGTGATCAGGCACCAAATGGCTAAGGCAAGAAAATACAAACTTTCTAAAGTTTGCATTTTCAGAATTGTAATTTAAAACCAGACTTCACCATACGTTAGGATTTTAAATTGGGATTCCATAGACAACAAACATGAATCAATTATCTATTCCCATTTGGAAATTACACTTAGAAGATGTGATAAGGCAACTCCAATGTTATACTATGGGAGAGGTAGGCCTTGCAGTAGTGAAAAATGAATTTAAAATGTTCAAATTACTAGTCTAACATTTTAAATACACTTCACTTTGCCCATGGGGCTATCCAGGTCCTACCTTAGGGGTAGCTTATATGTATTGAAAAGGAAGGATTTGGACCTGGCAAAAGGTTTATTTTGCCAGTTCAACATGGCAGGCTAGAACTGCACTCACAGGCTCTGCAATGGTAGTCCTGAGACATGTTTAAAGCACTTAAGTGAATGGCCCGATGAGTGTTGCACACCCACTAGTAGCATTTAATTTACCCGCCCTGGGCACAGGGAGTGCACTTTACTAGAGACTTATAAGTAAATCAATTATGTCAATTGGGGATAAGCCAATGTTACTGTGTTTTGAGCAGAGAGCACTGGTTAGCAGTGGTAAATTGCACAGAGTCCTAAGGCCTGCAAAAAGAAAGTCAGCAAAAAGAGGTCTGAAGCAAAAGGTTAGTAATAAACCACACCAAGAATGCCAGGTCGAACATTGGGTTTGACGCATTTGCCACATAATTAATCATCTTTTTTATAGCCTGTAGATTTTAACAAAAAATATGTTGTTAATAGCTCAAATGGATGAAACGTTACTAAACATGCAGCACCACATATAGCAGAGCAGGGTCCTCTGGAAAGGTTGACTGGTCACCTTTCCATTACTTATTGCTCTGTATGGGTGGTAAACAGGTACTAATGAGGCGACACCTTTGCCCAGACAGTGGTAACTTGTGTAAAAATGACAAAATAAAGAAGTAATAGTGTTACAAAATGTGTTTGCATTATGACCCAGAATATGCCTTTTCTTGGCACATATTTTAGTAATTCCTGGTGCACAATTTGGTCGTTTGTTGCCACACGATTCCAGTGGCCTAACAATAACTCATTAGTTCACTATAACTCCGTTTGATTGCAGTGAGCACTATAACTCCTCTCGTTGCGGTCTGCACTACAGCTCATCAGATCGCATTGTGTGCTATAATTCATCAATTTGCAGGGAGGTGCATGCTATAGTTCATCTGGTTGCATTGTGCACTATAACTTGTCATGTCGCATTATGCTCTATTGCTAATCAATTCGCACTGTACGCTATAAGTAATCAGTTTGCCGTGTACATTATACCCAGAGCCACTGGAATTATGCGACAGGGCAGAGCCAAATTATGTGGGAGGGTCGGGTAAATTATGCGGCAAAAAAAGGCAAATTAGGCAGCTTTATGCGGAACATTTTGGGATAATATTACTATATTATTTTGTTATTTTTAAACTGGCCTTTGGTTGCAACTCACTAGTATCAGTTTAACACCCAAGCATAGCAATAAGCTACAGAAAGGTGACCAGTCAACCTTTGCAAAGGGCCTTTCACTGCACGGCAATGCTTGTTGTTACGTTTTTAGTAACTTTTGAACCGTTTGAGCTAGAAACAATTATATTTAGGTAAAATCTGCAGATTATGCAGCAGAGGATGAATTATGTGGTAAATGCGGCATCTATATTTATGTGTAAATCACAGTGGCCGCACAATCTCATAATTCAAGTGGCCCTGATTATACCTCATCAGGGGCCTCATCATGGACTCTGCTCAGCACAGAGCCGAGCAGCTATGTTTATGTGCTTGCGGCTTGTAAAGTGAATTAAGTTAGCCAACTATTTCTCCTAGTCAGTGCATTATTTTGGAAAGGTACAACTTAGAAACAGTAAGTAATATTTTCCTCCATCTAGTGCAGATTTCCGAATAATTTGTGCTGGGTTTGCGTCACAAAAGTGATGCAACTCGATGCAGTCTGTAGAGCTGGGATTCTTCTTTTGATCTGGACAGTAGCCTTAAAGTAATGCAAAGTAACACCATGACCTCCTTCCCATGACTTTGCATCAAGGGGGCTCCCATGGGTGGTACATAGACATTCCCGTGCAACCACCAATGGTTTTTGATGCAAAGCTATATCTTCTAAGATTTGTAAAGAGGGCTTTGTGCCAAAAAAAACTCTTTGATGCTGGTGTTAACTTGAAGGAATATCATTTCTCCAAATATTTTGAACATTAAATCTACAGCTCTGTGCAGCACATGACCACATCAGGAGAAGTTTCAAACCTGGGCCCAGATGTAGGTAAATCTGATTTACCGACTCTAGAATACCGAATTTTACCGATTCGGTATTCTAGATTCGGTAATTCAGATGTAGGTAAAAATTCTGTAATTTTGACCAAATCTGTATGATTTGGTAATTACCGAATCGGTATTTACAGATTTGGTAATTGCCATTGATTCCTATGGGCCTATAGGCCCATAGGAATCAATGTCAATTACCGAATCGGTAAATACCGATTCGGTAAAATTACCGAATCGGTAATTGCAAGGGTGACAGGGTGTCACTTTGACACCCTGTTGCACCCCTGATTTTGGCTTGTGTGCCATGTGACACACAGACATGCCCTTAGGGCATGTCTGTGTGCCACATGGCACAGGTGTACATGCACAGATGTGCATGTACACAGGGATTCGTTATTTACCATGCAATAGAATTACATGGTAAATAACGAATCGGTAATGGCCTGTGGCACTGTTTTCAGTGCCACCTACATCTGGATTTACCGATTCGGTATATTTACCGATTCGGTATTTTACAAAATCGGTACATTTACCGAATCGTTAAATTTACAGATTCTGTATATTTGAAGGCCCCTACATCTCCATTTGCAAATACCGGTCGGTAACGGCCGAAATCGGCCGTTACCGACCGGTATTTGCCGACCTACATCTGGCCCTAAGTCTTAGTATATTGTTTTGTACTGGAAGGGTATCTTTCTGAAACAATATCTATAGTTCAGATCCCACAGACAGCTTCGCACTGTGGTGCATTGTTTGTGCACCAGCACTTGAGAAGACTGGACAGCGCCATATTTCAGGAGATATGGCGCTGCCCTGCTCTCGCCTCCTAATGAAATGCATTAAAATCTAGTAAATCTATTCTCCGTTTCTGAGCTGTGCTGTCTGAGAATAAAGAACTAACTTAAAGAAATCTGAATGGCATCACGTACCTGAGAGGGAAACGCCGCTTTGCAGGAGATAGAGAGCGAGTCTGCTAGCGGGCCAGCGACGCCAGCGGAAGCAGGAGCTGAGTCCCCTCTGCCGCCGCAATCCAACACCAACGCGGAAAGCAGAGCGGGGGGACTCCAACACCCAGGAGCCTGAGCGGGCGCGCGCACCAGTGACGCGCAAGAAGGCGCCCGGAGGCGCTCAAAACAACACCGCCCCCTCCGCGAAGCGGGACGCGAGCGGGACCTAGCGCGGGGCTAAGCCCGGGCAAAGGGCGGGCCCTCTGTGGCCCTCAGAGGCACGAGAAGGCCAGGCTAGGCCATCCCCCTGACAATAGCTGCTACGAGCTGTAAAGGTACTGTACCTGTTGAACCTTACTCTAGTATGTGCCTATGTGATGACCTGAACTGATATATAAGGTGTTTTTTGTTGCATGCTAGTCACATCCCATCGTCCTGCTAATTTTGCACTATTTTATCGGAATCAATCCTTTGAGACCCGTTCAGCCATCGGATAGTCCTCATAAGCCTGCAGTAAATATGGGGAAAAAATTGGTACCTGCACCTACTGAGCCACTTAATACCTTAGACTCCTACTTAGTACAAGTGGTCAGTAAGATTAACAATGAGAGAAGGCAATCTCTAGGCTTGAGTCAATCGCCAATCTTGCTCCCAGAAAGTCCTTCCTCAAGTGTTCTAAGTGTCGTGATGCCTGACATACCGTTAGATAACCGTCCTATAAATACATCAGCCTCTAATCCACAAGAAAACGGTAATGAGGATGACGACTCGGATCCATCAGTAGATCTGTCAGCAAATGTCGTCTCCGATTCCAACCATCAGACAGACTTGGTGGATGAAGTCCTATCACCCCTACCTACCGCCTGTTACACGGGCAGTGAGGACCTGCAGAAAATTTCAGGCAAAGCGGGGGGGGGGGAAACAACAAGGCAGGAAAAAGCTGGCCACACCACCATTAAGACGCGAAGGGAAAAACGTGGAGGTTGATATAGACACGGAGTCAAGACGCATTATTGATGATGACTTATTTAACAGGATACAAGATATGATAGACATCAAAATCAGGACCATTATTAAGCCTCTGATCGGGAAACTGGACAAACTAACTTCCGAGGTTAAAAAGTTGGGCAGGGTACATAGTAAGCTGTCCGAAGAGGTGGAGAAGCTATCTACTCTTGTCATAAAACTGGGGGACACGGATGTGGAGGATACACCACCGACAAACTCAATACAGACCATCCCACAGGGGCAGCCACCATCATCCCCATCATTACCTGCGCCAAGTCAGGTAGCAGCAGGAGATTTCTCCACTATTCCAACTGACGCCTCAGCAGGATTGCAACAACAAGAGGATGACTCAGCCCAATTCATTTTGGAAGCAACACCAGTAGTACTTGTACTGGCAAATGTCCCTGCTCTTTTACAAGGGAAAACAGAATCCAACCAAGGTCTAAAGGACAAAGCGTTACACTGGCTCACTAATAATATGCATATGGCATACCAAGGGTCTGATAAATTAGTGGGGGATATTGTCATGACAAGGAGGGTATCATGGATTGGGAACAAACCAAAAAAGTTTAAGGGGGATTGTGTTATCTTAAACTTCGCCAACGCAGAGGTCCTCCCAAACATTTTGTCCAATATCTTTCCGCCCCAACGACGAAGTGGCTCTATAATCCCACTCACCTTAAAATTTTTCTATAGTGAGATCCAGTTTGCTACCTTCCCCAATTTCCCCAGACCTAAGAGATTCATAAATACTAACAGCTGGGGAGGGGATATCAGACCTCGACCTCGATATATCAATGATCATTTTCAGCCTATGACCAACTATGAGACAGGGAGTTTTAACTATCCGACCGAGTCAAATGCTAGATCAGCCATGATACATGAACCTACCACAAATGGCTGGGGTCCAGGTTTCTCGGGATATGACCTTAGAGGGCGGTGTAATAGGTTTTTGCCCCGCATGGGAAACAACCAGTCTCTGATACGCCCAAATACCCCACAACCCATGTGGAACACAACAGCCAGTGGATGGGGTCAGGTAGCTACCCCCTTTGATTGGGGATTTGGAATGGGGAACAGGTATGGCCCCTTATCCGACCTAAACAACTGTGATTGACTTAAGGCAGGTAAGGAATTGACAAGTGACGCTCTGAATATGCCATTACCTAAGAGCGGTGAACATAGCATCGTTCATGTCCCCAGCGAGCCCACCAATAAGGAAGTGTTAGAGAGCCAAGTGACGTTAAATCGTGACCACTTCTCCATCCTTAACCGGCAGGAGGATTGTGCAAATCAGAGCCTGGTTAGTGATAATACACAGACCCTCTTGGAAGTGGAAATAAATGAAGGGGCACAATCGCTAAGAATAGTCGGAGGAGCCCTGGCGGGGTCCCAAGAATTTAAGGAATCCACTGATCCCTGTAAGATCATAAGCTGGAATGTAGCAGGCATTAATGCAAAACGACATGATAAGGCTTGGTCGAGCTTGGTTCTAAATCATCACATCATTGCTCTGCAAGAAACCTGGGACACATCCGCCAATCTTTGGTGGAATGGTTTCACTAGTTTCACTAAACCTGCTGTCCCTAGCAGCATGGGAAGAGCCAAAGGAGGCCTTGTAATCTTGTTTTCTTTAGACTTAAAAGGTAGTTACAGGCAGATTGATACCGATTCACATAACATCCTAATGGTTGAAAGGGTGATTAATAACTTTAGCAGGACTATATACTTAAACTTTTATAATTCAGGGAATAGTGACTATAGAGGTTGTAACGTTGCTAATTTAGATAGCATTTTAAATACAGTAAGCCAGAATATCAAGTTTGCATATGAGTTTATTTTATTAGGCGATTTTAATATTCATTTGAGTAACCTAGCCTGTATGGGAAGTAGTGTTGATGTTGATGATGATGGTGATGCGGGTCCACAGGGTCCCCACTTTGAACATTCTACAGAGGGGCAGGAGTTAGAAGAGTTACTTGCTAACTTTGATTTGTACGAACCTGACTGGGGCCCGAGATTGCCAACTTACATTGGTGCCCAACATGGCACAGTAATAGATTACATCTTTGTCACACAAGGTATTCTAAACCAGACTATGGATTATCGCACAGGTTTAACACATTTTAGCGACCCTAATCCGGTAGTACTTGATGTGGCATGGGGAGCGCAGATGGGAGCACCCCCAACAACAGTAAAACTTGCCCATCCCTTGAGGACCACTGACCAAGATAGGCGCGTGAAATGGGCTAAAGTGATCCCGGAAAATTTTTATGCAAAAAACTTCCCAAAAATCAAAGATAAGGTAGAGACCTGTAAAAAACCTGGTGCCCAAAGCAAAGAAATAGTAGAGGCATATGAGGCAATATGCGGCCAGGTGTCAAAGGATCTTTTAGCCAAGCCAATAAAGGGAACTCCTGGAATTAAGCGTTGGTTTGACTTAGCATGCTCAAATGCCCACAGACAACTGCTGGCAGCCCTAAAAAATATTCCTAGGGTAAAAGAAGATATCGCCAGATTAAGGAAAAGTTACAAGTTAGCCATAAAAAATCGTAAGGATACCATCAAACGCGAAACATGGGAAAATCTCCTCTCAGTGGCAGTACTGAAGGACAGTAGGAGATTTTGGGAGATCATTAAACAGCCTTTATTCTCGGACGACAAAAACGACCCCATGGACTGCGTGATTTCCGATGAAGAATGGCTGTCCCATTTCAAAAATGTTTATGGGGACGAGGACAAGGAAATTAAAGACGTCCCGCAGGTCATTGTAGCCGCACACCCTATCCTTTTTAATTCGCAAGAAGTGGAAAGAGATTTATTGGCTACTACAAAGCACAAGGCACCCGGCCCTGACGGCGTTCCTGCCGACTTTTTTATGTACTCACCAAAACTGTGGGCGGAGGTATTGACAAATGTGTTTAATGCAGTGAATGATAACCCAGTCCCTGCCTCATGGGCCACATCCACCATTGTTCTTATTTTCAAAAATAAAGGCAAGCGGGATGATCCTGCCTGTTATAGGCCTATATCCCTTCTGGACTCAACCGTAAAAATCTTGGGGAGAGTCCTTCTATCCAGACTGAGGGAGAATGTTGAGAGCTGTGGCGGGCTGTCCGAAATACAATACGGCTTTAGAGAAAGAAAAGGGACTATTGAACAGTGCATTAACCTGCACTTACTTATTTCCAAATACACCGTGGCCAAGGAGGGATCCGTGTTTCTTGCATTTATGGATCTCTCCTCGGCTTTTGACTTGGTTAATAGGTCAAAACTGTGGTTGATTTTGTTGGAGATGGGCATCGACGAAGCCTTGGTTGCGTTCATGGCCACTCTGCACCAGGAGCTCTTCGCGGCTGTGCGAGTAACAAATGATGGTAGACGTACCCCCCTGTTTAAATCTTTTAAGGGGGTACGGCAAGGTTGTATACTAGCCCCCTTGCTCTTTACCATCTACATCAATGGCCTGGGCGCACACCTGCGGGGGCTGGAGGCTGACGTCCCGTATGCAGGAGGTGACCAAATCCCGGCACTCCTGTATGCGGATGACGCTGTGTTGATCGCTCGCACTGGTGTCGGCCTCCAGCATCTTTTGGATGCCTTCGGGTCATTTATGGAGCGTTTGGACCTTAAGGTAAATGTCTCTAAATCACATACAATGGTAATGAGGCGTGAGTGCAATAAAAAAAGACATAAAATATTTTTTTGCAGGGGGGACCTTGTCTCAAAGGTATCCACATTCCCTTATTTAGGTGTTTTGTTTGACCAGAAAGGATCTTGGGGCCCACAGATAAGAGCAAAGAGGCTGGCTGTAATTAGATCGTCATCAGCTCTCTTGGGTTTCGCTGGCAAGATAGGGGCCAGGCCTATGGAACCACCTTTAAAAATCTACAAGTGTAAACCTGTGGCCATTGCGTTATATGGTTCCGCTTTGTGGGGGTACGCAAATTTAGATCTAATACAGAGAGCAGAGAATAGATTTATTAGAACCCTGCTTTCTGTTCCACAGTCAACCCCAACTTACTCTACCCACAGAGAAGTGGGCCTACCTTATCTGTCAGACATATTGAGCATGTCCCCTCTGATTCTATGGCTAAAAATGTGCTGAACGAAGATCTTCCCCTGAACCATAGAATTATGCATGATGTTTTATCTCTGGACAAATCTCATAATATTCCATGGCTGGCCTATTTAGCTAAAACATCTACAGACTTGGGTCGCCCGGAGCTTTTTTCATTCCCAGAGAAAATCAAGGTGCATGATATTGACCTTATAAAAAAGTCATTTAGGGAAAGGAAGGAAGCATGCCATGAGGAATACGAATTGGTGAAACCATCGGTAAGGGAACATTGCCTTCTGGTTAGCTCATCCTCACTTGCATCTTATCTCAGTTTCGTTACACTCCCCTATCACAGGTTTTTATTAACTAAATTTAGATTTAATTTGTTACATTTTCACCTAGGTTCTTTTAAGAGCTGGCAGAAGCCGGATTTAGCCCCTCCCTGTAGTTGCGACCAGTTTTCTGTGCAGGATACAATGCATTTTGTCATGTTTTGTGGTTTGTACCTAGAGCAGAGGAAAAAATATTTGTTTCCTATTTTGAAAGAGGCCGGCTTCACACAGGTGAGACCGGCTCTGCTCTTTCTACAATTAATGCCTAATCCCCGCCTCACTTTTTGCATTGCTAATTTTCTGGTAGCCGCTTCAAGGGTGAAAGCTGTCTGCC
Organism: Lissotriton helveticus; assembly: GCF_964261635.1. NCBI lineage: Eukaryota > Metazoa > Chordata > Amphibia > Caudata > Salamandridae > Lissotriton > Lissotriton helveticus. The sequence goes on along the minus strand of NC_136072.1, from coordinate 1,188,534,082 downwards.
AAACTTCGCCTTAATGTAAATGCTTTATTATGCACATTTATTTATGAATGCAACACTTTTTAACCATGTATAACAGCTTTTAAATTGTATATTTATATTATCGTTTTTAAGGAAAATGAAGGGAAAAAGTTTTGTATGTAATGTTTTAATGGTTTTTTTTTTCTTTGTATGACTTTGATAAAGTCGAATAAAGATATTCTGGCCTGAACTTAAAGAAATAGTGTGTTAAATGAATTGACTTTACAGACTGCAGATATATAAAAAACAAGTGCTTGGCGCTGAGCTGATCCTGCGAAGCCCATCATGATACGACCCCCAGGGGGTAGCATAGTGTGTGCTATTCCTGAATGTGCTTATTTACTCCCCAACTACAGCATCCTCAATTACAGTAGCTGTAGGGTAACAAGACAAAATATCGAATTCAAAATATAGAATGGACAAAATATTGAATGGACAGAATATAGTGGTGAAAAATATCGAATTGAAGGTAAGTAATTTAATATTGAATAGTAATTTTTACCCCTACGCTATCCAACGCTTTCCCTACTGTTGCACTCTCTGGAGTGGGAATAGTAATTTTTACCCCTACGCTATCCAACGCTTTCCCTACTGTTGCACTCTCTGGAGTGGGAATAGCAATTTTTACCCCTATGCTATCCAACGCTTTACCTACTGTTGCACTCACTGGAGTGGGAATAGTAAATGTTATATTTATTATTTCATTATTTGTATTAATTTTAAATTACTTTTAAGACATTTAAAAAAAAATCGATATTTTGACTATATTTTTCAAAAGTATATTTTTGATTCGATATTTTTGTACTTACCTGTTTGTAGATAGGAATTCGATATTTTTGCATTCTATATTTTTTCTTCGATATTTTGGTAATTCTATATTTGTGTATTCGATATTATGTCAGTGATCCATCTGTAGTGTGTGCACTTATTTGATCAGAAACGCACCCAACGATCCTTAAGTGAGAGGCAGTAGTGGCCTGGCTGGCCCCTGGAGAAGGAATTTCTCAAAAGCACTTAGATGAGACCAATGCCACTCGCAGCTGAACCCTTAGAAAGCAAGGGGTGGGGGGTCATTTGGAAATGCGAAGAGGGGCTCACAAAACCGCCCCTAAGTTGAGGAGCTCACTCTGGCAGCCCAGGTGTGGCACTCATTCCAACCACCTAGATATCACAACAACCGTGCTGATGTAACCACTACTGAATAGTTGTTGAACTCACTCCCACCACCACCAAAGGAATAACTCCACTCTTCCTTAAAGATGTGGAATGCACTACCACAAACCGCATTTGCAAAATATTACCACCACCTGGTGCAGAACGCATTCACACCATCAGGTGTATAACTTACTCACTCTTCCAGATATAGAATTCGCTCGCACCACCAGGTGTCATGCCAACCGCTCAGGTGTCACTCCTACCGACCAGGTGAGGAACTCACTCCTATGGCCCAGGTGTAAAACCTACGTTCATCTTGGAGGTGTGAAACTCAATCCCATCGGTAGTTGTGGTATCACTCACTCCGACTGTGAGTGTAAAAACTCTTTTTCACATCAGGTATAGAACTCACTTCCACTGGAAGAGTAAAACTCATTTGCATGACCCAGGTGTCACACCAACTGTCCAAATGTCACTCCCATTGCTCAGGTGTGGAACTCACTTCCACTCCTCAGTTGTTGCATTTACTCTCACTGTCCGGGTGAAGAATTCACTTCCACCTTACAGGTGTGGAACTCACTCCCAACAACTAACTGTGAAATTGATTCCCACCCCAAGGGTACAACTGCCTTCCTCCAGCAGGTGTTGAACTCATTCCCACCTACAAGTATAGAACTTGCTTGCATCACCCAAATGTCATTCTAACCATGCAGGTGTTGCCCCTACTCACCAGGTGTGGAAATCATTCCCACCTCCCAGGTGTAGAACTCACTTTCACCTTCCAGGTGTGTAACTCACTCCCAAGCACCCTTCTAGGCAGTCCATTCATTTGAGTTGGTCAGGTCCCTTCAATATTTGACTAGTTTAGTTTGAGTGCCAGCAGAGCTAGCGAACCAAGGTGTCAGTTTACTCCTTTACTGCATCGCAAGGATCCCTCCCCGCAGTTCTGCAGTTTACTATTGTGTGGGACACATCACAGAAAACTAATGTCAAAATCAATTGTATCAGTTTAGTGTGTAGATGCAAAATTTTTTGTCTATATGCATATTGCACACTGTTAATGATGCACAAAAACATAAATCCATAAAATTCTTTTACAAATTCCCCCACTGATTATTCAATAAACACAAAAAACAATTAGTGAGAATGCACTTATCAGGATATTAAAACTGGCTGTAGACACTCAAGAGACTCAATTTCTTCTTTCCTTTTCCATTTTAGGATCTCCTCTCATCTTGATACTCGCAGTTTTTGATTAGGCACCCCGAAAAATTTAATATGAGAAATGGACAATTGCACAAATCATTATAATAATTACAAGAGTTACGATTAGTCATAAAGGTCCCCATCCCAAATTATCAATTCATTCACCAACCTTGCTACAACCCTTCCCTATCTCTCAAACCCAGGATCCTATAATCTCGCACATGCCATGCTCTTCTACAGCTTAAAGTTCACAAGTGACGTTAATTGTACTATGAATATAAGCATTATTAACTCTACTGTTATTAGGTGCAAAGGTGCAGCATTTCTTAACCTTCATTACCTTGCAAACACCACCTTCCTTCGCAAGTATGATATCTCGAGTTTTTCATCACCATAGCATATATAGCGATTAGCTCAGAATATGTGGGTTAGAGCACAAGTTGCACTGAAGCAATCCCTCCACCAATATAGATAAGCATCTAATTTTCAAACGTTTCATAGCCGCACCTATAGGGGGAATAATAGCACCTAATATATTGAATACTATCTGTCCAAGTCCACGTTTCACTGTCTTTAAACCAGCCATATCATCTATTTAACTCTTATGATAGACTCTAGGAAACACCAAAGCAAGATAACAATTACAGGGAAAAGTAAAATAAGCAGTCTTACCACACACATAATACATTTCTCTCAGAATTGGCTCTTCACCAGTCAGAAAATTACAATTGATAGCATACCTTCTTTCACATTAACTTTCTCCTGCATATTCAGCCATCCCATTTACCAAAGTACATGACACATCTCACTCTTTCTCTCATGTTTTAGTTTCAACCTAGGATGTAAATTTGACATTCTAAATTCTTCTTATCCTTTCATCTGTTCTCTTATCTTTCTCTCATTTCTCCACCTCTCACAATCTTTACTCTCCTCTCAATGTATTCTTTAACAAATTCATGTTCCTTTCTCTCTAAACCACATGCATTACGATTAGTAGATTTAGTTCCATGCTCAATTTGTGCAATTATTTTAAGAAATATACAATATTAAGGCCCTTAATAATACCTTCTGCTTCCATGGTAGGCAGATATTCCAACAAGACAATGAAATTCGACAAATAAGGAAACAATAATTAATTCTTGTCAAATATACTAATAAACACAGTGCATGATAAAATGTAGGAAATCGAAGACTGCATTCAGGCTGAGCCTTCACCTGCATAAAAAGGAAATAAGGTGTAGCAATTTTTAAGACTCATAATCTCAACATATTCCTTTAGCTCCTAAACGGGGGCGCAAATTCCGCCGCAGTGCGGGAGTTCTAATGAGTGGGTGGGGCCGCGTCGGCCAACAGACATGCGCAGCACTAGCCAGGTAGTGCTCGTGAGGGTGTTGGCTGACGCGCGCACTGAAAGGGTTAACATTTTAGCATAAATGTCAACTTCAAATCTACTAACTAAACCCTCCCTGTGTGTCAGTGTGTTGTTTCACTTCATTATGTACTGTAGTTAAGTTAACTCTTGCGGAGACATATCTCACCAGAGAAAGAAGGCACAACAATAGACAAAAAGTTAAAAAACCTCTTTTTCCCCCTAAGGCTCATCTCAATTCATGCTCTCAAAAGATTATTTTCTTTAGTTTGAATCAAGTACTTTCACTTTAACTCAGTCTTTATAGTCTCTCAAAAATTTAAAGTGGTTCTGTTTCCACATCTGATTCTCTTTGAGGTTCACTTTCAAAATGTATATTGACAACAGTTTATCTGCCTGTAGATTCTGGTTCGTCTTCAGAATCAGTTGCTAGATGTACCCACTCAGGTGATGCATATCTTCTATTTGGAGTTATCTTTTTTGCTTATCTTTTAGCAATTTTTTTTTTTTTAGAGTTTTCTATAGTGTGAACTAGACCTGAGACACCATGTATCAGAGCGCTTTACATGAGCACCAGTGTAGTTACATGAGGACACATTCATTTTTCTTTTTTTATAGGCACAGGGAGATTACGTGATTTGCCCAGAATCACAGGATGTTGAGTGTGGCTGCCGAGACTCGAACCCGATTCCCCAGCTTCAAGGTCGACCGCTCTAACCGTATGGCTACATCCTCTCCCCTTTTACTTGTACTATCACCAGGATTTTCACTTTCACCAATCCAATGCTGAAACCAGCAGAAGCAAAGACCCAGTTGAGCTGAGGATCCAAGCTGGTTTGTACAAACACATTTTCCTGATCAGAGATATATAGGTCCCAGTGCCCTTGATGGCTTTATAAGTCATGCAAAGGGGTTTCAAAGAACATCTTGCTGAGTAAGCAATGAGTGGGTAGGGGATGCTTGACCAGAGTCTTACTAGAAGATTAAGAAAAAGCAACAACAATGCATTTTGAGTGATTTGGGGTCCATTCCGGAGATAAATAGAGAGACCTGACTGCAGGGAGTTGGAATAATCAAGAGATAATTACACCCTGCACAGCAGTTTCCGCTCAGACGCTGGCAAATAAGCAAGATTTTTACGGATAGAACAAAGTAGAGCAAAACATTCATCTTCTACCGTTGTAATAGCACAGTGAATGAGAGGTGAGAATGTAAATCCGTATTTGTAAAGCGCGAACTACTCACCCTTACGGGTCTCAAGGTGCTGTCGCGGAAATTAAGAGAGCTATTGCCCAGAGTCACATGGTGCTGATCTGAGCTGCCGCCGGAGCCGGGGATCGAACCGTGAACTCTGCGCTCCGAAGTCAGCTGCCCTGGCCGCTGCACCACACCTCTCCACTGTATCAAACAGTACCCTCAGGTTTCTGAGACAGTGTGTGGTGGGTGGCAATTGGCCCGCACCATGAGGCTACCTCTTTGAACACCATTTTGGATATTTAGAGCCGAACGGAATCTTGGTTTTCTCTGAGTTCAGCTTCAGAAAAGTGGATTTCATCGAATCCGCCACTGTCCTCAAGCGGGCAGAGAAACGACTGTGGGATTTCTCCCAGCTTGCCCAAGATAAAGAGGACAATCTGGGTGTCATCAGCATATGACATGCAGGTGAAGCCAAAAGCTCTGGTCAGCACTGCCAGAGGGACTGTATAAAAGTTAAGAAGTGCAGGATTGAGAGCTGAATCCCTGCAGAACCCCGCCAGAACACCAGAAATCCTCAGACCGATAAGGAGCTAAAATAACAGTTGGATCTTTCGGATAAAAAGGCTTTGATCCACTCTAAGGCGCAGGCAGTGACTCCTGAGTTATTCAATCGATGGATTAGTACAGAATGGGCGACTGTATCGAAAGCTGAAAAGACGTCCAAAAGGACCAGAGCGACCGAGCCGCAGTGGTCCAAGATTGCTCTGGTGTCCTCCATTCCAGCAAGAGGAGCTGTCCCGGTGCTGGGAGATGCTTTAAAGCCACCTGCAGCAGGCCGGGCATCGTTTGTCTCTGCAGTTCAAATTATGAATTAATTTTGTTTTAATTTATTGGGATGTACCTATGGGATTTAGGGGCATATTACCAAGGGTGGCGATAGGCAATTATCGCCGGTTTAGTGGCCGGTTTTGGCCGCTAAGCGGCGATAATCCTATTGCTCTATTAGCAAGCTGTCGCTAACTGATGTTAGCGACAGCTTGTAGGTGATAGCGAGCGGTTTGGGGCCCGCTTTGCATGTCAGCGATATTTATCGCTAATTTTTGTTATTTGTTATTTGTTATTATGGGTTTATATAGCGCCGGGTCACCTACAGGTCTCAGGGCGCTTTGACCACAGAACATAACATCCGAGATATAAAACGGTGGAGTGCCTAAGCTAGACTGAGTGCTGTTCTGAACAAGTTGGTCTTCAAGGCTTTCCTGAAGCGGAGTAGATTCCCCTCCTTTCGGAGTGTTTCAGGCAGGGCGTTCCAAAGGTTCGGTAATAAAACCGAAAAAGATCTCCCTCCCATAATGACATGCAAAGTGGGCGTACCCAACCTGTTAGCGACTGAAAGCAGTCGCTAACGTCGCTATCGCCTATTAGCATGGCAGGCGTAGCGTTGGAAATATTCCCGCTATCGCCAAAAACCAACGCCTGCTCAGACCAGTTCTTAGCCATGTTATCCAATGGGGGGTGGATAACATGGCTAAGAGCATTTTGCCGCTAATGCGTGAATATCGCTGTATTCTCAGAGATATTCACGCATTTCGCCGCTATCGCTGGATATTGTAGCACAATGGAGAAAAACGTTGCTCATAGCATGTTTTCTCCGCTAACATATCCAGCGATAGGCAGTGATAAAAAAAACGTCGCTAAGTCTATTTAGCGATAATTATCGCTACTTGTTGGTAATATGCCCCTTGGTGTTTAGCTCAACGCCTCACGGGGACCCCTAAGCATTCATTTTTGCCAAGCCTGTGGCCTTTGTTCATTTGAAAGCAGTGCAGAGTCTGTGCACCTGCCAGGCGCGTGAGAGTTGCAAGATGAGTCATACCTTTGTGTTTTCTGCAGCTTGCACTGTACTAATGCATTTTCTGTCTTCTCTTTCCATCTTCTGTTTCCAACTTCTGTTTCTCAGGACGACTAGCTCAATATGTTCCATTAAATGTGGCCACAGTTTTTTGTAGGGTGATGTTGCCAAGTGTCATGCTGAGTTTCCAAACCACAAGTTCCGAGTTTCATTTTGACATGGAGGCCAGGCAAACGGATGTTGAACTTGGTGTGGCTGGGCTCACTGCTCGGGCACAGTCGGTCCATGCACCCGTTTTTACTGAAATTATGCAGTGTGAAGCATATACTAGGAAACATAGAGCAGGCGTTGCCTAGTCATGTTTCTGAGGGGTATTGTCTACAGCACATACATGAACTCAAGGGGCTTTTGAGTTACTGTATGCAATGCAGACAGTGCAGTTTCAGCAACACTAGCACAGCCCTTCTGGGACTGTGAATGGGTAATGGAAGGGGCCGACTCACAGAACTAACTTAAGACACAATCCTAAACTTACTACTTTTGGTATTCAAAGAAGTTAGCATTTTGTCTTAAGACAAACTTAAGACAGACTTAAGACACATTTAAAACAAACTTAAGACACACTTAACTCAAACTTAAGACAAACTCAAGACAAACTTAAGACAAAATCCTAACCCAAGTTTGTCTTAAGACTATCTTAACTCTGTCTTAAGTCTGTCTTAAGTTTGTCTTAGGGAGGCCTCTGTACACACAGGGATGTTTGTTGCCACAGCCCTCATGATTTGTGAGCTTTCAGAAAATAACACCTCACCCCACTCTCAGTGCAGGAGGAAAACATTCCAGTGGTGCCATTTACTCTGGACTGAGGCTCAACTTAAAGTTCTGCTGCAAATCTGTAGGCCATGGTATAGAAAGTGCAACAAACAGTGAGTCGATGCCATGTGAGATGAGCCACACCCCCAAAACAGGAGTGGTTGATACTGAGGGCCCTGGAACCTTGTTGAGGGTCACAAATACTTATGAATGATCTTCCTATGGCTTGAGTAGGCCGTAACGGGTGCTTCCATCACAGAAAAGTGCTTAGAGGCAGGCTTCACATGTACAGCTCTGACACTGGACAAATGATTCCCTTTGGTGGTGTTTTATCAGTTAGAATCACTTTTGATTGGAAACCAAAGACCCCAACTTTGGCACACTGCCTTTGGCCAAGACTGTGACATACAAAAAAAAAAATTCCACCTAATTAAGAAAAAATATGATGCATCATTTATTATTAATACTAATGGATAGGGTTAAGTAAAATTGATTTTGCTATATTTTCATCACAATGGTTACTTTACTTTTTAAATTCAAAATAGGGATTTGCAGGAAAGCACCCCTTGGTGCATGGTTACTCCCCCACGTTTTGCCTGAGATCTGATGCACTTTGACTGAACGTGCCCTGGGTCCCTGCCAATCAGGCTCCCAGTGCCTGTGTTCTTTCCCAATACTGTACCTTTGTTTTCACAATGGGCACACCTTTGGCCCACATATAAGTGCCTTGTAAAGGGTACCACTGGTACCAAGGGCCTTGTGATCAGAGAGGGTCTCTTAGGACTGCAGCATGTAGTGTGCCAACCTCAGAGACCCCTCACCTAGCACATACTCACTGCCATTGCAGACTGTGTCTAGATGAAGGCAGAACTTAAGGATCGAAATGGCACACATCCCTGCTCGCCATACCTACAAACTCTGCCTGTGGCATAGGTAAGTCACCTTCTAGCAGGCCTCACAGCCCTAAGGCAGGAAGCACTATACCACAGGTGAGGGCATAGCTGCATGAGCAATAGTCCATTCACTGACATAGTAAGTGCAGTGTAGACATATTGAGTACATGGTCTGGGAGTTTGTCATTATGAACTCCACAGCTCCATGATGGCTTTACTGAATGCTAAGAAGTTTGGAATCAAAATTCTCAGCATAATAAACCCACATTGATACCAGTGCTGGTTTTATTACAAAAAGCAATTGGCGGAAATCTGAGAGATGCCCCCTGAAAAATGACCAACTCGCTAGTGTGCAACTGACCGGTCTGTACCAGCCGGCCACACTTAGACATGTTTCTGACCCACTGAGGTGGGACCCCTTGTGCTCTCGTCGGTCAGAAACAATGCTGACCAGGTCCTCTCTAGCTAGTGGAGATGCCCGCCCCTTTGACCAAGCCCCACTTTTGGTGGTAAGGTCGGCGGGAAAATTAGTGCACAGGAGAGCTGTGTCCCTTCTCTGTGATGGCCACCCCTAAGGGGCCGTGGACCGAGTTGACCACCTCCTTCGAAAATCCTCCATCTTGAATTGAAGGGTTTAAGCCAATCAGGTTAGGGGATGCCCACTCCTCAAAGGATGTAGTCACCCTAAAGCCAAGTAGCCCATTGGGTAATGCCTGCCAGTACCTGTAACACCTCTAAAATCAGTATTTAGGGGCATCCCTGAACCTTGATCCTTAGATTTCTGTGACCTACAAAGAAGAAGGACGAAAGAAGACGTTGTGCGACAAAGCCTGAAGACAAGTACCTATTTGGCCGCAGCCCTACCGGCCTGGCTCCAGATTTAAACACTCTGCAAAGAAGACGGCGCCTGTCCTGCAGCCAGCGACTTCCAGAACCCAAGGAAGATTGACTGCTCTTCAACAAAGACCGGATCTCCTGAAGACAGTGGCCCTGTCCCACGAGCAAGCAACGCTAAGGACTCTGGATCGAGCAGAAACCGCAACTACCGCCCACTGTGGACCCGGCGCCCCTAGGCCGAGTCTGAGTGGCTCACCTGTCCATTGAAGTATCCTCAGCGATCCAGACCTCAACTCCATCGGTGGCCAATTTCTCCTGGACTCCACAAAGATGCCTGCAGCCTCATCTAGAAGGGTCCTCCTGACCAGCTACAGTAAAGAAAATCTGACACCTAAATGCACCCCTGCATCCTCATGCCCCCAACTTTGGGGAGCCCAGCCAATGGTACACAGGTGTCCAATGACATCTCTAGTTACCTGCCCAGCTATTGGTCACCTTCGTCTAGCCTACTGATCCAATCCTGCAGCCTCTTGTACGTCCGTGATTCCCCTTTACTTGCATTTGGCGCCCAACGCTGATTTGCACCATGCACCCAGTGCCTCTGTGCCACTGGTGGTGTATGTTTGGTGCTGTCTTGTGGCCTCCCCTGTGCTTGCTTTAACCCCTGGGGCCTGTGCCCTAAAACTGCGGGTACCTACCTGCAACCCACTCTCCATTGACTAACATTGGGCCCAGTGACCTCTGCCCCCAGCCGCCCTAGTTCCGTTAGTGGATCAGTACCTACCTTGATCTGACCCTTGCCCAGTGTTGGTCTAAACCTCGGAAGACTGGATATGTAAGTTGAGTACTTACCTGTAAATTTACCTAACTGCTAACTTTTACATTTCCTAAGTTCGTCTACTGTTGATTGACACCACAAAAGTATATCCAGTACTATTGTAAAGTATTTCTATTGCCTTTGCAACACACATCCTATTGTACCTGAAAAGTATTTCTATTATAAACTCGTACTTACCTGCAACTGAGTTCTCTTAGTTCTAGAAATAAAAGTAAAAATGTAAAATTTTTATACAAAATAATTGGTTTTGGATTCAGTCTTTGAGTGTGTCTTATCATTTCTTGCCTGATTGTGTACAATAAATGCTTAACTCAGTCCTCCAGATAAGCCTAACTTCTTCGCCCAAACTACCACAAAAGAGAACATACATTTTCTCTTATTTAGCCTCTGGGGATCCACTGGACTCTGTGCACACTATACCTTGTTTTGGTATAGTAATAGAGAGCCAGCTTCAAACAGGTATCAAACTATTTAATACTTAAATAATAAATATGTACTATTTTTATTTTGCTAACATTAAATTATATTTATTTATATTTTAACTTTTGAAAATAATTTAATTTAATATAACATTATTTTCAATGAGATTTTATTTGAATTCCATACCGCCATTTTTTTTTTTCCATAGAATGGTGTTGCAGCATGAGGAAAATAGTAAAAAAAATATTGAACTCAAAAATAAATATTAAAATATTTTATATATATGTTAATGTGCATTATTTTTTTTTAATGTAGAACAAAATGAAATAATGCTACAGCACCATTAACTTAGGCCCTCATTATAATGTCGGGCGGACTGCCACCGGCAGGCCATCGGTGGCAGATCAGCCGACATCCAGGGCCCCGGTCTGCATTCCGGATTATGAAACCGGCAGTCTGCGTGCAGAGGGTGCTGAGGTACTGGGTTTTTAAGAACCGGCACAGAACCGGTAACCCAGCGGTGCCAGGGAATCAACACCCAGAGACCTCGGGTTCTTCCTGATCCAGACCTACAGAAACTCGGAGTCTTCTAGGTGAAGTCAAAGATTAGTTTATTGGCTGCAACCAAGGTAACAGGTGTCCTAGAAGTACAATACGGGTATGTTCTCAGGAGAATGCACACTTTTACAAAGTCAGGCTTCTCTTCTTATACATAATTTTGGGCCTCGGGCAAAACATTCTTGGTTGTAAAGTAAATAGTTAACATATTCTGGTTCAAAGAAAAAGCAGAGTCATGATGACATGTCCATATTTCACTTCGTGCTGCTTACAACAAATCATTTGGCAAGGCCCAACATTTCATCAGATAACACTGGACCCCTAATAAAAACGGGCACCTCCCCACCATAAAGTACGTGAAGGAAAGGAGTGGAAAGAGATGTGAGCGAGATATGGCAGGTGTGCGCGCTGAAATGGTTTTATGGTCCGTTGAGCCTAGATGCTATCTTGCTCGGCCACTGGAAGGGAGCTGACCTAACGAGGTCGGCCTGGGGCAATGGTTCCAACTTGTACTGAGGTCAGGGAAAAGTCGATCAAGGAGTACGTGTCCTTGTGGAATCAAATTCAACTGAATTAAGGCCTATGTAAAGGGCAACATACAAAATGGGAGTCATGGGTTCAGAATGTAAATGACGATTTCGAGGTGAAATCGTCACTTGAATATGCTGAAAATACATGTACATGATGTACTCGTCATTCTCGGTCTTTTGATACCAAATTCGTCATGTTTCGACGAAGTTTTAATTCTCGAGTCCAGAACTATTATATGAATCCAGATTTTCAGAACCACAAACCCTCCTTTTGCCCTTACATAGGCAATTAATCTATCCTCATGTTAGTCTGAGTCCAGATCTAGATTCCTAAAGTCATTGAGATGTTGCTGTAACATCATTCTGGTACTTAGTTCATCTCTTGACACAGGCTTCCTTACACATGATGTAACACAGAGGCCACATATTGCAGGAGCACACTGTATGCACAGACAGAACAGGAAAAGAATGGCTAAGACCATCCCAATGACCATCAGAATTTTCCATCCCCAGGCAGATATCAGTTCCCAGAACCATCCCATTAACGACCAATCTCCTTTATCCACATGAATAGATTCGGAAATCTTATGCAGTTTGGAGATGGCCCTGTACACTGTTGGAGCATTATCTGGGATGAAAATGCAACAACTAGATTGGATCAATTTGCATACTCCACCTCGGTCTGCAAGTATAACATCCAAAGCGACCCGGTTCTGAAGGGTCATAAGTCGATCCGACTGGAGCTCAGCAGTCAGGTTACTAAGGGCACCAGCAGTTTCAGTCACGGTGGATTCAACTACCCTTGTCAATTGCCTTATGTTTCTACTGTTAGCCATGGATCCCCAGAACGGCAGAAAACTCTTTGCAAAGTCCCCAAATTCTTGACCTGCAGTGTCTTCTTTACTCAAGACACCTCTAACTACCCTTGTCCGGTGGTAATCCGCCGCTGCTGTGTAGGTGGGAGGCAACAGGAATGAAACAAAACATGAGCCCGAGAAGTCAGGGGGCAACCATGTATAGGCTCTATCATGGCAGATGAAATAAGTACCCTTAGCAGCTAAAAACGCAGGGGAGGTCTGGGATCCAAAAACATATGTTTCCGTGCAGACACTCTTCCCTAGCTGAGCTCTGGGATTCTTGCCAATGCCGTGCAGACATAGGTGACCCTGATGGGGTACGATCCAGATGGGGGAGGATCTTTTGGCTTGCTGTTTCTCACTTAACGTAGTGCCATATCCGGTCACGTTCCAACCTACATATGCAAGTATCTCATCATCCGGAGTATCTTCATAAGAAGTCACTTCCCTGATCATTTGACTAGGGCGCTAGTCTTGAGGTTGTCTTTTACAGAACGTAGGGGTTGGATTTCTCGTGCATATATGAACATTGTCCTATCTGCCCATACTGAACCATTGTGACTAAATGGCAGGACCAAATAGGGGATACCTTTATCCGTTGTGTGAGGCATGAGGCCGCACACCCAACAGTTAGTTGTGTTCATTACAAGTTGGTGTTGGTGTAATAACTGAATGAAGGAGTTATTAATGAACTCTAACCTTCTATTGGATTCGTGGTCAGGCAGAGGGTGGAAAGTATGAGAGGAAACAGTAGGAGGAGGTATGGGTGATGTAGTAGGCGCAAATGTTACATGGAAAGTGAATAAAACATAACTTATCAAAAAGATCATTACGCTGGATAGCATAAAAATACACAATATTATAAAACTTTTCTTTGTCATCGTGTTACATAGTCTCTGCTTAAAGTTCATTTGTTTGGCAGGTCTCTCCACATCAGGAAACTCCATCCTCTCTAAGGTGCTGCCCGCGACGAGGAGGTTGATTCTGCTAAGGAGTGCTTCTGTCAGTCTAGGGCAACTCCCTTGGACCGACCAGAACCACCGACCTAACGTCGTTGGCTGCACTTCCGAAGACTTTAACCAATCGCGGCCCTAGCAGCGGAACCCGGATGGCGGTTCGAAAAAACAAAAATAAGCACGTTTCCTAAATGGGAGAGCTGCACAAAAAGTATTTGGGAGAAAAAAAAGATTTTATTAGTCCATAGGTCTTGGTCTCAAAATCATAAAAAGGAATCACTCTTATCAGTTCGTTTTTCTCGGTCTCAGATTGTAACGTTTTTTTCCTGGTACTGTCTGGTCCTGAAACAGGAGTTCAGGTTCCAAAGAGTTCAATTGTTCTGGTGGTGGCACAGTTTCTTGAAAAATGTTCTCGCTTTCACATTCAGGGTTAGTTTCTTTTACACGGTCATTGCTGACAGGTATGATACGTGGCACAGCCGTGAGCTCTGAGTCAGTGACGCTCTTCTGGATCCATTGGTCATAGGGCAGAGGGAAGGGTACTTTTTTACAATGGATCCCGTGGACCCAGATGGCCTTCCCCTCCACCCGGACAGCTGACCTCGTGGACAGAAGGACGAGGTGAGGCCCGGTCCACCTGGGCTGGTCGTTTCTTGTTCTTTGAAAGTTGCGGACGAGAACCCAGGAACCGGGGTCAATGGAGTGACCCGGAGTCTCAGAGACCGGAGGCAGGGTGTTGTGGACCTGTTGATGCAAAACACGCAATTTAGCCATCAATTCATACAAGTAATCAAGCAAAATAGGGTGTTGCAGCTCGCTGAACTTTGTGGGCCTAGGCACTCCCCATATGTTGGCTGGCTGGCCAAAGACAATCTCGTAGGGGCTGAGTTTCACTCGCGAATGCACAGTCATTCTGGTGGATAGGAGTGCTAAGGGTAGAGCGTCAGGCCATTTAAGACCTGTGCTCGCTTGGATTTTGGCCAATTTAAGTTTTAGCGTGCCATTGTAACATTCTACTAATCCAGCTGATTGGGGGTGATTTGCAGCGTGGAACTTCTGCCTAATGCCTAGCCCTTCACACACTCTTTTCATCACACGACCCACAAACTCACTTCCGTTGTCAGACCAGACCATCCTAGGCATTCCAAACCTGGGGAAGTACTCTTTTACAAGGGCTTTCGCTGTGGACAAGGCAGTATTGTCTTTTAGGGGATAGGCTTCTACCCATCTTGAGAAAGCACAAACAACAACGAGCACGTATTTTAAGTTGTTGCATCTCTCCATGTGTATGAAATCTAGCTGCAAAACCTCGAACGGATACGTAGGAGGTGCAAAATGACCAGCTGGAGTTGGGGTTCCCCTACCAGGATTGTGTTTCAGACACACCATGCAATTCTTGACAACACTCTCTGCACACTTGGGAATCCCTGAATTCTTCCATACTGGGGCCAACAACTCGCAAATCCCTTTCACGCTGATATGAGCCATTCCATGAGCCATTGTAACTACTGCAAGTACATACGCATCGGGTAACAACCATCTCTGATGCTCTGTCAATTCGATCCAACAACCATTTGCATCCATTCTTCCTGTACTCTCTCTCTACGTGCTCAACTCTTTCTCTGTGGCCTCAGCTTGGATGGACTTCACACTCTCTATCGTGTCCTCACATATTCCAACCTCACCAGTCCATCTTTCAGGGCCTGCAACATACATTCGGCTCATCAGATTCTTTGCAGTTTCCTTAGCGGTCTCATCAGCAAATGCATTTCCACGACCAACATCATCAGTCACCTTCTTGTGAGCACTACATTTCACAATCGCCATTTGCAGGGGCAAGGTCAGTGATTCAAGAAGCTCATTCACCAACTGACCATGCTGAAATTAGCTCCATGCGAAGTCAGGAATCCACCTTCTCTCCACAATCGTCCAAAGCTGTGAGCCACCCCAAACGCATACTGACTATCAGTGTAGACAGTCACTCTCATTCCTTTAGACAATACACATGCTCTCGTCAGTGCTACTAGTTCTGCGGCTTGAGCTGAACCATGTGGTATTCGTGCAGTTTCAACGACTGTGTGCAAAGTTGTGACAGCATAAGCTGTGGTCACGTTACCATTTGGGAGTTTAAAGCATGAACCATCTACCCATAACGTACCATCACATTTAGCGAGAGGAGTGTCAAATAAATCTACTCTCCCTTTTGTCTCTTCCTCTGTTCTGAGGAAACAATCGTGCTGTTCTGAAGCATCTGATTCCTCAGTAATTGGTAACAATGTGGCTAGATTCAAGGTACTGCACCTTTTTATGTGCACATGGCTCGCTAGCAGCGTCAATTCGTAACTGGACAGTCGAGCACTAGTTAAGTGCTGTGTCTTGGTCCTATTTAACAATGTGTCTACTGCATGCGGGACCATCACGATTAGTGTACTATTCATTACTAGACCAGCAGACTGTCGAATAGAAACAGCTGCTGCTGCTGTGGCCCTTAAGCAACTTGGCAATGCTTTAGCTACAGGATCCAAAGTTGACGAAAAGTAGGCGCATGGCCGCTGTCTATCTCCGAATAACTGAGTCAACACAGACAATGCACAGCCCTCCTTCTCGTGGACATACAATGTGAAAGGCTTACTGTAGTTGGGGGTACCTAACACAGGGGCCGAACATAATGCTGTGCGTAATTCGAGAAAACATGTCTGACACTCTTCAGACCAAGGAATGGGATTGGGTGTATTTTTACACGTTAATGCCACCAAGGGTTTGGCCAATAACGAAAAATGTGGAATCCACTATCTACAGTACGATGTAATGCCCAAGAAAGCACGCACTTCTCTCTGTGTTCTTGGCACACTCAATTTCGCTATTGCCTGAATTCTTTCTGGTGTCAGTTTCCTTCCCTCCTTCGATAAGAGGTGACCTAAGTGGGTCACTTCTTGTCGGCTATATTGAAGCTTGGAAAGTGACACCTTGTGATGTAGATAACATAGATGACGCAATAATGTCAACGTGGCCTTTTTACAAATTTTCTCAGTATCTGCAGCAATGAGCAAATCGTCCACATACTGTACAAGAGTAGCACCTTTCGGTAAAACAATCGTGTCAAGCTGTGCTTTTAAAGCCTGACTGTATATTGAGGGGCTTTCACAGTAGCCTTGAGGAGCGCGTTTAAAGCGGAAGCTTTGACCTCCTAAACTGAAGGAAAAAATATCCCTGCTCTCCTCAGCAATTGGAATGCTGAAGAAAGCATTCTTTAGGTCGATCACCGAAAACCACGAAGCAGAAGCTGGAATCATAGTCAATAATGTGGTAATGTCGGGGACAACTGGAAATTGTGGCACAACTATCTTATTTACTTCTCGAAGATCAATCACAAATCTGTACACAGGTGGCTGAGAAGGGTCAGTCCGTTTCAAAACAGGTAGAACAGGACTGTTGCAAATATTTCCTCGTGTTTCCTCAATCACATCCTTTTCAATTAATTCGTAAACAATCGCTAGCAAAGCTTTCTCGCCCTCATTAGATATTTTGTATTGGGGAATTCGTGGCATTTTGACATTCGACTTCAATGTTACAACATATGGTGGAATTTCTAAAAGACCGACATCATTAGGACCAGTAGCCCAAAGAATATCTGGGAGAAGCGACAATTCTGCTGGAAGTGCATCTCTCGACAAATAAATGGGAGAAACCACTTTCTTACCTAAAGTGAGTTGTACTTCTGAAGGAGAACAGTACAAAGTCGCATACAATCTTTTTAGCAAATCTAATCCTAGCAAATTTTCACCACAACCTGTCGTCAGGATAAGGGGTGCTTCGAATTCACACGGACCGACAGAAAGAGATAAAGGGTCAGAAATCGGATTTCTAACTGGGGCGCCAGAAAAACCTACAGAAATGTTCATTTCGCCAGACAAAGGTGCGCCAGGGAGTTTGGAGTGCATAATAGAACTCTTCGTAGCACCAGTATCCAACAGAAAAGGTTCTGACACACCTGATGTAATCACCTCAACGTAAGGTCCACTCTAATCTACTGGAACTGAAACAACTCCCTCTCTTTGTCTATGGCTGTCCTAGCAATCATCATTCTCCCACTGCTCATTTTCTGTGTAATAATCATCAACGTAGTATTGAGCTGTCCTGTCAGATACATTATTTTGCTGATCAAACCTGTTCATAGAGCTTTGTGGTGGAAGGGGACGTGTGTCCTGAGGGGCGTTTCCACGCCCTCTACCTCTAGGTGCTTGCTGACTGCCACGACCTCTAACACCAGAAACTCCATTTGCACTTTGTGATAGGGCAGGACAATTATACTTGTAATGACCGTCTTGTTTGCAATATAAACACTGGTTGGGGCCTACAAGTACACGGGGTTGGTTATACTCGAATCTTTGCGAGTTTCTCTGATACTGTTGAGGTTGCTGAAAAGTATTTTGGTAGTGATTCGGACCATTATTATTTTGATTACCACCACCACGTGGCGGATATGCTTGCTGTAGCAAAACCTTCGTTTTTAGTTCTCTAGTTTTCTTTTCTACTTTATCTTTCTCATCTTTGTCTCTATTCTCGTAATATTGTGCGGTAGCCAATATCTGGGCTGAAGATGAGACTGCCCAAGAACTTTCTGAATCTTTAATTTCTTACACAATTCTGGAAGCAGATTGTGCATGAATTTATCGACAAACAATCTCTGACCACGTTCTGTGGTCATATCTTGACCGCTGTGGTCAACGAATGTTTCTTCAAATCTGGTGAAGAAATCTGAAACAGTTTCTTCTTTCTTTTGCTTGCATGCAGACAACTTATCCCAATTTACGCGTATTGCAGGCATTATCGTTTTCATGTAATCTACTATTTTACCATGGAGTTCCGCTATCAAAGGCTCAGGCTTAGCACCACCAACTTGTCGGGCATCTGCAGCATTAATATTAGCCCACGTGTCACCCAATTCCTGGTCATGATCTACATGACGAATTTTACCCCATAAAGGCTGTGGAACAACATTCCCAAATAACATATCGATATCGGCTAAATTCATTATACATGACCCAGCAGTTTGTGACAATTCTTTATAGTACCCTGCAGGATTTTTACGCGGATCGGGTAACGTTTGTTTGAGTGCTAAAACTTCGGCTCGCTTCCATGGGACATGTACCCATACTCGTTGGAAGTGTGGCGAAATAGGTGGGTTAGCGGTTGTGTCACCCTCTCTCCATTGTGGGGGAACTTCTCTCATAGGGTATTGTCGTGCCTTTTTCCTACTGGAAGTATTAGATTCAGATGGTGAGCCAGAACTGCTTCCCTTACTTCGATATGATAACAACATTTCAACTGCTTTTTCCACCTCCGGACCTACAATCATACCCTCTCCAAATTTAAACCGTACACGACACATCTCTTGCGGGATGCATTCCTGATCGTTGTCTTCTAAATCCTCGCAAAAGAAAACACACATTTGTTCGAAAACATATCTCTGTGTCGCTGCTTCCCATTGATGGAAGACTTCCATGATAGACTGTAAATCATATCTTACAGTGTCCATGACCCATTTCCGTGCTAAACTATTCAGAGAATCTCTCTCTTGATAATCAGGCAGTCGACTTCGCAACTGTCTTCTTCCCATGTTAGGGGTCGTAGTAGGCGACCCGAAAAGAGGTAGAAGAAGATTAGTAACAGTGTTGGCCATTTTCTGCCGAATAGAAGGTGAAACTGAAGGACAAACAGATGGAAGAACGGGGTGAGATAAGGTAGGGGTAGAGATAGCAGAAGAGGTATCAGAGGAAATAGAGGGGGCACTAGGCAAAATCGTAGAGGGAGCATTAGGAGACGTAAAAAGTACAGTAGGCAATATTGTAGAAAACACAGGTGAAACAGAAGTGGTCGGTGGGCCTGGAGGAGGCTGCACCGAAGAA
Organism: Lissotriton helveticus; assembly: GCF_964261635.1. Taxonomy (NCBI): domain Eukaryota; kingdom Metazoa; phylum Chordata; class Amphibia; order Caudata; family Salamandridae; genus Lissotriton; species Lissotriton helveticus. Next base: position 1,188,514,674 of record NC_136072.1, on the reverse strand, counting down.
GTAGGAGCCAGCTGGAGAACAGCTGGTGGGTGCTGTGGAAGAGCAGGAGGCGTAATTTGCGCAACTAGAGGTTGCGGGGGTGCTGTGGCATTCTGCGCATAGGGGGGTGGTGAATTTAGTAAATGCGACATTAATGGGTCTTTTTCATGCTCTTTTTCTGCCTCTTGCTGAAGAGACGGCAAAACTGGATAACACTTATCTATTGCCATTTTACGTTGCCTGTGCAACTGCTCATTTATCTGCTCTTCTTCATTATCTTTAAACTGCACAGCAGCTTGCATTACTGAAAGTCCCCCTTCTCTCTTATTTTTCTTAGCTAATTTAATCTCTTTTTGTTTGGCTTCTTTACGCCATAAGCGGAAAGAGTCAAACATCGCCGGCCGGGCTTTCTTTTTAAAGAGTTTAACTTCAAGGTTGTCTAAGATTTCAGAATCAAAGCTACCATATTGGGGGCATTTTAAAACACCATCTTTTCTAGTGTATTTAATCCATACTTCGTTGTAGGTGATGGGGCCTACCCCATGTTTTACATATAGCTCGTAAGTTGGAGTTCCAACTGGAGGAACCGGACATGAGTCCTCCAATCGGGAGTCCCTATTATTACTACCAAGACAAAACAAATTCCCAAGTCTAAGACTAGGCATCTTCGCTCTCTAGTCTAGTTCCAAACTTCAAAGGATTATCGATTACGATATTTCTCGTGAATACACGAGTCCTTCGGTTATGGTGCTTGCAAGTACCAATACAAAACCTTGTATCCAAAAGATACCACAAAGTAAGTCCAATTAAGGACTGGGAGACGCTCCACTTATACTTAACTGAAATGTCGATGACGTCACCAGAAGACTCGTCTCAGTGTTTCGCTATACCAAAAACTTCAAGGGTCCATATCAGGGCGATAGCCAGGGCAGCAGTCCTTGTAGCCGTCGGGAAGCGGGGAACCTCGCAGCAAAGACCTTCGGACCACGTCGACATGCAGGGGTCGATGAGGTGGTTGGCCGTCCTCCGGAATTTTCACACGAAGCTCCTCATGATCTTCAGGCTGACTGGTACCACTGGAATCGCCCCAAACGTTGGGCGCCAACTGAGGTACTGGGTTTTTAAGAACCGGCACAGAACCGGTAACCCAGCGGTGCCAGGGAATCAACACCCAGAGACCTCGGGTTCTTCCTGATCCAGACCTACAGAAACTCAGAGTCTTCTAGGTGAAGTCAAAGATTAGTTTATTGGCTGCAACCAAGGTAACAGGTGTCCTAGAAGTACAATACGGGTATGTTCTCAGGAGACTGCACACTTTTACAAAGTCAGGCTTCTCTTCTTATACATAATTTTGGGCCTCGGGCGAAACATTCTTGGTTGTAAAGTAAATAGTTAACATATTCTGGTTCAAAGAAAAAGCAGAGTCATGATGACATGTCCATATTTCACTTCGTGCTGCTTACAACAAATCATTTGGCAAGGCCCAACATTTCATCAGATAACACTGGACCCCTAATAAAAACGGGCAACTCCCCACCATAAAGTACGTGAAGGAAAGGAGTGGAAAGAGATGTGAGCGATATATGGCAGGTGTGCGCGCTGAAATGGTTTTATGGTCCGTTGAGCCTAGATGCTATCTTGCTCGGCCACTGGAAGGGAGCTGACCTAACGAGGTCGGCCTGGGGCAATGGTTCCAACTTGTACTGAGGTCAGGGAAAAGTCGATCAAGGAGTACGTGTCCTTGTGGAATCAAATTCAACTGAATTAAGGCCTATGTAAAGGGCAACATACAAAATGGGAGTCAAGGGTTCAGAATGTAAATGACGATTTCGAGGTGAAATCGTCACTCGAATATGCTGAAAATACATGTACATGATGTACTCGTCATTCTCGGTCTTTTGATACCAAATTCGTCATGTTTCGACGAAGTTTTAATTCTCGAGTCCAGAACTATTATATGAATCCAGATTTTCAGAACCACAGGTGGGCGGAAAGACCCCTGCCCCCGACAACCTCAAGGAGCCCGTTGGAGCAGCGGTTGGACCGTAGTAATCCCTATGATTAAGGCGGCGCCTGTGCCGGCACCGCAGTAGGGATTACGACGATAATTTTGTTTATTAATGGTGGTGTCACTGCCATTAAAAGGCTGTCAGAAAGGGACTTTGGGAAACCCTAGCAAGACCCCCCGTCCCCGTAGCCTACCACTATGTGGTGACCCCCAAACATCCATGCCCCACGTGCCAGGCACCACATGATGCTCTCTCCCTGTTACTATGCCGGGGGATGTCGTATCGTATCGTATTAAGCTCGTATTGCCACACAGGAGCCGTCATTAGGTGCTTCCGTTGTTTTATGACTGATGTCTGTTTGGATATTGTTTTTCCGCAAGGTTTGACTTTTACATGGGAGCCGAATAAGCGATTACCTTCTGTCGTATTGTTACTTCTCAAAAGATATACTATTCTGCAAGCTTTCACCACTACGTGGGAGCCAGCCGAACTAGGCGTATCCCTGGGCTCAGATCCCATCTATCCGTGGATAAATTACACAAGGGGCTGATATTTTATGCCTCTCATTGCATCCTCGACGGATCATTGGACCTAATTTTTGACAAGTTTAAATTTAAACGCCTATCGCTTATTGGAGCTGGTGGTATTTATCTGAGACCCTCACTACATTGGCTTTTCTACTAGTGGTTCTAACACAGTTACTTTCATGCCCTGACAAAGTTCCATCACGGAACGAAACGCGTTGGCTATATGTTACGCATGGTTTAATTACCGAAAGAAAGAAGTGAACCCTTTTGGACTAAAAAGACTGCTTTTTTGATATCTCAACAAGTGCGCCTTCCACCCTTTGATAAAAATATTGGACCCGTATTGTGCCTTAGGGCGACAGGCACGGAAAGTGAGCCGCACCAATACGACGTTGATTACACTTGTGTTTTGGTTGTGCTGGACCTTGGTCAGGTCGTCTAGTTCTTTCTGCTTATATTTGCAAACATGCCTTTTTCTACTGTAGCTTGTGCTGCGGCCCTTTTCTGGGCTGCAGCACAAGCCGTGATAGAAAAATGCATATTTCCAACCGCCTACCCGGCGGTCTTATCATAATATTGTGGGTGAACCGCCGACTCCTTTTCGGGTGGTCTCCATCCCGCTGTGATGGCTGTCGGACACAGGATGGCGGAGGTTCACAGCTATCTACAGAGAGCTCTGTACTGAGGTGCACAAGTATCTCCAGAGAGCTCTATACTGAGGTGCACAGGTATCTCTGGAGACCTCTATACTGAGATACACCGGTATCTCCTGAGAGCCCGAAACTGAGGTGCTTAGGTATCTCCGGAGGGCTCTATACTGGAGTGCACAGGTATCTCCTGAGAGCCCCAACCTGAGATACATAGGTATCTCTGGTGAGCTTTATACTGAGGTGCACAAGTATCTCCGGAGAGCCTTATACTGAGGTGCACAAGTATCTTTGCAGAGCTCCATACTGAGGTGCACAGGTATTTCTGAAGATCTCTATACTGAGGTGCACAGGTATCTCCGGGTGCTGCATTTTGAGGTGCATGGGTACCTCCAGAGAGCTCTATATTCTGGTGCACCAGTAGCTTTGGAGAGCTCTATATTGAGATGCACCGGTACCTCCGAAGAGCTCTATATTGAGGTGCACCGGTACCTCCGAAGAGCTCTATATTGAGATGCACCGGTACCTCCGTAGAGCTCTATATTGAGATGCACCGGTACCTCCGAAGAGCTCTATATTGAGGTGCACCGGTACATCCGGAGAGCTCTATATTGAGGTGCACTGGTACCTCGATAGAGCTCTATATTGAGGTGCACCCATACCTCCGGAGACCTCTATATTGAGATGCAAGCGTACCTCCGGAGAGCTCTATATTGAGGTGCACCGGTACCTCCGGAGAGCTCTATATGGAGGTGCACTGGTACCTCGAAAGAGCTCTATATTGAAGTGCACTGGTACCTCGAGAGGGCACTATATTGAGATAGAAGAGTACCTCCGGAGAGCTCTATATTGAGGTGCACTGGTACATCGATAGAGCTCTATATTGAGGTGCACCCATACCTCCGGAGACCTCTATATTGAGATGCAAGAGTACCTACGGAGAGCTCTATATTGAGGTGCACCGGTACCTCCGGAGAGGTCTAGATTGAGATGCATATACAGACTAATTTGCATATAGCCAGGTTCTGAGCTGGGATGGGGCAGTGAGATAAATAACGGTGATGGATCAAGCCCTGATCTTTGGACTGGGTAAGAGTGGTCTGCTTAATTCAGACACTCTGTTCATCACCACCCCCTTTTCTGTATCGTTTTTGGCCACTATAGGTGTGGCAGGGTATACTCAGACATGAGTCCCTTTCTCACTGCTCCATCAGGATTCAAGCAAGCCGGGCCGAAGAGGCTGAAATGCCAGAAACCGGTCCCCGGTAGCTTGTCTCCTTTCTGGTGAAGAATTGGCTTGGTAGTTTGGTCTGCCCTGTTCCCATGATGCACTGGGCCAGGGACAGACTAATTTGCATATAGCCAGGTTCTGAGCTGGGATGGGGCAGTGAGATAAATAACGGTGATGGATCAAGCCCTGATCTTTGGACTGGGTAAGAGTGGTCTGCTTAATTCAGACACTCTGTTCATCACCACCCCCTTTTCTGTATCGTTTTTGGCCACTATAGGTGTGGCAGGGTATACTCAGACATGAGTCCCTTTCTCACTGCTCCATCAGGATTCAAGCAAGCCGGGCCGAAGAGGCTGAAATGCCAGAAACCGGTCCCCGGTAGCTTGTCTCCTTTCTGGTGAAGAATTGGCTTGGTAGTTTGGTCTGCCCTGTTCCCATGATGCACTGGGCCAGGGACAGACTAATTTGCATATAGCCAGGTTCTGAGCTGGGATGGGGCAGTGAGATAAATAACGGTGATGGATCAAGCCCTGATCTTTGGACTGGGTAAGAGTGGTCTGCTTAATTCAGACACTCTGTTCATCACCACCCCCTTTTCTGTATCGTTTTTGGCCACTATAGGTGTGGCAGGGTATACTCAGACATGAGTCCCTTTCTCACTGCTCCATCAGGATTCAAGCAAGCCGGGCCGAAGAGGCTGAAATGCCAGAAACCGGTCCCCGGTAGCTTGTCTCCTTTCTGGTGAAGAATTGGCTTGGTAGTTTGGTCTGCCCTGTTCCCATGATGCACTGGGCCAGGGACAGACTAATTTGCATATAGCCAGGTTCTGAGCTGGGATGGGGCAGTGAGATAAATAACGGTGATGGATCAAGCCCTGATCTTTGGACTGGGTAAGAGTGGTCTGCTTAATTCAGACACTCTGTTCATCACCACCCCCTTTTCTGTATCTAGATTGAGATGCACCCGCACCTCAGTAGAGCTCTATATTGAGGTGCACAAGTACCTCCAGAGAGCTCTATATTGAGGTGCACCGGTACCTCTGGAGAGCTCTATATTGAGGTGCACCGGTATCTCAGGAGAACTCTATAGAAAGGTGCACTGGTCCCTCCAGAGAGTTCTATATAGAGGTGCACCGGTGCCTCCGGAGAACTCTATACTGAGGTCTACCAGTACCTCCGGAGAGCTCCACAAAGAGGTCCACCGGTACCTCCGGATATCTCTATACTGAGGTGCACCAGTACCTCTGGAGAGCTCTATATTGAGGTGCACTCATACCTCCAGAGAGCTCTATATTGAGGTGCACCGGTACCTCCGGAGAGCTCTATACTGAGGTGCACCCGTACCTCTGGAGAGCTCTATCTTGAGGTGCACTGGTACCTCCGGAAAGCTCTATATTGAGGTGCACCAATAGCTTTGCAGAACTCTACAAAGAGGTCCACCGGTACCGCTGAAAAGCTCTATATTGAGATGTACCCATACCTCCAGAGAGCTCTATACTGAGGTGCACTGGTACCTCCACCGAGCACTATATTGCGGTGCACAGGTACCTCCAGAGAGTACTAAATTGAGGTGCACCGGTATTTTCAGAGAGGTCTTTAATGAGGTGCACCAGTACCTCCGGAGAGCTCTATACTGAGGTGCACCCGTACCTCCAGAGAGCTCTATATTGAAGTGCACAGGTACCTCCGGAGAGCTCTATATTGAGGTGCACCCGTACCTCCAAAGAGCTCTATATTGAGGTGCATCGGTACCTCCGAATAGCTCTATTTTAAGGTGCACCGGTACCTCCAGAGAGCTCTATATTGAGGTGCACCGGTACCACCGAAGAGCTCTATATTGAGGTGCACTGGTACCTCGAGAGAGCTCTATATTGAGATGCATCGTTACCTCTGGAGAGCTCTATATTGAGATGCACCGGTACCTCTGGAGAGCTCTATATTGAGATGCACCGGTACCTCCGAAGAGCTCTATATTGAGGTGCACCGGTACCTCGAGAGAGCTCTATATTGAGATGCACCGGTACCTCCGAAGAGCACTATTTTGAGCTGCACCGGTACCACAGAAGAGCACTATTTTGAGGTGCACTGGTACCTCCGGAGAGCTCTATATTGAGGTGCACTGGTACCTCTGGAGAGCTCTTTATTGAGATGTACCGGTACCTCCGAAGAGCTCTATATTGAGGTACACCGGTCCCTCCGGAGAGCTCTATATTGAGATGCACCGGTACCTCCGTAGAGCTCTATATTGAGATGCACCGGTACCTCCAAAGAGCTCTATATTGAGGTGCACCGGTACCTCCGAAGAGCACTATATTGAGGTGCACTGGTACCTCGAGAGAGCTCTATATTGAGGTGCACCGGTACCTCCGAAGAGCACTATATTGAGGTGCACTGGTAGCTCGAGAGAGCTCTATATTGAGGTGCACCGGTACCTCGAGAGAGAGCTCTATATTGAGATGCACCGGTACCTCTGAAGAGCACTATTTTGAGGTGCACTGGTACCTCCGGAGAGCACTATATTGAGGTGCACCAGTACCTCTGGAGAGCTCTATATTGAGATGTACCGGTCCCTCCGGAGAGCTCTATATTGAGGTGCACCGGTCCCTCCGGAGAGCTCTATATTGAGATGCACCGGTACCTCCGAAGAGCTCTATATTGAGGTGCACTGGTACCTCGAGAGAGCTCTATATTGAGGTGCACCGGTACCTCCGTAGAGCTCTATATTGAGATGCACTGGTTCCTCCAAAGAGCACTATATTGAGGTGCACTGGTACCTCCGAAGAGAATTATACTGAGGTGCACTGGTACCTCGAGAGAGCTCTATATTGAGGTGCACCGGTACCTCCGAAGAGCTCTATATTGAGCTGCACCGGTACCTCCGGAGAGCTCTATATTGAGATGCACTGGTACCTCCGAAGAGCTCTGAATTGAGGTGCACGGGTACCTCCGAAGAGCACTATATTGAGGTGCACTGGTACCTCGAGAGAGCTCTATATTGAGGTGCACCGGTACCTCCGGAGAGCTTTATATTGAGATGCACCGGTACCTCCAAAAAGCTCTATATAGAGGTGCACCGGTACCTCCGTAGAGCACTGTATTGAGGTGCACTGGTACCTTGAGAGAGCTCTATATTGAGGCACACCGGTACCTCTGGAGAGCTCTATATTGAGATGCACCGGTACCTCCGAAGAGTTCTGTATTGAGGTGCACCCGTACCTCCGGAGAGCTCTATATTGAGGTGCACCGGTACCTCCGAAGAGCACTATATTGAGGTGCACTTGTACCTCGATAGAGCTCTATATTGAGGTGCACCGGTACCTCTGAAGAGATCTATATTGAGGTGCACCGGTACCTCCGAAGAGCTCTATATTGAGGTGCACCCGTACCTCCGAAAAGCACTATATTGAGGTGCACTGGTACCTCGAGAGACCTCTATATTGAGATGCACTGGTACCTCCGAAGAGCTCGATATTGAGGTGCACCTTTACCTCCGAAGAGCACTATATTGAGGTGCGCTGGTACCTCGAGAGAGCTCTATATTGAGATGCACCGGTACCTCCGAAGAGCTCTATATTGAGGTGCACCGGTACCTCAAGAGAGTTCTATATTGAGGTGCACCGGTACCTCCGAAGAGCTCTATATTGAGGTGCACCAGTACCTCCGGAGAGCTCTATATTGAGGTGCAGCAGTACCTTCGAAGAGCACTATATTGAGGTGAACTGGTACCTCCGTAGAGCTCTATATTGAGGTGCACCGGTACCTCCGAAGAGCTCTATATTGAGGTGCACTGGTACCTCGAGAGAGCTCTATAATGAGGTACTTTCATCTGTCTGTTCAGCGCCTCCACTGAAACTGGCAAGGGTGCCACAGGCCCTAATGCCATCAACAAAGCTGCCCCCCTCCCACCCCCACGGTTTGGTAGTGTAATACAGCCAAAGCTGGGGTGCAGTGGCCCCTGATTGTGAGGCGCAGTAGTAGCTTACAGCCAGAGCTGGGGTGCAGTGGCCCCTGTATGTGAGGCGCGGTAGTATCTTACAGCCAGAGCTGGGGTACAGTGTCTCTGGGTTGTGAGGCGTGGTAGTATCTCACAGCCAGAGCTGGGGTGCAGTGACCCCTGATTGTGAGGCGCGCTAGTATCTCACAGCCTGAGCTGGGGTACAGTGCCTCCGGGTTGTGAGGCGTGGTAGTATCTCACAGCCAGAGCTGGGGTGCAGTGACCCCTGATTGTGAGGCGCGCTAGTATCTCACAGCCAGAGCTGGGGTGCAATGGCCCCTGATTGTTAGGCGCGGTAGTATCTTACAGCCAGAGCTGGGGTGCAGTGGCCCCTGATTGTGAGGCGCGGTAGTATCTTACAGCCAGAGCTGGGGTGCAGTGACCCCTGATTGTGAGGCGCGCTAGTATCTCACAGCCAGAGCTGGGGTGCAGTGGCCCCTGATTGTGAGGCGCAGTAGTATCTCACAGCCAGAGCTGGGGTGCAGTGGCCCCTGATTGTGAGGCGCAGTAGTAGCTTACAGCCAGAGCTGGGGTGCAGTGGCCCCTGATTGTGAGGCGCGGTAGTATCTTACAGCCAGAGCTGGGGTACAGTGTCTCTGGGTTGTGAGGCGTGGTAGTATCTCACAGCCAGAGCTGGGGTGCAGTGACCCCTGATTGTGAGGCGCGCTAGTATCTCACAGCCTGAGCTGGGGTACAGTGCCTCCGGGTTGTGAGGCGTGGTAGTATCTCACAGCCAGAGCTGGGGTGCAGTGGCCCCTGATTGTGAGGCGCGGTAGTATCTCACAGCCAGAGCTGGGGTGCAGTGGCCCCTGATTGTGAGGCGCGGTAGTATCTCACAGCCAGAGCTGGGGTCTGTAGCCCCTGATTGTGAGGCGCGGTAGTATCTTACAGCCAGAGCTGGGGGCTGTGGCCCCTGATTGTGAGGCGAGGTAGTATCTCACAGCCAGAGCTAGGGTGCAGTGTCCCCTGATTGTGAGGCGCGGTGGTATCTTACAGCCAGAGCTGGGGTGCAGTGGCCCCTGATTGTGAGGCGCGGTGGTATCTCACAGCCAGAGCTGGGGTGCAGTGGCCCCTGATTGTGAGGCGCGGTAGTATCTTACAGCCAGAGCTGGGGTCAGTGGCCCCTGATTGTGAGGCGTGGTAGTATCTTACAGCCAGAGCTGGGGTGCAGTGGCCCCTGATTATGAGGCGCGGTAGTATCTCACAGCCAGAGGTGGGGTGCAGTAGCCCCTGATTGTGCGGTGTGGTAGTATCTTACAGCCAGAGCTAGGGTGCAGTGTCCCCTGATTGTGAGGCGCGGTGGTATCTTACAGCCAGAGCTGGGGTGCAGTGGCCCCTGATTGTGAGGCGCGGTAGTATCTTACAGCCAGAGCTGGGGTGCAGTGGCCCCAGAGCTGGAGTGCAGTGGCCCCTGAGCTGGGGTGCAGTGGCCCCTGATTGTGAGGCGCGGTGGTATCTCACAGCCAGAGCTGGGGTGCAGTAGCCCCTGATTGTGAGGCGCGGTAGTATCTCACAGTCAGAGCTGGGGTCTGTGGCCCCTGATTGTGAGGCGCGGTAGTATCTCACAGCCAGAGCTGGGGTGCAGTGACCCCTGATTGTGAGGCGCGGTAGTATCTCACAGCCAGAGCTGGGGTGCAGTGACCCCTGATTGTGAGGCGCAGTAGTATCTTACAGCCAGAGCTGGGGTGCAGTAGCCCCTGATTGTGAGGCGCGGTAGTATCTTACAGCCAGAGCTGGGGTGCAGTGGCCCCTGATTGTGAGGTGCGGTAGTATCTTACAGCCAGAGCTGGGGTGCAGTGGGCCCTGATTGTGAGGCGTGGTAGTATCTTACAGCCAGAGCTGGGGTCTGTGGCCCCTGATTGTGAGGCGCGGTAGTATCTTACAGCCAGAGCTAGGGTGCAGTGGCCCCTGATTGTGAGGCGCGGTAGTATCTCACAGCCAGAGCTGGGGTGCAGTGGCCCCTGATTGTGAGGCGCTGTAGTATCTCACAGCCAGAGCTGGGGTGCAGTGGCCCCTGATTGTGAGGCGCGGTAGTATCTCACAGCCAGAGCTGGGGTCTGTGGCCCCTGATTGTGAGGCGCGGTAGTATCTCACAGCCAGAGCTGGGGTGCAGTGGCCCCTGGTTGTGAGGCGCGGTAGTATCTCACAGCCAGAGCTGGGGTCTGTGGCCCCTGGTTGTGAGGCGTGGTAGTATCTCACAGCCAGAGCTGGGGTGCAGTGGCCCCTGATTGTGAGGCGCGGTAGTATCTTACAGCCAGAGCTGGGGTGCAGTGGCCCCTGATTGTGAGGCGCGGTAGTATCTCACAGCCAGAGCTGGGGTGCAGTGGCCCCTGATTGTGAGGCACGGTAGTATCTCACTGCCAGAGCTGGGGTGCAGTGACCCCTGATTGTGAGGCGCGGTAGTATCTTACAGCCAGAGCTGGGGTGCAGTGACCCGTGAGCTGGGGTGCAGTGGCCCCTGATTGTGAGGCGCGGTAGTATCTTACAGCCAGAGCTGGGGTGCAGTGGCCCCTGATTGTGAGGCGCGGTAGTATCTTACAGCCAGAGCTGGGGTGCAGTGGCCCCTGATTGTGAGGCGTGGTAGGATCTTACAACCAGAGCTGGGGTGCAGTGGCCCCTGATTGTGAGGCACGGTAGTATCTTACAGCCAGAGCTGGGGTGCAGTGACCCCTGAGCTGGGGTGCAGTGGCCCCTGATTGTGAGGCGCGGTAGTATCTTACAGCCAGAGCTGGGGTGCAGTGGCCCCTGATTGTGAGGCGCGGTAGGATCTTACAACCAGAGCTGGGGTGCAGTGGCCCCTGATTGTGAGGCGCGGTAGTATCTTACAGCCAGAGCTGGGGTGCAGTGGACCCTGATTGTGAGGCGCGGTAGTATCTTACAGCCAGAGCTGGGGTGCAGGGGCCCTGGTTGTGAGGCGTGGTAGTATCTTACAGCCAGAGCTGGAGTGCAGTGGCCCCTGATTGTGAGGCGCGGTAGTATCTTACAGCCAGAGCTGGGGTGCAGTGACCCCTGAGCTGGGGTGCAGTGGCCCCTGATTGTGAGGCGCGGTAGTATCTTACAGCCAGAGCTGGGGTGCAGTGGCCCCTGATTGTGAGGCGCGGTAGTATCTTACAGCCAGAGCTGGGGTGCAGTGTGCCCTGATTGTGAGGCGCGGTAGTATCTCACAGCCAGAGCTGGGGTGCAGTGACCCCTGATTGTGAGGCGCGGTAAGATCTTACAACCAGAGCTGGGGTGCAGTGGCCCCTGATTGTGAGGCGCGGTAGTATCTTACAGCCAGAGCTGGGGTGCAGTGGCCCCTGATTGTGAGGCGCAGTAGTATCTTACAGCCAGAGCTGGGGTGCAGTGGCCCCTGATTGTGAGGCGCGGTAGTATCTTACAGCCAGAGCTGGGGTGCAGTGGCCCCTGATTGTGAGGCGCGGTAGTATCTCACAGCCAGAGCTGGGGTGCAGTGGCCCCTGATTGTGAGGCACGGTAGTATCTCACTGCCAGAGCTGGGGTGCAGTGACCCCTGATTGTGAGGCGCGGTAGTATCTTACAGCCAGAGCTGGGGTGCAGTGACCCGTGAGCTGGGGTGCAGTGGCCCCTGATTGTGAGGCGCGGTAGTATCTTACAGCCAGAGCTGGGGTGCAGTGGCCCCTGATTGTGAGGCGCGGTAGTATCTTACAGCCAGAGCTGGGGTGCAGTGGCCCCTGATTGTGAGGCGCGGTAGGATCTTACAACCAGAGCTGGGGTGCAGTGGCCCCTGATTGTGAGGCGCGGTAGTATCTTACAGCCAGAGCTGGGGTGCAGTGACCCCTGAGCTGGGGTGCAGTGGCCCCTGATTGTGAGGCGCGGTAGTATCTTACAGCCAGAGCTGGGGTGCAGTGGCCCCTGATTGTGAGGCGCGGTAGGATCTTACAACCAGAGCTGGGGTGCAGTGGCCCCTGATTGTGAGGCGCGGTAGTATCTTACAGCCAGAGCTGGGGTGCAGTGGACCCTGATTGTGAGGCGCGGTAGTATCTTACAGCCAGAGCTGGGGTGCAGGGGCCCTGGTTGTGAGGCGCGGTAGTATCTTACAGCCAGAGCTGGAGTGCAGTGGCCCCTGATTGTGAGGCGCGGTAGTATCTTACAGCCAGAGCTGGGGTGCAGTGACCCCTGAGCTGGGGTGCAGTGGCCCCTGATTGTGAGGCGCGGTAGTATCTTACAGCCAGAGCTGGGGTGCAGTGGCCCCTGATTGTGAGGCGCGGTAGTATCTTACAGCCAGAGCTGGGGTGCAGTGTGCCCTGATTGTGAGGTGCGGTAGTATCTCACAGCCAGAGCTGGGGTGCAGTGACCCCTGATTGTGAGGCGCGGTAGGATCTTACAACCAGAGCTGGGGTGCAGTGGCCCCTGATTGTGAGGCGCGGTAGTATCTTACAGCCAGAGCTGGGGTGCAGTGGCCCCTGATTGTGAGGCGCAGTAGTATCTTACAGCCAGAGCTGGGGTGCAGTGGCCCCTGATTGTGAGGCGCGGTAGTATCTCACAGCCAGAGCTGGGGTGCAATGGCCCCTGATTGTGAGGAGCGGTAGTATCTTACAGCCAGAGCTAGGGGCAGTAGCCCCTGATTGTGAGGTGCGGTAGTATCTCACAGCCAGAGCTGGGGTGCAGTGGCCCCTGATTGTGAGGCGCAGTAGTATCTTACAGCCAGAGCTGGGGTGCAGTGGCCCCTGATTGTGAGGCGTGGTAGTATCTCACAGCCAGAGCTGGGGTGCAGTGGCCCCTGATTGTGAGGCGCGGTAGTATCTTACAGCCAGAGCTTGGGTGCAGTGGCCCCTGATTGTGAGGCGCGGTAGTATCTTACAGCCAGAGCTGGGGTGTAGTGGCCCCTGGTTGTGAGGCGCGGTGGTATCTTACAGCCAGAGCTGGGGTGTAGTGGCCCCTGGTTGTGAGGCGCGGTGGTATCTTACAGCCAGAGCTGGGGTGCAGTGGCCCCTGATTGTGAGGCGCGGTAGTATCTTACAGCCAGAGCTGGGGTGCAGTGGCCCCTGATTGTGAGGCGCGGTAGTATCTCACAGCCAGAGCTGGGGTGCAGTGGCCCCGGATTGTGAGGCGCGGTAGTATCTTACAGCCAGAGCTGGGGTGCAGTGGCCCCTGATTGTGAGGCGTGGTAGTATCTTACAGCCAGAGCTGGGGTGCAGTGGCCCCTGATTGTGAGGCGCAGTAGTATCTCACAGCCAGAGCTGGGGTGCAGTGGCCCCTGATTGTGAGGCGCGGTAAGGTTCAGTGGCCACTGATTGTGAGGCGCAGTAGTATCTCACAGCCACAGGTGGGGTGCAGTAGCCCCTGATTGTGAGGCGCGGAAGTATCTTACAGCCAGAGCTGGGGTGTAGTGGCCCCTGATTGTGAGGCGCGGTGGTATCTTACAGCCAGAGCTGGGGTGCAGTGGCCCCTGATTGTGAGGCGCGGTAGTATCTTACAGCCAGAGCTGGGGTGCAGTGGCCCCTGATTGTGAGGCGCGGTAGTATCTTACAGCCAGAGCTGGGGTGCAGTGGCCCCTGATTGTGAGGCGCGGTAGTATCTCACAGCCAGAGCTGGGGTGCAGTGGCCCCTGATTGTGAGGCGTGGTAGTATCTTACAGCCAGAGCTGGGGTGCAGTGGCCCCTGATTGTGAGGCGCGGTAGTATCTCACAGCCAGAGCTGGAGTGCAGTGGCCCCTGATTGTGAGGCGCGGTAGGGTGCAGTGGCCCCTGATTGTGAGGCGCGGTAGTATCTTACAGCCAGAGCTGGGGTGCAGTGGCCCCTGATTGTGAGGCGCGGTAGGGTGCAGTGGCCCCTGATTGTGAGGCGCGGTAGTATCTTACAGCCAGAGCTGGGGTGCAGTGGCCCCTGATTGTGAGGCGCGGTAGTATCTCACAGCCAGAGCTGGGCTTCAGTGGCCCCTGATTGTGAGGCGCGGTAGTATGTCACAGCCAGAGCTGGGGTGCAGTGTGCCCTGATTGTGAGGCGCGGTAGTATCTTACAGCCAGAGCTGGGGTGCAGTGGCCCCTGATTGTGAGGCGCGGTAGTATCTTACAGCCAGAGCTGGGGTGCAGTGGCCCTGATTGTGAGGCGCGGTAGTATCTTACAGCCAGAGCTGGGGTGCAGTGGCCCCTGATTGTGAGGCGCGGTAGTATCTCACAGCCAGAGCTGGGCTTCAGTGGCCCCTGATTGTGAGGCGGGGTAGTATCTTACAGCCAGAGCTGGGGTGCAGTGTGCCCTGATTGTGAGGCGCGGTGGTATCTTACAGCCAGAGCTGGGGGTCTGTGGCCCCTGATTGTGAGGCGCAGTAGTATCTTACAGCCAGAGCTGGGGTGCAGTGGCCCCTGGTTGTGAGGCGCGGTAGTATCTTACAGCCAGAGCTGGGGTGCAGTGGCCCCTGATTGTGAGGTGCGGTAGTATCTTACAGCCAGAGCTGGGGTGCAGTGGCCCCTGATTGTGAGGCGCGGTAGTATCTTACAGCCAGAGCTGGGGTGCAGGGGCCCTGGTTGTGAGGCGTGGTAGTATCTTACAGCCAGTGCTGGGGTGCAGTGTCCCCTGGTTGTGAGGCGCGGTAGTATCTCACAGTCAGAGCTGGGGTGCAGTGTGCCCTGATTGTGAGGCGCGGTGGTATCTTACAGCCAGAGCTGGGGTGCAGGGGCCCTGGTTGTGAGGTGCGGTAGTATCTCACAGCCAAAGCTGGGGTGCAGTGGCCCCTGATTGTGAGGTGCGGTAGTATCTTACAGCCAGAGCTGGGGTGCAGTGGCCCATGATTGTGAGGCGCGGTAGTATCTTACAGCCAGAGCTGGGGTGCAGGGGCCCTGGTTGTGAGGCGTGGTAGTATCTTACAGCCAGTGCTGGGGTGCAGTGTCCCCTGGTTGTGAGGCGCGGTAGTATCTCACAGTCAGAGCTGGGGTGCAGGGGCCCTGGTTGTGAGGCGTGGTAGTATCTTACAGCCAGTGCTGGGGTGCAGTGTCCCCTGGTTGTGAGGCGCGGTAGTATCTCACAGTCAGAGCTGGGGTGCAGTGTGCCCTGATTGTGAGGCGCGCTAGTATCTCACAGCCAGAGCTGGGGTGCAGTGGCCCCTGATTGTGAAGCGCGGTAGTATCTCACAGCCAGAGCTGGGGTGCAGTGGCCCCTGATTGTGAGGCGCGGTAGTATCTTACAGCCAGAGCTGGGGTGCAGTGGCCCCTGATTGTGAGGCGCAGTAGTATCTTACAGCCAGAGCTGGGGTGCAGTGGCCCCTGATTGTGAGGCGCAGTAGTATCTTACAGCCAGAGCTGGGGTGCAGTGGCCCCTGATTGTGAGGTGCGGTAGTATCTTACAGCCAGAGCTGGGGTGCAGTGGCCCCTGATTGTGAGGCGCGGTAGTATCTTACAGCCAGAGCTGGGGTGCAGTGGCCCCTGATTGTGAGGTGCGGTAGTATTTTCCAGCCAGAGCTGGGGTTCAGTGGCCCCTGGTTGTGAGGCGCGGTAGTATCTTACAGCCAGAGCTGGGGTTCAGTGGCCCCTGGTTGTGAGGCGTGGTAGTATCTTACAGCCAGAGCTGGGGTGCAGTGGCCCCTGATTGTGAGGCGCAGTAGTATCTCACAGCCAGAGCTGGGGTGCAGTGGCCCCTGATTGTGAGGCGCAGTAGTATCTTACAGCCAGAGCTGGGGTGCAGTGGCCCCTGATTGTGAGGTGCGGTAGTATCTTACAGCCAGAGCTGGGGTGCAGTGGCCCCTGATTGTGAGGCGCGGTAGTATCTTACAGCCAGAGCTGGGGTGCAGTGGCCCCTGATTGTGAGGTGCGGTAGTATCTTCCAGCCAGAGCTGGGGTTCAGTGGCCCCTGGTTGTGAGGCGCGGTAGTATCTTACAGCCAGAGCTGGGGTTCAGTGGCCCCTGGTTGTTAGGCGTGGTAGTATCTTACAGCCAGAGCTGGGGTGCAGTGGCTCCTGATTGTGAGGCGCGGTGGTATCTTACAGCCAGAGCTGGGGTGCAGGGGCCCTGGTTGTGAGGTGCGGTAGTATCTCACAGCCAGAGCTGGGGTGCAGTGGCCCCTGATTGTGAGGCGCGGTAGTATCTTACAGCCAGAGCTGGGGTGCAGTGGCCCCTGATTGTGAGGCGCGGTAGTATCTCACAGCCAGAGCTGGGGTGCAGTGGCTCCTGATTGTGAGGCGCGGTGGTATCTTACAGCCAGAGCTGGGGTGCAGGGGCCCTGGTTGTGAGGTGCGGTAGTATCTTACAGCCTGAGCTGGGGTGCAGTGGACCCTGATTGTGAGGCGGGGTGGTATCTTACAGCCAGAGCTGGGGTGCAGGGGCCCTGGTTGTGAGGTGCGGTAGTATCTCACAGCCAGAGCTGGGGTGCAGTGGCCCCTGGTTGTGAGGCGTGGTAGTATCTCACAGCCAGAGCTGGGGTGCAGGGGCCCCTGATTGTGAGGCGTGGTAGTATCTCACAGCCAGAGCTGGGGTGCAGTGGCCCTGGTTGTGAGTCTCTCACATTCCTCTGTGTTCCCTGCGTGGAGTCGCTGTGATCAGCTGCTCCCAGGTCTCACCAGCCTTGCAGAGAAAGCTGCATATTTTTGAAATATAAACACACTTTCCCCCACACCTGCGCTGCTCCTGCGGCCTGGGGGGGGGGGACAGGAGCCGAGTAGGCCCGAGCTCACCTGACAGCAGGTGATGGATGGAGTGCGCCTTCAAAGGGAGGCCTGTGGGCCCTTACCTGCCCTCAGCACCCTTTGATCACCCAGAGAGGCCTGTCAGGCCTGCTCCCCTCTCTGGGGGGGCCACACCTGCCCCCCCCCCCTCCCTCGGCCCCACCCCTGCTCAGGCTCAAGGCAGGAAGTTAAAAGCAAACCCTGCAGAGTGCTTTCACAAATCGTATTGTTAGAAATTATGCTATTGATTGAGGGGAGAGTAAACCCTTCTGAAGCATCAACCACTGCCTTGTCAGGGTGAACCACTGAATCACCAGATTAACCTGTGCTTAACCTTCAGGTATCCTGGCACAAAAGCAGCCAGGATTAACTTAGAGGCCCTGTGTTAAGTATCTGTGCAGCACACAGTGATAAAATGAAAACACAACACAAGAGATACCCCAGGTCAATGTAAAGAAATAGAGTAACATTTAATTAATAAACTGAGACCAATAGGACAAAAATCCAACCAGAAGACCAAAGTTATGAAATCTTAAAGGTGTAAGCAAAAATAGCACTAAAAGGCAGAATGCACTAACTGCGGGTACCCGGTCACTCTAGAAAGGGACAACGTCACCAGCCCAGGCTGACCGCAATGGAGTGCAGGCCTTATACAGGGACCGGGTTAGTCCAGAAGAAAATGTTCTCAAAGTCGGGCGCATGGAGTTCAAAACTTTAGGACTTCACAGGAGGAGCCCATCTGATGCCAACCAAGGGTCCAGGACCTGGGGGTGCACCTCTTGGGGATCAGGAACTGACTCTAGCAGAGGCCAGGAGGGCTGAGGCAGGTCAGTCGCAGGTCCATCTGAGAAACAGGCAAGGAAGTCTTCTGAGAAACAGGCAGGGAAGTCCTCTGAGAAACAGGCAAGCAAGTCCTCTGAGAAACAGGCAGGGAAGTCCTCTGAGAAACAGGCAGGGAAGTCCTCTGAGAAACAGGCAAGCAAGTCCTCTGAGAAACAGGCAGGGAAGTCCTCTGAGAAACAGGCAGGGAAGTCCTCTGAGAAACAGGCAGGGCAGTCCTCTGAGAAACAGGCAGGGCAGTCCTCTGAGAAACAGGCAGGGCAGTCCTCTGAGAAACAGGCAGGGCAGTCCTCTGAGAAACAGGCAGGGAAGTCCTCTGAGAAACAGGCAGGGCAGTCCTCTGAGAAACAGGCAGGGAAGTCCTCTGAGAAACAGGCAGGGAAGTCCTCTGAGAAACAGGCAGGGCAGTCCTCTGAGAAACAGGCAGGGCAGTCCTCTGAGAAACAGGCAGGACAGTCCTCTGAGAAACAGGCAGGGCAGTCCTCTGAGAAACAGGCAGGTATGTCCTCTGAGAAACAGGCAGGGCAGTCCTCTGAGAGACAGGCAGAGAAGTCCTCTGAGAAACAGGCAGGGAAGTCCTCTGAGAAACAGGCAAGGAAGTCCTCTGAGAAACAGGCAGGGAAGTCCTCTGAGAAACAGGCAGGGCAGTCCTCTGAGAAACAGGCAGGGAAGTCCTCTGAGAAACAGGCAGGGAAGTCCTCTGAGAAACAGGCAGGACAGTCCTCTGAGAAACAGGCAGGGCAGTCCTCTGAGAAACAGGCAGGGCAGTCCTCTGAGAAACAGGCAGGGAAGTCCTCTGATAAACAGGCAGGACAGTCCTCTGAGAAACAGGCAGGGCAGTCCTCTGAGAAACAGGCAGGGAAGTCCTCTGAGAAACAGGCAGGGAAGTCCTCTGAGAAACAGGCAGGGAAGTCCTCTGAGAAACAGGCAGGGCAGTCCTCTGAGAAACAGGCAGGGAAGTCCTCTGAGAAACAGGCAGGACAGTCCTCTGAGAAACAGGCAGGGCAGTCCTCTGAGAAACAGGCAGGTATGTCCTCTGAGAAACAGGCAGGGCAGTCCTCTGAGAGACAGGCAGGGCTCAAGCAGCAGGGCATTCCTCTGAGAAACAGGCAGGGAAGTCCTCTGAGAAACAGGCAGGGAAGTCCTCTGAGAAACAGGCAGGGCAGTCCTCTGAGAAACACGCAGGGAAGTCCTCTGAGAAACAGGCAGGGTAGTCCTCTGAGAGACAGGCAGGGCTCAAGCAGCAGGGCAGTCCTCTGAGAAACAGGCAGGGCAGTCCTCTGAAAAAACAGTCAGGGCAGTCCTCTGAGAGACAGGCAGGGCTCAAGCAGCAGGGCCGTCCTCTGAGAAACAGGCAGGGAAGTGCTCTGAGAAACAGGCAGGGCAGTCCTCTGAGAAACAGGCAGGTATGTCCTCTGAGAAACAGGCAGGGCAGTCCTAAAAACAGGCAGGGCTCAAGCAGGAGGGCAGCCCTCTGGAAGCAGCAGGGCAGTCTTCTGAAGTACAGAGCAGGCCTCAAGCAGCAGGGCAGCCCTCTGATAAACAGGCAGGGCAGTCCTCTGAGAAACAGGCAGGGCAGTCCTCCGAGAAACAGGCAGGGAAGTCCTCTGAGAAACAGGCAGGACAGTCCTCTAAGAAACAGGCAAGGAAGTCCTCTGAGAAACAGGCAGGGCAGTCTTCTGTGAAACAGGCAGGGAAGTCCTCTGAGAAACAGGCAGGACAGTCCTCTGAGAAACAGGCAAGGAAGTCCTCTGAGAAACAGGCAGGGCAGTCCTCTGAGAGACAGGCAGGGCTCAAGCAGCAGGGCAGTCCTCTGAGAAACAGGCAGGGAAGTCCTCTGAGAAACAGGCAGGGAAGTCCTCTGAGAAACAGGCAGGGCAGTCCTCTGAGAAACACGCAGGGAAGTCCTCTGAGAAACAGGCAGGGCAGTCCTCTGAGAGACAGGCAGGGCTCAAGCAGCAGGGCAGTCCTCTGAGAAACAGGCAGGGAAGTCCTCTGAGAAACAGGCAGGGCAGTCCTCTGAGAAACATGCAGGGAAGTCCTCTGAGAAACAGGCAGGGAAGTCCTCTGAGAAACAGGCAGGGCAGTCCTCTGAGAAACAGGCAGGGCAGTCCTCTGAGAAACAGGCAGGACAGTCCTCTGAGAAACAGGCAGGGCAGTCCTCTGAGAAACAGGCAGGTATGTCCTCTGAGAAACAGGCAGGGCAGTCCTCTGAGAGACAGGCAGAGAAGTCCTCTGAGAAACAGGCAGGGAAGTCCTCTGAGAAACAGGCAAGGAAGTCCTCTGAGAAACAGGCAGGGAAGTCCTCTGAGAAACAGGCAGGGCAGTCCTCTGAGAAACAGGCAGGGCAGTCCTCTGAGAAACATGCAGGGAAGTCCTCTGAGAAACAGGCAGGGAAGTCCTCTGAGAAACAGGCAGGGCAGTCCTCTGAGAAACAGGCAGGGCAGTCCTCTGAGAAACAGGCAGGACAGTCCTCTGAGAAACAGGCAGGGCAGTCCTCTGAGAAACAGGCAGGTATGTCCTCTGAGAAACAGGCAGGGCAGTCCTCTGAGAGACAGGCAGAGAAGTCCTCTGAGAAACAGGCAGGGAAGTCCTCTGAGAAACAGGCAAGGAAGTCCTCTGAGAAACAGGCAGGGAAGTCCTCTGAGAAACAGGCAGGGCAGTCCTCTGAGAAACAGGCAGGGAAGTCCTCTGAGAAACAGGCAGGGAAGTCCTCTGAGAAACAGGCAGGACAGTCCTCTGAGAAACAGGCAGGGCAGTCCTCTGAGAAACAGGCAGGGCAGTCCTCTGAGAAACAGGCAGGGAAGTCCTCTGATAAACAGGCAGGACAGTCCTCTGAGAAACAGGCAGGGCAGTCCTCTGAGAAACAGGCAGGGAAGTCCTCTGAGAAACAGGCAGGGAAGTCCTCTGAGAAACAGGCAGGGAAGTCCTCTGAGAAACAGGCAGGGCAGTCCTCTGAGAAACAGGCAGGGAAGTCCTCTGAGAAACAGGCAGGACAGTCCTCTGAGAAACAGGCAGGGCAGTCCTCTGAGAAACAGGCAGGTATGTCCTCTGAGAAACAGGCAGGGCAGTCCTCTGAGAAACAGGCAGGGCAGTCCTCTGAGAAACAGGCAGGGCAGTCCTCTGAGAAACATGCAGGGAAGTCCTCTGAGAAACAGGCAGGGAAGTCCTCTGAGAAACAGGCAGGGCAGTCCTCTGAGAAACAGGCAGGGCAGTCCTCTGAGAAACAGGCAGGACAGTCCTCTGAGAAACAGGCAGGGCAGTCCTCTGAGAAACAGGCAGGTATGTCCTCTGAGAAACAGGCAGGGCAGTCCTCTGAGAGACAGGCAGAGAAGTCCTCTGAGAAACAGGCAGGGAAGTCCTCTGAGAAACAGGCAAGGAAGTCCTCTGAGAAACAGGCAGGGAAGTCCTCTGAGAAACAGGCAGGGCAGTCCTCTGAGAAACAGGCAGGGAAGTCCTCTGAGAAACAGGCAGGGAAGTCCTCTGAGAAACAGGCAGGACAGTCCTCTGAGAAACAGGCAGGGCAGTCCTCTGAGAAACAGGCAGGGCAGTCCTCTGAGAAACAGGCAGGGAAGTCCTCTGATAAACAGGCAGGACAGTCCTCTGAGAAACAGGCAGGGCAGTCCTCTGAGAAACAGGCAGGGAAGTCCTCTGAGAAACAGGCAGGGAAGTCCTCTGAGAAACAGGCAGGGAAGTCCTCTGAGAAACAGGCAGGGCAGTCCTCTGAGAAACAGGCAGGGAAGTCCTCTGAGAAACAGGCAGGACAGTCCTCTGAGAAACAGGCAGGGCAGTCCTCTGAGAAACAGGCAGGTATGTCCTCTGAGAAACAGGCAGGGCAGTCCTCTGAGAGACAGGCAGGGCTCAAGCAGCAGGGCATTCCTCTGAGAAACAGGCAGGGAAGTCCTCTGAGAAACAGGCAGGGAAGTCCTCTGAGAAACAGGCAGGGCAGTCCTCTGAGAAACACGCAGGGAAGTCCTCTGAGAAACAGGCAGGGTAGTCCTCTGAGAGACAGGCAGGGCTCAAGCAGCAGGGCAGTCCTCTGAGAAACAGGCAGGGCAGTCCTCTGAAAAAACAGTCAGGGCAGTCCTCTGAGAGACAGGCAGGGCTCAAGCAGCAGGGCCGTCCTCTGAGAAACAGGCAGGGAAGTGCTCTGAGAAACAGGCAGGGCAGTCCTCTGAGAAACAGGCAGGTATGTCCTCTGAGAAACAGGCAGGGCAGTCCTAAAAACAGGCAGGGCTCAAGCAGGAGGGCAGCCCTCTGGAAGCAGCAGGGCAGTCTTCTGAAGTACAGAGCAGGCCTCAAGCAGCAGGGCAGCCCTCTGAGAAACAGGCAGGGCAGTCCTCTGAGAAACAGGCAGGGCAGTCCTCCGAGAAACAGGCAGGGAAGTCCTCTGAGAAACAGGCAGGACAGTCCTCTAAGAAACAGGCAAGGAAGTCCTCTGAGAAACAGGCAGGGCAGTCTTCTGAGAAACAGGCAGGGAAGTCCTCTGAGAAACAGGCAGGACAGTCCTCTGAGAAACAGGCAAGGAAGTCCTCTGAGAAACAGGCAGGGCAGTCCTCTGAGAGACAGGCAGGGCTCAAGCAGCAGGGCAGTCCTCTGAGAAACAGGCAGGGAAGTCCTCTGAGAAACAGGCAGGGAAGTCCTCTGAGAAACAGGCAGGGCAGTCCTCTGAGAAACACGCAGGGAAGTCCTCTGAGAAACAGGCAGGGCAGTCCTCTGAGAGACAGGCAGGGCTCAAGCAGCAGGGCAGTCCTCTGAGAAACAGGCAGGGCAGTCCTCTGAAAAAACAGGCAGGGCAGTCCTCTGAGAGACAGGCAGGGCTCAAGCAGCAGGGCAGTCCTCTGAGAAACAGGCAGGGAAGTGCTCTGAGAAACAGGCAGGGCAGTCCTCTGAGAAACAGGCAGGTATGTCCTCTGAGAAACAGGCAGGTATGTCCTCTGAGAAACAGGCAGGGCAGTCCTAAAACAGGCAGGGCTCAAGCAGGAGGGCAGCCCTCTGGAAGCAGCAGGGCAGTCTTCTGAAGTACAGAGCAGGCCTCAAGCAGCAGGGCAGCCCTCTGAGAAACAGGCAGGGCAGTCCTCTGAGAAACAGGCAGGGCAGTCCTCTGAGAAACAGGCAGGGAAGTCCTCTGAGAAACAGGCAGGGCAGTCCTCTGAGAAACAGGCAGGGCAGTCCTCTGAGAAACAGGCAGGACAGTCCTCTGAGAAACAGGCAAGGAAGTCCTCTGAGAAACAGGCAGGGCAGTCCTCTGAGAAACAGGCAGGGCAGTCCCCTGAGAAACAGGCAGGGCTCAAGCAGCAGGGCAGTCCTCTGAGAAACAGGCAGGGCAGTCCTCTGAGAAACAGGCAGGGAAGTCCTCTGAGAAACAGGCAGGGCAGTCCTCTGAGAAACAGGCAGGGAAGTCCTCTGAGAAACAGGCAGGGAAGTCCTCTGAGAAACAGGCAGGGCAGTCCTCTGAGAAACAGGCAGGGAATTCCTCTGAGAAACAGGCAGGGCAGTCCTCTGAGAAACAGGCAGGGAAGTCCTCTGAGAAACAGGCAGGGCAGTCCTCTGAGAAACAGGCAGGGCTCAAGCAGCAGGGCAGTCCTCTGAGAAACAGGCAGGGCTCAAGCAGCAGGGCAGCCCTCAGGAGTACGAGGCAGTCCTTCTTTAGTCTTCCACGGGTCCAGAAGTGAACTGAAGGGTTGGTCTGAAGATTCACTATTTATACCTGGCTCCAGATCTAAAGTCGAAGAAACTTCTGGAGTTTTCCCCAAACAGACGGTTGTGGGATTTCCTTCCTCTATGCCCAGGTCCCAAGATATCTCCGGTGACAAAAGTCTGGTGTCAAGTTTTTTGTGAGTGTGCTGAGGCAGCTGCTTTGAAATGTAAGTGGGGCCAGGAACAGCTCCGCTCCTCCCACTCTAGCAGGATGGCCCTCTCCCTGCTACACCCAGGTCCTAGTTTTACTGCCTGGCCCAGCATGCATTTCCGATGATGCTATTAATAGGCCCCAGCAGCTGAAAACTAGAAGACCTCAGAAAGTTTAGGGCAGAAAAATGCCAATTTTCTAAAAGTATATAAGAAGTGATAGAAGGAATGCTTGAATTAATAATAGCCACTGGTAATTACTTGTGGCCGTCGATCATTCTAATTGGACCGTTTCCATTGGAGGAGGCTCAAGGCAGATTTGCATACTGGGTCCAAACTGAGGTGGCACAGTGGGCAAGGAACAATGGATTGGGATGCGGCAAGAGTGAACTTCAGTGGCTGAGATTTGTTGAAGCATTACATCGGTCACTTTGTATGACAGGTATGCCCAGAACTGGGTCTCGTGCTCACTGTGCCATGTGAATCAAGCTATAACTGGTTGATGAGCCCATAATAAGGGTGAAACTGTTCCTGGGTTGCTTGTGTTCTGTTTCAGGGAAAACCTGGCCTGACATTTTGGATTGGGCTGTTCCCATTGGAGCAGGGTCAAGAAGACTGATTTGTATATGGCCGGGTCCAAACTGAGTTGGCACAGTGAGTGAGGAACAATGGATTGGGATGTGGCCCTGAGCGATCACCAGTGGCTTAGATTGGTTCAAGCCTTCCACTTCTGTGTTTTCATGCTCTAACTGTTACATGTATGGCCAGATGTGGGTCCTATGCTCACTGTGCCACTGGACTCAAGCTATACCTGGCTGATGAGCCCACAATAATGGCGAAACGGGTCCTGGGTTGCTTGTGTCCCTGTACAGGGAATACCTGGCCTGGCAGTTCGGATTGGACTGTTCCAATTGGAGCGGGGTCATGACTGATTTGCATATTGCTGAGTCCTAACTGAGATGGTACGGTGGGCTAGGAATGCTGGTTTGGATGTGGCCCAAAGGATTGCCAGTGGATGAGATTGGTTCAAGCCTTCAATGCTTGGTCACTGTGCCACTGAAACCAAGCGATACTTGACTGAAGAGCCCCACAAAAAGGGCAAAACCAGTCTTGGGTTGCCTGTGTTCTGGTTCAGAGAGGACCTGGCTTGGCAGTTTAGGCCGGACTGCTCCTATTAGAGCAGGGTCAAGAATACTTTGCATATAGCTGGGTCTAATCTAAGGTGGCGTGGTGGGCAAAAGAATGATCGGTTGGAAAGCTCCTCAAGCGATTGCCAGTGGTTAGAACAGATGTGGGTCCTATGCTCACTGTGCCACTGGACTCAAGCTATACCTGGCTGATGAGCCCACAATAATGGCGAAACGGGTCCTGGGTTGCTTGTGTCCCTGTACAGGGAATACCTGGCCTGGCAGTTCGGATTGGACTGTTCCAATTGGAGCGGGGTCATGACTGATTTGCATATTGCTGAGTCCTAACTGAGATGGTACGGTGGGCTAGGAATGCTGGTTTGGATGTGGCCCAAAGGATTGCCAGTGGATGAGATTGGTTCAAGCCTTCAATGCTTGGTCACTGTGCCACTGAAACCAAGCGATACTTGACTGAAGAGCCCCACAAAAAGGGCAAAACCAGTCTTGGGTTGCCTGTGTTCTGGTTCAGAGAGGACCTGGCTTGGCAGTTTAGGCCGGACTGCTCCTATTAGAGCAGGGTCAAGAATACTTTGCATATAGCTGGGTCTAATCTAAGGTGGCGTGGTGGGCAAAAGAATGATCGGTTGGAAAGCTCCTCAAGCGATTGCCAGTGGTTAGAATTATTGCAAGTATTTCTCCCATCACCTTTTGTGTGTTTACGGTAATCAAGGAGATCAACGTCTATTCCTTTTGGAGGAAGACACTTAGGGCCGTGGTGGCGGCACCAAATACTCTGTTGAGCTGATGGAGTCCCACCCGCTGTATTTAGATGTGGGCTGGGTGAGCGGCACACCTCCTTCAACGCAGCGGACTCCTATGATGGCTAACCGCACTTGGTCACTGTCAGGCTGGATGGTTTGCGCCGAGTCTATTTAGACTTCCCAGTTGTGCTGGCGTTGTTGTCCTAGCAACGGAGATTCGTGATGGAGTGAGTCCGTCATGGGAAGCATTCAACATTGTACTATTCCAGTGGCTGTAGGATGGATGCTAGCTTCACACACCTGATGTGTTTATGGTAATTTTTGTCACCTGCATACCTCCAAGCGTCACCTGGAGGCACAGAGGACGGGCGGTGGTACTCCTAACCCCACCGTACCACTACATCCCCGGGAGGAGAAGATCCGGCAGATCCTGAAGGCCTGACAGGAATCCCTGGTGGAGTGGAAACTGGTAAGTAATACTTTTTAAGCAATCAATCAATCAATCAATCAGGTTTGGTAGAGCACAGCTACTCACCCCTGAGGGACTCAAGGCACTAGGGGGAAGAGGGTGGCTCTGTTGAGTGCTAGGGTCATCCGAAAAGGCAGGTCTTGAGGTCCTTCCTGAACTGGGACAGTGTGGGGGCTTGCCAGAGGTGGTGACAGAGTTTGTTCCAGGCTTTGACTGCAATTTAGAAGGACTTTCCTCCCGTTCTGGGCTTGCTGATACAAGGGCTGGAGGCCAGAGAGAGCTGGGCTGATCGAAGGTGTCATTTGGGTGCGTGGAAGCAGAGGCGGCTGTTCAGGTATGCGGGTCCGGTGTTGTGAAGGGCCTTGTATGCTTGGGGAAGGAGTTTGAAGGTCCAGTCTGCTGCTGATGAGTGCATGCATGACAGTTTTCTGGTTTTGGTTGGGATCCATCTGAAAGTCCTTCGAAGCATACAGAGGGTGCTAAAGCAGGCTGAGGAGATGGTATTGATCTGGTGGTTCGTTGTGAGTGATGAGTCTAGTATGATGCCGAGGTTTCGTGCATGGTCCATTGGGGTTGGGAGATTTCCGAGGGCGGAGGACCACCAGAAGTCATTCCATGTGGGTGGAGTGGTGCCACGGATGAGGACTTATGTATTTTCCGAGGTGAGTTTCAGGCAGCTTTTATTCATCCAGGTGGTGACAGCGTTCATCCCTTCCTGCAAGTTGTGTCTGGTGATGTTGGGTACGTTGGTGAGGGAGAGGATCAGCTGTGAGTTGTTGGTGTAGGAGATGATGTTGAGCCCATGGTTCCTGATGATTGTTACGAGGGGAGCCATGTAGACGTTAAAAAGGGTGGGTTTGATGGAGGAGCCCTGGGGCACTCCTCGTTTGGTCTCTGTTGGTTCAGAGAGGTAGGGAGGGAGTCTGACCCACTGAGTTCTGCCGGTGAGGAAGGAGCTTATCCAGTGCAGGGCCTTGCCGCGGATGCCAGCGTCATGGAGTCTGGTGGCTAGGGTGCGGTGGGAGATGGTGTTGAATGCAGTCGAGAGGTCCAGCAGGATGAGCGCTGCCATTTCGCCCTGGTCGAGGAGGAAATAGATGTCGTCTTTGGTGGCAAGTAGGGTGGTTTCAGTCATGCGGTTGCTTCGAACTCTGGATTGGGAGATGTCCAGGAGGTTGTTCGGTTCAATGAAGTTTGTTAGCTGGGTGTTGACGGCCTTTTCGATGACCTTGGCTATGAAGGGAAGCAGGGACGATGGGCCTGAAGTTCTTGAAATCTATTGGGTCCACTGAGGGTTTCTTCAGGGGAGGGTTGACTTAGGAGTGTGACCAGTCGTCGGGGAAAGTGGCGTTCTCAAATGAGCAGTTGATAATTTGACGTAGTTCGGGTGCGATTGCCAGGGCGACTTTCTGGAAGATGTCTTGTGGGCAGAGATTTGAGGGTGCTTCGGAGTAGGTGCTTTTCATGGTCTTCAAAGTGTTTTCTGTCATGAGCGGGATCCATTTGAGCAGGGTCTGTTGGGTGGCATCGCATGAGGGGGGAGCTGGAGCAGTGAGGTGGTCTTGGTTGTCGAAGTTGTCATAGATCATCTTGATCTCGGGGTGGAAGTTGCTGAGTCTGTTGCAGAGGTCTTGGGAGGGTGGAACGTCTGTTATTTCGCTGCAAGATTTTGCAAATTTGCTAATTCCTTGATGATATAGAAGAGCTCTTTGGTGTTGTGTGCCTTGGTGAAGATTCTGTCTTGCGGATTTGATGAGTTGTTGGTGTGTGGTGGTGGCAGCTCTGTAGACAGCACGCGTCTCCAGGGATAGTTGTTCTCAATGTCTTTTTGAGTCATCTGCAGGAGCGTCTGGATTCTTGGAGTGCAGGGGTGAACCAGCTTGCTTTCTTGCTGTGTCTTGTGGTGGCTTTCTTGGTGGGGGCCGAGTGTGATGGCACAGTTCGTGATGTAGTGGTGGGGGTTGTGTGCTGCGGTGTTTGTATCTGAGGTGGTAGGTGGTGGGGCAGAGGTGAATGGTCTTCATTAATTTTGTTCCAGCTTATGCGGGGGACGCGGTAGGCGTGCTTGTGTACAGGTTTTCTTTAAGGAGAAGTGGATGCAGTGGTGATCTGTCCAGAGAAGTTCTGTGCTGTGGCTGTAGGAAACTGTTTTCTTTCTGTGAAGACGGGGTCGAATGTGTGTCCCTCTGTGTGCGTGGTGGCGGTAACTAGTTTTTTCAGTCCTATGTTAGTGGGATTCTTTAGGAGGGAGGCGGTGTTTGAGTCATCGTGGTTGTTCAGGTGGAAGTTTAGGTGTTCAAAAAGGATGTTTACCATATAATCCATCACCTGCTGCACATTGCAACTCAAAAACTGTTTATAGCTCAAAAGGATAAAAAGTTACTAAAATAATGTGTCAACAAGTGTTCCTGTGCAGTGGAAATCCCTTTGCAAAGGTTTCTTTTTTTTTTTACAGAGTTTTATATAATGCGAATTTGACCCGAAGGTATCGGGTATCAGAGCGCTTTACATAGCACCAGTTGCGTTACATGAGGACACATTAATTTTTGTTAGGCACGGGGAGATTAAGTGATTTGCCCAGAATTATAGGATGTTGCGCATCCTTGCCGAGACTCAAACTCAGTTCCCCAGATTTGAGGTCGACCGCCCTAACCATCAGGCCAACTCCTCTCTTTCACTTCTACAGTAGCATGAGTGACAAACAACAAGGCAGGCCCTGCCTAAAAACATCACAATCTACTGACTCGCACCCGTACCATCCACCAAATGGCGAAGTTCAGGAAGGACTAATTCACAACCCCTTGCTTAGAGGTCATTCTGGATTTTCTGAGAGTAGCCCTGTCTCCACACTCCCTCTCTTCAGTGTCTGGGTCTCCACCCCCAGCCGCAGGAATGGAAGCAGTCTATTATACTGCCACTGCCTGGGGAGCTGTATACACAGTGGGTAGTTCCTTATCAGGGGCTTCGGGTGCAGCCCTGCCTCCTGTCAGCTGCCACTTCCTGCCCCTGCCCTCTGCCAACAATTCCTGAATATTGAGCCTGGCTGTGCCTTTCATGTGTTCATGAACCCTGCTAGGGCACAGGTCAGCCCTCTCGGCTTTGCCTCCAGGCTTCTGATGAGACAAGGAGGAGGGGGATAAAGGTGGCAGTGGCACGATCCAGTGTTCACTCGGTAGATGGATGTCTGGATTGCACATGTGAGGGGAGTAGTTGAAATACAATCCCCTAACACAGGCACAATCCTTTTTATTTTGCAGACATGCTGCTCATGCCTCAGGCAGCACACTATGGGGGATATTACCAACAACTAGCGATATTTATCGCTAAATGGGCTTACCAATTTTTTTTTTTATCGCCAAGCATCGCCGGATATTATCGCAGAGAACATGCTGTTAGCAACGTTTATCCCTAAAACGATAAAATATCAGGCGATAGCGGCGAAATGCGTGAATATCGCTGAGAATACAGCGATATTCACGCATTAACGCCAATAGGGTCTTAGCCATAATATCCCCCTCCCATTGGATATAATGGCTAAGAACTGGTCTGAGCAGGCGTTAGCTTTTGGAGATATTCACGCTTAGCGTGAATATTTCCATCGCTACGCCTGCCTTGCTAATAGGCGATAGCGTCGTTATCGACTGCTTTCAGTCGCTAACAGGTTGGGTACGCCCACTTTGCATTTCATTAGCGATAAATAGCGCTGACATGCAAAGCCTGCCCCAAACCGCTCGCTATCACCTAAAAGCTGTCGCTAACTGATGTTAGCGACAGCTTGCTAAAGCGGCGATAATTTCATAATTTCATTTCATTAATATGCCTCCTGAGGTGCTAAGATGGGGCTGTTAGGGCACACATCAGTGCATCCCTGAGGCCACTGAAGAGACACGCAGAGCCACAGAGCAGCAGGTGCAGGATCCCCCAGCACTGGCCCAGCTTCTGTTAGACCTGTGATTCTAGTCCTATCAAGAAGCTAGAGAGGGGCTGGGGTGGTGGTCTCCTCTTTTTAATCCTGCCCCTGCTGCTGTTTGGCTCCTCGTTGGGAATCATGCCTTGCTGGGTGATGTCCAGAGCCAGATCCCTTCTCTGGGTAGACCATGGAGTCTCCCAGATGCCAGCAGAGGTAATCACACATGGGTAGTTTCTCTGCGTGTGAGTGAGCGTGTGTTTGAGAGTGATTGACAGTGAATGAGATAGAGAGAACGTGAGTGTATGTAGTGCATGTTTCTGTTTTGGAGAGTGTCAATGAGAGTGAAAGTGGGTAAGAATCAGTGAGTGAGCATGAATAAGTGTAAGTGAGTAAGAATCAGTGAGTGAGCATGAGCAAGTGAAAGTGAGTAAGAATCAGTGAGTGAGCATGAGCAAGTGAAAGTGAGTAAGAATCAGTGAGTGAGCATGAATAAGTGAAAGTGGGTAAGAATCAGTGAGGAGCATGAATAAGTGAAAGTGGGTAAGAATCAGTGAGTGAGCATGAATAAGTGAAAGTGGGTAAGAATCAGTGAGTGAGCATGAATAAGTGTAAGTGAGTAAGAATCAGTGAGTGAGCATGAGCAAGTGAAAGTGAGTAAGAATCAGTGAGTGAGCATGAATAAGTGAAAGTGGGTAAGAATCAGTGAGGAGCATGAATAAGTGAAAGTGGGTAAGAATCAGTGAGTGAGCATGAATAAGTGAAAGTGGGTAAGAATCAGTGAGGAGCATGAATAAGTGAAAGTGGGTAAGAATCAGTGAGGAGCATGAATAAGTGAAAGTGAGTAAGAATCAGTGAGTGAGCATGAACAAGTGAAAGTGAGTAAGAATCAGTGAGTGAGCATGAATAAGTGAAAGTGGGTAAGAATCAGTGAGGAGCATGAATAAGTGAAAGTGAGTAAGAATCAGTGAGTGAGCATGAATAAGTGAAAGTGAGTAAGAATCAGTGAGTGAGCATGAGCAAGTGAAAGTGAGTAAGAATCAGTGAGTGAGCATGAATAAGTGAAAGTGGGTAAGAATCAGTGAGGAGCATGAATAAGTGAAAGTGGGTAAGAATCAGTGAGTGAGCATGAATAAGTGAAAGTGGGTAAGAATCAGTGAGGAGCATGAATAAGTGAAAGTGGGTAAGAATCAGTGAGGAGCATGAATAAGTGAAAGTGAGTAAGAATCAGTGAGTGAGCATGAACAAGTGAAAGTGGGTAAGAATCAGTGAGGAGCATGAATAAGTGAAAGTGAGTAAGAATCAGTGAGTGAGCATGAATAAGTGAAAGTGAGTAAGAATCAGTGAGTGAGCATGAGCAAGTGAAAGTGAGTAAGAATCAGTGAGTGAGCATGAATAAGTGAAAGTGGGTAAGAATCAGTGAGGAGCATGAATAAGTGAAAGTGGGTAAGAATCAGTGAGTGAGCATGAATAAGTGAAAGTGGGTAAGAATCAGTGAGGAGCATGAATAAGTGAAAGTGGGTAAGAATCAGTGAGGAGCATGAATAAGTGAAAGTGAGTAAGAATCAGTGAGTGAGCATGAACAAGTGAAAGTGAGTAAGAATCAGTGAGTGAGCATGAATAAGTGAAAGTGGGTAAGAATCAGTGAGGAGCATGAATAAGTGAAAGTGAGTAAGAATCAGTGAGTGAGCATGAACAAGTGAAAGTGAGTAAGAATCAGTGAGTGAGCATGAATAAGTGAAAGTGGGTAAGAATCAGTGAGGAGCATGAATAAGTGAAAGTGAGTAAGAATCAGTGAGTGAGCATGAATAAGTGAAAGTGAGTAAGAGTTGGTGAGTGACCATGAATAAGTGAAAGTGAGTACTTGGCAGTCAGTGAAGGAATATTAAGGAATTAGAAGTTAATGAGGGGAGATTTTGAGAGGGGTGGAAGTGAGGCAGAGGTGTAGCTCTCAGTGGTGCACCAGGGGCAGTTGTGCCAGGGCCCAAAGGCCTGAGGGGTCCACTGAATCCTATTTAGTAAAGCAGAGTGCCTGTAGAACAGGACCTGTGAGTGCCAGTCAGCGAGTGTGAAAGGGTTAGGGTGTATAAGTGTGTTTGTGAGTGAAAGTGAAAACCAGCAAGCATAATCGTGCAAGAGTGACAGTGAGTTTGAGTGAGAGTGCGAGAGAGTGAGTGAGAGGGAAAGAAAGTGAGTGAGATTGTGAGTTTGTTACCATGGTTTTGTGAGCCTGCAGGTGGGCAAGGCCTACTCCAGATTTTTTTTGGCTTATGGGACCATCCAAGTTTCGCCTGCTGCTGGGGTGCAATTGGATGTCATTCTTGGCTTAAGGGAGGGCGTCCCTGGCAGAATGCAGGCACTGAAAACATGAAATAAATTCTTTGCATTGTGCACACATGGAACATGCTCCCACTGGCACATGGGAGGTAATTGTTGGCATTGGGGCACCTGTGGCATAATACTGACAATGGCACATTTTAGGTAATTCTTAGCATAATGGACAAAATACATATACTGAAATCCTAGAAATAATACTCTGCATATGGGACACCTGCAGCAAAATGCTGCTGCTGGCGTATTTGAGGTAATTGTTGGACTCAAGGATTGCAGCTGTGCCATATCTGGACTGGGGGTTCGGGTTGGGGGAAGGGAACCAAAATAAACTGCTGGCTACGACAGTTTTTGACATATGGGCCACCCATGCTATTAGAGAAGTATCAATGGAAGAATTCACACACAGCTGTATTATATGTAATCCTTGTCATAACAGGGCGTACCCATTACAAAATGCTGGCTGTGGCACACTGGGGGTAATTCTTAATATATAGGGAGCATTTAAGGCAAATTCTGAAAAAATGGAGTGAACTTGAGGCAAATATTATGCCCCACCACAGTCAAAGACGACCAGCCACCACAATACACCCTCCATCCTCTGCCATGTACAACCAGGGTCATCCAAAATGGATCCCACTAATCCCAAACAGACTTGATTCACAACCGGAGCCTCACCGTCATGTATGTGCCACACACGCACTCGACACTCGCACGGAATTTCAGTGCAAGGATTTGGAAGTGGAACTTTTATGCGAGTGGGGCCGGTGGGCTGCACTCTTTGCTGACACGGAAAAAAGGTCTGTTCAGGACTATTACTTTATAAAAATAGGTAGGCTCTCTCCACAAATATAGGACATTACGATGCAAACAATTACAACCCATGCTTTTACAACGCAGTTTTTACATTGCAACTACCATCGCAGGATTTTACAACGCATGCCATTACAGCGTATTTTTTTAAAACTACCATTACAACGCATTCCATTACAACGCATACCATTACAATGCATACCATTACAACTCAGAATACTTTTAAGGCAACAGTAGGGTAAGTGTTGGATAGTGTAGGGTTAAAAATTATTATCCCCACTCCAGTGAGTGCAACAGTAAGGTAGGTGTTGGATAGTGTAGGGGAATAAATGACTATTCCCATGTACCCCAAAACTCATACCCACCCTAAAACTAAAAAATCTCCATTACTTAACTTATAATGCGTTGTTATGGCATGCATTGTAATGGTAAGCTTTGTAATGACATGTGTTGTAGAGACATGCGTTGTTATGGCACGCGTTGTAATGGCATGCGATGTAAAGGCAGTTGCGTTGTAACAGTTGCATTGTAAAGGTAGTGCGTTGTAATGACTGCGTTGTTATGGATGTTTCCCTGTCACTACTGCTTCGTGTCAACTACCCAGGACATATACAGCATGTCAACAAAAGAGGACACGCTTGATGCACCGCTGGAGGTCGCAGAACTAGGTATGGACCTTGAAATTACCATGGACAGGCCCAGGCCGCAACACACATACTTGATTAGTGTGTTACTTGGGTCAGTACAAAGTCAAGATAACAGTTTCACATGTTGTTGTGTCACTCTGAACAAGGGTGCACACCCATATACCATGCAGGGACATTTCTATCCCAAATCAACCCTTACCAGAAATGTCGCCATGGGACTCAGGACGTCTTCAATATTTTTTCCAAGCACATTTATACATATCAAGTAAATAAAAGGGTTCCTCCACCACCCCAATGTTTACAGCAAGCACTTGCAAATGCAATAGTTATAACTTGCATTGCTGGTTATAAGCCAGACATATTGTTTTTGCAATGCTTGATTGCTATTGTCTTCAACATGTGCATTTCAAGAATGTGTTGGTTCCCAGTCGGCCCTGCTTGGAATACGACTCTTTTCCAGCTTGAAAAGCAAAATATATTTGTCTTAACAGCGTGCTTCATCCTTCCCTAATAAGTATTGCCCACCATGTCAGAGTAGCGTTGCACCTATCCAGTGGAGCATCATCCATTCTTTTAACAACAGGTCTTAACTGCTCCTTCGTGGAGGTGTGAAAAATGAGATCTTAGTCCTGTACCTAGCACATGCCAGGATGTGTGACCCTGGCCATGTTTACGGATTCTTAACCAAGAATCTCGTAGTCTGGTTTGTGGGATGTACGACGGTACAACGCGTGCTTTTACAAAGCGTACCCTTACGACGCAGGTTTTTCAACGCAAGTCGTTACAACGACTTGCGTTGGGGGGCGCTGGATAGTGAATAGTTTAATTTACTATTCCAACTCCAGTCCCCGTGGATAGTAGGGAAGGTGTTGGATAATAAATTAAACTATTACCTATCCTAGAGCGCCCTCCAGCGAAAGTCGTTGTAATGACTTTCGTTGTTAAACCTGCGTCGTAACGGTACTTCGTTGTAAAAGTTCAGTTGTAAAGGACGTTCCCCGGTTTGGCAGGTGTCCATCGACCAGCATCCGGCACTAGTGTAGCTTGTGCCTACTTCCGTCTCAGGGGTACACTTGAGGATTGTTGGATCTACCCTGCCCTGATAAAGGAGTGGACACCATTATTTTTGGGGGATTCCACCAGTCACTGGCACTATTGGAGCATTGATTGCAATACCCCTGACAAGGCATTTGAGTGCTTTGCGGTGAGTAGCACCCTTCTCCAGAATCCAAGAAACCAGAGACCTGTCTTTTTAGGTTTCTCCTACGCAGCGCGCATGCGCTGCCTAGGAGGGCCACACTCGTGCTTGTGGCGGCATCCATCTTGCGGGAGCGAGCAGCGGCACGCCACAAGCATGAGTGCAGTGCTTGAAAATGAGCAGACTGCTCTCCCAAGCACGCGCGTGCACCACTCGTGGGCTCACCTCCTGCTCCCCCTCTCTCTCACGCGCAGACCACTTTGAGGACATGATGGATGAAAGGATATGTTGAAGTCGGTTGCTTTAGGTAAATCGCCCCACTTTTATTTTACCTGCTTATTGTTGTGAACATTGGGCAATCTGTCAACTTCCCTTATATTCATAGTAGCGTTGTTTCTGTTCGGAAAAATACCCTGTGTTCACACACTGACTTATTTGGGAAAAACAGGTCGTACACAAAACGCATGATACAAATAAGTTAATCGCTGCCTACAGTTCTGTTTACCTTCAAATACCTGGCTCATTGAGCACCACAGACAAGATTAGTAAAGCGTTCCCATAATTGTATCTTGTGCCTTTAGGCGCAGTGCAGTATTAATCTGCTCTTGATGAATGGGGCAAAACATAGACATTGTGTATAATTAGGGGCTGATTCTGATGTCGGACCGGTCAGGAGCCGTAACCGACCAACCTGCTGTCGTCGGTTACGGCCCTGCAACTCGTATACTCCACAATGGGAGCATGCATTCCGAGCGGAATGCATGCTTGCATTCTGAAAAACAAGGGTGCGGTTCATCCCAGCACCCTGTGGCCAGAACCCCAAAGTGCCTGCCACCGGGTGCAGAGATGCACAGAGGGGCACCAAAGGTGTCCACAGGCTGCCATTCGGCAGCCTTGCACCCATGGGGGCCCTTCTGCGGGCCCCCCGAAGACAGTTTCCGACTGCCTTTTCAAGCCGGAAAGACCGGCACGAAAAGGCAGTGAAAAACTGCCATCGTACTCCCTTGGTCGTAAAGAGGCAGCCGGGGGAGTCCTGAAAGTTTTCCAGATGGCTGATGGGCTCTCCGAGCCTGTTGTCAGCCATCTGGAAATTCGAGTCGTATTCCTTTCCGACCGAGCCCAACGGAATGGCTCGGTCAGAAAGGAATCCGGTTGACACATTCTGATTCGGTCCAAAGGGCTGCAACCATCGTTCGGAGCCCTTCTGGCCGAAATCGGAATTGGCCCCTCAATGTTTAAAATGAAACCTAGTCTTTTGTCACTTCTAATTTATGGTACATTCGTGTAAAAAGCTCTTACCACCCTTTGTCTGGGTCGCAACGCACTATATCAAGAAGCTAGACAGATAAATTAAACAAATTGGACATTCCTGGATGTACGTGACTCTTTTATTCATTTCACTTTTTAGTGTTGGAGTATACACATATTAATAACATGAAAACGATAGAGGAACACATCCTTTATCTGAACACGTTGGCTCTTAAGCATTTGTTTAGTG
Organism: Lissotriton helveticus; assembly: GCF_964261635.1. Classification (NCBI taxonomy): domain Eukaryota; kingdom Metazoa; phylum Chordata; class Amphibia; order Caudata; family Salamandridae; genus Lissotriton; species Lissotriton helveticus. The sequence continues at coordinate 1,188,478,236 of NC_136072.1, read as the reverse complement.
CAACGTTCTCCTGCCAGTTTTCGTTATCTTTTGTGAATGACTCAAGTAATATGTGATGCAGTGGCATTTTCTGCATAAATCCATTTTGCTCATAATCCATTTTATCCTACATAAGTTGCAGATTTTAAATACATATTTCTACCTAAAACGGATTAAAAACGTGGCGACCCAGGGTCTCAGGGACGGCACTGGGGCCTCAATTTCAGCCCCGAGGGAACTGGCGGATAGTTTCGCTCACTACTTTGCGGCCCAGTATGCGCCACAGGATTATCTTCCTGTGCCGGACGTTGACAAATTCATAGCTGACCCCCCACCCCGCGCGCTCCCAGACGACGTACGAGAATGTCTTGAGGCTCCGTTATCGGCTGAGGAATTGGGCACCGCCCTTGGGGAGCTCAATACCGGTAAAGCCCCAGGGCCTAATGGGTTTCCGAGTGAGTTCTTCAAAATAAATCACCTCCAGTTAGGATTACACTACAAGGCTGCCCTAGAGGCGGCGAGAGAAGATGGCCTTCTACCGACAGACTGGAGGCATGCAGAAATCGTGGTGTTCTGCAAACCTGGACGACCCCCGGACCGGCACGAGTCTTATCGACCAATTTCCCTCTTAAACATCGAGGCTAAAATCTTGGCCAAGGCGCTTGCGAATCGACTCCTCCCATATATTACGGAACTGATCAACCCAGATCAGAGCGGATTCATGCCTCATAGAGCGACGAGGCACAACATCAGACGCGCACATGTGGCGGCGGAGGCGATGGGTAGGACCGGGGACCAGGAGGCGCTGCTACTGGCTGATATTGACAAGGCCTTCGACTCCCTGAGTTGGACTTATCTGTTCGCGCTCCTCTCACGTCTAAATTTAAGGCCACGTTTTATGTCATATCTACGGCTGCTATACACTGATCTGACGGCTTCGGTGAGAGTGGCGGGAGCGGCTTCGGCGGCCTTCCCAATAGGGCGGGGCACCCGACAGGGATGCCCCCTCTCGCCATACCTATTTGCTCTTGCTATGGAGCCATTGGCCGTCTGGGTTCGGATGGATGCGCAGCTGCGGATCTTCGAATGGGAGGCAGGCCCTTCGGACAGAATCGCATTATATGCGGATGATGTTCTGTTCTTCTTTACAAATGTGAACCGGTCCGGGCCTCGGGTTCTAGAGATAATGCGAATTTTCGGAGAGGTGTCTGGATTGTACCTCAACCCACGGAAGTCCACGCTTTGGATGCTGGGCGACCACGCCGGGATTGAGAGTTGGGCATCGACACTGCAGACTGCAGCTGGAGGTCTCAAATATCTGGGGGTGTTCTTGACGACCTCGCCGATAATTGCTTGGGAACGTAATATTGTCCCGGTGTGGGATAAGGTGCAACAGGAGATGAAGTGTTGGTCCCTCTGTGGGTAGCTGTGCGCCTTATAAATACTATAAAATAAATAAATAAATAGTATGCCCCTCAACATCTACGGCAGGTCAGCTATTTTTAAGATGGTCGCCCTTCCCCGCATGTTGTACCAACTACAGAATCACCCATACCCAATTCCGTCGCAATGGTTTCGACGGGTCAACTCAGCTCTAGGCCACTTTTTATGGGCAGGGGGCGTGGTGCGAGTGGCCCTGCGTACCTGTTTTTTGTCCACGTATTGTGGAGGATTGGCGACGTCAGACATGTTGTCCTATTATCAAGCATCCCATATCGTAGTCTTGAATGAATGGTGGTACAGTGACAGGGGAGACCCAGCATACGCTCTTGAGAGGTACCTGATGGAACCGGACTCACTGCACACTATTTTATACTCTGCACGGCTGAGAAAGGGGCTGCCTAGAGCGACCCAGGAGGTCTTCCAGCTCTGGCGACAGTCGCTGCGTCGCATGGGATAGTGGGGGAGACTAACAGCGGAGACCCCACTTTGGCATAATGGGCAGCTGCCGGCATTGGCATCGTTGCAGGGCTTCAGAGGCTGGGACTCAATAGGAATTTCCACATTAGGCCATGTCCTGCAGGGCACAACACTTAAATCCTTTCAAGACCTTAGTGAGGAATTCTGTATGCCCCGCACGCAGTTCTTTAGGTATCTACAGTTTCGACATGCCCTTATACCCGCTCTGGAGGGGTTGACCACTTTGCCCGAATTCAGCCCGATAGAGGCGAAGGTGTTAATGGGGGACCTGGGGGACAAGAAAATATCCTGTATATATCAAACACTAGTTACACACTGCTCTTCCAATCTATAGACACTACGAGACCACTGGGTGAGAGATGTGGGGGTGCTGGAGGAAGAGGATTGGAGAGAAGCCCTTGAGTCCCCCACAGGAGCGGCTATCGCCATGCGCCTGCGCCTGATACAGTTTAAGTACTTACACCGCGCTTACTATACTAGGGAGAGATTGTGGAGGGCGGGCCTGATTGAGTCTCCGGCGTGTCTGAGATGTAGCCATGACATGGGGGATTTCCTACATACAGTGTGGGACTGTGATGGCTTGGTGAGATTTTGGACCGGGGTGTGGGACTGTCTGTCGGAGGTGCTGGGGTGGGACCTCCCTTGTACCCCAAAATTGGGCTTACTTCATGTTCTTGAAGGGGTGGGGGCCAACATTTACAAGAGACACCTACTCCTGCTGGGCCTTACGGTAGAAAAGAGGGATGTGGCTCAGGCATGGAAGGACCCCAGAGCTCCCAAAGTGGTAGTGTGGAAAAAAGGCCTTGATTTTTGCATGGGATTGGAGCGTCCAATATTCGAAGCCAGAGGCTGTCCCAAGAAACACTATAAAATATGGAAAAGATGGGCGTACTACAGGGGTCTGTGGCTGGAACCCCCGGCACCGATAAGAGATATGGAGGGGCGGGTGTGATGGGCACATGGGGCGATGTTATCCACACTGTCGTATATGTGAACAACTTCTGCAGTACCGGAGAGACGCAGTGCAGGGGGTGGGAAGGGAGGGGGTGGGCCAGGGAGGTTGGGAACAGGGGGTGGGGGGTTTGTGGGCATGTTTCTACTGTTAACTGAATCGTTGATTATGATGTATCGTACTTACTGCAGTTCCTCCGGGGTACGGAGTGCTGTGTCTTTTCTGCGATTTATCGATAAAAAGAGTTTTAAAAAAAAACGTGGCGACCTGTCGCAGCGGAAATGGGTTCACTAGTCACCTTTCAGTTGCTTATTAACTGCATTTCGGTGTTCAACTGGTACTAGTGACCGTCCTGTCGCTTTCAGAAGTGGTCGCTCCCTACGCCCACAGCCATCACGTGGTATCGTTACTCACGCTCTGAACCTGAGCTGCTGCTTATTATCTGCCGGCTCCTAGATTGATTATCGCTATAGCGCGATAACCATTGTTGAACTCAGAATCATTTGTAGCGCTTTTGGGGGTTTGTAGCACTGTGCTCGGAATCGCGCATTTACAGCTGTAGCGCTATTTGTGCAGCGTTGTTTAAAAGAGCATTGCCTGTATTTTAAAGCGATAGTGGTCGCACTCGCCAGACACATTGTCCCAGCCATTGTTTGACTCTGTGCCCCAGCCTATCTCCACTTTCGATTCTCGCAGCCATTTTACTTGTTGTTGTGCCAGGGATCCCGTCCTCCACAGCCCGCCCCGCCTCCCAGCTGACCCTCCCTTGCCCCTCCCCTCCCACTATCCATATATGACAGATGCTCTTGCGCGCAGCGTTCACGCGCAGCGGGCGCGCCCCATGCGCGCCGAAGGTGCGCCATAGGTAAGCCCGTCTGCGCCCGTCCGCGCCTGGACCGCGCCCAGCGCCAGACCCCCTGTCCCCCGCAGACCGCACTCCTCCCGCATAACGTATGACGCCACCACCCTCTTAGCCCTTAACCCCCGACGCACACCACAATGCTACGAAGCTGCCCCAGGACGTACCCACGGTCCCTTCGCCTGTCACTCCTGCAAGTTTGCCTGCATCAAGACCCACACCAAATCCACGACCTCCAAAAACAGCTCCGACTCTAACCACCTAAAATGCATCCTGCTAAACACCCGCTCGATCCACAAACACGCCACAGAACTCTGGGACCTACTCGACACTGCATCACCGGACATCGCCTTCCTTACAGAAACCTGGATGAACGCATCATCAGCACCCGACATCGCCATAGCCATCCCGGACGCGTACAAGATCATCCGAAAGGACCGCATCAAACAAACAGGAGGAGGCATCGCCATCGTCCATAAGAACACCATCCGAATCACGACCAGCTCCGACGATAACCTCGCGACCGCCGAACACCTTCACTTCCAGATCCACACTGACCCCAGGACCACACTTAGAGGCACCCTCATCTACAGACCACCAGGAACCCGTAAACAATTCAGCGAAGACATCACTGACTTCATCAGCCCACATGCCCTCCCCTCCGAGAACTACATTCTACTAGGAGACTTCAATTTCCACCTAGAAAAGAAAAACGACTGCAACACCACCACCCTTCTGGACAACCTGGCCAATCTCGGATTCAAACAACTTGTTGACACCCCCACCCACAAAGCCGGACACACGCTCGACCCTATCTTCACCTCCAGCAAACACATCTCCTTCAATCATACCACAGCTCTCCATTGGACGGACCACAGCTGTGTTCACTTCAGCTACAAAACTACCAAGACTCACAACCCCCCACAACCTATTCCTCGAAGAAACTGGAACAAAATCACCACCGACCAACTCATCACATCACTCAACCAAAACCCTCCAGCCCTCGCATCGGACCCAAACGAAGCTGCCACCAAACTCAAACAATGGATCACTCACAGCGCTGACGAATTAGCACCCCTAAAAAACCACCAGATCAAACAAAGTAGCAAAAAAGCCCCCTGGTTCAACGATGACCTTAAGAATTCCAAGAAACTATGCCGTACTCTCGAAAAAACATGGAGAAAAAACCCAACCACTGACAACCTGACCACCCTCAAGGCAGCCACCCGCAAACACCACCAATTGATCCGATCCACCAAGAAATCAGCTTTCAAGGATTGACTCGACAACAACGCCCACAACAGCAAGGAACTATTCAACATCGTCAAAGAATTTACCAACCCCACCGCAGCCTCAAACGACATTACTCCCTCCCAAGACCTCTGCGACTCGTTATCCTCTTTCTTCTACAACAAAATCGCCGACATACATAACAGCTCTAAGAACATTTCGAAAGAACAGCCCACCTCACCCACCTCCAAACACAAACCGCTCCCTAACAACCTTAACGCCTGGAACCCAATCACCACTGAAGACACCATCTGCCTAATGAATTCCATCCATTCAGGTTCGCCAACCGACCCCTGTCCCCACCACATCTTCAACAAAGCAGACTCCATCATCGCACCCCATCTCCATGATGTTATCAACTGCTCCTTCAACTCCGCTACCTTCCCAGAAAGCTGGAAACACGCCGAACTCACTGCCCTCCTGAAGAAACCCACAGCTGACCCATCTGAACTTAAGAACTACCGCCCCATTTCCCTCCTCCCTTTCCCTGCCAAAGTCATTGAGAAAGCCGTCAATAGCCAGCTCGCCGCCTTCCTTGAATCCAACAACTCCCTCGACCCCTCACAGTCCGGCTTTCGAGCCAAACACAGCACCGAAACCGCCCTCATTGCAGCTACAGATGACATCCGAACGCTACTGGACAACGGAGAAACAGCTGTCCTCATCCTTCTCGACCTCTCCGCCGCCTTCGACACAGTCTGTCATAGCACCCTCATACAACGCCTCAGCAACGTCGGAATACAAGGAAAAGCCTTGGACTGGATCATCTCGTTCCTCGCCGGGAGAACCCAGAGAGTCCGCCTCCCCCCATTCAAAGCAGAGGCCACCGAAGTCATCTGCGGAGTCCCACAAGGATCATCACTCAGTCCCACCCTCTTCAACGTTTACATGAGTCCCCTTGCATCCATCGCGCGACAACACAACCTCAACATCATCTCCTACGCTGACGACACCCAGCTGATCCTTTCCCTCACCAAAGACCCTAACACCGCCAAAACCAATCTTCATGAAGCCATGAAAGAAGTAGCCGAATGGATGAAAAACAGCCGCCTAAAACTTAACTCAGACAAAACGGAAGTTCTCATCTTAGGATCTTCACCCTCTGCCTGGGACGACTCTTGGTGGCCATCTGACCTGGGCACAGCACCCATTCCCACAGACCACGCACGCAACCTGGGCTTCATCCTAGACTCCTCCCTATCGATGACCAGACAAGTTAACGCAGTTTCATCCTCTTGCTTCAACATACTCCGTATGCTCAAAAAAATCTTCCGTCGGATCCCCACCGAAACGAGAAAGACGGTCACCCACGCACTGGTCACTAGCCGACTGGACTATGGAAACACCCTCTACGCCGGAACCACAGCCAAATTACAGAAAAAACTCCAACGCATCCAAAATGCATCGGCCAGACTCATATTGGACATCCCCCGCCAAGCTCACATTACCGGCCACCTGAAAGACCTCCATTGGCTTCCCGTCAACAAGAGAATAACGTTCCGCCTCCTCACCCACACTCACAAGGCCCTCTACAAACTAGGACCCGAATGCCTCAACACACGACTGTCCTTCTACACACCCACCCGCCAACTAAGATCCTCCAACCAAGCGCTTGCCGAAGTTCCGCGCATCCACAGATCCACCATGGGAGGAAGATCCTTCTCCTACCTGGCGGCCAAGACCTGGTACTCTCTCCCCACTCACCTCCGCCTCACACAGAACCACATTTCCTTCAGAAAGGAACTTAAAACCTGGCTATTCGATAAATAATGCACCCCCTCCCACAAGCGCCTTGAGACCCTATGGGTGAGTAGTGCGCTATACAAATTTCTGAACTTGAACTTGAACTTAATCAGGTAAAACTTTGCCCAAATAGTGTTAACGTGTACAAATGGCAAAATAATGTAGTGAACCTGTCACAATTTGTACCATTCCGATACAGTCAACCTTCCACATAATTTGGCCTTACCCTGCCACTGAGCTCCAGTAGCCCTGCCTAAAGGGTACCCAGTCAGTGTAAACAGGATCAGTTATTACATAAGAATAAACATGAATTGTTCTCTCCCGACGGTTTGAAGAGAACGCGGTTTCTTGAGGGCCAATAAGATCGAATCTGCGAACAGTGTACCGGACAACACAAAACAACCTCCAATCAATCAATCAATCAGAGTACTTGTAAAGCACGCTACTTACCCGTGAGGGTCTCAAGGCGCTATGGGGAGGGGGAGGGGGTGCCGCTACTGCTCGAAGAGCCAGGTCTTGAGGAGTCTTCTGCAGGTGAGTAGGTCTTGGGTCTGCCGTATGTGGGTAGGGAGGGTGTTCCAGGTCTTGGCGGCGAGGTAGGAGCAGGATCTGCCGCCGGAGGTTGGTCGTTGGATGCGGGGGACAGTGGCGAGGGCGAGGCTGGCGGAGCGGAGCTGGCGGGTGGGGGTGTAGAAGTTGAGTCTGCTGTTCAGGTAGGCTGGTCCGGCGTTGTGGAGGGCTTTGTGTGCGATGTTGAACATATATATGTGGGTGTATGTATACATCACCTCTAATCTGCTGCTACTACGAAAAGGTAAATATTTGGCACAATTTTTGGCAGCATTATTTTGATCAATTTGAACTATTTTATTTGTTGCAATCTGATTGAAAATAAAGTGAAAGATGAGTACAATTTGTTTCATTTTATTTGTCCCCACATTTTATTTTATTGGTTTGTCAATACAGTATATTTCACAACCATTATTGCCACTGTATGATATGTACAGAAACAAAGGATGATATCCTTACAGATTTGAACATGCATTCCCCAACATCCCCCAGCTCCCTGGCTGCTCCTGTGGTGATGTTGTTAAACACTCAATATCTATTAATATAAAGCATCTGACATATGTTGCCCATCTCTTCAGTGCTGCACAAATATGTTACTGGATTTTCTATTTTCATGCCCGTAGTGTCAGTGCCTCCTTGGGGCATGGTTTGTCGGTACTTATTCTACCCATAGCGTCCCACTGCCCACAGCATGTCCATTACTAAGTTTGAAAAAAATAATGTTTTACGTATTGCTGTTGTGTCCCTCCATCTCCACCCCATCGCTTCGCAGTACTAATAACATCCACCTCCATGCTGCTAGGTTGTCCGACAGTCCTTCATCCCGTCCCCCAAGTTTCATTCTAACCTCTTCGGTCACTGCCCACTCAGACACATCCCGCAACCATTTGGCATATCTAGGTGGGTGGCCGTTCCTCCACTTAATGGTGATCTGCCTTTTAGCCAGCACCAGCCCAATCATCAAGAATCTGTGCCAAATGTTGAATTTGTTTGAAGGGGCTGGGATTAAGCACAGTAATATTTGTTGTGGGGTGCCTGTGACCTCCCATCCCGTTGCTACTTTCAATCTTTGCACAAATTCCCTCCAATCGCTAGGACCGCACAGCTCCACACTACATGCACAAAGTCTGCCTCCGGTGCACCACAACGCTGGCACCTATCTGACGGGGTGGGATAAATGACATGTAAGATTTTAGGAGAGAGGTATGCCTGGTGTTCATAATTATACTGTATGAGCTTAAAGCATGCATTTGAGCTCACTGTGCACGTCACCATGTGCACCCTGTACCAATCCCATCTACTGCATACTTTCGTCGCTGTTTGTCATCTCCTAGGGCCCTATATATTCGATCCTCAGTTTTTGCGCTGCATAACTAAATACCTATAAGGCCCCAAAGGCAAGACCTATTGGCTACGCCAATGCTTGTTTCCATGAACAGTGGAGCGATGCACCTCTCCTTCCCCGTGGCCTCACCCTCGGTGCAGTACAATATCTTATCCTATTCCTAAAATCTGCAACCTATATCATACAGGCGTAAATGCTCAGATTTAATACGTTTTCACACAGTGCAGCATTCAAGGGAGAAAGCACAGTGCAATGCCATATCCTAAAAGACTTGGCTGTTGATGGTGTTTCCCCTGCACTGGTATACAAACAGGCTGCCTTGTGCAGTGCACAGCTCTGATTGGTATGCAGAGGTGAGTGTGTGCTGTCTAACATAGTAGTTGTACTGGAAGCATCCCTGTTAGACCTGGCACCTTGGCGTGAGTCTCCCTTCCACTTTTTGCTGATGTGCCTCAGATGTTTTGCTGGTGTTCGATGCTCAGGGCACTGCGCCACGGCCAATCCGTGCCACAGTGCAAGTGCTCCCAATGTAAAGTATATGTGTAATTGATTTCCACGATTGGCTTATTTGGTTTACTATCAGTCCCCAGTAACGTGCACGAGGAGTGCCAGGGCTTGTAGATACAAATGCTGCCAGTGGGCCTGCAGCGCTGGTTGCGCCACCCACAGAAGCGGCCTAGTAAGACATGACTCCGCCATTGCAGACCCCGCGTACAGTTCCGGACTGTCACGCTGACTACGCAAGGGCCCACACTTGCCAGTCCCTGAACCTTCCCTAACCTCCATATCAGTCGCCCCTATGGTAGGCCTATGGGCAGGGTGCATTGAAGTGTAAGGTAGGACAAGCCTAGAGTGTGGCATGTCCTCATAGTGAATTACCGCCCTTTTCGTTCTTCACTATGGAAGGGCTACCGGTTCTCCTAGGCCAAGATGAGCTGTCGGAACTATTACACGCTATAGTCCCGGCAGACTCAGGGAACACGGTAGCATGTCGAGTTTAGTGTGCCTGAACTCAGAATAATAAAATACTTCCTTTAGTAAGGTTTATTTTAATATCCTGTGTTTGCAAATGCTACTTTTAGAAAGATAGCCTTTGCGCGCCTAACTATTTAGCCCGCCTCTGCCAGGATGTGTATCTGTTGTCTGGGTTTGTGTGAGTGACAGGGCTGGGAGATTCCCGGGGACAGTTGGGACCCCCAGGTGGTGAATAGGGTGCTTGCACCAGGATGGGTGGGCGGAGTAGTCCTTGACTCTGAGTAGGGTTGTGCTCCACCACCACAATGCTGGCTCCACCCCCCTGCGGAGCGTCTGATGTCCCTGCCCGCACTCTGAAAGAAGACGGCAGCTTCCTGTAAACAGAGTACTCCAGAACCGGGTTGAACAAGGCTCAGGCCCCCTGGCCTGCAAAGACAAAAGAATCTCAGTATAAATATAGGAGCTCCGCTTCTTACAAATCAGATCCAGTTTTGACCACGACGAACCTCTGCCTGACTAGAAGGACCAAGAGAAGCTGAAGGACGGAAACCGGTCTGAATCCTGTAAGACTGGCCTGCAGTGGTGCCTTGCTGAGAACGGAGAGGAAAGGACCAGAAAGGACTTTGTAGACCTGTGCCTGAAAAGATCTCCAAGGGCTTGATCGAGAGCTTGCCCCCTGAACGGAACCCCAGGACCATTGGGTTCTATCTGCTTGTGCCCGTCTGCTGTTGGGCCTTAGTTCTTATTCCCTCGCCGGAGTTGTGACTCGGGTGCCTTCGCCCCCTCCCAGGTCGTGACAGCTCGGAGCCTGGTCGCCCCGCCGTAGAGAGCCCGCTCATCCCTGAGTCGCTCTCCGCTTCAGTGCCGGGCCGCCTGCTCTCCTGTCACCTCGCCGCTAACGGAGCGCGTTGTGCACCTCTCATCTTCTCCCGCCGGAATCTGCACGGAGCGCATTCCATAGCCTCGGACGGTCTGTACGTCGTAACGTACCCGACTGTCTCGCTTTGCCCTCCTGCATACCAAGACCCGTGCCGCACCTCAAGAAAGGCCTCCCCGTACCGTGGTACCGGAAGCCTGGTGTTGCACCTGTCTGCCGTAGAACGTGACACCCCTCACAGATCCACGAGTACGACCCGGCGTGCTAAGAAGTAGTACGTCCCGCAGGCCTGAACGGCGCCTCGCCCCGTGAGCTGCATCGACCCCGGATCGCCGCAACCCTCCACAGTCCTGCTCCTCCACCTCGCACCTTGAGGGGGACCTGAGCCGGAGAGATCCTCTGGAGAACCGTCTGCCTCGTTCGGAGTCCGCCCTCACCAGCCGCGCCTGAAACGCCTCGGACTTCCACAAGCAAGGTACACTTGAACTCCGTCCCGAGTTCACATCGGACCCAGGGTCCGCAACGTTCATATTTCCCTGTCATCATACCTTGCTGAACAACGAACATTTAAGGACTAAATCTTGCCTATTATAATCTGGTGGCCTCAAATCGTTAAACGTTACATGGTCTTGTGATAATCCTGCTTGAATCTATCTTTTATATAAAGTATACGTATTTTTGATACAACTACACGACTGGTGTCCATTTGTGGTGGGTCAGTGGGTTTACTGTGTGTGATCATAAATGCTTAACTTACTATCGCCCTGAGGATTAGCCTGGTCTGCTCGCGCCACACTACCTAGAGGGTGAGCAGGGGTTATTCGAAGGAGTAGTTCCCTTGCCCTGACATGGAGCTGAGGGTCCCTGCTTGTCACAAGTGCATACCTGTGCCAACCAGAGACCTCCGGTTCCAACAATCACCTTCTAGTACACATTCTTGTGTCTAGACAACCACAGTAGGATCCCACACATTAGATGTGTGGTGTGTGTGCAGCACACATGCAGTTCCTTGGTTTTGTTTTTGTGCCAAATCAACACATTTTACTAGTGTGTGTCTGCTTGCAGAATACATTTATGTATGACACAAAGTTGAGTTTGGCTGTCTCAGTAGTCGAGCTTTGCATGAAATCCTAAAGAATGGTTGTGCACTTTTGTCCCCGTAATGCTCACTTGGTGCAGAGCGACGCTGTTTTTCCACTGAATAAAAAGGCACCTTTGAAGGGCCAAACATATTTTGTACTGAATAGTAAATAGCCTGTTCAGCATTGCATAACTTTATCTTGTGCTAGCGACAATGTGCAAATGTGTTTTATACTGTGCATTATTAATAGTGTGCAGGGCAATTAATTAATATTCAAATGTGCATGTATCTACTGACAGAAAGCTTATGTGGTTGCAACAAATGTGCAATGACGTCTTAAAGTGTGTTTTCCTGGTGTCGGCTAAGTAGGCCAGTATTAGGCCTCGACGCCATCTTGCCCAAAATAGATGCTACCTCAAGTTCATGCTTTGTTTATGTTTCTGCTGCATGTAGTCAAGCAAGATGTGGGTTTGTTTATGTCTGAACTACTGTGTTCTCATAAGTAGTCTCCAGTCCACTGTAACATTTGTCCAAGGACCTTCTTTTGCATGTGGGATTGCATTTATTCGCAGCGGTTCACTGTTGTTTATGGAACTCTGTAACTTGCTTGCTCTGCGTCCGGATGCTATGAGGTCAGATCTTATGAATCAATATTCATGTAGTGGGCAGTGCTAAGGTAGAAGGGTTTTGTGACATTGGTCAACTCTGTGGGCCCAATTCACAGAACTAACTTAAGACACAATCCTAAACTTACTACCATTTTGGTATTCACAGAAGGCACTTACTCATTTTGGTATTCACAGAAGTTAGGAGTCCTAAATGCCTTCTGTGAATACCGAAACTCTCAGTTTAGGAGTAGTAAAGTTAGGACTCCTAACTTTAGGACTCCTAAACTGAGAAAAATTACAGTTCTAATTGAGAAATTGGCTGTGTAAACCCTTAAATTTGGGGGTGAGCCAGAGAACTTTCTGTGGGAATCCTATCCCATAAGGCGGGAATAATTACAGGAGACTTGTCTAACTTGAAACGACGTTTATTCCTGAGGGGAGGATCCCATCCACATCCCAACAGCATCCTTAGGCAACTGCTGTCTCCTTTCACATCACAACACTCTCATCTCTGTCTTGACATGCTTGTCAATCCAGAGCTCACCTTCTCTTGCTGCCAGGGGGACCACACTGTCAGCAACTCAGATACCACACTTTCCCACGCTAACAGGGGTGCTGTCCAATTTCTTATTGCTTTTGCTGCACATTTGAGCCATGGCCTATTATTGATTTGGCCTGTTTTTCTGTATTGTTCTATTACTGAGAACCTTCATGGCACTGATTTTGTGCATTTGAATGAGATTTGCTGCATCTGCACGTTTCTGTTTTTGTATTGCACTCTTTTGAATTTTGTAATAAACCTGCATGATTTTTCTAAATTCCACTCTAGAACTCACTTTTTGAGTCGGTCCTTTCTCTATGGTACAAAAGGGGGTGGTGATGGACAGAGCATCTGAACCAATCAAACACTCACACCCAGTCAACAGATCTGGGTTTGATCCATCACCGTTCTTTAGCCCACTCTGCCACCCCAGTTCAGACATGGCCATATGCAAATCAGTCTGACCCTGTGCCTCATGGGTACAGTCCAGCCCGAACTGCCTAGCCATGCCTTCCCTGGACCGGAAACAAGCTTCCGAGGACCTTTCTCTATGACATTGCTTTTTTAAAATGGTGTTTTGTATCTTTTCTCTGGGACACATCGCTCCATGAAATTGAGGTTAACATCATACGTGATCCACCTCTCTGTGGCCGCGGTAACATGTATGGGTACGGCACGCCCACGCCAGGGCAAGGCCAGGGTAAATCTGTGTATGTGTTCTGAGGATCTGTCTTTGCAGCTCATGCCAGCTGCCTGACTTGCTCCTCTTCAGTGCTTTGGCTCCAGAGGAGGGGAAGGATACAGTAAATCATTAGTAGCCTGAAGTGAGAAAAGCCATGACCCCAAAGACCACTCTATGTGTATTTGAAAGCATTGGTAACAATAGCTCCTAGAGGCAGCTGCACTCTCAAGTTAGAAGCACTAAAAATATGAAATAGGAAGGAGTGCAGACGGTTTAAGGCTTGGGCTACAAGAAGGGGGAACTTCCTCCTGGAAGAAACAGTGGATCGTTCAAAAGGAACTCTGGGGGGGGTAGGGTACGCCTATAGGAATTGTTCCCAAGAAGGACAGCTGCCCTTCAAGGTGAGATATGCATGCATATGTTTTTGCAAAAAGTGGGTCATCAGAACCAGTTTGTGCAAGATTGTGTTTTGTTAGATGCACATACAACTATTTTTTTATTTCTCTGCCAAGATACAGAGGAACAGACCCTATGGAGCCGGTCTAAGACCCACCCCATAAGACACAGATCGGACTCCACTGCTAGGCGTTTACCCCCTTGCACAGGAATACACGCAAACCCAGACGCGTCTCGCCGTTGTCTGCCATAGTGAGGTACAGCTTGTGTGTAATGGCCTGTGGGATACAGGCTTTAAAGACCAAGGGGGCCAAATTACAATTGGTCAGGGACCTTGGGTAGTTACTAGTTTTAGACACAGTGGTCCCTAGACAGAGGAAGTGGACAAGGAGAGAGATGAAAATAGACGCAGAATCAGTACGAGATTTAAAGCCGTCCAGCCGGACAGGAATATTTTAATTTTCAAAGATTCAAATACTTAGGTAGAGGTCTTGAATGCAGGGTCTGCTTGAAGGCCAAGCCCCGCACCAGGACGTCGCACTGGGCATGGCCTACGGGCACGCCCAATGTCCTCTTAGGTAGAGGCCTTGAATGCAGGGTCTGCTAGAAGGCCAGGCCCGGCACCAGGAATCACTGACAGAATATCGACTCAAAGAATATCGACCTACAGAAACATCGACGCTGGAATATCGAAGGCAAGTATATCGACATCCTATCTACAACATGGTCAGTACAAAAAAATGTAAACTAAAATATCGATGTTAAAAATATCGTAATTAAAAATATCGTTTTTTCAGTTAAAAATAAATGTGTAAAATAAAGTAAATAATACTAATAATAAAATAAGCATAGTTAAAATATTTCATAATGTTTAAAATTAATAAATGATACATATATAATAATGAAACATTAATTAAACATACATAACATATATAATATATACTTACTTAATAATAACTTTTAATAATGATTTTATTTACTTATACATTATTTATAAATACTATAAATTACAAATACATCTACATACATAAAATAATAGCATAAATTAAAAGTTAATATTTATTTAATAAATTAAAAAATGTAATCTACCTTCAAAATATTTACAATTCATTAAATGCTACATTATCTAAAATAATACAAAAATTATTAAATAGATAAATAAATAAAACTACTATTTAAAGTCCCAAAAAAACTACAGTAATTAAAATATTAGATAGCATAGAAAGTAACATTACTATTCCCACTCCAAAAAATGCAACAGTAGGGAAAGCGTTGAATAGCATAGGGGTAAAAATTACTATTCCAACTCCAGAGAGTGCAACAGTAGGGAAAGCGTTGGATAGCGTAGGGGTAAAAATAACTATTCCCACTCCAAAGAGTGCAACAGTAGGGAAAGCGTTGGATAGCGGGAAGGTAAAAATTACTATTCCCACTCCAGAGAGTCCAACATTAGGGAAAGCGTTGGATATCGTAGGGGTAAAAATTACTATTCCCACTCCAGTGAGTGCAACAGTAGGGAAAGCATTGGATAGCGGGTGGGTAAAAATTACTATTCCAACTCCAGAGTGTGAAACAGTAATGAAAGCGTTTGATAGCGTAGGGGTAAAAATTACTATTCCAGCTCCAGAGAGTGCAACAGTAGAGAAAGCGTTGGATAGCGGGTGGGTAAAAATTACTATTCCCACTCCAGTGAGTGCAACAGTAGGGAAAGCGTTGGATAGCGTAGAGGTAAAAATTACTATTCCCACTCCAAAGAGTGCAACAGTAAGGAAAGCGTTGGATAGTGGGAAGGTAAACATTACTATTCCCACTCCAGAGAGTGCAACAGTAGGGAAAGTATTAGATAGCGTAGGGGTAAACATTACTATTCCCACTCCAGAGAGTGCAACAGTAGGGAAAGCGTTGGATAGCGGGAAGGTAAAAATTACTATTCCCACTCCAGAGAGTGCAACAGTAGGGAACTCGTTGGATAGCGTAGGGGTAAAAATTACTATTCCCACTTCAGTGAGTGCAACAGTAGGGATAGCGTTGGATAGCGGGTGGGTAAAAATTACTATTCCCACCCCAGAGAGTACAACAGTAGGGAAAGCTTTGGATAGCATAGAAATTAAATATAACATACTTATAAATAATGTTTGTATTTCAAATAATTATTAAATTTAAAATAACTCAACATCATTTACAAATGCCCATTAATAATTATTAAAAACATAATTACAATTGAATAATTTATTAACAATAAATTAACAATAAATACCAATAAATATTAATTAATTAATATTAGTTACCAAATAATAAATATTGAACAATGAAATATTTTTCAAAGCAAACACCATATTTATTATTAAAAATTGATTAGCAATTAAAACACTTTAAACAAAAAAATGATTATGTATACCAAAAGATACTTTTTATAAATGATTAATTACCAATTATTAAAAAATATTTCCAATTAAAATAAATTACTTACCAATTAAAAAAAATACTTACCAATTGCAAACATTAATTACCAATTACAAACATTATCAATTAAAAAAAATAATTACCAATTACAAACATTAATCACAATTAAAAAAATTAATTACCAATTACAAACATTAATTACCAATTACAAATATTAATTATCAATTAAAAAAAATAATTACCAATTACAAACATTATTTACCAATTTAAAAATAAATTAACAATTAAAATAATTAATTGCCAATTAAGATTTAATTAAAAATGACTTAATTGTCCATACCTATAAATTAAATCATTAATTAATTACAATTAAAGTACTTCCCACCCAATTCCCTTATAAACCCACTACCTGCTACAAAACTTAAATGCAAAAATGAATTAAAATTAATTTGTAATTCCTAAAAAATAATAATTAATTTAATATATTTAAATTACTACCCACCCTATTCCCCTATAAACCCACAACCCGTTCCAGTACTAAAACATAAAATTAACTTAAAAATATCATTATTAATATATAAAAATAGTACACATGTAATTTAAAACAAGTAAAATACTTAACAAAAAACATATAACACATACATGTTAAATACATAATAAAATACATAACAGTAATACAAATATCGATATTAGTAACATCGAAATTAGTAACATCGATATATTTGATATCGATATTACTGACTTCGATATTACTTACATCGATATAAGAAAATTCGATATTACTTACCTTAGGATCGATATTCTGTACAACGATATTCTTGACCTTGATATTCTTTACCTTCGATATTTCAGACTCGACATTTCTGTAGGTCGATATTACAAACTCGATATTTAGACTGTGTACCTTGCACCAGGAGCACACACTGGGCATGGCCTAAGGCCGGGCCCAATGCATTCAAATCCTCTACTTTAGAGTGGATTGGGTGCACCCTTAGGCCGTGCCCGGTGAGTCATGGGTGCAACTTCTCAGTCCATCACCTTTTCCATCTGAGCCCACCGTCAATATTATGAGGGCGGGGCGTGGCTACATCAGCTCTGCTAATCACTCCGTACTCCACCTCACACTGACATTTCAGTGATGTCATCAACGATGCTATCATTTTTATGTTATGTTATGTATGTTATGCTATGTTCTGCTATGTTATCTTATGTTATCTTATGCTATGCTATGCTATGTTATGTTCTGTTATGTTCTATTACGTTGTGTTATGTTATGCTTTATTGTGTTATGTTTTGTTGTGTTATGTTATGTTATGTTTTATTGTGTTATGTTTTATTTATGTTATGTTATATTCTGTTATGTTATGTTATATTCTGTTATGTTATGTTGTTATGTTTTATTGTATGTTATGTTGTGTTATGTTATGTTTTCTTGTGTTATTTTGTGTTATATGTTTTCTTGTGTTATGGAATGTTTTATTGTGTTATATTTTGTTGTGATATGTTATGTTTTATTGTTTTATGTTATGTTTTATTGCGTTATGTTTTGTTGTGTTCTGTTATTATGTGTTATGTTTTGTTTTATTGTGCTACGTTATGTTTTATTGTGTTATGTTACGTTAGGTTATGTTATGTTGATGTTGTGCTATGTTGTGTTATGTTATGTTTTATTGTGTTATGTTAGGTTATGTTATGTTATGCATCTGGCCTGGTGTAAAGTCGGACTGCAGCCTGCACCAGAAAAGGGAGCCCAGCCCAGAGCCACATCAGAAGAACAACAGATGCCATGGAGCCACTGATCATGCAGCTGGAAGCCCCAACAGGGCCACAACGCCCACTGCCACCACCCCCAGTAAGCATGGGCGGATTTTGCGGATTCGCAATCCGCGAATTTGCGTATTTGCGTATTTGCGTATTGCGACAATACGCAAAATCCGAGAATTCAAGCGGGTTTGCGGATTTTTTTGGGGGGTGTGTGTTCGCACGGGTTTCTGCAAGTTCGCGAGGGTTTTGTACAATTTCGCAAATTGCGAACTTACTTGTCGGGTCGCCAGTTTTGCGAACTTGTTGTTTCTACGTGCCCAGCCTGTTTGCAAGGCTTTCTTCATCACTGCCACCCTCTGTCACCACTGGCACTCTCTTTGGTCACCCATGCCACCCTCTGGCTCACCCATGTCACCCTCTGTGTCATCACAGCACCCTCTGGTTCACCAGTGTACATTATTGGGGCAAAGCAAAGCACTGCCATCCTCTGTCAACACTGGCACTCTGGTTCACCCATGCCACCCTCTGGTTGGCACACCCATGCCACCCTCAGTGTCATCACAGCACCCTCTGATTAACCAGTGAGTGTACATTATTGTGGCAAAGCCAAGCACACCTGCTAAGTGCTTTAAGTTTTGCAAACAACAACACCTGCCCTGCCCCAACTGACATTAATGAAGGCTGGCACCTGCTTGTCTGCTCCCTTTCCTTTTTGTTGCAATGTAAAAAATTTTTAACAGGATGCAATGGCATACTTGTAACTATTCTGTGACTGTCAGAGCAGGGTCACACAATAGTTGCAAGTAAGCAACCGGATTCTGGAGGGCCCCTTCAGGAAGCACTACAGGTAAATGGTTACAAATGATGAGCTCGAACTTTTGCACCTGCTCGTTGGTTTTGCTTTTGCAAAACTCGTTTTTCGGTAATTTCGCCCTATTCGCGAGGCGCAGCGTAGTGCGAACTCGCCCGTGGAAGCCGCGAACTCGTGCGAGTTACCCCAAGGTTGAGTATGGGCGCCGCCATTTTGTTTGCGTGACGTATTTCCGTTTCCGCCCGCTATGTGTAATCTCGCGCAATGAGCGCCTTGCGAATGCAAGTTCGCACGAGTTCGCGAGAGAAATCGCGTGCGAACTTACTTACGCGCACGTGATGGGGCCGCCATCTTGTTTTTCATTCATTCCTATGTGTCTGGGTATGGTGTTTCTATCCTCTGTATATCTCTGCCATCCTTTGCTTGTTTTAATATTTTTTTGATCTATTTAACTTATTTTCTATCCCTCTATTTTTCTAGATCTATATTTTTGTGTTTTAGGCTACTTTTGTTTACTTTTCAACTACTTTTTTAAACTTTTATTTCCTTCTTCCCTACTCTTATTCTTTTTCATTTTGTCTCTTCTTTACTGCTAACACCTGCCCAGAACATGGTCAAGACAGCTGTCAAGCTGCCCAAGACGGGCACCGCAGCCCGTGCCCGGCTCCCGTGTGGTCGCTTGAGGGCGGAAATGGTGGTGCCCCGGGAGATCTTCAGCCCTGAGGAGGTGGGCGCACTTGTTTTTTATGTGCAGCGCCGTCTCCCCAGGACCATCGCGGCAGGCGGCAGGATCGCTGCTGGTTACACCAACAGCCAGGAGCGACGGAAGCGGTGGGGGCAGGTGTGCCGGGCCCTTTTTAAGATCACGGGGGTCCAGCGCACCTACAATCAAGTCACCCACCGCTGGACCGATATCCTGGACCGAGAGCGTGACCTGCTAGACGTGCTGGGAGTGGAGGTCCCCGGGCTTGGTGAGTAGTAGTAGCAATTTTTTCATCACTCACTACTCTGTTTTTTCTCCTGCTCTGTGTGACTGTGTTATATTGCAAATGTTTGCTTTAATTTTTTTACAAAGAGCAATAATGCTGCTGATTACATTGATAAGAGAGGTAAATTAATATTTCAAAATCTTCTGTGCATTTCAGGTGCACTGTTCTCCTTCTCTGTGCCGGTGCCACTGCTTATTTGTTTTCTATTTTGTGTTCATTTAATTGGGCTGAGTAATGTATGAGTGTATTTTACAGAACTGCGTAATGCTAGACACAAAGGGGCAGATTTACAAGCCCCTTGTTCCACGTTTACACTGCCTTACCTGACGCACAGCGACGTAAACGTGGCGCATCCCTGCGAGTCATGTACAACGTGATCCATCTAAGGAGATGCGCCACGTGAAGGCCTGGGCCTGCGCCACAATGGGTGCGTTCCCACGCAAGGGAGGGTGCGGGGGGTGGCGGTCAGGCAGATGTGTGCCTCGCAAAAGTGCCTGCGTGAAATCTACAAGATTTAACGCAGGCACTTCCGCGACGCTGCTATGTCAATTCTTTATGCCTGCTTGCTTGAAGCAGGCGTAAGGACTGATGCAGTATGTTGAGTATTGGGCAGCCCTGAGCACTGCTATAGTTGCATCACGCCCGCGACGCGACTCTAGAGATGCGCCCCTCTTTCGTCACGAGATGCGTCACGCATCTGCCTACCCTTGCGCCAGGGTTTGCCGCATTGTAATAGCGGCGCATCTGCCGTGACGCAAGGTTAGTTTTGCGTTACGCATTTGTTCTGGTGCACATCTGGAGGTGTCCAGCTCAGAACTCGTAAGTATGCCCCTAAGTGTCAGATTAGCAATTACCTGCGCATCCCTGCAAAGTGTGCGGCACGCCAGCACCACCCATGGTGCGCCGTATTTACAATGCGGCACACCATGGTCCCAAAACGTCACCGAAGCGTTACGCATCGGTGCCGTAAAGGCGGCTCATTGATGGAGTTGCGTTTCAACTATGGCGCAGCTCCAGCAATGCTGCGTCAAGCCGTAAGTCTGCTTCATGCAGGCGCAGGGTTTCAGTGACGCATCATTGTCCTAAATGACTGATTTATATATTCCCCATAGCCACTTTTAGCATGCGTTCCTGCGCAGGAACGCCCTCCCTTGCGCTGGAATGCTCCCTAATGGCGCAGGGCTTTAGAATGGGATGCATCTCCCATATGCGTCACGTTGTTAATATACGCCACACCATGGCGCCTCTCTTGTTGTGGCGCTGCGTCACAAAATTGACGCAAGAATGGAGCAAAAGAGCTGCAAGGGGCTTGTAAATCTGCCCCTAGAGTAGAGGCTCAGGTGCAGTCCTTCCTTTGTAGCCCTCTTTTTGGATGAAATAGTTGGTTCTTGTTCTTTCTAAATGTTTGATTTGGTTGACAAGGACATCGGCAAGCAGCAATCATCAATGTTTTCTGTTAATTCTTTCATGTTGTACGTCAGGTCCGCCCAGGGGCAAGCGGACCGAAAAATCGGATGCAGTGGCTCCAAAGGAGGAGGATGCAGGCCAGGGCGGCGAGTGCTCCTTTGCTGGCCCCAGTAAGTTTTCATTTAAATATAGAGGACCTATTGTTGTCCAAGCGTTCCTAATTTAATTGTTTCGAAATAGTGTTTAGATAGGAGCAAAATCAATAATCCTACTGTTGCAGGGACAATTCTCCACAAACCGAACTATGGACACCAAAGACCAGAGTAATAATATTTCAGAGTGGCGTGTTTGGCACACTGTATAAATAAACCTGGTAGTGTCAGCGGCACGGACTCCTCCTTGCAAAAATTGCAAAACTTTTCGCTCAGTCACTCTAGTCTGGAGGACTAAAAACCACAGAGTCTATTCAAGTTTAAAAGCTTTATTAAAAGTTTAAGTAAATACATATATTAAAATAAGGTTAGTTGGAAATGGAAAAGTGCTTGGTGCTGAGTTGATGAGTAATGGATTGGAACACATTTCTTGTGGTCGAGCCGAGCTTTCACTTGGTTTGAAGTTGATGTTGCTCTTGTCCTTAGAAGTCCAGTTTCTGTCTGTTCAGAGAAAAATAGTGTGTGTTAAAATTAAGCAAGCATTCAACAATTGTGACAAAAAAATGAAGCAAGACAACAGCTTTCCCTGGAAGGAGGGACATTTTTACTTTAGACTAGAGTAGACAGTCAATTAATTTTTCTGTTGTTTTCACATTTTTTCATTCATAGACCAAATACTAGTGAGTGGTGTAATCTAACATTCTTAAATCTACTTTGTAGGTGGAACATCTGGTGGCGGGGCCAGCTCGGATGTGGTGGTCATCATTGACTCGGAGTCCGAGGATCAATCTGGGGAGGAGGCGGCGCTAGAGGAGTCGGACCAAGAAGTACAGACTGTGAGGAAGGAGACAGTGGTGGTGGCGAGTACAGGTAAGCTGGATCATGGTACTATCTGACTCTTAGATAGGATATGATGTGTATCCAGTGGTGGCCCAGTGACAAATTACAATATGGTAATTACAGCAGGCTGGGACCGACAGACAGATAGAGGCAGAGACAGAGAGAGAGGAAGACAGAAGGAGAGAGAGAGAGGGAGGGAGCCAGAGGGAGGGTGAGGGAGGGAGACAGAGAGAGAGAGACAGCAAGGTAGAGGGAGACACAGGGAGACATAAAGAGGGAGACAGAGAGAGAGAGAGGGAAACAGACATATCGCCTGGGCTTCTGCCAGATCTCTTTCATATGAAAGAGCATCAAACCAAGGATACAAGTGAGTTGTGGGAAGGGAAATGGTGATTCAAGCGCCCCCCCTTGCCCCTCCCTGCGGACGCCCATGATACTGGCCTGAATAGTTTTGTACTGCTCTGGCTAGTTGCTAGTTGTACTGTGACACAACTTCCTGATGAATTATTTTGTGTTAATCATATTCTTAAAGAGCATTGGTTACATATTATGTCTTTCTTTCTTCATATAGTTGGCAATACTAAAACCTCAAAACCGACGAGGAGTATGCTGGCTGTACTGGCCCGGCAACGGAGGCTGGAAGCAACTGTTGCCGAATATCGGCGGCTGGTGGAACTGGAGGGGGACGACACGCACTCCAGTGCATGAAATCTAACATCTACATCCTCCTCCGTGACCCCACGTTCTGCCCGTAAGCGCAGTGCTCCAGCGAACCGGAGCCGTGCTGGAAGACGCCACCGCCGAGCAGCAAAAGCTGCACCTCGCAGTACTGTTAAGGGTCGCTTGCGCCGTGCACTCCGCAGAGTGTCCGACCTAGAGGCGGAGGTCCAGAAATGGAACAAGTATCAGAATGTGGTGGAGGGCCTCCGCCTAGATCACGCCATCCTCCAGGAGAAGTATGATGCCCTGGCCCTAAGGCATGATGCCCTGGAGGCCAAACTTAACAGCTTGCATCCCTAGAGTGTCCCTTGCCCCTTTTTTAGAGACTTTTGGGGGGTGGGAATTGGGAGTTGGGTTTTTTGGGGACTTTTGAAGGACTATTTATTTGTGGGTTAGGGAGGGTCTTGCGGGAGATTATTTTGTTAGGGATATAAATATACTTTTTCAAACTTTATCTGAGCATACCTGTTTTTTTACTACTTTTGAGCTTGGTGGGTGGTGGTTTTGCAGTAAGTTCATTTAACTGAACACTGTCATCGTGTTGGTTCACGTGCAATAGGCCAAATGTTTTCCAAAGTAAATGCCTGTCACAGAGTTTGTTAATTCAAGAGCCCTAGGACTTTACTACTAGTACCACTGTCACTCTCTCGCCTCTCCGTGCACTCCATTATACTACCTCCCATCCAAACGCTTATCTTACCTGTAATTTGTATTTGAGGGCTGGCTCCACCTGGAATTCACAGAGTCCTAAAGCGTTCTGCAGCAGGGCCACAACTGGAGTTTCCCGGCATGGATTTTCTGCAAAACAAAAGCAATCAACATTAGAAATGTGGCAGCGGTGCTCACAGACCCCAAAAACCTAGAAGCCCCACAGACAGCACCCCTAAGACAGGCAAGCGAGCAATAATAACGCCTAAATGTTCACGTGCAATAGGCCAAATGTTTTCCAAAGTAAATGCCTGTCACAGAGTTTGTTAATTCAAGAGCCCTAGGACTTTACTACCAGTACCACTGTCACTCTCTCGCCTCTCCGAACACTCCATTATACTACCTCCCATCCAAACGCTTATATTACCTGTAATTTGTGTTTGAGGGCTGGCTCCACCTGGAATTCACAGTGTCCTAAGGCCTTAGGGGACTCGTCAACGTAAGTTTCTTCATTGTGCAGAATCCAGGCATCAGCATTATGGGTAATGGATAGGGTGAGTCTGGAGGAGGAGGACTCAGGATAGACGACCAGGACTGAGTTCTTGTCAACTAACTGTTGTGAACCTGAGGAATGCTGCGGCATCAAAATCAAGACAGTTCTGTTGATGGGCTTGTTGTTTTATTGGTTGATTACAGTTTTGTTGGGAATGTGATGAAGCACTTGCTAAAGAAAGACAGACACACATGAATAAAAAAAGTGAATAAGGAGGACTAATTACAATAAATGAATGATTGACTCATTTTCAGAACTCGCTGTCAGGGAAGCAGAACTTGTCCTCATACTCTGCTAAATCATCAGTCGGGGTTACTTCTGTGTTATGTTGTGAATTACATGTATATTGCTTTAACACTGTTCATTCCACATTCCATTCCGAGTGTTCCTTTTAGATGTATTCTAATGTGTTCAGTTACTTCTTACTGCTGACCTGTCTGGCTGTGTACCTGCTCCGTTATTGGATTAAATCCACTTTCTACTTAATTGATGTGTGGTTCATCAATTCAACAACTGGCGACGATCGGGATATTTTTTACCTTACTGAAGAAGCCTGTATACCGCTTTTATTTATAATTTTTGGAACCCAAATTTTCTATTGTGGACGACGTGGAGCAGAGACGACGTTACTACAATAGGACAGCGCGCTGAGGACGGTAATCCTTTTAACACGTGAAATTCTGGTGAGCGACTATTTATTTATAAAGAAATATATGAATAGTCTGTAACTTTGGATATACTGCTCGCGCTAGTGCATCAGCGCTCGAGCACTCACCGTTGCGGGATTCAAAGCGCAGATCGAATGCGCGTGTCCTCTAGCCTGGAAGTTCTCTTTGAGAGTCGCGCTGCTTCCCTGTGACGTCATACGTTCGCTGCGAACGTGTCGCATCACTCAATGCGTAGCGGCCATTTTGGATTGGGCAGGCCTACTCAATATGAATAAAAGAAAAACGGAAGACGTTTTTTGTATTTAACTTGTCGATTTCAACACCTGAAGTCGGAATTACAAGGCGGTTACAGGTAACCTTTCTTGAACGCTTGGAACAACGCTACTTATCTAATTTTTAGACACTTTTAAGAATATCAACATTTTTAAAACAATTGGTGGTGAAGACTGGACAGTGTAAAAAAGGAACTTGTGTTAATCTTCTAATTACTCACTGAACAATTCCACCACAAACAGCTTTACAGCTTAGTGATAACTTACCTCAGCAAGCATCAATTATTTATTAATTCATATTATTACGTCAACATGAGTCAACAAACATTTTCTTTAAGTAACCCTCAGGAATTCTGGTGCAAAGGTTCTGAACCAACTTTGAAATGGCTGGAATGGAAAGACTATTTTCTTAATTATATAGAGACTGTAGATTCCGATGGTAAAATGTCTGCTGATCAAAAGAAACGTATTCTTTTACATTCCTTGGGTCCAAAAGGGCTCAAATGTTATAACCAAATGAACAAGCCCATTGTAGGGGGAGGGGATAGTAACGTTTTTACAGTAGCTCTATCCAATTTAGACAAATATTTCTCCCCGAAGGTATGTATGGGCATTACACGTTACAAATTTTTCCAAAGAAAACAGTCTAAAAATGAATCCGTGGATGACTATGTTGGAGAGTTAAAAAAAATGGGTAATGATTGCGCTTTTGGGGGTTTACTGGAAGATTTGGTTCGTGATCAGGTTGTAATGCACGCTAACAATCCTGCAATTCAGGAACGTCTTTGGATGAATGGTGATGCTTGTCTAGAAGACATCCTAGCATTAGTTCGTAAAGCTGAGTCTTCTAGTAGATGTGCGAGTGCTCTAAAATCAGAAAGTGTCAATAAAGATGTAGTGGCTAAAATTGATGCAAGCTCAAGAAAAAACAGTAATTTTAAACAAAAGAATGAAACATGGGCAAAGCCTAAGTATAGTAATGAACCTCCCAAATGTTATAGGTGTGGTAGTTTAGAACATTTGGCGTTTGCCAAGTCGTGTCCTGCCAAAAAGAGTAAATGTGGTGCTTGTGGACTGTATGGTCACTACACTAAGGCATGTAGAAGAAGGACAAAGACTGTCAAGTGTATTCAAGAGGACCTTGCCTCTGAGGAAAACACTTCTACTGATGAGGACCAAGCATCAGATTGTGCTGTAGTCTTGAAGAAGAAACTACTCCTCAACATCAGGGATGGTTGTTTGCTTGTTGATAACAAACCTGAATGTTGGATACATATAGGAGGTGTGCGTAGCAAAGTATATGCTGATTCTGGTTCGCCCTATACAATTGTAAACGAAGATATATGGCGTAATACATTTGTGGACAGAGTTGGTCCAAAACTGTCTCCTCCAGATATTGAACCAGAGGGTTATAATGGTGGGAAGATAGACATTGTAGGTTTTCGTTGGCTAAAATTTGAGTTCAAGAACCGTAGATCATATGGCAAGATGTATGTATCAAAAAAAGGTCCATCAGTTTTAGGGTGGAAAGACCAGGGAGATCTACATATAATTCTTGACCCCAACTCAGTGGAAAAAGTATTAGTTATGGATGAGGGTACCAAAACAGGTGAGGAACTATTAAAAAAATTTCCTGCAGTTTTCCAAAAGACAATTGGCAAATTAATAGATTTTGAACACAAGATAATTTTAAAGGATTCTGCTGTACCTAAGATCCAAAAAGTTAGAAGAGTGCCAATCGCTTTAAGAAAAGACGTTGCAACAGAACTTGAGAGATTGGTCTCATCTAACATTATTGAACCTATTGAAGCGTCTGCTTGGGTTTCTCCCTTGGTGGTCGTTAAACGCTCCAATGGTAAATTAAGATTATGTGTAGACCTTCGCCATTTAAATGACAATATAGTGGTAGATCAATTCCCTCTGCCGAGGATTAATGAGATGTTAGCTTTGCTTGACGGGGCTAAATGGTTTACTACAATAGATTTATCATCTGCGTACCATCAGATTCCTTTGTTCAGAGACAGCAGAAAATATACTGCTTTCATAACCCCACAAGGTTGTTACCAATTTAAAAGGATGCCTTTTGGCTTGGCTTCGGCCGCAGCTGTTTTCCAGCGTTTAATGCACAGGTTGTTTTCCACAGTTAAGAACACAAAGTTTTTACAAGATGATATTCTCATTTTTGGAAAGGAAAGAGCTGATCATGACAACACTTTGAATAAAGTTTTAAGTATTCTGAATGACAAAGGTTTAACAGTTGAATACACCAAATGTACCTTTGCTAGTGATCATGTTACTTACCTAGGCCATGTTATAGATTGTGATGGGATTAAACCAAAACCTAACTTAGTTGATGCTATCAAATGTGCTCCTTCCCCCAAAGGAAAAGATGATGTCAGATCCTTTATTGGTCTAGCCGAATTTTGTTCAAAGTACATCCCAAACTTTGCGACCAGAACATATAATATAAGACAGTTGTTAAAGAACAAGACAAAGTTTGTTTGGTCTGTAGAATGTGAACAAGATTTCGAAGACATCAAAAGCTGTATTACAAATATTGCTTCATTAAAAAGTTTTAATCCTGATGCCCAATCTGTTATCACCACAGATGCCAGCATTAAAGGTTTGGGTTCGGTTTTATCCCAAGTCGGTACGAATGGTAAGGAACAAATTGTTGCTTATGCCTCTAGGTCACTCTCGCCTACAGAAGAAAAATATTCTACAATTGAAAAAGAGACTTTGGCATGTGTATGGGCGGTTAATCACTTTAGAGCATTTGTATGGGGTACTAAGTTTATTTTACGCTGTGATCACAAGCCATTACTCAGAGTCCTAACTACTGAAGGTACAGTTAACACCTCAGCGAGAGTTGCCAGACTTGCTATTAAGCTGCAAGATTATTGTTATAAAGTGGAATATGTGCCTGGCAAAGAAAATTGTATAGCTGATTTTCTTTCAAGGATGCCTAAGCAGCTTGATGAATGTGAGGATGATTTATGGAATTCTATCCAAGTAGCCTATGTACAAGATATGGAAGGTGCAGGCATTTTGAAGGAGAAGTGGGTTGAAGAATATTTAAAAGATGAAGAGTTATCTTTAGTGAAAATTCATCTAGCTGGATCCTGGCCGAAGAAAGTTGATGGCAAGCATCCTTTTTGGGAAGTTAGATTAAATTTAAGTATTGAAGATGGCAACATCTGGTTTGGAGAGAGAGTCATACCTCCAAAGACTTTGCGGTCGTCCATCATGGCTTTATGTCATGAAGGGCATTTTGGCATAGTCCGTTCTAAACGCACTGTTAAAACTTCATTTTGGTGGCCAGGTATGGATGCAGAAATTGATAAGTTTGTAAGGAATTGTAAATCTTGTCAAACAGCTGACAAATCTCTAGTAACGTGTAAGCCTCCTATGGGCAACATGACTGCACCTACTTCTCCTTGGGAACATTTAGCTATTGATATCATGGGTCCCATTGGCTGTGAACAAAAATATATTTTGGTATTGATGGATTTGTTTTCAAGGTGGCCTTTTGTAAAAATTGTAAGTAAAGCTGATACTGAGACTGTTTTAAAATTTTTGGACAAATCTTTCACTTTGGAAGGCATTCCTTCAGTTTTGCTAAGTGACAATGGTGTCCAATTTACTTCTAATAAGGCAAAAGAGTATTTCAATAGATTAGGTATTAAGCACAAGACCACGGCCCTATACAACCCAAACAGTAATGGAATGGTTGAGCGCTTTAACCGTGTTATTAAAAGTACTATTCAGATGTCAGAGAAGAATAAGGAGTGGGAAGTTCAGGTTTTGAAGATGGTTTAGTCTTACAGAACCTCGATGTGTGAAGCTACTGGTTATCCTCCTTTTGTACTTATGCGTGGCAGGAATCCACGTACCAAGTTTACTCCTGGATGGTTGTTTAAGTCTAATGTGGTGAATTGGTCTGAAGATGTGGTAAGGGAAAGGAGCCAAGCTTCACATCTTAAAAGCAAAATGTTGTATGACTCTAAGCATAAGGTGAAGGATGTTGATTTAGTTGTTGGTCAGTGGGTAAGAGTGAAGAAACCTTGTAAATCTTCCAAGGAGGAAAGTGGTTTTTATGAACCCATGCAAATTGTAGAAATTTTAAACAATTCTGTTCGTCTATCTGATGGACGAGTTTGGAACCTCAAAAGAATTGCCAAATGTCCTCCTCCTCAAGTTAACTCTTCTTGTCAAGTCTCATCTCAGAAGTCATCTGATTTGTTTGATTTAGAGGATTTATGTTGTACTAAGTCACCTGATGCATTTGAGACATCCAATATTTCCAATTGTCCTGTTTCAGATGTTTCTGGCCAGATTTCATCTGATTTGGGTGCTTCTACTTCATCTAGATCAGCATGTGATGAAGAGATAAATGTTTTTAGAAACCCTAGACGTGAAAAAAGGCCTCCTGTTTGGTTAGCGGATTACATTTCTGAAAGTTTTCCTTTGTAATGTTAAAAAAAAAAAAAAAAAAAAAAAAAAAAATTATTTTTCTCTTCTTCTCTTTTCTCAGTTCCAAATTTCATTTTGTAAAGATGGGGGGTGGTGTCGGGCATCGGGTACATTGTTATAAGTTTAATTTTTATATTGTTCAAAGGGGGATGTGTTATGTTGTGAATTACATGTATATTGCTTTAACACTGTTCATTCCACATTCCATTCCGAGTGTTCCTTTTAGATGTATTCTAATGTGTTCAGTTACTTCTTACTGCTGACCTGTCTGGCTGTGTACCTGCTCCGTTATTGGATTAAATCCACTTTCTACTTAATTGATGTGTGGTTCATCAATTCAACATTCTGGTAACTGAGGAGAACTTTCCTCAGGTAGGTCGGTGTCCTCTTCTTCCTGCGTGGATTCTCGTACTCTGTAATCTGGTGGTATGAAGTGCTGGTTCATCTTTATCAAGGTGAGCCGCTCCACATTTGCGGGCAAGAGGCGGGACCTTTTGGAAGTCACAATGCCACCAGCAGAACTAAAAACACGTTCTGAGGACACGCTTGCGAGTGGGCAAGACAAGTAATTGATAGCCAGGTTGGTGAGCTCTCGCCATATTTTTCTTTTCCCATGCCAATACGCCAATGGGTCCTCAGTAATATTGACCTCTGTTGAGTCATCCAGATAGGCTTGCACCATTGAAAGAATGTCCTCCCGGATTCCTGTACTTTGCACTTCTGTGTCCTTTCTAGGACAAGGAAACCCTAGCTGAGTTAGCCAACCCGCTTCAGACATATCGCCTGGGCCTGGTGCAGATGATACGGTTGCTGGTGTGGTTAACGGCTCAGAGGAAAATACACTCACTTCGGCCACAGGCACAGATGCAGAAGTGCTTTTTTGGGACGCCTGATGGCCTGCTGATTCACTAGTAGTACTGTCTTCTCCTACAGTTTCCTTCCGCTCTCTTTCAAAACGAATGGCTGACTGAGCTAGACAACCTTTGTACTCTGTAACATCCGATGTTTCAAAAGGAATTATTACTTTGCCAAACAATGGCTTTTTGTAACGTGGATCCAAAATAGTAGCACAAATGTAGTGCTGTTGTTTCTTGATTTTTACAAGCCGTTCATTGCTAACTAGGCGTTGTAATAATCTCTGCGCCAACTCATGTGCTTCGTTCTTTCCAACGTCCTTTAATTGTGAAGACACCACCTTGACTTGGTGCTCGAGCTTCAGCAACAATGGGATAGCTTTGCTCAAAGAACAGTCCTCCCTGCTGACGTCACGCGTGAAGACCTCAAAAGGACGAAGCATGTCTGTCAGGCTTTTAACTAGCTGCCATTGCTCCACCGCTAGCATCATTTCTGTCGTATCACCACCCAGGTTGTAGAAATACTCATTGACTACTGGAAACAGCTCATGCAGACGCTCAAGCATGTAGAAGGTTGAGTTTCAACGTGTTGCCACCTCCTGGATAAGTGCTTTCACTGGCATTCTACGTTCATTTTGCTTGCGCCTCAGCTCCTTCCGGGCCTTAAAAGAATGGACTGCTCCTTGCGCATGTACTTCTGCTTGTACTAGTAGCCCATGCAGTTGTTGTTGCGGCTTTGGTTGTTGAATAGTACTTGTGAGATGAGTTACAACCTGTGTTGATGGTGTGCTGCTACTTTCTTGCGATGAACCAACATCACTGGTCGTTGGTGATTCAACAACTAAACAGGCTACCTGTGCAGCACTCATGGTGGGCCTTTGTTTTTTTTGTTGTTTTTCCCCCAAAAATGTATTGGTTGAGACACCAGTCTCCTTGGTAAGTGGTGCCACTTGCTTCTTCTCCTTAGTAGAGACATCTTTCTTGCAAGAGGACCTACGGGCACCTCTTTTTGGAGCCATCTTCTTCAGATGTCGGAACAACAGGCCGCAGCAGGACTTCTTCCTGGCACTGATGCTCAACGATGATGCGGAGTTTTGTGCACCTAAAAGCAAACGAAGACAGAGGAACATCAGTAAATATATGTTGCTTATGTAGCGCTTCAATAAACAGTTAGCAAGTAGGCATTTATGAATACACACGTGCACAGTGCACACCACACAATATGGAAATTTCAAAATTAGGATTTGCTAAATTTTTGGGAAACAGGAATTTAACATTGATCCAAGAGAGCACACACAGAGAGGGTTGTACTTTCATGTACCCCTGACTCCGCCTGGGCACAATGGGTGAAAGCAAGGCACAATGGGTGCAGGCCTATGTCTCAAAGCTCACTGCCTGCCTTCAAAATGGCCGCTTGACCCCCCCATCCACATGGCCAGGACCATGCCTTAAAATGGCCACCACCAACATAGCCAGCCCCCAACCCCTACTCCAAAAAGTGAAAAAACACAACACTAATCAAATCACCACAATCCAATGCCATCCATCAAGTTTCAGAAGGCTTATGCTGCCTGCTGGTGGTTTTCCGGTGCAAAATTGCAATTTTTACAATTTCGCGAGTGCGAGATTGTTGCCTCACGGCGCAAACGTGGCGAAAAACCAGCAAAATCCGCGAACAGACCGATTCTGGGCCCCCTGGGCATAATGGATGACATCAGAGCACACTGGGTGCAGGCCTATGGCACAAGGCACACAAACTGGCTTAAAAATGGCCCCTAGACCCCCACCCACACGGGACCAGGCAATAAAATGGCCCCCACCCACATAGCAAGCCCCCAACACCACCCCAAAAAGTCGTAAAACACACAAAGATCACCACAATCCAATGCCATCCATGCCCTGGCCAGACTCATGTTAAAAAAAAAATTCAAGAAAACAGTTGTATCATGCATGCACCCATAACTACTAAGCCTGGTGGTTTTCAATTCATGTGCAGAATTGTAATTTTTACAATTTCGCGAGTGCGAGATTGTTGCTGCGCGGGACACGAGCAGTGCGAACACAAGCAAAAACATCCTCAGCTCGCGAACTTGCATATTTTCCCCCCAAAAAACTAAAAGTCGAAAAAAAAGCAACACACACAAAAATCACCACAAACAAACAACATCAACTTACTTGTTTGTGAAATCAAATTTCGAATCCAAAAGTAATCCAAAAGGCCTCAAATGCAAATATCCAGCAGCAACCACAAAAAGTAATCCTTCCCAGTCAAGATCGAAATCAAAGTGGCCAGGAAATGGAGGAGCTTGCTGGACAGGAACAGGAAGTTGGAGACTGGGGCACTTCCTTCACCCCACCCCTATGGGAGGAGCTTGCTGGACAGGAACAGGAAGTTGGAGACTGGGCCACTTCCTTTACCCCTCCCCTTGTAATTTTTGTACTTTCGCGAGTGCGAGATTGTTGCGAGATTGACCGCGAGCAGTGCGAACACAAACAAAAAATCCGCTTCGCGCGGATTTGCGTATTCTCGCCACATCCGCGAGAGTTCGCGGATTGCGGATTCTCCGAAAATACGAAAAATCCGCGAGCGTAACGGATTTTACGCCCATGCTTAACCCCCAGACCCCCCCAGGGAACTCCCTGAGGCAAAGACATGTCACATTAAATTCCAGAAATCATGTACAAAACAATTCGCCTGATGTCGCACAATCATAACAGGCAACATGCACATGTTGTCACAAAAATGAGCAGCACACATTCACCTTTGAATCACCAAACAAAACATTTTATTTTAAAAAACCTCGAAACAACAATTATGACTTATGGTGAGTCTCCTCGGGACAATCTGTAGGTCATTGGCTGCAAGACAAAATTCCAGATAAGAAGGTATGTCATGCGCACATCAAAGGACAGAGAGAGAGTGAAAGAGAGAGACAGAGAGATACAGAGAGAGTGAAAGAGAGGGAGAGAAAGACGGAAAGAGAGGGAGAGAGAGAGAATCGGAACTAGAGGGAGAGAGGGAGAGAGAGAAAGACAGAAAGAGGGAGAGAGAGAGAGCGACAGAAAGAGATCGAGAGAGGGAGAGAGAGAAAGACAGAAAGAGAGGGAGGGAGAGAGAGACACAGTGAAAAGAAGAGAAGGATAGGGAAAGAGAGTGCCGACACTGCGCACTCAGGCCTCACTGCTCACCTGCTGGTACCGGTGTGTCTCCAAGGTATACAACGGTAACCACGCATTTTTTACAACGCGGTACCGTTACAACGCTACTTTTACCACGCAAGTTGTTACCACGACTTGCGCTGGGGGGCGCTCCAGGATAGTAAATAGATAAATTTACTATCCAACTCCTTTCCCTAGAGTCCACGGGGACTGGAGTTGGAATAGTAAATTAAAAAATTTACTATCCAGCGCCCCTCCACGCAAGTCGTTGTAACGACTTGCGTGGTAAAAGTAGCGTTGTAACGGTACGCGTTGTAAAAGTACGCGTGGTACCGTCATATATCCGTCTCCAACCATGTGCTGGTATGCACTGCAGTTCATCAGGTCCCATGGGGGCTGAGGCATGGTTTGTCCGCAGATGTGCTCAGCTCAATTGTGCATGTGTGCCATTGTGCCCATCTCTCCCATCCACCCAGTCCCTGGCCATTACTCACTCTGGTGCTGTTGTGTCCGGTCATGTTGAGTAATGTCCGTTCCCCCAACTCCTGCCACCGTCTCCCCACTGATGACTGTGGACACCATTTCCTCCATCGCGTCCAGCTCCTCCTGTGGCGCTGGACTCCTACCTCCAGTCTGCATTGCTGCCTTCCGGTTGGTTGTCGGTGAGTTTTAGCTTGGTTTTGGCCTTGACGTAATTCCAGCGCCTCTTGACCTCTTCCATTGTCCTCTTCAGCACTCCGACTGCATTCACCTTGTCCACGATGGACTGCCATATTCCATTTTTTGTGGCAATGACACAGTGGAGGTGACGAACAGTAGTTGATGCTGTTCTATCACCTCCGTCATCAGGATCCTGTTTTCCTGTGGACTGAACCGCGTCTTCCTCTTCTTCTTGTCCTTGCCCTTCCCTGACCCCGAGGTCCCAGGTTGGTCCTCCGGGGGGCTTTTGGGGTTCTGGTTGTCCTCTGTACTTGCTCCGGCAACATCCATTGTGCTTCGCTGTTGTTTGGCTTTTGTTTGTATGTTTTTTTTCTACTATTATGGTGATTTTTCCCCGCCAGACGTTTGTGAGTTGCAGCCCTGTCGGTGGTTTTCGCTGGTTTTTGTATCGCGATTGGCCTCAGCACAACTTTTTTTGCGCTTGTGTTTTGCATTTTTGCGGCGTTGCCTTGACTTTATCGCGGACGTTTGACGCGTTATCGAGGGCCTATTGCATGGTACCGCCGTGTTGTGAATACTACGTTAACAAGGCGTTATTTTCCCCGGGATACACTGCGATGTGAAGAGTTGCGTTAAGCTAATTTTACGGTGATTATCACATGTTCTTGAGAATATCCCTCACAGCAATTTTTGCCCATTGATGAAGCTCCGTTCCTCATATCACAGAATCCATGGTTAATAATTGGTTGACCATAGTTCACAAACACTGGTGAGACTGGACTCCCTTTTTGTAGCTTTGAAGGAATCATTGAGTTTCTTGGGAAATACTGTTTTGTGAAAGATAATGGACACATAACGTCTTTGGGGCACCCTAAAACTTATAAAGAGGCACCTGAGGGGTGGAAACAAATGTTGTTTAGATAGAAGTTTTGTGAACGACAGATAACTTTGCAGAACTACAGTTCAATAAAAACAAGCCCTACCAACTTGTCAGACCCACAAGTGTGCTTAAGCAATGAATCCATTATCTATCCAGAGTTATCAGGGCCATAAAGCAAAGTTTCTTTCAAGCATAGACCAGTCCCCTCCATATCAGAGGCCACGGATGCTCCGCCCAGACTGGCATCGGAAGGGGCACGGGAGAACCCCACTGGGATGCCGAATGTCTGGCTGAAGGCACGATAGGCTGGGTGTGTGGCCACCGAATCCGCCGTGCCAAGGTGTGCAGAGGGGACTGGAGGCCGGGTTAGGAGAGGGTTCACTCAAACCGAAGTGAGAGCCATGGTCTGCCCATATACGGCGGGCATCCCATACAGGGGCTCGTGTTGCAGTTCGAGGAGGATTTGACAATAAGTAGCTGACCACTTGTGTTGAGATTCTTGGCTGTTTTAGTTGTACTACACCCCACACAAAGATTGCATTTACAGTGGCCCAGAACAGGACAGGTGTAAGTTGGAGCATTTGTTGAATGATTGGTGGTCTAGGTTCCAGGGTTTACTTTACTTCCCTAGACCCAGGAATGTTGCTCTCTGGACTCTGAGCACCTGCTCTTTGCTCTTCAGGTGCCAGTCAACACCAGTGTGATTGTGCTTTCACTTTCAGGATTGTGCCGATGGGCACTACCAGGCACTAATTGTGAACAGTGTCTAGTGCCCATAACCGACACTTCTGCTTTTTCCATTGAGTTGCATCACTGCCCGCTACCAATGTGTATTGTGCAGTTTCTAATACCTACATTTCCAATTGTATTGTAAATACTTGGATTTACGAGTTGAATAAAGTGTTGTGTGCACAGGAGCTCTGGCTGCACAGCTCTGGCTGCACAGCTCTCACTGCACCTTTGGTGATTGCATTGTACTGCACATTGACTCACCCTTTGAGCGGAGCCTTCACTACTCGTCTAGGTCCATCTTTAGAGTCAAGGAGGCCTTCGAGGCCAAGTGCCACAAGTCCAATTGAGCTATATCTGCAGGCTCACCTTCACTAGTGCTTTCTGCACTATTGGTTTGCACTCTCACCGAAACTAGTGCTTATTGCACTCTCACCTTCACTAGTGCTTGCTGGCGGCTCACCTTCACTAGTGCTCTCTGCACTAGTGCTTGCTGAGCTCTCACCTTCACTAGTGCTTGATGTGTGTTCACCTTCACTATTGCTTGCCGCACTAGTGCTTGCTGCAAGTGCACTCTCACCTTCACTAGTGCTTGCTGCACTCCCACCTACACTGGTGCTTGCTGCACTCTCACATTCACTAGTGCATGCTGCACTCTCACCTTCACTAGTGCTTGCTGCACTCTCACATTCACTAGTGCTCGCTGCACTAGTGCTGGCTGATGGCTAACCTTCACTAGTGCTTGCTGCATGCTCACCTTCACTAGTGCTTGCTGCACTCTTACCTACACTAATGCTTTCGGCACGTTCACATTCACTAGTGATTGATGACGGCCCACCTTCACTAGTGCTTGCTGCACTCTCACCTACACTAATGCTTTCGGCATGTTCACATTCACTAGTGCTTGATGACGGCCCACCTTCACTAGTGCTTGCTGCACTCTCACCTACACTAATGCTTTCGGCACGTTCACATTCACTAGTGCTTGATGACGGCCCACCTTCACTAGTGCTTGCTGCACTCTCACCTACACTAATGCTTTCGGCACGTTCACATTCACCAGTGCTTGATGACGGCCCACCTTCACTAGTGCTTGCTGCGCTCTCACCTACACTAATGCTTTCGGCACGTTCACATTCACTAGTGCTTGATGACGGCCCACCTTCACTAGTGCTTGCTGCACTCTCATCTACACTAATGCTTTCGGCACGTTCACATTCACTAGTGCTTGATGACGGCTCACCTTCTCTGGTGCTTGCTGCCTCTCACCTTCACAGCAGCCTTACCTTCTCTAGTGCTTGCTGCCTCTCACCTTCACAGCAGCCTCACCTTCTCTAGTGCTTGCTGCCTTTCACCTTCACATCAGCCTCACCTTCACTAGTGCTTGCTGCAGGCTCACGTTCACTAGTGCTTGCTGCGTGTTCACCTTCACTACTGCTTGCCGCACTAGTGCTTGCTGCAAGTGCACTCTCACCTTCACTAGTGCTTGCTGCACTCTCACCTTCACTAGTGCTTGCTGCACTCTCACATTCACTAGTGCTTGCTGCTCTCTCACCTTCAATAGTGCTTGCTGCACTCTCACATTCATTAGTGCTTGCTGCACTAGTGCTGGCTGATGGCTAACCTTCACTAGTGCTTGCTGCATGCTCACCTTCACTAGTGCTTGCTGCACTCTTACCTACACTAATGCTTTCGGCACGTTCACATTCACTAGTGCTTGCTGCATGCTCACCTTCACTAGTGCTTGCTGCACTCTTACCTACACTAATGCTTTCGGCACGTTCACATTCACTAGTGCTTGATGACGGCCCACCTTCACTAGTGCTTGCTGCACTCTCACCTACACTAATGCTTTCGGCACGTTCACATTCACTAGTGCTTGATGACGGCCCACCTTCACTAGTGCTTGCTGCACTCTCACCTACACTAATGCTTTCGGCACGTTCACATTCACTAGTGCTTGATGACGGCCCACCTTCACTAGTGCTTGCTGCACTCTCACCTACACTAATGCTTTCGGCACGTTCACATTCACTAGTGCTTGATGACGGCTCACCTTCTCTAGTGCTTGATGCACTCTCATCTACAATAATGCTTTCGGCACGTTCACATTCACTAGTGCTTGATGACGGCCCACCTTCACTAGTGCTTGCTGCACTCTCATCTACACTAATGCTTTCGGCACGTTCACATTCACTAGTGCTTGATGACGGCTCACCTTCACTAGTGCTTGCTGCACTCTCATCTACACTAATGCTTTCGGCACGTTCACATTCACTAGTGCTTGATGATGGCCCACCTTCACTAGTGCTTGCTGCACTCTCATCTACACTAATGCTTTCGGCACGTTCACATTCACTAGTGCTTGC
Source organism: Lissotriton helveticus (assembly GCF_964261635.1). NCBI lineage: Eukaryota > Metazoa > Chordata > Amphibia > Caudata > Salamandridae > Lissotriton > Lissotriton helveticus. The sequence continues at coordinate 1,188,440,067 of NC_136072.1, read as the reverse complement.
TGCCTCTCACCTTCACAGCAGCCTCACCTTCTCTAGTGCTTGCTGGCTCTCACCTTCACAGCAGCCTCACCTTCACTAGTGCTTGCTGCAGCTCACCTTCACATCAGCCTCACCTTCACTAGTGCTTGCTGCAGCTCACCTTCACATCAGCCTCACCTTCACTAGTGCTTGCTGCAGGCTCACGTTCACTAGTGTTTGCTGCACAATCACTTTCACTCGTGCGTGGATGTCCCCGCGACTGACCAGGCTGGGAGAAAGCCTGAATACAGCATCCAATATCAGCTTATAAAACGGGTTTCCTCCCCCCTCCCCCCTCCCCCCCTGTAATGTTGCACCCCTAAACAGGCCACGTGCAGTTTAAAATGCACAATACTCTTCGTTTCTATAAAATATCATGGGGCAGGCCAGGGGTGACCCCTCCACTAGGTTGATTTGACAAGATTTCCATCAATGTTACATACCAGTGCTAGGGTAACGTGGGCCACGTCAAGCTTACTCAAAGGCTGGTGGGGCAGGGGTAGAGTCAGTCAGATATCACACTCACTAACAGAGCTGGTGCAGGATAGATATGTCTCAGCCGCCCTTAACTCTGACAAGCTAGTCAGTCGCCGGCTGGGTCCCTCCCTAGAAGGGCCGGTTGAGCCGGGTCAGGGTCAGGTGAGTCCTGGAGATGAGGATGGGCAGTGACAGAGCGAGGCCTGACCCAGCCTCGTGCTTTTATTGTATTTTATCTCACTGAGCTGCCCTCGATGCGCGCTCCTTCGGGCGGAGACCTGACCCAGCCTCGTGCTTTTATTGTATTTTATCTCACTGAGCTGCCCTCGATGCGCGCTCCTTCGGGCGGAGACCTGACCCAGCCTCGTGCTTTCATTGTATTTCATCTCACTGAGCTGTCCTCGATGCGCGCTCCTTGGGCGGAAGCCTGACCCAGCCTCGTGCTTTCATTGTGTTTTATCTCACTGAGCTGCCCTCGATGCGCGCTCCTTCGGGCGGAGACCTGACCCAGCCTCGTGCTTTCATTGTGTTTCATCTCACTGAGCTGCCCTCGATCGCGCTCCTTGGGGCTGAGGCCTGACCCAGCCTCGTGCTTTCATTGTGTTTCATCTCACTGAGCTGCCCTCGATGCGCGCTCCTTGGGCGGAAGCCGGACCCAGCCTCGTGCTTTCATTGTATTTCATCTCACTGAGCTGCCCTCCATGCGCGCTCTTTGGGCGGAAGCCTGACCCAGCCTCGTGCTTTCATTGTATTTTATCTCCCTGAGCTGCCCTCGATGCGCGCTCTTTGGGCGGAAGCCTGACCCAGCCTCGTGCTTTCATTGTGTTTTATCTCACTGAGCTGCCCTCGATGCGCGCTCCTTGGGGCGGAGGCCTGACCCAGCATCGTGCTTTCATTGTGTTTCATCTCACTGAGCTGCCCTCGATCGCGCTCCTTGGGGCGGAGGCCTGACCCAGCATCGTGCTTTCATTGTGTTTCATCTCACTGAGCTGCCCTCGATCGCGCTCCTTGGGGCGGAGGCCTGACCCAGCCTCGTGCTTTCATTGTGTTTCATCTCACTGAGCTGCCCTCGATCGCGCTCCTTGGGGCGGAAGCCTGACCCAGCCTCGTGCTTTCATTGTGTTTCATCTCACTGAGCTGCCCTCGATCGCGCTCCTTGGGGCGGAGGCCTGACCCAGCATCGTGCTTTCATTGTGTTTCATCTCACTGAGCTGCCCTCGATCGCGCTCCTTGGGGCGGAGGCCTGACCCAGCATCGTGCTTTCATTGTGTTTCATCTCACTGAGCTGCCCTCGATCGCGCTCCTTGGGGCGGAAGCCTGACCCAGCCTCGTGCTTTCATTGTGTTTCATCTCACTGAGCTGCCCTCGAGGCGCGCTCCTTGGGGCGGAAGCCTGACCCAGCCTCGTGCTTTCATTTGATTTTATCTCACTGAGCTGCCCTTGATGCACGCTCCTTGGGGCGGAGGCCTGACCCAGCCTGGTGCTTTCATTGTATTTTATCTCACTGAGCTGCCCTCGATGCGCGCTCCTTCGGGCGGAGGCCTGACCCAGCCTCGTGCTTTCATTTGATTTTATCTCACTGAGCTGCCCTCGATGCCCGCTCCTTGGGGCAGAGGCCTGACCCAGCCTTGTGCTTTCATTTGATTTTATCTCACTGAGCTGCCCTCGATGCGCGCTCCTTGGGGCGGAAGCCTGACCCAGCCTCGTGCTTTCATTTGATTTTATCTCACTGAGCTGCCCTCGATGCGCGCTCCTTGGGGCAGAGGCCTGACCCAGCCTGGTGCTTTCATTGTATTTTATCTCACTGAGCTGCCTTCGATGCGCGCTCCTTGGGGCGGAAGCCTGACCCAGCCTGGTGCTTTCATTGTATTTTATCTCACTGAGCTGCCTTCGATGCGCGCTCCTTGGGGCGGAAGCCGGACCCAGCCTCGTGCTTTCATTGTATTTCATCTCACTGAGCTGCCTTCGATGCGCGCTCCTTGGGGCGGAAGCCTGACCCAGCCTGGTGCTTTCATTGTATTTTATCTCACTGAGCTGCCTTCGATGCGCGCTCCTTGGGGCGGAAGCCTGACCCAGCCTCGTGCTTTCATTGGGTTTTATCTCACTGAGCTGCCCTCGATGCGCTCCTTGGGGCGGAAGCCGCTCTCATCAAAGCCCCTTTCATCCATTGAAGGCCTTTGTGGAGGCAGCTCGTGTTATCACAGCACTTTATCGGTGCGCCCTGGTGACGTGGGGTAAACAGTAGTGCGTGCACAATGCCCTGAATGGCAAGGGGCCTCCCCAGGCCTGGCGCGCCCCCGGGGGGGGGGGCCACCGGAAGGAACCCCCCCCCCCCCCAAAGCCTCCTCTTCAAACATCTCGGGCCCTTTTCTCCCTTTCGTCCTCTCTGTTTGTTTTGCTGCAACGGCTTCTGCAGAGGCTTTGAACTTCGGGTTGGGCGAGGAGTGCACCCCTTCCCCGAGCCGCCACCATAGACCATCAGAGCCTGGTACAACAGGACAACCTGGGGGAGGGTCTCACACAGACCATCAGACAGCAGTTCAGGGCACACTAGGCGTGGAGCCCCCACAGACCTTTAGAGCCCAGTACTGGGCACACTAGGCGTAGAGCCCCCACAGACCTTCAGAGCCCAGTACAGGCACCCTAGGCGTAGAGCCCCCACAGACCATCAGAGCCCAGTACAGGGCACACTAGGCGTGGAGTCCCCACGGACCATCAAAGCCCAGTATCGGGCACACTAGGCGTGGAGCCCCCACAGACCATTAGAGCCCAGTACAGGGTGCACTAGGCGTGGGGTCCCCACAGACCATCCGATCCCAGTACAGGGCACACTAGGCGTAGAGCCTCCACAGACCATCAAAGCCCAGTACTGGGCATACTAGGCATGGAGCCCCCACGGACCATCAGAGCCCAGTACAGGGCACACTAGGCGTAGAGCCCCCACAGACCATCAAAGCCCAGTACTGGGCACACTAGGCGTGGAGGCCCCACAGACCATCAGAGCCCAGTACAGGGCACACTAGGCGTAGAGCCCCCACAGACCATCAGAGCCCAGTGCAGAGCACTCTAGGTGTAAAGCCCCCACAGACCATCAGAGCCCAGTACCGGGCACAGTAGGCGTAGAGCCCCCACAGACCATCAAAGCCCAGTACAGGGCACACTAGGCGTAGAGCCCCCACGGACCATCAAAGCCCAATATCGGGCACACTAGGCATGGAGCCCCCACAGACCATTAGAGCCCAGTACAGGGTGCACTAGGCGTGGGGTCCCCACAGACCATCCGATCCCAGTACAGGGCACACTAGGCATAGAGCCTCCACAGACCATCAGAGCCTAGTACAGGGCACACTAGGCGTAGAGCCCCCACAGACCATCAAAGCCCAGTACAGGGCACACTAAGCGTAGAGCCCCCACAGACCATCAAAGCCCAGTACGGGGCACACTAGGCGTAGAGCCCCCACAGACCATCAGAGCCCAGTACAGGGCACACTAGGCATGGAGCCCCCACAGACCATCAAAGCCCAGTATAGGCACACTAGGCATGGAGCCCCACAGACCATCAGAGCCCAGTACAGGGGGCACTTGGCGTAGAGCCCCCATAGACCATCAGAGCCCAGTAATAGGAGGCAGTCTAGGCTTTGCCTCTCCCCCCCCAACACACACCGACAGGCACACTAGGCATGGAGCCCCCACAGACCATCAGAGGCCAGTACAGGGTGCACTAGGCGTGGAGCCCCCACAGACCATCAGAGCCCAGTCCAGGTCACACTAGGCGTAGACCCCTACAGACCATCAGAGCCCAGTACAGGGCACACTAGGCGTAGAGCCCCCACAGACCATCAGAGCACAGTACCAGGCACACTAGGCGTGGAGCTCCCACAGACCATCACAGCCCAGTACAGGGCACACTAGGCGTAGAGTCCCCACAGACCATCAGAGCCCAGTACAGGGCACACTAGGCGTAGAACCCCCACTGACCACGGAAGCCCAGTACAGGGCACATTAGGCGTGGAGCACCCACAGACCAATGAGCCCAGTACAGGGCACAATAGGCGTGAATCCCCCAAAGACCATCAATGCCCAGTAATAGGGGGCAGTCTAGGCTTTGCCTCTCCCCCCACAACACACATGGACAGGCACACTAGGCATGGAGCCCCCACAGACCAACAGAGCTCAGTACAGGCACACTAGGCATCGAGCCCCCACGGACCATCAGAAACCAGTACAGGGCACACTAGGCGTGGAGCCCCCACAGACCATCAGAGCCCAGTACAGGGCACACTAGGCGTGGAGCCCCCACAGACCAGCAGGGCCCAGTACCGGGCACACTATGCGTGGAGCCCCCACAGACCATCAAAGCCCAGTACAGAGCACACTAGGTGTGAAGCCCCCATAGACCAGTAGGGCCCAGTACCAGGCACACTAGGCCTAGAGCCCCCATAGGCCATCAGAGCCCAGTACAGGGCACACTAGGCGTGGAGCCCCCACGGACCATCAGAGCCCAGTACAGGGCACACTAGGCATGGAGCCCCCACAGACTAGCAGAGCCCAGTACAGGGTACACTAGGTGTGGAGCCCCCGCAGACCATCAAAGCCCGGTACAGGGCACACTGAGAGTGAAGCCCGCACAGACCATCAGAGCCCAGTACAGGGCACACTAGGCGTGGAGCCCCCACCGACCATCAGAGCCCAGTACAGGGCACACTAGGCGTAGAACCCCCACTGACCATGGAAGCCCAGTACAGGGCACATTAGGCGTGGAGCACCCACAGACCAATGAGCCCAGTACAGGGCACAATAGGCGTGAATCCCCCAAAGACCATCAATGCCCAGTAATAGGGGGCAGTCTAGGCTTTGCCTCTCCCCCCACAACACACATGGACAGGCACACTAGGCATGGAGCCCCCACAGACCAACAGAGCTCAGTACAGGCACACTAGGCATCGAGCCCCCACGGACCATCAGAAACCAGCACAGGGCACACTAGGCGTAGAGCCCCCACAGACCATCAGAGCCCAGTACAGGGCACACTAGGCGTGGAGCCCCCACGGACCATCAGAGCCCAGTACAGGGCACACTAGGCATGGAGCCCCCACAGACTAGCAGAGCCCAGTACAGGGTACACTAGGTGTGGAGCCCCCGCAGACCATCAAAGCCCGGTACAGGGCACACTGAGAGTGAAGCCCGCACAGACCATCAGAGCCCAGTACAGGGCACACTAGGCGTGGAGCCCCCACAGACCATTGGAGCCCAGTACCGGGCACACTAGGCAAGGAGCCCCCACAGACCAGCAGGGCCCAGTACCAGGCACACTAGGCGTAGAGCCCCCACAGACCATCAGAGACCAGTACAGGGCAAACTAGGCGTGGAGACCCCACGGACCATCAGAGCCCAGTACAGGGCACACAGGGCATGGAGCCCCCACAGACCAGCAGGGCCCAGTACTGGGCACACTATGCGTGGAGCCCCCACAGACCATCAAAGCCCAGTACAGAGCACACTAGGCGTGGAGCCCCCACAGACCAGTAGGGCCCAGTACCAGGCACACTAGGCCTAGAGCCCCCATAGGCCATCAGAGCCCAGTACAGGGCACACTAGGCGTGGAGCCCCCACGGACCATCAGAGCCCAGTACAGGGTCCACTAGGCATGGAGCCCCCACAGACCAGCAGAGCCCAGTACAGGGCACACTAGGTGTGGAGCCCCCACAGACCATCAAAGCCCGGTACAGGGCACACTGAGAGTGGAGTCCACACAGACCATCAGAGCCCAGTACAGGGCACACTAGGCGTGGAGCCCCCACAGACCATTGGAGCCCAGTACCGGGCACACTAGGCGTGGAGCCCCCACAGACCATTAGAGCCCAGTACAGGGCACACTAGACATGGAGCTCCCCACAGACCATCAAAGCCCAGTACCAGGCACACTAGGCGTAGAGCTCCCACAGACCATCAGAGCCCAGTACAGGGCACACTAGGCGTGGAGCCAACACGGACCATCAGAGCCCCGTACAGGGCACACTAGGCATAGAGCCCCCACAGACCATCGGAGTTCAGTACCAGGCACACTAGGCTTAGAGCCCCCACAGACCATCGGAGCCCAGTACGGGTCACACTAGGCGTAGAGCCCCCACAGACCATCAGAGCCCAATACAGGGCACACTTGGCGTGGAGCCCCCACAGACCATCAAAGCCCAGTACAGGGTACACTGGGCGTGGAGCCCGCACAGACCATCAGAGCCCAGTACAGGGTACACTAGGCATGGAGCCCCCACAGACCATCGGAGCCCAGTACGGGTCACACTAGGCGTAGAGCCCCCACAGACCATCAGAGCCCAATACAGGGCACACTAGGCGTGGAGCCCCCACAGACCATCAAAGCCCAGTACAGGGTACACTGGGCGTGGAGCCCGCACAGACCATCAGAGCCCAGTACAGGGTACACTAGGCGTGGAGCCCCAATAGACCATTAGAGCCCAGTGCAGGGCACACTAGGCATGGAGCTACCCACAGACCATCAGAGCCCAGTACCGAGCACACTAGGCGTGAAGCCTGCACAGACGATTAGAGCCGAGTACAGGTCACACTAGGCGTGGAGCTCCCCACAGACCATCAGAGCCCAGTACAGGGCGCACTAGGCGTAAAGCCCCCAGAGACCATCAGAGCCCAGTACAGGTCACACTAGGCGTGGAGCTCCCCACAGACCATCAGAGCCCAGTACAGGGCGCACTAGGCGTAAAGCCCCCAGAGACCATCAGAGCCCAATACAGGGCACACTAGGCATGGAGCCCCCACAGACCATCAAAGCCCAGTACAGGCACACTAGGCATAGAGACCCCACAGACCATCAGAGCACAGTACAGGGTGCACTAGGCGTAGAGCCCCCACAGACCATCAGAGCCCAGTACAGGGCACACTAGGCGTGGAGCCCCCACAGACCACTAGAGCCCAGTACAGGGCACACTAGATGTAGAGCCCCCACAGACCATCAGAGCCCAGTACAGGGCACACTAGATGTAGAGCCCCCACGGACCATTTGAGCCCAGTACAGGGCACACTAGGCATGGAGCCCCCACAGACCATCAGAGCCTAGTACCGGGAACACTAGGCAGGGAGCCCCCACAAACCATCAGAGCCCAGTACCGGGCACACTAGGCATGGAGCTCCCACGGACCATCAGAGCCCAGTACAGGCACACTAGGCGTAGAGCCCCCACAGACCATCAGAGCACAGTACAGGGCACACTAGGCATGGAGCCTCCACAGACCATCAGAGCACAGTACAGGGCACACAAGGCATGGAGCCTCCACAGACCATGGGAGCCCAGTACAGGGCACACTAGGCGTGGAGCCCCCACAGACCATCAGAGCCCAGTACAGGGCACACTAGGCGTGGAGCCCCCACAGACCAGCAGGGCCCAGTACCGGGCACACTATGCGTGGAGCCCCCACAGACCATCAAAGCCCAGTACAGAGCACACTAGGTGTGAAGCCCCCATAGACCAGTAGGGCCCAGTACCAGGCACACTAGGCCTAGAGCCCCCATAGGCCATCAGAGCCCAGTACAGGGCACACTAGGCGTGGAGCCCCCACGGACCATCAGAGCCCAGTACAGGGCACACTAGGCATGGAGCCCCCACAGACTAGCAGAGCCCAGTACAGGGTACACTAGGTGTGGAGCCCCCGCAGACCATCAAAGCCCGGTACAGGGCACACTGAGAGTGAAGCCCGCACAGACCATCAGAGCCCAGTACAGGGCACACTAGGCGTGGAGCCCCCACCGACCATCAGAGCCCAGTACAGGGCACACTAGGCGTAGAACCCCCACTGACCATGGAAGCCCAGTACAGGGCACATTAGGCGTGGAGCACCCACAGACCAATGAGCCCAGTACAGGGCACAATAGGCGTGAATCCCCCAAAGACCATCAATGCCCAGTAATAGGGGGCAGTCTAGGCTTTGCCTCTCCCCCCACAACACACATGGACAGGCACACTAGGCATGGAGCCCCCACAGACCAACAGAGCTCAGTACAGGCACACTAGGCATCGAGCCCCCACGGACCATCAGAAACCAGCACAGGGCACACTAGGCGTAGAGCCCCCACAGACCATCAGAGCCCAGTACAGGGCACACTAGGCGTGGAGCCCCCACGGACCATCAGAGCCCAGTACAGGGCACACTAGGCATGGAGCCCCCACAGACTAGCAGAGCCCAGTACAGGGTACACTAGGTGTGGAGCCCCCGCAGACCATCAAAGCCCGGTACAGGGCACACTGAGAGTGAAGCCCGCACAGACCATCAGAGCCCAGTACAGGGCACACTAGGCGTGGAGCCCCCACAGACCATTGGAGCCCAGTACCGGGCACACTAGGCAAGGAGCCCCCACAGACCAGCAGGGCCCAGTACCAGGCACACTAGGCGTAGAGCCCCCACAGACCATCAGAGACCAGTACAGGGCAAACTAGGCGTGGAGACCCCACGGACCATCAGAGCCCAGTACAGGGCACACAGGGCATGGAGCCCCCACAGACCAGCAGGGCCCAGTACTGGGCACACTATGCGTGGAGCCCCCACAGACCATCAAAGCCCAGTACAGAGCACACTAGGCGTGGAGCCCCCACAGACCAGTAGGGCCCAGTACCAGGCACACTAGGCCTAGAGCCCCCATAGGCCATCAGAGCCCAGTACAGGGCACACTAGGCGTGGAGCCCCCACGGACCATCAGAGCCCAGTACAGGGTCCACTAGGCATGGAGCCCCCACAGACCAGCAGAGCCCAGTACAGGGCACACTAGGTGTGGAGCCCCCACAGACCATCAAAGCCCGGTACAGGGCACACTGAGAGTGGAGTCCACACAGACCATCAGAGCCCAGTACAGGGCACACTAGGCGTGGAGCCCCCACAGACCATTGGAGCCCAGTACCGGGCACACTAGGCGTGGAGCCCCCACAGACCATTAGAGCCCAGTACAGGGCACACTAGACATGGAGCTCCCCACAGACCATCAAAGCCCAGTACCAGGCACACTAGGCGTAGAGCTCCCACAGACCATCAGAGCCCAGTACAGGGCACACTAGGCGTGGAGCCAACACGGACCATCAGAGCCCCGTACAGGGCACACTAGGCATAGAGCCCCCACAGACCATCGGAGTTCAGTACCAGGCACACTAGGCTTAGAGCCCCCACAGACCATCGGAGCCCAGTACGGGTCACACTAGGCGTAGAGCCCCCACAGACCATCAGAGCCCAATACAGGGCACACTTGGCGTGGAGCCCCCACAGACCATCAAAGCCCAGTACAGGGTACACTGGGCGTGGAGCCCGCACAGACCATCAGAGCCCAGTACAGGGTACACTAGGCGTGGAGCCCCCACAGACCATCGGAGCCCAGTACGGGTCACACTAGGCGTAGAGCCCCCACAGACCATCAGAGCCCAATACAGGGCACACTAGGCGTGGAGCCCCCACAGACCATCAAAGCCCAGTACAGGGTACACTGGGCGTGGAGCCCGCACAGACCATCAGAGCCCAGTACAGGGTACACTAGGCGTGGAGCCCCAATAGACCATTAGAGCCCAGTGCAGGGCACACTAGGCATGGAGCTACCCACAGACCATCAGAGCCCAGTACCGGGCACACTAGGCGTGAAGCCTGCACAGACGATTAGAGCCGAGTACAGGTCACACTAGGCGTGGAGCTCCCCACAGACCATCAGAGCCCAGTACAGGGCGCACTAGGCGTAAAGCCCCCAGAGACCATCAGAGCCCAGTACAGGTCACACTAGGCGTGGAGCTCCCCACAGACCATCAGAGCCCAGTACAGGGCGCACTAGGCGTAAAGCCCCCAGAGACCATCAGAGCCCAATACAGGGCACACTAGGCATGGAGCCCCCACAGACCATCAAAGCCCAGTACAGGCACACTAGGCATAGAGACCCCACAGACCATCAGAGCACAGTACAGGGTGCACTAGGCGTAGAGCCCCCACAGACCATCAGAGCCCAGTACAGGGCACACTAGGCGTGGAGCCCCCACAGACCACTAGAGCCCAGTACAGGGCACACTAGATGTAGAGCCCCCACAGACCATCAGAGCCCAGTACAGGGCACACTAGATGTAGAGCCCCCACAGACCATTTGAGCCCAGTACAGGGCACACTAGGCATGGAGCCCCCACAGACCATCAGAGCCTAGTACCGGGAACACTAGGCAGGGAGCCCCCACAAACCATCAGAGCCCAGTACCGGGCACACTAGGCATGGAGCTCCCACGGACCATCAGAGCCCAGTACAGGCACACTAGGCGTAGAGCCCCCACAGACCATCAGAGCACAGTACAGGGCACACTAGGCATGGAGCCTCCACAGACCATCAGAGCACAGTACAGGGCACACAAGGCATGGAGCCTCCACAGACCATGGGAGCCCAGTACAGGGCACACTAGGCGTGGAGCCCCCACAGACCATCAGAGCCCAGTACAGGGCACACTAGGCGTAGAGCCCCCATAGACCATGGGAGCCCAGTACAGGGCACACTAGGCATGGAGCCCCCACAGACCATCAGATCCCAGTACAGGGCACACTAGGCGTAGAGCTCCCACAGACCATCAAAGCCCAGTACAGGGCACACTAGGCATAGAACCCCCACAGACCCTCAAAGCACAATACAGGGCACACTAGACGTGGAGCCCCCACAGACCTTCAGACCCCAGTACAGGGCACACTAGACGTGGAGCCCCCACAGATCTTCAGAGCCAGTACAGGGCACACTAGGCATGGAGCCCCCACAGACCATCAGAGCCCAGTACAGGGCACACTAGGTGTAGAGCCCCCACAGACCATCAGAGCCCAGTACAGGGCACACTAGGCGTGGAGCCCGGATGGACCATCAGAGCACAATACCTGGCACACTAGGCGTAGAGCCCGCACAGACCATCAGAGCTCAGTACAGGGCACACTAGGCGTGGAGCTCCCACAGGCCATCAGAGCCCAGTACAAGGCACACTAGGCGTAGAGCCCCCACAGACCATCAAAGCCCAGTACAGGGCGCACTAAGCGTAGAGCCCCCACAGACCATATGAGCCCAGTACAGGGCACACTAGGAGAAGAGCCCCCACAGACCATCAGAGCCCGGTACAGGGCGCACTAGGCGTAGAGCCCCCACAGACCATCAGAGCCCAGTACAGGGCAAACTAGGCGTAGAACCAGCAGAGACCATCAAAGCCCAGCACATGGCGCACTAGGCATGGAGCCCCCACAGACCATCAGAGCCCAGTACCAGCCGCACTAGGCGTGGAGTCCCCACAGACCATCAGAGGCCAGTACAGGGCGCACTAGGCGTAGAGCCCCCACAGACCATCAGAGCCCAGTACAGGGCACACTAGGCGTGGAGCCCCCACAGACCACGAGAGCCCAGTACAGGGCACACTAGATGTAGAGCCCCCACAGACCATCAGAGCCCAGTACAGGGCACACTAGAAGTAGAGCCCCCACAGACCATTTGAGCCCAGTACAGGGCGGGCACACTAGGCATGGAGCCCCCACAGACCCTCAGAGCCTAGTACCGGGCACACTGGGCAGGGAGCCCCCACAGACCATCAGAGCCCAGTACCGGGCACACTAGGCATGGAGCTCCCACGGACCATCAGAGCCCAGTACAGGCACACTAGGCGTAGAGCCCCCACAGACCATCAGAGCACAGTACAGGGCACACTAGGCATGGAGCCTCCACAGACCATCAGAGCACAGTACAGGGCACACAAGGCATGGAGCCTCCACAGACCATGGGAGCCCAGTACAGGGCACACTAGGCGTGGAGCCCCCACAGACCATCAGAGCCCAGTACAGGGCACACTAGGCGTAGAGCCCCCATAGACCATGGGAGCCCAGTACAGGGCACACTAGGCATGGAGCCCCCACAGACCATCAGATCCCAGTACAGGGCACACTAGGCGTGCAGCCCCCACAGACCATCAGAGCCCAGTACAGGGCACACTAGGCGTAGAGCCCCATAGACCATCAGAGCCCAGTACAGGGCACACTAGGCGTAGAGCTCCCACAGACCATCAAAGCCCAGTACAGGGCACACTAGGCATAGAACCCCCACAGACCCTCAAAGCACAATACCGGGCACACTAGACGTGGAGCCCTCACAGACCTTCAGACCCCAGTACAGGGCACACTAGACGTGGAGCCCCCACAGATCTTCAGAGCCAGTACAGGGCACACTAGGCATGGAGCCCCCACAGACCATCAGAGCCCAGTACAGGGCACACTAGGTGTAGAGCCCCCACAGACCATCAGAGCCCAGTACAGGGCACACTAGGCGTGGAGCCCGGATGGACCATCAGAGCACAATACCTGGCACACTAGGCGTAGAGCCCCCACAGACCATCAGAGCTCAGTACAGGGCACACTAGGCGTGGAGCTCCCACAGGCCATCAGAGCCCAGTACAGGGCACACTAGCCGTAGAGCCCCCACAGACCATCAAAGCCCAGTACAGGGCGCACTAAGCGTAGAGCCCCCACAGACCATATGAGCCCAGTACAGGGCACACTAGGAGAAGAGCCCCCACAGACCATCAGAGCCCGGTACAGGGCGCACTAGGCGTAGAGCCCCCACAGACCATCAGAGCCCAGTACAGGGCAAACTAGGCGTAGAACCAGCAGAGACCATCAAAGCCCAGCACATGGCGCACTAGGCATGGAGCCCCCACAGACCATCAGAGCCCAGTACCAGCCGCACTAGGCGTGGAGTCCCCACAGACCATCAGAGGCCAGTACAGGGCGCACTAGGCGTAGAGCCCCCACAGACCATCAGAGCCCAGTACAGGGCACACTAGGCGTAGAGCCCCCACAGACCATCAAAGCCCAGTACAGGGCGCACTAGTCATGGAGCCCCCACAGATAATCAGAGCCCAGTAACAGGCGCAATAGGCGTGGAGCCCCCACAGAGCATCAGAGCAGAGTACCAGGCACACTAGGGGTGGAGCCCCCACAGACCATCAGAACCCAGTACAGGGCACACTAGGCATAGAGGCCCCACAGACCATCAGAGCCCAGTACAGGGCACACTAGGCGTAGAGCCCCCACAGACCATCAGAGCCCAGTGCAGAGCACACTAGGTGTAAAGCCCCCACAGACCATCAGAGCCCAGTACCGGGCACAGTAGGCGTAGAGCCCCCACAGACCATCAGAGCACAGTACCAGGCACACTAGGCGTGGAGCACCCACAGACCATCAGAGCCCAGTACAGGGCACACTAGGCGTAGAGCCCCCACAGACCATCAGAGCCCAGTACAGGGCACACTAGGCATTGAGCCCCCACAGACCATGGCAGCCCAGTACAGGGCACACTAGGCGTGGAGCCCCCACAGACCATCAGAGCCCAATACAGGTCACACTAGGCGTAGAGCACCCACAGACTATCAGAGCACAGTACAGGGCACACTAGGCGTAGAGCCTCCACAGACCATCAGAGCCTAGTACAGGGCACACTAGGCGTAGAGCCCCCACAGACCATCAAAGCCCTGTACAGGGCACACTAAGCGTAGAGCCCCCACAGACCATCAAAGCCCAGTACGGGGCACACTAGGCGTAGAGCCCCCACAGACCATCAGAGCCCAGTACAGGGCACACTAGGCATGGAGCCCCCACAGACCATCAAAGCCCAGGATAGGCACACTAGGCATGGAGCCCCACAGACCATCAGAGCCCAGTACAGGGGGCACTTGGTGTAGAGCCCCCATAGACCATCAGAGCCCTGTAATAGGAGGCAGTCTAGGCTTTGCCTCTCCCCCCCCAACACACACCGACAGGCACACTAGACATGGAGCCCCCACAGACCATCAGAGGCCAGTACAGGGTGCACTAGGCGTGGAGCCCCCACAGACCATCAGAGCCCAGTCCAGGTCACACTAGGCGTAGACCCCTACAGACCATCAGAGCCCAGTACAGGGCACACTAGGCGTAGAGCCCCCACAGACCATCAGAGCACAGTACCAGGCACACTAGGCGTGGAGCTCCCACAGACCATCACAGCCCAGTACAGGGCACACTAGGCGTAGAGTCCCCACAGACCATCAGAGCCCAGTACAGGGCACACTAGGCGTAGAACCCCCACTGACCATGGAAGCCCAGTACAGGGCACATTAGGCGTGGAGCACCCACAGACCAATGAGCCCAGTACAGGGCACAATAGGCGTGAATCCCCCAAAGACCATCAATGCCCAGTAATAGGGGGCAGTCTAGGCTTTGCCTCTCCCCCCACAACACACATGGACAGGCACACTAGGCATGGAGCACCCACAGACCGACAGAGCTCAGTACAGGCACACTAGGCATCGAGCCCCCACGGACCATCAGAAACCAGTACAGGGCACACTAGGCGTAGAGCCCCCACAGACCATCAGAGCACAGTACCGGGCACACTAGGCGTAGAGTCCCCACAGACCATCAGAGCACAGTACAGGGCATACTAGGCGTGGAGCTCCCACAGACCATTAAAGCCCAGTACAGGCACACTAGGCATGGAGCCCCCACAGACCATGGGAGCCCAGTACAGGGCACACTAGGCGTGGAGCTCCCACAGGCCATCAAAGCCCAGTACAGGGCACACTAGGCGTAGAGCCCCCACAGACCATCAGAGCCAAGTACAGGGCACACTAGGGGTAGAGCCCCCACAGACCATCAATGCCCAGTAAAAGGAGGCAGTCTAGGCTTTGCCTCTCCCCCCAACACACACCGACAGGTACACTAGGCATGGAGCCCCCACAGACCATCAGAGCCCAGTACAGGGCGCACTAAGCGTGGAGCTCCCACAGACCATCAGAGCCCAGTACAGGGCACACTAGGCGTAGAGCCCCCACAGACCATCAGAGCCCAGTACAGGGCACACTAGGCGGAGAGCCCCCACAGACCATCAGAGCCCAGTACAGGGCACACTAGGCGTAGAGCCCCCACAGACCATCAGAGCACAGTACCAGGCACACTAGGCGTGGAGCACCCACAGACCATCAGAGCCCAGTACAGGGCACACTAGGCGTAGAGCCCCCACAGACCATCAGAGCCCAGTACAGGGCACACTAGGCATTGAGCCCCCACAGACCATGGCAGCCCAGTACAGGGCACACTAGGCGTGGAGCCCCCACAGACCATCAGAGCCCAATACAGGTCACACTAGGCGTAGAGCACCCACAGACTATCAGAGCACAGTACAGGGCACACTAGGCGTGGAGCTCCCCACAGACCATCAGAGCCCAGTACAGGGCACACTAGGCGTAGAGCCCCCACAGACCATCAGAGCCCAGTACAGGTCACACTAGGCGTAGAGCACCCACAGACTATCAGAGCACTGTACAGGGCACACTAGGCGTGGAGCTCCCACAGACCATCAGAGCCCAGTACAGGGCACACTAGGCGTAGAGCCCCCACAGACCATCAGAGCCCAGTACAGGGCACACTAGGCGTAGAGCCCCCACAGACCATCAGAGCACAGTACCAGGCACACTAGGCGTGGAGCACCCACAGACCATCAGAGCCCAGTACAGGGCACACTAGGCGTAGAGCCCCCACAGACCATGGCAGCCCAGTACAGGGCACACTAGGCGTGGAGCCCCCACAGACCATTAGAGCCCAGTACAGGGCACACTAGGCGTGGAGCCCCAACACACCATCAGATCCCAGTACAGTGCACACTAGGCGTAGAGCCCCCACAGACCATCAGAGCCCAGTACAGGGCACACTAGGCGTTGAGCCCCCACAGACCATGGCAGCCCAGTACAGGGCTTACTAGGCGTGGAGCCCCCACAGACCATCAGAGCCCAGTACAGGGCACACTAGGCGTAGAGCCCCCACAGACCATCAGAGACCAGTACAGGTCACACTAGGCGTAGAGCCCCCACAGACCATCGGAGCCCAGTACAGGTCACACTAGGCGTAGAGCACCCACAGACTATCAGAGCACAGTACAGGTAACACTAGGCGTACAGCACCCACAGACTATCAGAGCACAGTACAGGGCACACTAGACGTGGAGCTCCCCACAGACCATCAGAGCCCAGTACAGGTCACACTAGGCGTAGAGCCCCCACAGACCATCAGAGCCCGACTCAACAGGTCACACTAGGTGTAGAGCACCCACAGACCATCAGAGCACAGTACAGGGCACACCAGGCGTGGAGCTCCCACAGACCATCAGACCCCAGTACAGGGCACACTAGGCGTAGAGCCCCCACAGACCATCAGAGCCCAGTACAGGGCACACTAGGCGTGGAGCTCCCCACAGACCATCTGAGCCCAGTACAGGGCACACTAGGCGTAGAGCCCCCACAGACCATCAGAGACCAGTACAGGGCACACTAGGCATGGAGCCCCCACAGACCATCAGACCCCAGTACAGGGCACACTAGGCGTGGAGCCCCCACAGACCATCAAAGCCCAGTACAGGGCACACTAGACGTGGAGCCCCCACAGACCACCAGAGCCCAGTACAGGGCACACTAGGCGTAGAGCCCCCACAGACCATCAGAGCCCAGTACAGGTCACACTAGGCGTAGAGCACCCACAGACTATCAGAGCACAGTACAGGGCACACTAGGCGTGGAGCTCCCCACAGACCATCAGAGCCCAGTACAGGGCACACTAGGCGTAGAGCCCCCACAGACCATCAGAGCCCAGTACAGGGCACACTAGGCGTAGAGCCCCCACAGACCATCAGAGCACAGTACCAGGCACACTAGGCGTGGAGCACCCACAGACCATCAGAGCCCAGTACAGGGCACACTAGGCGTAGAGCCCCCACAGACCATCAGAGCCCAGTACAGGGCACACTAGGCATTGAGCCCCCACAGACCATGGCAGCCCAGTACAGGGCACACTAGGCGTGGAGCCCCCACAGACCATTAGAGCCCAGTACAGGGCACACTAGGCGTGGAGCCCCAACACACCATCAGAGCCCAGTACAGTGCACACTAGGCGGAGAGCCCCCACAGACCATCAGAGCCCAGTACAGGGCACACTAGGCGTTGAGCCCCCACAGACCATGGCAGCCCAGTACAGGGCTTACTAGGCGTGGAGCCCCCACAGACCATCAGAGCCCAGTACAGGGCACACTAGGCGTAGAGCCCCCACAGACCATCAGAGACCAGTACAGGTCACACTAGGCGTAGAGCCCCCACAGACCATCGGAGCCCAGTACAGGTCACACTAGGCGTAGAGCACCCACAGACTATTAGAGCACAGTACAGGGCACACTAGACGTGGAGCTCCCCACAGACCATCAGAGCCCAGTACAGGGCACACTAGGCGTAGAGCCCCCACAGACCATCAGAGCCCAGTACAGGTCACACTAGGCGTAGAGCCCCCACAGACCATCAGAGCCCAGTACAGGTCACACTAGGCGTAGAGCACCCACAGACCATCAGAGCACAGTACAGGGCACACTAGGCGTGGAGCTCCCACAGACCATCAGACCCCAGTACAGGGCACAGTAGGTGTAGAGCCCCCACAGACCATCTGAGCCCAGTACAGGGCACACTAGGCGTGGAGCTCCCCACAGACCATCTGAGCCCAGTACAGGGCACACTAGGCGTAGAGCCCCCACAGACCATCAGAGACCAGTACAGGGCACACTAGGCGTGGAGCCCCCACAGACCATCAAAGCCCAGTAATAGGAGGCTGTAGGAAGGGGGAGTCTCTGGTTGGCGCAGTGCAGCACTAGCGACAAGCAGGGCCTCTCTCTTCCCCGTCAGGGCTGAGGGTTACCTTCAAGAACAACCTCTGCTCACCCTCTAGGTAGTGTGGCGCAAGCAGTCTAGGCTAATCTCTGGGGCACATAGGGTTAAACATTTGCAACATTACACCATCACCACCAACCCACCACACAATGACACCAAACTGTATTTGTAAAAATATATATTCTTTATATATGATTAAAAGCAGGCTTGTAAATACAGTCTTGGTTACTTTTTTAAATGCAGGTTCCAGTTACTCTTTATCATAAAGTCACAGTTCTTTAAGCAAATGCACTCTTTTGGGCCTTCTGCCCAGTTTTTGTAAAGGTTCAATGTCTTATAGCGCCTCAATGCGCTTCCCGATGTCTCCGCTCGCTTTCTCGGAGAAAATCGGGCCCGGCCTGTCAAAGCTCACGCTTCCCGCGTGAGCCGCGAAAGGCACGGCCGGGTCCGCTCTAGAAATGAGTCACCCTTCGGGGCTCGACTCGTGGAGAGGGGGCCGCGGGCCACAGGGAGCGTCAGGCGGGGCCTCGGGGGCCAGGAGCAGAGCGAGCCTCTGACTCAGGGGCGGCTCGCACTGCAAAGCAGACAGCAGCTGCGAGGCTCCCGGGGTGCCCGAGATCAGACAGCGCGGTGCGAGCTCAGATTGCAGGACGCTCGCACCGCGAAGGGCAAAGACACAGTACCTGGGGATTGTTGTGGAGCGGACGGCTGGAAGGGGGCCCTGTCCCACGTCGCGTTGCTTCTCTGGGGTCACGGCGAGCTGCGGCTTTCAGCTGGGCAGGTCACGGGTCACCCGGGGCGGCGGTGATTAGTGGCGGCAGGGTCCTTCCTTTGGGGTTCGCTCCGACCCTGAAGGCGGCGGCTGTGCGGTGGCGGCAAGTGGCAGTACGGTCCCCAAGTGCGGGACGTACCCAGCCAAAGTGCCGGTTGCAGCTGTGCGCTCACAGCTGAGCTGTCGGGCAGGATGCCGAGCAGAGGGGGGTTATCGCAGGGCGGCAGTCCGTCTTCGCAGAGGGGTTGACGGCGCGAGGCGCAGTCGACTCGGGTGCTGGGACCGGACGGGTCCTCCTTCACGTTGCTCTCGGGGCTCACAGGCAGTGGCAGTCACGGTGCTCGGGCCAGCGGCGGCTGGGCCTCACGTTGCTCTTGCTGTCGCTTTGGGCCCCTGTCACGGTGCTTGGGGGGATCTCGATGCCCTGGATCACGGGGAGCGTGGCAGGGATGCACAACGCTCCTAGCCCCCTCAGTCAGCGCTGCAGCGATAAGCAGCACACACAATAGCTTCCTTCAGGGAGATAGCGCCCACTGTTCCTGGGGCGCTGGTCAGGGGGCAAGTTCAGAGGCAAGCCCTTGGAGATCTTTTCAGCAGAGTTTGGCACAAATTCAATAAAAGCAAAAGTCTCTTGTAGTCTCTTCTTTTTCCTCTCCTCTGGCAGCAAGGCACCAGACACAGGCCAGAGTCAGCACTCCTCCTTGTAGTCCTTCCAGGTCCTTCTCTTCGGGCAGAGTTTCTTCTGTAGCGCAAACAGGATCTAATTTACAAGGAGCAGGGCTCCTACTTTTATACCCAGTTTCTTTTGTTCTAGCAGGCCAGGGGGGCCTCTGCATAACTGCTCCAGTCTCTGAGCACTTGTTGTGGGTACTTCTGGCTTCTGCATCAGTGTGAGGGCAGGCACATCAGCCGCTCCCCAGGGGGGCGGAGCCAGCATTGTGAAGACAGGGGCAGCTTGAGCACTTTGTTGACAAGCTTCGGTCCTTCCTGGGCCAGGTGCAGGTTGAGTAATCAGTCGCTCCCCAGGGGGGCGGAGCCAGCATTGTGGAGGCAGAGCACAGCCTGATGCATCATTCAGGGGAAACTCCCACCACCCACTAAGATGTCATCCTGCTATTCACTACCTGTCAACTCCCAGCCCTGTCACTCACACACACCAGACAGTCAGATCCACATCCAAGCAGAGGCGGGCTGAAATGGTTAGGCCAGCAAAGGCTAACTTTCTAAAAGTAGCATTTGCAAACCCAGGATATTAAAATAAACTTTACTAAAAGAAGTATTTCATTATTCTGAGTTCAGGCATACTAAACATTAATTTCTACCATGTTCCCTGAGCCTGCTGGGATTATAGAGTGTAATAATTCCAGCAGCCCATCTGGCCTAAAGGGAACAGGTAGCCTTACAATAGTGAAAAACGAATTTGGCAGTAATTCACTATTAGGACATGCCACACACATCAGAGCATGTCCTACCTTACACTTACAATGCACCCTGCCCTCAGGCCTACCATAGGGGTGACTAATATGAAGTTACGGGAAGGTTTTAGGGGCTGGCAAGTGTGTGCACTTGCCCAGCCAACATGACAGTGCCAGACTGCATGCAGGTTCTGCAATGGCAGACCCTAGACACATTTTTAAGGCTGCTTCTGTGGGTGGCGCAACCAGCGCTGCAGGCCCACTAGCAGTATTGGCATTTACAAGCCCTGGCACTCCTGGTGCACTTTACTGGGGACTAACAGTAAATCCAATGAACCAATCATGGACATCAATCACATGTACATTTTACAACAGGGAGAGCATATGCACTTTGGCACTGGTCAGCAGTGGCAAAGTGCCCAGAGTCATTAAACCAACAAAAACAGGTCAGAGAGAGTATTGGAGGAAGGCAAAAAGTTTAGGGATGACCCTGCCAAGAGGTCCAGGTCCAACAGAGGCAGTCTATGCTTTGCCTCTCCCCCCCAACACACATCGACTAGAATCACGCATTTCAAACAAACAACCTCCAATCAGGTGTCTGCCAGGGTCACAGTACATAAACTGTGATTCTCCAAATAGTTGATGACTCCCTAGAATCCTCGACTCCGGTAACTCCTGCCTCCTGGTCCTCCTGAATTTATCCGCTGCATTCGACACTGTCGACCATCTGGACCTCCCTCGCACTCTACGTCAACGCATGGGTTGGGGAGGCACAGGCCTCAACTGGTTATCCTCACCCCTAACCAATCGTTCCCAAATCGTGAAAATTGGTAACTCATTCTTGAGACCCGTCAGTGTACATTAAGGGGGTCCGTCAAGGCTCGATCCTCTCCCCACCCCTCTTTAACCTGTACTTAGAACCACTATGTGTGATTCTCAGAAACTCTGGGATTCTCTTCCACCTCTGCGTCGACGACAACAGAAGCGGCTCCTCTGCAGTGGCGGAGGAGCGTCGCCCCACTGGCTTAGAACCAGCAGGTGAAAAATATAACGATAGTCTATCATCATTTTATTTTTTCACCTGCTGGCTGAGCCAGTGTGCGTAGGGAGAGGAGTGGACGGGCCATGGGAGGGGGGAGGAGCACTTCTAAGTGCGCATGTGTGTTTGGTCAGCCGTCCTAGGCCGGCTAAACACACTTGCGCACTTAGGTTTCTCTAGCCCAGATGTATTGAACAGCCGGTTGGAGAAACAGCACAGACGCCCTGTCCTCAGCAGAGCGTCAACCCTGCCCACTCAGGCCAATCCCCACGCTGCTCTCATAGCACAAGAGCAGCAGGGGCATTGCACAGGTAGTCTCTGCTGCTGGGACCAGGAAGTAGAGGAGCTCTGAGGTGCGAGGAGCAATGTGGCCGGCAGCTTCAAGTAAGTGTTTTCTTTAATTCCCAACCCCCTGCGCTACCCCTTCTGTGCTCTTGTACCCCCTTCACTCGCCCTGCCACCTCTTCATTGTGTCAGCCGCCACTGGACGACACAGATATATACATGAAAATCGCCTCCCCAGAAGACGTTGCCCTGCTTTCATTCAAGCTCTCAAAGATTCAAAACTGGATGTCTAGCCACCATTTAAAACTCAGTGAAAAAGGGACGGTGCACCAGAGCAAAGTCATCCAGAAATATCTTTATTGTCGTAGAAGTTAAAAGATGTCCAACTTTTAACCTCTACGACAATAAAGATATTTCTGGATTGACTTGGAGCTAATTGTCTTTGTTCTGGTGCACCTTCCCTTTTTCACAAAGTTTGCCTATCTGGTTTCCAGGGGAGCGGAAGTGCAGCAGGATCTGGAAGTAGTCGCACAGACTCTATTTATATTCATTTGGGATTTGATGTGCTGAACCGTGGTCAGACGCATGTTGATCTTTTTTGTAACCATTTAAAACTCAACCCAACTAAAACAGAATTTCTCTTGATTTTGCCTCTGAAAGCAAAACCCAGTGCAAGAATGGATGGCTAACCTTCCTGCCCTGGGTGGCTGCCTCGCCATTGTCCAGAGTGCCAGATCACTCAGCTTCAACATTGACAATGATCTCAATCTTCACAGCCGTGGCCAAAAGCCCACAACACCAATTTAGGCAGCTGTGTGGCTTCAGACGATTGATCCCGGAACTAGACCTGAAATCAGTGGTGCAGCCTCTTGTTCTCTCCAGACTAGATTATGGAATCGCCCTTCTCTCAGGCATTCCCAGAGTTCACCTAGGCCCACTGAGAGCAACTTTACATGCAGCAGAGCGCTTAGTTTTAGGTCTAAGGAAATGTTATCGCATTTCCCAATTCAAAACCGCCTGCATTATCCATAGGGCGCTGCTCTCCTCTTCACCCACCTGTCTGAATGAGGAACTGAAAATCTCCAGAGCACATTGGAGTTCCAGAAATGCCCAATCCCTGCTCCTGGAACCCACCACCCTTAGTCGAGAAAGATGCATGAACTAGTCTTTCTCTGGTAGTGCCACAAGAATCTGGAACTCTCTGCCTCCCTCCCTCCATCTAACAACCCGCCCAGTCACCTTCAAAAAAGACCTCCAGCTCCTCCTATTTGACAGACACCGGAGTTAATCACCTTCAACCATACCTAAGTACTCTCTGCACCAGGATACGAACTACCCTCGTAAGGCGGCACCACCATCTAAATAGATGCGTTAACTGTGTACGACCTCCGACTACCTGCTTTACCTTATGTGGTAACTCCTGAACGCATCTTCCAATATAATTGTCCAGGTTTACTTACTGTAACTGTGCCCAGCTGGAACCCATGTATCCTGCTACTGTTGTAAAGCACTCTCATGCCTTTAGGCCCTGTCCGCACTATATAAAATTGCAAAAATAAAAATAAATAAAATAGACCTTCTGAGTCCTGTATAGGGGGTACTGGGCATGGAGTCCCCACAACAGACCTTCAGAGCCCAGTACAGGGCACACGTGCCGGGGGGGGGGGGGGGGCGGTGGACCTACAGAGCACAGTACAGAGCACACATGGGGAGGAGCACCCCACACACCTTCAGAGCCTAGTACAGGGCCCAATAGGCATGGAGCTCCCACTGTTCTAGACAGTAATGTGCAGTTGCTGTGCTGCCTTGCGTGAGAGGGAGAGAACAGGAAAGTGCCATATCAAATGAGATATGGCACTCACCTCTCCCTAGCGCTGGCACAGAATTTTGCGGCTGAGCACCACGCACACACCTTTGCACCATAGTGCACAGGTGTGTGCATGAGTCTAGCATAGGGTTTGTACTGAAAGGCTACCCTTCCAGTACACAATACTATAACTAGATAAGTTTTAAATTTCTTCCTACTTTGTATGTGTGCTGCACTCCCATTTAATCACCTATATAGTTAAACACACACCACCTCACGTATTCATACAGATACTGACACATACTTACTCTCTTATACAATCCCTGACACAAGCACACACTCATCCATAAAGCCACTCTCACAATCACTCACCCTCGCATATAGTCATTTATATACTCCAACACTCCCATATACTGCCTTTCACGTATGTAGTTACTCACACATGTACCACTGTGACATCCATTCACTCACCAACACACCCATACACACTCTCAGCCACCCATAGAGCGCTTCACAGATGCACTCTTGAACCCATATACCCAGTGAATCACCCACTCACACATATATGCACAGTCACACACCCCCCACCCGCCCACACAGACACTCAGGCGACCACACAGATACTCAGGAAACCAATCAATAACACATACAGACACTCACTACACTTTCATTAATTTCAGAGCACTCCTGAGGCGGAAAGCCGGGAGTTAGGCCCCCGACCCTCATTTTAAAAATTGCTATTTTGCACAGAATCATTGTCTTTTAATAATTGTACTCTTGCTGCCTATATTTGCAGTCTCACCCTCTTGCCTGGGACACTTGGGACGCGCAATTTTCTCTCGCGTCCAGCATTCCGAGGGCCGAGTCAGGGCCACACTCGGACTTACAGAGGCTCCCGAAGGGCGACGACTTTGGCCGCCATCTTTGGGAATAAAGCACGGTCAGTGCTCTAGCGGTCGGGCGAATTACGGCCCGGGCGCTATAAAATGAAGGCTACTTCTCGTCCGCGCAGCGGGCGTGCCGATGGCGCGCCAGAGGCGCGCCAGAGGCAAGCCCGTCTGGGCCCGTCCGGGCAAGAACGGACCTAGGGCCAGCCACTATGTCCGTTGCCCCTCCGGGACCTGCGCAATGTTCAAGGGATCAACTGCTGGCGCTACGACACTACGGGGACCCAGGGTGCCATCAGCGGGACTGGACTGCTGCCCCACTCTGCCGCTGCCAGTTCTGCCCTGATCCTATACCTGTGGGGATTAACGGCAAGAAGACTGGTCGAGTACTGAGGATGGCATTACTTAACTGTAGATCTCTGCCAAAGCATGCGGTAGAGATCAATCTGCTGATCGAAGATTTTAACCTCGATCTGCTCTTCCTCACGGAAACATGGTTATCCCCGCATACAGATTTCGACATCATCTCTGCCCTACCTAGTGGTTTTAATATTCAGATTCAGAACAGAGATGAAGGGAAAGGTGGGGGTCTCGCTATAATTTACAAAGACTTCCTGACCTGTAGATTTGAGGAAGGCGGAATCCTAGATACAGAAAGTGCATGCTTCAATATCCAACTAACACCTACGTATTCCCTCTCAGGATTCCTCATCTACCGTCCGCCGGGCAGTTTAAAACATTTCTCAGATTCCCTATTAGAAGCTACCTTAGCAGCAGCAGCCCGGGCCTCCAACTTTCTGCTTCTGGGAGACCTGAACCTGCACTGCGACGATATTAACGATAAAGTAGCGGCCGATCTCATTACAAACTTTAAAACCTTTGAACTAGATCTGTTAAATAAGGAAGCTACTCACAATAAAGGCCACTTGTTGGATCCTCTCTTTTCAAACAATCCCCAGTTTATAGTTGAATCCCCTCTGCCCTTACTTTGGTCTGACCATTTTTTAGTACCTTTTTCCTGGGAAATCCATCCTGAAAAGAATAGGGCCACCTGTCCCCGTACACTTCAAAGAGACTGGCCGAGACTATCGGTGGTAAACCTGATCTCTGCCTTTGAACAATCTACCCCCGACGCAGAATCTGATGTACTGCAAGCAGACGTAAACTTCAATAATTGGCTTACCAATTCCCTGAACACGGTTCTGCCTCCCAAATTGAGTACAAAAAAGAGCAGCACTTTTAAATCTCCCTGGTTTACGACCGAATTAAGAGATATCAGAAAAGCCTGTAAAAAATCGGAGCGTAAGTGGAGGAAAGATTGGGCACCCAATAGTAAAACCTCCTACCAGGCTGCTCTGAGACTCTACAAAGCCGCACGGCAGAAATCCAAGGCAGATTTCTTTGAGGAGAAAATTAAAATGTCAGCTAACTCCTCCAGGGAAACGTTTAAAATCGTCAAGCAGCTGCTCAAAATTCCAGCTCCTACAACTATGCATAAGGACCCCGAATCAAGATGTAACCAGCTAGCGGAGTTCTTCGATGGAAAAATACAGAAAATTCTCGATAGCCTTCCCCAAACGCCCGCAACACTACCGATTGAAGCCCCCGTCCCCGTCTCCACTAGCCCCCAACTCAAGGCGTTCAGCTACATCACCAGGGAAGACTTTTGCAACACGCTAGCCAACATAAAAAGTGGTTCTCCATCTGACCCAGCCCCCATGCACATCCTCAAACAAATTTTGAGTACAATCTCATCAACGGCCACAGAGCTGTTAAACACCTCATTCTCCACGGGCATAGTGCCCCCGAGCTGGAAACAAGCCAAAATCAAAACGCTCCTTAAGAAACCAGGGCTAGACTCCTCAGACCTGGCCAATTTCTGCCCGATCTCCTTGCTTCCGGGTATGGGCAAAGTGGCCGAGAAGGTAGTGAATAGGCAGCTCTCAGAGTACTTGGAGAGTAACGGCCTACTGAGTGACTCCCAAACGGGTTTTCGCCCAGGCCAGAGCACAGACACCGCCCTTATAGTGGCTACGGAAGAGGCAAGATGCATCCTGGACTCAGGGGGATCAGCGGCCCTGATCCTCCTGGATCTAAGCGCTGCATTCGATACCGTTGACCATGCAACCTTGGTTCAACGCCTCGCCAAATTGGGCATTACAGGGTCAGCCCTCAGATGGCTGGAATCCTTCCTCGATAAACGATCTTTTAGGATTTGGGAAAATGGATCGATGTCCAAATCCACTCCCCTTCAGTGTGGGGTTCCTCAGGGCTCCTCCCTGAGCCCCACACTGTTCAATGTTTATATGGCCCCGCTAGAGGAGGTAGTAGCCCCCTTCGGGATCAAATCCATTAGCTACGCAGGCGACACACAACTTATCGTCTCGCTGTCGCAACAAAGGGGACGTCCATCCGACCTCTCAAGATGCCTAACTGCCATCTCCTCCTGGATGACCGATTCAAAACTCAAACTTAATGGAACTAAGACCGAGATTATGGTCATGGGCCACCCACGTTCATCCCTGTCTTCTGAGCATTGGCCTCCCTGTATGGGGGAATTACCCCCGTCCAAGGAGAAAGTTAAAAGCCTCTGGGTCTGGTTTGAACCCCAATTAACATTCAAGACCCATGCGCAGAAAGTGGCAGGAGGGTGTTTTGGATTACTGCGGGCTGTACGGAAGGTCCTCCTCCTTCTGCCTTTTGAATCTAGAAAACTCCTAATCCAGGGCCTAATTCTGTCCAGACTGGATTATGGCAACGCCCTCCTCCTGGCTGCACCTCAGGCCTCGATCAATATCTTGCAGCGAGTACAGAATGCTGCAGCCAGGCTACTTATGGGGGCCCCCAGATGGGCTTCAGCCAAACCATTGCTCAGAGCCTTGCATTGGCTCCCAATTCAGGAGCGTATCTCCTTTAAGTCACTCTGCATTGCCTACAAATCTTTGCAAGGTAACGGCCCTCCGGCCTTGAGGGGTTTGATTTGTCCATACAAACCGGCGCGGGCCCTTCGGTCCGACGGAGAAAACCTGGCCATCACACCCAGAGTGAGGAAAGCCCGTACCGGAGGCCGTCGGTTCTCGTTGAATGCAGCAAAACAGTGGAACGCACTTCCTAGGGACCTACGGATGGAACCCTCCTACCTGAAATTTAGAAAAACACTTAAAACTTTTCTTTTTCCTCAGGCCTCTTAATTTCTTTATCCTCTTGTGTTCTGTTATTAGTGTATCAGCGCTGGGACGCCCTCGGGCAGCCATGCGCTTTATAAACCCAATTTCATTTCATTTCATTTCATTTCATGTAGTTACCTACCAACCCATGCAGGTGCTTACACACCAACAAACAGACTGATACAGACACTCACACAGTTTAGTCACTAACCCATGCCTTCAGTAAGACACGTTAAATCACTCACTTATACAGTCAGTCACACACCTACTAAATCATCCATTCAGACACTTATACACCCACTCATTC
This sequence comes from Lissotriton helveticus, assembly GCF_964261635.1. Lineage (NCBI taxonomy): Eukaryota > Metazoa > Chordata > Amphibia > Caudata > Salamandridae > Lissotriton > Lissotriton helveticus. The sequence continues at coordinate 1,188,412,163 of NC_136072.1, read as the reverse complement.
TTCAATACACCTTGGCATATAAATATAAAAAACATATTTAAACTTTACAGAAACACACACTCTCTGAATGATGTCATCAGTGATGTCATTTGAGATGTCATCAGTGATGTTATCAGTGATGTCACTGACCATGTCATGAATGGTGTAATATGTGACATCATCAGCAGTGCATTTCGGCGGCGCGAGTTACACAGGACAAATCTCAAACCCCATCCACACAGGGCAACACCACAAACCCCCTATCCACCCAGGACAAATCTCATACAAACTAGACATCTTAAGGCATAGGCAAAGTGGGCCCTTGCCCAGGGCCCCCACCTCCCAAAGCCCATCCCCTCCCCCAGAAAAGTGAACGTTCTCTCTGTGTCACTCCTGTCTAATGTGTAAGTAAACTTTCCTCCACTCTGCCTACCTCTAACTCTGTATCTCTTTGTCTATGATCATCTTAATTTTTTGGGCCTGGGTAAGGCATATTTCTTTTTTATAAATCGGGTTTATTGGTTTTACCTTATTGCTGTAGGAATAGTAAACAGTTTCAGCTTTATATGGACACATCATATTTTAACTGTTTTCGAGTGATCCCATATCTGCTAGTTGCCTTGGCATTATGCAGTCTTGAATTAACAGGAACCGGTTAATTGAATTAAACATTGTTCCCAACAAGGGCTCTCAAAATATGTTTTAGCCAGGGCCCCAAAAATTCAGTAGATGACAATGACACACCACAATTCCCCATACCTACAGGACCACTCCTACAGCTCATCCACACAGAAGAAACACCCGAGCTCCCCATCCACACAAGGCACATTTCACACCTCATCCAAATAGGACACCACCACACTGGACAACATTACAGGTCCTCATACATACTGGACAAATCTCACACCCCAACAACACTGGGAAAAACAACAGAAACTCTGCATGCACACACGACAAATCTCATACCCCACCCATACATGACACACACACAGCTCTCCATCTCACACAGGACAACTCTGAATCCCCATCCACACAAGAAAAACACCAGAAACTCCCCATCCACAAGGGACAAATCTCACACCACATCCACACAGCAGAGCACCACAGCTCTCATCCACACAGGACAGCTACTACACATCTATCCACACAGGAAAAATCTCACAAATCACCCACACAGGACAAAAAACGGAAACTCCCAACCCAAACAGGACACATCTCACACCCCACCACACAGGGAAAACACCAGAAACTCCCCATGCCCACAGGACAAATCTCAAACCCCATCCACACAGGACAAAAAACAGAAACTCCCAACCCAAACAGGACTCATCTCACACCCCACCACACAGTGAAAACACCAGAAACTCCCTATGCCCACAGGACAAATCTCAAACCCCATCCACACAGGATACATCTCACACCCCATCCACACAGGACAGCACCACAGCTCCCCATCCACACAGGACACCTCCTGCACCCCTCTGCACACACAAACAGTGAACACCACAAACGTTCCATCCAAGCAAGAAACTCTCGCACCAGCTCCACAAAATACATACACCACAATTATCCATGCACACAGGCCAACTGCTACAACTAACCCACTCAGGAGGAGAGCCTCAAGTCCCCCCGTCCTCCATCCACTCTTGACAATGCAACAAAGCAACAACGAATCTGTGCAGCAGCAGAGATGCACTTGAACAGAACTTGGCAAGAGACACCTTGCACACATTGCAGAAGTACTGGTGAGCTCCCATTGTTAAAGTGTAAGCACGGAGGTGTCACTCCCTGGCGTTACCCACATCACACTCACAAGCACAGTACAGTACCAAATGTGGACACCCCACACAGGTGTTACTGAAATGCACCAACATCCCCTGACTGACCATCTCAAGGCGCACTTTGCACTCAGTTCTTAACCTCATCGATGCTGGTGACTGAACCACTCCGTCACCAGCCACGGACGCGCTGTGCTGGTGACGGAGTGGTTCCGTCACGGCCCGGCCGCCGCGCCTACGTGGTGATGATTTCGTGCCTGCGCTGTGCGTTCTATTGAGCGGGCGGGGCCGTGACATGACCACTCAGTCACAAGCACAGCGCGCCCGAGGCTCGTGACGGAGTGGTTCCGTCACGAGCATGGCGGCGCCGCCTGGCCCCCCGTCCCCCCTAGCGCTGCGGCGGAATTACCGCCGCGGCCAAGGGGTTAATTTGTGCCAGTGGTTGGAAGTGGGGCCTTAACTTCGATCCAGAGCACGTGCGTGAAAAAAAACACAAAAGAGAGAAAGAAGGAGGGAGAGAATGACCGGAAAAATGATAAAGGAGAAAGAGTGGGGATGAAAAACAACCTGCAAGAGTGAGATAAAGTTTTAGAGTGTCTATTAGTGGATTAAAGAGGCATGGGGAGGAATCAAGACTATGCGGGATTTGTGGTTGGCACCGCAGCCTGTGATAGCGCTGACTGGGGCTTCTAACCACAGCTTTGTGCTGCAGCACTTATTCTTTTAGAAATCAAGCACGGCTTGCACACCCTGAAACCAGTGCTGGACGCAGCTGCTCATTTGGCCAGAGGAAGAATCAAATTGTCCACATTACACCAACTCAACCTCTGCGTTAATGTCTCGGTTCTGAAGCTAGATCCATCCTTAACCCCTTCGACGCTCATGACGAGCTGGGCTCGTCATGGCGTAGCCTCCTCGCACGCTCATGACGAGCCCAGCTCGTCATGTAAAGTGCGATATAAAAAATCTCAGCGTACGAGCGGAATTCCGCCCGCACGCATGCGGTTAAGAGAGAGAGAGATTATGTGTCCACACAACCACTCCTCAGCACCTAACCAACAACGGATCCTGTCATGTGGCAAATGCGTCACCTGACACTTCCCGTATTCAGGAAAAGGCACATGATGGCTCAATCTTTCTCTGGTAGTGCAACTAGAATCTGGAACTACCACCGGCTGTCCTATCCTGCACTAAGGGCCATATGTGGGTAATTTGTGTTTTGCGATTCTCAAATTGCGATTTTTAGGGAGTCGCAATAAGAGAATCGCAAAACGCAATATAGGTAGGATTAGCTTATTTTTGTGTGAATCCCACTTATTCCTTATTTGCGAATCGCAAATTGAGATTCGCAAATAAGGAATACCTTCTCATTCATTCATATGGGCCTTCTAGCCCATAGGAATGAATGGGAAGACATTCTCAATTTGCGATTCTCAATTAGAGAATCACAAATTGAGAATGCAATTTCAGGGTTGCAAGGGTGTCAATAGGACACCCTTTTGCACCCCTGAAATTAACAGGTGTGCACATGTGGCCCACATGCAGGCCCTAAGGGCATGTATGTGACCCACATGGCACTTTGAAAAATGCCAAAAAGTGCATTTTTCAAAGAAATCGCAAATTACCACCAACCTGAAGTTGGTGGTATTTTGCGATTCCTTAAGCTAAAATTCGCACAACTTGGGTGCTTCCTTCATTGCATTTAAGGAATCGCAATGTGTGATTCCTTAAATAAGGAATCGCAAATGTTGCGATTCCTTATTTTGCATGTGGGTTTTTGTGTGCTACATAGCACACTGCCCTAATTGCAATCGCAAATCCTGAAATTCTGTGATATTCAGCATTTGTGAGCGCAATTAGGCTTCCTGCATATGGCCCTAAATCCCTGACAGTGTCCAGGGAAGCTTTCAAGCTCCTGCTTTACCAAAGGTAGTTTCACTCTGGACTTATCGAAACAAACATCCCACGCACACAGACACGGATGGGATTCACTCTTTTGTTCTGTTTGTTTTCTATCTTTATTATTCCTAACTTTTACGAAGTTTTCCCATTATAGTCCTTTCCCTCAAGTGTTTTGCATTCACCGTCATCATCAATTGAAAAATAGGGCAGATTTATCAAAGTTTTGCGTCCTTCTTGTGCTACTCAAGGTAATGCAAGGGTGACGCAAAACCTAGATGAGATTTACCACACAAGGGCGCCCTGCGTGTCTTGGTAAATCTGGAGAAACGCAAAGCAGCACAAGTCGTTGCCTTGCATTAATCTCAGTGGTGGGGGCGTAACATGGGTGCAGCGCGGGTGTTCCCACACACCCACCCACCTATTCTGAGTCATTCTCAGATTCACCAACTCTAGTAGGCCTGGGAATGCCTCAGAATTGTACGCCTTCCCAGTAGAAGCGTGTAGGAAAGCATGGTTAGACGCCCACGTTTTGCCTGATGTTGATGTGACTGCGACCTGTGCGCGTGCTGGGGTCCTGCTAATCAGGTCCCCAACACCTGATCTTATTTTCCACAAATGCGCCATGATTGGCACCGCACCTGTTTCCCCATAAGCCCTTGGTACCTAGGGCATGGGGACAGAAGAAGGTCCCCTAGGGACCCTCACCCGGACAAGGGGGCACTGCTGTTGCTGGCTACCTGCCCAGGTGCAGGACAAACCACAGAGTCAACACGGCACACAGCCCTGTGTGCCACGCCTCCCCACACTACTTGAGGTATAGGTAAGTCACACCCCCCCCCCCAGAAGGCCTTAATAGCTCTACGGCAGGGTGTACTATATCTCGGGTGAAGGCCCCTCCCACACATTAGCAGGGTGCCCCTACAATGTCCGGTACATTCTGGGACATTGTAAGTGCACAAGAAAGACGTAAAGATCACATGGGCTGGATATCTGTCCACACGAGTTTCCTAGGTTTCACTGAAGCAAGGGATGTTTGGTACCAAACATTTCATCTTAATAAATCCTAGCTGGTCCCATTGAAGGATATAATAATAAATTCACACAGGAGGCCCTTCTAGAGGATCCCCTGAAACTTTCCGACCACTAATGTGGTTCCTGTCTAGTTGTAGCCAGCCTGCTATCACCAGACATGTTTCGGGACCGCAGAGTAGAGAGCCAGAGCTCTCCGGATTCAGAGACATTGCCTGGTCTGGGTGGAGGTGGTCACACCTTCCCCCCTCCAGGATCTGCCACAGCAGAAAGAAGAGTTTAAGGCCGTGTCACCTTTGAACCTTGCCCCCTAGCCTCCGCTTTTAGTAGCCGATGGCAACCCCCCAGTCCTGCCCCACTTGTTGGCAGAAGGACTGGCAGAAAAATTAGGTAAATTAGGAAGTGTGTCTACCTCCCTCCCTGTATCCACCTTCGGGTGCGGCAGGCAAGGTTGGCCCCACTTTTGACTATCCGCCTTCTTGAAGATGGGGATAGTAGCCTATTGAGAGCCAGGGTATGCCTGCCCGCCACGTGGGGTTGAGCATAAAGAGGGTGTAGGTGCCCTACCTGTAAGCAGCCCATTGGCTACTACCTGGCCTCCCCTAAAAACGTCCCTAAAATGTAGTATTTAGGTGGCTTCCCGAGAACCTGACTTCAGATTCCACGGGAAGAAAAGAAAATGATGGAAGAAGACCGCTGACGGACCAGGAACTGAGTCCCGCTGCCGCAAGAAACTGGCGAAATCCTGCCAGCTGAAGTCAAGACTCGACAACTGAGCCGGCTGCCCTTCCTGAGAACTGCAGGCCCCCAAGAAACCCCTGAGACCTTCCAGCCTTCGCCAATTGCCAATTGGGCTTGAGGCTTTAGTTCCTGGTGACCGCCGGTAAAGAACCATGGTGGTTGAGGACTGGCACGAGTGTCAATGCGATTCACCACTTTAAAAGAACTTGCAGCACGCCAACATCACCTCGAGAGATCCTCTCACCACAGCGACTGACGCTGGCACAGCCCTGCCCCTGAGAGCCCATACCCTCCTGCTGGTGGCTTCGACTGCAGAAGCAGCAACCTTGGCACGAGCACCTATCGCCCGCGACGGCCTGCTCTGCAAACCACCTGTGGCCTAACTGCAGCCAGTGAACTCCGGCCTCCAACACTCAAAGTTTCTGGTACTCCTGCTCCAGTGGTGCATCTACTCCTGCTGTACCTGAACCCTGGGCCCTCGAAGATCTTCATCCTGTTGATGAAGAAGACCTCTACCACTCCAGGTATCGTGGTCATCCGGAACTCCTCGGCAGTGTCCTCCTTCCAGAGACCGCAAGGGCTACTACATCGGCAGTGTTCCTCCAACCAAACCAAACCTTTGTCCCAGCAACCGCAACCGCAACAGCCTAGTTGACGGTGTTCCCATAAACTTACAGCGAGCTGCTGCCGGCGACCACAATGGTGACCACATTGGCGATCCACTGAACTCAATACAAAGATCCCCGCTCCATTGCATTCTGCACTGTCCGCGATGGTAGATATGTGATGGTATCGACCTCCGAGTGCGTAGATACTGAATGTACTACATACTTTGAACTGCATCTCTTTTACTCCCAAGTTCACAGTCTACCCAGCTTTTATCTAAGTATTGTGAACCTGTACTAAGTATACCTCTGATTTGAAGTCTTGCTTCTCAAAAATATATAAAGAATCATGTCCTTTTAATACAACCTTGGTCTCAGATTTATTCTTGAGTGTGTGTGTCGCTTCGTGCCTCTGTGTGTGACAACAAATGCTTAGCACGACCCCGGGATAAGCCTAACGTCTCGCCCACAGTACCACAAAATAGAGCGTTAGTACTATCTATTGTACCACTGTGCTGCTTCATGGGGACTCGTGGACTCTCGGCATAGTGTACTTCGTTTCAATGCGCTGTACAGCGGGGAAGCCTCCTACAAGGTGCAACGAAGAGAAATATCTTTATTTATCCTCGCTTTTTTTTCTCTTTCGATGTGTGATGCATTCTGCAGCACACATAGAAAGAGGAAAAGGCCACTTTCTGCACAAAAACAATCCTGCCTGTAACGCAGGCCCCCTTGTTCTATGACGCAATGGTGCCGGCGTTGGCGCTAGATTGCTAATTGTGCGCCAGTGCTAGCAGAGGACAAGAATGCGTCATATCCTAATAGATACAGCACAGTCCTGCCCTCCTAGTTTGGACTGGACTGTTCCCATGGGGCACAGGGTCAAGACTGATTTGCATATGGCTGGGTCCAAACTGGAATGGCATCGTGAGCAAAAAACGATGGATTTAAGCCCAGATCTCTGTACTGGAGTGAATGTATGACATTGTTCTGCATTCTGTCCATCAACTGTTGTTTTTGCATTTGTCACCCCGAGTGGGATGGGTATGCTCAGACGTGAGTCCTGTGCTCTCCACACCACCGGAGTCAAGCTATCCTAGCTGAAGACCGGTCCTAGGATGCTTGTTTCCGGTCCAGGGAGGACCTGGCTTGGCAGTTCGGGCTGGACTGTTCTCATGGGTCACAGGGTCAAGACTGATTTGCATATGGCTAGGTTCAAACTGGAATGGCATGGTGAGCAAAAAAACGATGGATTAAGGCCCAGATCTCTGTACTTAGGTGAATGTATGACATTGTTCTGCAGTCTGTCCATCAACTGTTGTTTTGCATTACTCTCTCTTTCTCTTGCTGCGTTGTGCTGCGTTGCGTGAAAGTTTGATACGTCTGGCCCATCGTTCCCAAAGCTGGGGGTGGGGGAGGCTTGGAGCTGCTCTGGGTTCATCATCAACAGACAGTTCCCAGGGCTGCAGGGTGCTCTGCGGCTGGGTGTTCCCAGGTTCAGGTAGGGTGCCCCCTCCCCCTTCTTGCCATGGGTGGCACACAGCCCACTGAAAGCCCACACTATCCCACGGCACGGATGATGACGCACCCCTGCCCGCCCCACCCTCCGGGTGCATTGGCTGTTCCTGGCCCCTCCAGCCACAGTTTCTGCATTATTTCCACCAGGTATTAATATTTGATGTGTTTTTAGTCACCGAGGGCTGGCACGCGCCTCTGTTCGTCAGGGGAGCGCGGAGTTCCCACGTGTGCCTTGCTTTGTCCAATGTCGTGGCTCTGAGCCACCCTGACTCTGCCAGCCACAGGGCCAGCCACAGACTTCCCCCCCTCGCGCCAGCCTGAGGGGGGAACAGCCACAGAGGCGGCATCACAACACTGCGAGGGCTGTTGTAATCTGTTGTACAGATGGAGCGTGTGGTGCACCCGCCTGTGTGACTCGTGTTCACTCCCTCACGTGCACACAGGCACAAGTACACCTCACACGCACAGGCACACAACAGACACACAAACCATGCATACACACAACATGCACAGACACACAGAGCACACATACACGCAACACACACAGACATGCAACAGACACACAGACACCACCTACACACAACATGCACAGACACAACAACAGACACACAGACCCCACCTACACACAACATGCGCAGACACACAGACCCCACCTAGACACAACATGCACAGACACACCACAGACACACAGAGCACATATACACGCACATACACAGACACGCAACAGATACACAAACCAAAACAGACACACAAAACACACACCTATGCCCTAAGCACAAAAGATACACACAAAACATACGGATGAACACAAAATGCATAACGCGCAAAGGCACAGAAACACAAACTACACATGCACACAGCATACACTGACATACAAAACACAGACCTATACACACACACAGACACACATAACACACAGAGGTGCCAACACACAACCCACACATGAACACAACATGCACAGATACATAAACGACACATCATGGGGAGAGGATGTAGGCTTATGGCTAGAGCGGCCAACCTCGCAGCTGGGAATCCGGGTTCAAGTCTCGGCAACGACGCTCAGCATCCTGTGATTTTGGGCATATCACGTAATCTCCCCGTGCCTAACAAAAATGAATGAGTCCTTGTGTAACGAAACTGGTGCTCATGTAAAGCGCTCTGATACCTGATATCTTCGGGTCTAGTTTGCGCTATATAAACCTCTAAAAAAAGAAAATCTATGCACTAACCACATAAGACACACATCCAAAGACACAGACAACATACCAACATACACACAGACACACAAAATATATAATACAGAGAAGCACAGACAGACAACACTTCAGCAAACACATGCACAGATGCCCCACAACAGAAAAAGATACATACAAACAATATACATGGACACAATATGAACACAAAGCAGAGATATGCGACACAGACAAGTAAAGCCACGCACAGAAGCATAGAGTGCAAATGTGCACAAACACCACAAAACCAGAAAACACACACACAGACACAAAACACAAGAGACACAGAAACATACTATACAGACACACAACTATACTTGTAGACCTACATACCAGTAGAGACACAACTAGGATGCCCAAAACAACTAGCACAGGTATAGAATTCAGATACAGAAACTAGTGCACAGACATACAGCACAAGCACACAAAACCTGCAAGCAGAATCACACCATAGACACACAAATACAGAAACACAACACATACATGCACACTTGTGGGACACCCCCGTGCCGCACGGCCACCAGCTGCTGCGTGTGCCCCTCTGCTGTGCCCTCTGCCTTGCTGCCTGCCTCGCTGCCGGCTGACCCTGCGGTCGGTCGCTCTGCTCTGTTTTGCCTCCCATTTGTGCTTGTTTCGTTTTTCTTGGTTTCTGCCCGTGTCAAGCGTTTTTTACTGTAATTTGTGCTTGTTTTTATCTTTGTTTGTTTTGGCCCGTGTTGGGCGTTTCTGACTGTGATTTGTGCTTGTTTCTTGGTCTCTGGCCGTCCTCCGTCCTGTTTCCCGCCTCCCTCGCCGCCCCCCGCTTCCCGCCACCACCGCCGACCCCGCCCCTTTTTTCCTTCTGTTCCCTCCCCGCTCCCGCCTCCCAGCTGCTCCGCCCACCCGCGCACTTGGCCTTAAAAGGCGACCGTGCGACACAGGTGAGTGTGACCCACTTGTGGGACACCCCCGCGCCGCACGGCCACCAGCTGCTGCGTGTGCCCCTCTGCTGTGCCCTCTGCCTTGCTGCCTGCCTCGCTGCCGGCTGACCCTGCGGTCGGTCGCTCTGCTCTGTTTTGCCTCCCATTTGTGCTTGTTTCGTTTTTCTTGGTTTCTGCCCGTGTCAAGCGTTTTTTACTGTAATTTGTGCTTGTTTTTATCTTTGTTTGTTTTGGCCCGTGTTGGGCGTTTCTGACTGTGATTTGTGCTTGTTTCTTGGTCTCTGGCCGTCCTCCGTCCTGTTTCCCGCCTCCCTCGCCGCCCCCCGCTTCCCGCCACCACCGCCGACCCGCCCCTTTTTTCCTTCTGTTCCCTCCCCGCTCCCGCCTCCCAGCTGCTCCGCCCACCCGCGCACTTGGCCGTAAAAGGCGACCGTGCGACACAGGTGAGTGTGACCCACTTGTGGGACACCCCCGCGCCGCACGGCCACCAGCTGCTGCGTGTGCCCCTCTGCTGTGCCCTCTGCCTCGCTGCCTGCCTCGCTGCCGGCTGACCCTGCGGTCGGTCGCTCTGCTCTGTTTTGCCTCCCATTTGTGCTTGTTTCGTTTTTCTTGGTTTCTGCCCGTGTCAAGCGTTTTTTACTGTAATTTGTGCTTGTTTTTATCTGTGTTTGTTTTGGCCCGTGTTGGGCGTTTCTGACTGTGATTTGTGCTTGTTTCTTGGTCTCTGGCCGTCCTCCGTCCTGTTTCCCGCCTCCCTCGCCGCCCCCCGCTTCCCGCCACCACCGCCGACCCCGCCCCTTTTTTCCTTCTGTTCCCTCCCCGCTCCCGCCTCCCAGCTGCTCCGCCCACCCGCGCACTTGGCCTTAAAAGGCGACCGTGCGACACAGGTGAGTGTGACCCACTTGTGGGACACCCCCGCGCCGCACGGCCACCAGCTGCTGCGTGTGCCCCTCTGCTGTGCCCTCTGCCTCGCTGCCTGCCTCGCTGCCGGCTGACCCTGCGGTCGGTCGCTCTGCTCTGTTTTGCCTCCCATTTGTGCTTGTTTCGTTTTTCTTGGTTTCTGCCCGTGTCAAGAGTTTTTTACTGTAATTTGTGCTTGTTTTTATCTTTGTTTGTTTTGGCCCGTGTTGGGCGTTTCTGACTGTGATTTGTGCTTGTTTCTTGGTCTCTGGCCGTCCTCCGTCCTGTTTCCCGCCTCCCTCGCCGCCCCCCGCTTCCCGCCACCACCGCCGACCCCGCCCCTTTTTTCCTTCTGTTCCCTCCCCGCTCCCGCCTCCCAGCTGCTCCGCCCACCCGCGCACTTCGCCTTAAATGGCGACCGTGCGAACGCGCAGCGTTGACGCGCAGCGGGCGCGCCGATTGTGCGCCGAAGGCGCGCCAAAGGTAAGCCCGTCTGCGCCCGTCCGCGACCGGATCGCGACCAGCGCCAGGACCCCTGGCCCCCACCGACGGAAGCCGACCCGACGAACCTACACCGCCGCCGATCTCATCGCACTCAACACCGGCCGCATCCCAGGATGTCACCGAGCCGCCCCGAAGCACACCCATGGACCCTTCAGCTGCCACGCCTGCAAGTTCACCTGCATCCGGACCTTCCCTGCACCCGCCAAGCCGAACACCAGCAGCAACCACCTCAAGTGCATCCTGCTCAACACCCGCTCCGTCCACAGACACGCCGTAGAACTCTGGAACCTCCTCGACACCACCGCCCCCGACGTTGCCTTCCTCACCGAGACCTGGATGAACGCCTCCTCAGCCCCAGACATCGCCATCGCCATCCCAGAGGGCTACAAGATCACCCGGAGGGACCGCACCGCCAACCAGACGGGAGGAGGCATCGCCATCATCCACAGAGACACCATGCGCATCACGACCAACACCGACGACACCCTAACCACCGCTGAACACCTGCACTTCCAGATCCACACCAACCCGAACACCACCCTCAGAGGCACCCTGATCTACCGACCCCCGGGACCACGCACACGATTCAGCGAGGACATCGCCGACTTCGTCAGCCCGCATGCCCTCCCCTCCGCCGACTACATCCTCCTGGGGGACCTCAACTTCCACCTGGAGAACAACAGCGACCGCAACACCATCAGCCTGCTCGACAACCTCGCCAACCTCGGACTCAAGCAGCTGGTGTCCACCCCCACCCACCTCGCCGGACACACACTCGACGCCGTCTTCTCATCCAGCAAAGACGTCACCTTCAGCCACGCAACAGGACTCCACTGGACGGACCACAGCTGCGTCCACTTCACCTTCAGAAGAACGACGATCCACCACCACCAGCAACAGGTTGCCCGAAGAAGCTGGAACAGGATCACAGCCGACCAGCTCACCGCTTCCCTGAGCCAGCACCCTCCCGCCAGCTCAGCGAACCCCAGCTAGGCCGCCGACAACCTCACGAAGTGGATCAACAACTGCGCGGACGAACTCGCCCCGCTGAGAACCCCACCCAGCAGACCCTGCAGCAGAAAAACACCATGGTTCACCGACGAACTCAAGAGCTCCAAGAAGAACTGTCGAGCCCTCGAGAAAGTCTGGAGAAGGGAACCAACTACGGACAACATGACCACCCTCAAGCTCGCCACCCGGAAACAGCACCAACTGATCCGCGCCACCAAGAAAAATACATACAAGGATCGACTGGACAACAACGCACACAACTGCAAGGAACTCTTCAACATCGTGAAAGAGCTCTCCAACCCCAACGCCGGAAACAATGACATCACCCCGTCGCAAGACCTCTGCAACTCCCTCGCGTCCTACTTCCACAACAAGATCACGGACATACACAACAGCTTCAACAACCAACCAACGCAACCCACAACCGCAACAACGCACCCCACCACCACCCTCCGCACCTGGACCCCGATCAGCACCGAAGACACCATCCGCACCATGAACTCCATCCATTCCGGATCTCCGACTGACCCCTGCCCTCACCACGTCTTCAACAAGGCCGACGCTGTCATCGCACCCCACCTGCGGGACATCATCAACACCTCCTTCGACACCGCCACCTTCCCTGAGAGCTGGAAGCACGCCGAACTCAGCGCTCTTCTCAAGAAACCCACAGCAGACCCCACCGACCTCAAGAACTACCGTCCCATCTCGCTCCTCCCGTTCCCGGCCAAAGTCATCGAGAAGACCGTCAACAAACAGCTGGCCGCCTTCCTCGAGACGAATGGATCCCTCGACCCCTCACAGTCGGGCTTCCGAGCGAACCACAGCACCGAGACCGCCCTCATCGCTGCCACCGATGACCTTCGAACTCTGATGGACAACGGAGAAACAGCGGCCCTCATCCTCCTGGTCCTCTCCGCGGCTTTCGACACTGTCTGCCACCGCACCCTAGTACAGCGCCTCGGCAACATCGGAATCCAGGACAAGGCACTGGAATGGATCACCTCCTTCCTCGACGGAGGAACACAGAGAGTCCGCCTACCACCGTACAAGTCAGAGGCCACCAAAGTCATCTGCGGCGTCCCTCAAGGATCCTCACTGAGCCCCACCCTCTTCAACGTCTACATGAGCCCCCTCGCGGCCATCGCACGCCAACACAACCTCAACATAATCTCCTACGCCGACGACACCCAGCTGATCCTCTCCCTGACCAACGACCCTGCCACCGCCAGAGCCAACCTGCACGAAGGGATGAGAGATGTAGCCGAATGGATGACGACCAGCCGCCTGAAACTGAACTCGGACAAGACGGAGGTCCTCATCCTGGGCTCCTCGCCCTCCGCCTGGGACGACTCCTGGTGGCCCCCCGCCCTGGGCACCGCACCCAAACCGACGGACCACGCACGCAACCTGGGCTTCATCCTGGACTCCTCCCTCTCCATGACCAGACAAGTAAACGCCGTCTCCTCGTCTTGCTTCAACATCCTGCGCATGCTACGTAAGATCTTCCGGTGGATCCCTACCGAGACGCGGCAGACGGTCACCCAGGCCCTCGTCACCAGCCGACTGGACTACGGCAACGCCCTCTATGCCGGAACCACCGCCAAGCTCCAGAAGAGACTCCAGCGGATCCAGAACGCCTCGGCCAGACTCATCCTCGACATCCCCCGACGCAGCCACATCTCCGGACACTTGAGAGATCTGCACTGGCTCCCGGTCAACAAGAGAATCACCTTCCGTCTCCTCACCCACGCGCACAAAGCCCTACACGACCAAGGCCCGAGCTACCTCAACAACCGGATCAACTTCTACACTCCCAAGCGCCTCCTCAGATCAACCAACCACGCCCTCGCCGCCGTCCCCCGCATCCGAAGAGCGACAACAGGAGGAAGGTCCTTCTCCTACCTGGCCGCCAAGACCTGGAACTCACTCCCGACCGACCTGCGCCTGACCCAAGACCACCTCTCCTTCAGGAAGAAGCTCAAGACCTGGCTGTTCGAGCAGTAACGGCACCCCCCCCCCTACCCAGCGCCTTGAGACCCTACGGGTGAGTAGTGCGCTCTATAAATGACCTGATTGATTGATTGATTGAGTCGAAGAACATAGGGGACAAATCACAGATACGCAGACATGCATCACAGGCACAGAGCCTAAACATTCAAAAGCGCCAGACAAAAAACACACATATATAGTAGGATAGTAGGAAGCGTGTGGACCCATTGTTCTGTGCTTGACTTGAAGTTCAAGGAATCTTTATGTGCGCCAGGATACCCTCGCGAGTGATATAGTGCGCTTTACAAATACACATAACATAACATTGCTTAGATACCCTCGCCAGTGATAGTGCGCTTTACAAATACCAATAACATAACATTGCTAGGATACCCTCGCGAGTGATAGTGCGCTTTACAAATACACATAACATATCATTGCTTAGATACCCTCGCGAGTGATAGTGCGCTTTACAAATACACAGAACATATCATTGCTAAGATACCCTCGCGAGTGATAGTGCGCTTTACAAATACACATAACAGAACATTGCTTAGATACCCTCGCGAGTGATAGTGCGCTTTACAAATACACATAACATAACATTGCTAAGATACCCTCGCGAGTGATAGTGCGCTTTACAAATACACATAACATAACATTGCTAGGATAGCCTCGCGAGTGATAGTGCGCTTTACAAATACACATAACATAACATTGCTTAGATACCCTCGCGAGTGATAGTGCGCTTTACAAATACACATAACATAACATTGCTTAGATACCCTCGCGAGTGATAGTGCGCTTTACAAATACACATAACATAACATTGCTAAGATACCCTCGCGAGTGATAGTGCGCTTTACAAATACACATAACATAACATTGCTTAGATACCCTCGCGATTGATAGTGCGCTTTACAAATACACATAACATAACATTGCTAGGATAGCCTCGCGAGTGATAGTGCGCTTTACAAATACACATAACATAACATTGCTAAGATACCCTCGCGAGTGATAGTGCGCTTTACAAATACACATAACATAACATTGCTTAGATACCCTCGCGAGTGATAGTGCGCTTTACAAATACACATAACATAACATTGCTAAGATACCCTCGCGAGTGATAGTGCGCTTTACAAATACACATAACATAACATTGCTAGGATAGCCTCGCGAGTGATAGTGCGCTTTACAAATACACATAACATAACATTGCTTAGATACCCTCGCGAGTGATAGTGCGCTTTACAAATACACATAACATAACATTGCTAAGATACCCTCGCGAGTGATAGTGCGCTTTACAAATACACATAACATAACATTGCTTAGATACCCTCGCGAGTGATAGTGCGCTTTACAAATACACATAACATAACATTGCTAGGATAGCCTCGCGAGTGATAGTGCGCTTTACAAATACACATAACATAACATTGCTTAGATACCCTCGCGAGTGATAGTGCGCTTTACAAATACACATAACATAACATTGCTTAGATACCCTCGCGAGTGATAGTGCGCTTTACAAATACACATAACATAACATTGCTTAGATACCCTCGCGATTGATAATGCGCTTTACAAATACACATAACATAACATTGCTAGGATAGCCTCGCGAGTGATAATGCGCTTTACAAATACACATAACATAACATTGCTTAGATACCCTCGCGAGTGATAGTGCGCTTTACAAATATACATAACATAACATTGCTTAGATACCCTCGCGAGTGATAATGCGCTTTACAAATACACATAACATAACATTGCTAGGATACCCTCGCGACTGATAGTGCGCTTTACAAATACACATAACATAACATTGCTTAGATACCCTCGCGAGTGATAGTGCGCTTGACAAATACACATATCATTGCTTAGATACCCTCGCGAGTGATAGTGCGCTTTACAAATACACATAACATTGCTTAGATACCCTCACGAGTGATAGTGCGCTTTACAAATACACATAACATAACATTGGTTAGATACCCTCGCGAGTGATAGTGCGCTTTACAAATACACATAACATTGCTTAGATACCCTCGCGAGTGATAGTGCGCTTTACAAATACACATAACATAACATTGCTTAGATACCCTCGCGAGTGATAGTGCGCTTTACAAATACACATAACAGAACATTGCTTAGATACCCTCGCGAGTGATAGTGCGCTTTACAAATACACATAACATAACATTGCTAAGATACCCTCGCGAGTGATAGTGCGCTTTACAAATACACATAACATAACATTGCTTAGATACCCTCGCGAGTGATAGTGCGCTTTACAAATACACATAACATAACATTGCTTAGATACCCTCGCGAGTGATAGTGGGCTTTACAAATACACATAACATAACATTGCTAAGATACCCTCGCGAGTGATAGTGCGCTTTACAAATACACATAACATAACATTGCTTAGATACCCTCGCGATTGATAGTGCGCTTTACAAATACACATAACATAACATTGCTAGGATAGCCTCGCGAGTGATAGTGCGCTTTACAAATACACATAACATAACATTGCTAAGATACCCTCGCGAGTGATAGTGCGCTTTACAAATACACATAACATAACATTGCTAAGATACCCTCGCGAGTGATAGTGCGCTTTACAAATACACATAACATAACATTGCTTAGATACCCTCGCGAGTGATAGTGCGCTTTACAAATACACATAACATAACATTGCTAAGATACCCTCGCGAGTGATAGTGCGCTTTACAAATACACATAACATAACATTGCTAGGATAGCCTCGCGAGTGATAGTGCGCTTTACAAATACACATAACATAACATTGCCTAGATACCCTCGCGAGTGATAATGCGATTTACAATTACACATAACATACCATTGCTAAGATACCCTCGCGAGCGATAGTGCGCTTTACAAATACACATAACATAACATTGCTTAGATACCCTCGCGAGTGATAGTGCGCTTTACAAATACACATAACATAACATTGCTAGGATAGCCTCGCGAGTGATAGTGCGCTTTACAAATACACATAACATAACATTGCTTAGATACCCTCGCGAGTGATAGTGCACTTTACAAATACACATAACATAACATTGCTTAGATACCCTCGCGAGTGATAGTGCGCTTTACAAATACACATAACATAACATTGCTTAGATACCCTCGCGAGTGATAGTGCGCTTTACAAATACACATAACATAACATTGCTTAGATACCCTCGCGAGTGATAGTGCGCTTTACAAATACACATAACATAACATTGCTTAGATACCCTCGCGAGTGATAATGCGCTTTACAAATACACATAACATAACATTGCTTAGATACCCTCGCGAGTGATAGTGCGCTTTACAAATATACATAACATAACATTGCTTAGATACCCTCGCGAGTGATAATGCGCTTTACAAATACACATAACATAACATTGCTAGGATACCCTCGTGACTGATAGTGCGCTTTACAAATACACATAACATAACATTGCTTAGATACACTCGCGAGTGATAGTGCGCTTGACAAATACACATATCATTGCTTAGATACCCTCGCGAGTGATAGTGCGCTTTACAAATACACATAACATTGCTTAGATACCCTCACGAGTGATAGTGCGCTTTACAAATACACATAACATAACATTGGTTAGATACCCTCGCGAGTGATAGTGCGCTTTACAAATACACATAACATTGCTTAGATACCCTCGCGAGTGATAGTGCGCTTTACAAATACACATAACATAACATTGCTTAGATACCCTCGCGAGTGATAGTGCGCTTTACAAATACATATAATATAGCATTGCTAAGATACCCTCGCGAGTGATAGTGCGCTTTACAAATACACATAACATAACATTGCTTAGATACCCTCGCGAGTGATAGTGCGCTTTACAAATACACATAACATAACATTGCTAAGATACCCTCGCGAGTGATAGTGCGCTTTACAAATACACATAACATAACATTGCTTAGATACCCTCGGAAGTGATAGTGCGCTTTACAAATACACATAACATAACATTGCTTAGATACCCTCGCGAGTGATAGTGCGCTTTACAAATACACATAACATAACATTGCTTAGATACCCTCGCGAGTGATAGTGCGCTTTACAAATACACATAACATAACATTGCTTAGATACCCTCGCGAGTGATATAGTACGCTTTACAAATACACATAACTGAACATTGCTTAGATACCCTCGCGAGTGATAGTGCGCTTTACAAATACACATAACATAACATTGCTTAGATACCCTCGCGAGTGATAGTGCGCTTTACAAATACATATAACATAGCATTGCTAAGATACCCTCGCGAGTGATAGTGCGCTTTACAAATACACTTAACATAACATTGCTTAGATACCCTCGCGAGTGATAGTGCGCTTTACAAATACACATAACATAACATTGCTAAGATACCCTCGCGAGTGATAGTGCGCTTTACAAATACACATAACATAACATTGCTAAGATACCCTCGCGAGTGATAGTGCGCTTTACAAATACACATAACATAACATTGCTTAGATACCCTCACGAGTGATAGTGCGCTTTACAAATACACATAACATAACATTGCTTAGATACCCTCGCGAGTGATAGTGCGCTTTACAAATACACATAACATAACATTGCTTAGATACCCTCGCGAGTGATATAGTATGCTTTACAAATACACATAACAGAACATTGCTTAGATACCCTCGCGAGTGATAGTGCGCTTTACAAATACACATAACAGAACATTGCTAAGATACCCTCGCGAGCGATAGTGCGCTTCACAAATACACATAACATAACATTGATTAGATACCCTCGCAGGTGATAGTGCGCTTTACAAATACACATAACATTGCTTAGATACCCTCGCGAGTGATAGTGCGCTTTACAAATACACATAACATAACATTGCTTAGATACCCTCGCGAGTGATAGTGCGCTTTACAAATACTATTATAAACATAACATAACATTGCTTAGATACCCTCGCGAGTGATAGTGCGCTTTACAAATACACATAACATAACATTGCTTAGATACCCTCGCGAGTGATAGTGCGCTTTACAAATACACATAACATAACATTGCTAAGATTCCCTCGCGAGTGATAGTGCGCTTTACAAATACACATAACATAACATTGCTAAGATTCCCTCGCGAGTGATAGTGCGCTTTACAAATACACATAACATAACATTGCTTAGATACCCTCGCGAGTGATAGTGCGCTTTACAAATACACATAACATAACATTGCTAAGATACCCTCGCGAGTGATAGTGCGCTTTACAAATACACATAACATAACATTGCTAAGATTCCCTCGCGAGTGATAGTGCGCTTTACAAATACACATAACATAACATTGCTTAGATACCCTCGCGAGTGATAATGCGCTTTACAAATACACATAACATAACATTGCTAGGATAGCCTCGCGAGTGATAATGCGCTTTACAAATACACATCACATAACATTGCTTAGATACCCTCGCGAGTGATAGTGCGCTTTACAAATATACATAACATAACATTGCTTAGATACCCTCGCGAGTGATAATGCGCTTTACAAATACACATAACATAACATTGCTAGGATACCCTCGCGACTGATAGTGCGCTTTACAAATACACATAACATAACATTGCTTAGATACCCTCGCGAGTGATAGTGCGCTTGACAAATACACATATCATTGCTTAGATACCCTCGCGAGTGATAGTGCGCTTTACAAATACACATAACATTGCTTAGATACCCTCACGAGTGATAGTGCGCTTTACAAATACACATAACATAACATTGGTTAGATACCCTCGCGAGTGATAGTGCGCTTTACAAATACACATAACATTGCTTAGATACCCTCGCGAGTGATAGTGCGCTTTACAAATACACATAACATAACATTGCTTAGATACCCTCGCGAGTGATAGTGCGCTTTACAAATACATATAATATAGCATTGCTAAGATACCCTCGCGAGTGATAGTGCGCTTTACAAATACACATAACATAACATTGCTTAGATACCCTCGCGAGTGATAGTGCGCTTTACAAATACACATAACATAACATTGCTAAGATACCCTCGCGAGTGATAGTGCGCTTTACAAATACACATAACATAACATTGCTTAGATACCCTCGGAAGTGATAGTGCGCTTTACAAATACACATAACATAACATTGCTTAGATACCCTCGCGAGTGATAGTGCGCTTTACAAATACACATAACATAACATTGCTTAGATACCCTCGCGAGTGATAGTGCGCTTTACAAATACACATAACATAACATTGCTTAGATACCCTCGCGAGTGATATAGTACGCTTTACAAATACACATAACTGAACATTGCTTAGATACCCTCGCGAGTGATAGTGCGCTTTACAAATACACATAACATAACATTGCTTAGATACCCTCGCGAGTGATAGTGCGCTTTACAAATACATATAACATAGCATTGCTAAGATACCCTCGCGAGTGATAGTGCGCTTTACAAATACACTTAACATAACATTGCTTAGATACCCTCGCGAGTGATAGTGCGCTTTACAAATACACATAACATAACATTGCTAAGATACCCTCGCGAGTGATAGTGCGCTTTACAAATACACATAACATAACATTGCTAAGATACCCTCGCGAGTGATAGTGCGCTTTACAAATACACATAACATAACATTGCTTAGATACCCTCACGAGTGATAGTGCGCTTTACAAATACACATAACATAACATTGCTTAGATACCCTCGCGAGTGATAGTGCGCTTTACAAATACACATAACATAACATTGCTTAGATACCCTCGCGAGTGATATAGTATGCTTTACAAATACACATAACAGAACATTGCTTAGATACCCTCGCGAGTGATAGTGCGCTTTACAAATACACATAACAGAACATTGCTAAGATACCCTCGCGAGCGATAGTGCGCTTCACAAATACACATAACATAACATTGATTAGATACCCTCGCAGGTGATAGTGCGCTTTACAAATACACATAACATTGCTTAGATACCCTCGCGAGTGATAGTGCGCTTTACAAATACACATAACATAACATTGCTTAGATACCCTCGCGAGTGATAGTGCGCTTTACAAATACTATTATAAACATAACATAACATTGCTTAGATACCCTCGCGAGTGATAGTGCGCTTTACAAATACACATAACATAACATTGCTTAGATACCCTCGCGAGTGATAGTGCGCTTTACAAATACACATAACATAACATTGCTAAGATTCCCTCGCGAGTGATAGTGCGCTTTACAAATACACATAACATAACATTGCTAAGATTCCCTCGCGAGTGATAGTGCGCTTTACAAATACACATAACATAACATTGCTTAGATACCCTCGCGAGTGATAGTGCGCTTTACAAATACACATAACATAACATTGCTAAGATACCCTCGCGAGTGATAGTGCGCTTTACAAATACACATAACATAACATTGCTAAGATTCCCTCGCGAGTGATAGTGCGCTTTACAAATACACATAACATAACATTGCTTAGATACCCTCGCGAGTGATAATGCGCTTTACAAATACACATAACATAACATTGCTAGGATAGCCTCGCGAGTGATAATGCGCTTTACAAATACACATCACATAACATTGCTTAGATACCCTCGCGAGTGATAGTGCGCTTTACAAATATACATAACATAACATTGCTTAGATACCCTCGCGAGTGATAATGCGCTTTACAAATACACATAACATAACATTGCTAGGATACCCTCGCGACTGATAGTGCGCTTTACAAATACACATAACATAACATTGCTTAGATACCCTCGCGAGTGATAGTGCGCTTGACAAATACACATATCATTGCTTAGATACCCTCGCGAGTGATAGTGCGCTTTACAAATACACATAACATTGCTTAGATACCCTCACGAGTGATAGTGCGCTTTACAAATACACATAACATAACATTGGTTAGATACCCTCGCGAGTGATAGTGCGCTTTACAAATACACATAACATTGCTTAGATACCCTCGCGAGTGATAGTGCGCTTTACAAATACACATAACATAACATTGCTTAGATACCCTCGCGAGTGATAGTGCGCTTTACAAATACATATAATATAGCATTGCTAAGATACCCTCGCGAGTGATAGTGCGCTTTACAAATACACATAACATAACATTGCTTAGATACCCTCGCGAGTGATAGTGCGCTTTACAAATACACATAACATAACATTGCTAAGATACCCTCGCGAGTGATAGTGCGCTTTACAAATACACATAACATAACATTGCTTAGATACCCTCGGAAGTGATAGTGCGCTTTACAAATACACATAACATAACATTGCTTAGATACCCTCGCGAGTGATAGTGCGCTTTACAAATACACATAACATAACATTGCTTAGATACCCTCGCGAGTGATAGTGCGCTTTACAAATACACATAACATAACATTGCTTAGATACCCTCGCGAGTGATATAGTACGCTTTACAAATACACATAACTGAACATTGCTTAGATACCCTCGCGAGTGATAGTGCGCTTTACAAATACACATAACATAACATTGCTTAGATACCCTCGCGAGTGATAGTGCGCTTTACAAATACATATAACATAGCATTGCTAAGATACCCTCGCGAGTGATAGTGCGCTTTACAAATACACTTAACATAACATTGCTTAGATACCCTCGCGAGTGATAGTGCGCTTTACAAATACACATAACATAACATTGCTAAGATACCCTCGCGAGTGATAGTGCGCTTTACAAATACACATAACATAACATTGCTAAGATACCCTCGCGAGTGATAGTGCGCTTTACAAATACACATAACATAACATTGCTTAGATACCCTCACGAGTGATAGTGCGCTTTACAAATACACATAACATAACATTGCTTAGATACCCTCGCGAGTGATAGTGCGCTTTACAAATACACATAACATAACATTGCTTAGATACCCTCGCGAGTGATATAGTACGCTTTACAAATACACATAACAGAACATTGCTTAGATACCCTCGCGAGTGATAGTGCGCTTTACAAATACACATAACATAACATTGCTAAGATACCCTCGCGAGCGATAGTGCGCTTCACAAATACACATAACATAACATTGCTTAGATACCCTCGCGAGTGATAGTGCGCTTTACAAATACACATAACATAACATTGCTTAGATACCCTCGCGAGTGATAGTGCGCTTTACAAATACACATAACATTGCTTAGATACCCTCGCGAGTGATAGTGCGCTTTACAAATACACATAACATAACATTGCTTAGCTACCCTCGCGAGTGATAGTGCGCTTTACAAATACAAATACACATAACATAACATTGCTTAGATACCCTCGCGAGTGATAGTGCGCTTTACAAATACACATAACATAACATTGCTTAGATACCCTCGCGAGTGATAGTGCGCTTTACAAATACACATAACATAACATTGCTAAGATTCCCTCGCGAGTGATAGTGCGCTTTACAAATACACATAACATAACATTGCTAAGATTCCCTCGCGACTGATAGTGCGCTTTACAAATACACATAACATAACATTGCTTAGATACCCTCGCGAGTGATAGTGCGCTTTACAAATACACATAACATAACATTGCTAAGATACCCTCGCGAGTGATAGTGCGCTTTACAAATACACATAACATAACATTGCTAAGATTCCCTCGCGAGTGATAGTGCGCTTTACAAATACACATAACATAACATTGCTTTGATACCCTTGCGAGTGATAGTGCGCTTTACAAATACACATAACATAACATTGCTTAGATACCCTCGCGAGTGATAGTGCGCTTTACAAATACATATATCATTGCTTAGATACCCTCGCGAGTGATAGTGTGCTTTACAAATACACATAACATTGCTAAGATACCCTCGCGAGTGATAGTGTGCTTTACAAATACACATAACATTGCTAAGATACCCTCGCGAGTGATAGTGCGCTTTACAAATACACATAACATAACATTGCTAAGATACCCTCGCGAGTGATAGTGCGCTTTACAAATACACATAACATAACATTGCTTAGATACCCTCGCGAGTGATAGTGCGCTTTACAAATACACATAACATAACATTGCTTAGATACCCTCGCGAGTGATAGTGCGCTTTACAAATACACATAACATAACATTGCTAAGATTCCCTCGCGAGTGATAGTGCGCTTTACAAATACACATAACATAACATTGCTTAGATACCCTCACGAGTGATAGTGCACTTTACAAATAGACATAACTTAACATTGCTTAGATACCATCGCGATTGATAGTGCGCTTTACAAATACACATATCATTGCTTAGATACCCTCGCAAGTGATAGTTCCCTTTACAAATACACATAACATTGCTTAGATACCCTCGTGAGTGATAGTGTGCTTTACGAATACACATATCATTGCTTAGATACCCTCGCGAGTGATAGTGCGCTTTACAAATACACATAACATTGCTTAGATACCCTCGCGAGTGATAGTGCGCTTTACAAATACACATAACATAACATTGCTTAGATACCCTCGCGAGTGATAGTGCGCTTTACAAATACACATAACATAACATTGCTAAGATTCCCTCGCGAGTGATAGTGCGCTTTACAAATACACATAACATAACATTGCTTAGATACCCTCGCGAGTGATAGTGCGCTTTACAAATACACATAACATAACATTGCTTAGATACCCTCGCGAGTGATAGTGCGCTTTACAAATACACATAACATAACATTGCTAAGATACCCTCGCGAGTGATAGTGCGCTTTACAAATACACATAACATAACATTGCTTAGATACCCTCGCGAGTGATAGTGCGCTTTACAAATACACATAACATAACATTGCTTAGATACCCTCGCGAGTGATAGTGCGCTTTACAAATACACATAACATAACATTGCTTAGATACCCCCGCGAGTGATAGCGCGCTTTACAAATACACATATCATTGCTTAGGTACCCTCGCGAGTGATAGTGCGCTTTACAAATACACATAACATTGCTTAGATACCCTCGCGAGTGATAGTGTGCTTTACAAATACACATAACATAACATTGCTTAGATACCCTCGCGAGTGATAGTGCGCTTTACAAATACACATATCATTGCTTAGATACCCTCGCGAGTGATAGCGCGCTTTACAAATACACATATCCTTGCTTCGATACCCGCGCGAGTGATAGTGCGCTTTACAAATACACATAACATTGCTTAGATACCCTCGCGAGTGATAGTGCGTTTTACATATACACATAACATAACATTGCATAGATACCCTCGCGAGTGATAGTGCGCTTTACAAATACACATAACATAACATTGCTTAGATACCCTCGCGAGTGATAGTGCGCTTTACAAATACACATAACATAACATTGCTAAGATACCCTCGCGAGTGATAGTGCGCTTTACAAATACACATAGCATAACATTGCTAGGATACCCTCGCGAGTGATAGTGCGTTTTACAAATACACATAACATAACATTGCTTAGATACCCTCGCGAGTGATAGTGCGCTTTACAAATACACATAACATAACATTGCTAAGATACCCTCGCGAGTGATAGTGCGCTTTACAAATACACATAACATAACATTGCTAGGATACCCTCGCGAGTGATAGTGCGTTTTACAAATACACATAACATAACATTGCTTAGATACCCTCGCGAGTGATAGTGCACTTTACAAATACACATAACATAACATTGCTTAGATACCCTCGCGAGTGATAGTGTGTTTTACAAATACACATAACATTGCTTAGATACCCTCGCGAGTGATAGTGCGCTTTACAAATACACATAACATAACATTGCTTAGATACCCTCGCGAGTGATAGTGCGCTTTACAAATACACATAACATAACATTGCTAAGATACCCTCGCGAGTGATAGTGCGCTTTACAAATACACATAACATAACATTGCTTAGATACCCTCGCGAGTGATAGTGCGCTTTACAAATACAAATACACATAACATAACATTGCTTAGATACCCCCGCGAGTGATAGTGCGCTTTACAAATACACATAACATTACTTAGATACCCTCGCGAGTGATAGCGCGCTTTACAAATACACATATCCTTGCTTAGATACCCTCGCGAGTGATAGTGCGCTTTACAAATACACATAACATTGCTTAGATACCCTCGCGAGTGATAGTGCGTTTTACATATACACATAACATAACATTGCATAGATACCCTCGCGAGTGATAGTGCGCTTTACAAATACACATAACATAACATTGCTTAGATACCCTCGCGAGTGATAGTGCGCTTTACAAATACACATAACATAACATTGCTAAGATACCCTTGCGAGTGATAGTGCACTTTACAAATACACATAACATAACATTGCTTAGATACCCTCGCGAGTGATAGTGCGCTTTACAAATATACATAACATAACATTGCTTAGACACCCTCGCGAGTGATAGTGCGCTTTACAAATACACATAACATTGCTTAGATACCCTCGCGAGTGATAGTGCGTTTTACATATACACATAACATAACATTGCATAGATACCCTCGCGAGTGATAGTGCGCTTTACAAATACACATAACATAACATTGCTTAGATACCCTCGCGAGTGATAGTGCGCTTTACAAATACACATAACATAACATTGCTAAGATACCCTCGCGAGTGATAGTGCGCTTTACAAATACACATAGCATAACATTGCTAGGATACCCTCGCGAGTGATAGTGCGTTTTACAAATACACATAACATAACATTGCTTAGATACCCTCGCGAGTGATAGTGCGCTTTACAAATACACATAACATAACATTGCTAAGATACCCTCGCGAGTGATAGTGCGCTTTACAAATACACATAACATAACATTGCTAGGATACCCTCGCCAGTGATAGTGCGTTTTACAAATACACATAACATAACATTGCTTAGATACCCTCGCGAGTGATAGTGTGCGTTACAAATACACATAACATTGCTTAGATACCCTCGCGAGTGATAGTGCACTTTACAAATACACATAACAAAACATTGCTTAGATACCCTCGCGAGTGATAGTGCGCTTTACAAATACACATAACATAACATTGCTAAGATACCCTCGCGAGTGATAGTGCGCTTTACAAATACACATAACATAACATTGCTTAGATACCCTCACGAGTGATAGTGCGCTTTACAAATACACATAACATAACATTGCTTAGATACCCTCGCGAGTGATAGTGCGCTTTACAAATACACATAACATAACATTGCTTAGATACCCTCGCGAGTGATAGTGCGCTTTACAAAGACACATAACATAACATTGCTTAGATACCCTCGCGAGTGATAGTGCGCTTTACAAATACACATAACATTGCTTAGATACCCTCGCGAGTGATAGTGCGCTTTACAAATACACATAACATTGCTTAGATACCCTCGCGAGTGATAGTGTGCTTTACAAATACACATAACATAACATTGCTTAGATACCCTCGCAAGTGATAGTGCGCTTTACAAATACACATAACATAACATTGCTTAGATACCCTCGCGAGTGATAGTGCGCTTTACAAATACACATAACATAACATTGCTTAGATACCCTCACGAGTGATAGTGCGCTTTACAAATACACATAACAGAACATTGCTTAGATACCCTCGCGAGTGATAGTGCGCTTTACAAATACACATAACATTCCATTGCTTAGATACCCTCGCGAGTGATAGTGCGCTTTACAAAGACACAT
This sequence comes from Lissotriton helveticus, assembly GCF_964261635.1. Lineage (NCBI taxonomy): Eukaryota > Metazoa > Chordata > Amphibia > Caudata > Salamandridae > Lissotriton > Lissotriton helveticus. Next base: position 1,188,384,207 of record NC_136072.1, on the reverse strand, counting down.
AACATAACATTGCTTAGATACCCTTGCAAGTGATAGTGCGCTTTACAAATACACATAACATAACATTGCTTAGATACCCTCGCGAGTGATAGTGCGCTTTACAAATACACATAACATAACATTGCTTAGATACCCTTGCGAGTGATAGTGCGCTTTCCAAATACACATAACATAACATTGCTAGGATACCCTCGTGAGTGATAGTGCGCTTTACAAATACACATAACATAACATTGCTAAGATACCCTCGCGAGTGATAGTGCGCTTTACAAATACACATAACATACATTGCTTAGATACCCTCGCGAGTGATAGTGCACTTTACAAATACACATAACATAACATTGCTTAGATACCCTCACGAGTGATAGTGCGCTTTCCAAATACACATAACATAACATTGCTAGGATACCCTCGCGAGTGATAGTGCGCTTTACAAATACACATAACATAACATTGCTTAGATACCCTCACGAGTGATAGTGTGTTTTACAAATACACATAACATTGCTTAGATACCCTCGTGAGTGATAGTGAGCTTTACAAATACACATAACATAACATTGCTTAGATACCCTCACGAGTGATAGTGCGCTTTACAAATACACATAACATACATTGCTTAGATACCCTTGCGAGTGATAGTACGCTTTACAAATACACATAACATAACATTGCTAGGATACCCTCGCGAGTGATAGTGCGCTTTACAAATACACATAACATAACATTGCCAGTATACCCTCGCGAGTGATAGTGCGCTTTACAAATCCACATAACATACATTGCTTAGGAACCCTTGCGAGTGATATTGCGCTTTACAAATACACATAACATAACATTGCTAGGATACCCTCGCGAGTGATAGTGCGCTTTACAAACACACATAACATAATATTGCTAAGATACCCTCACGAATAATAGTGCGTTTTCCAAATACACATAACATAACATTGCTAGGATACCCTCGCGAGTGATAGTGCGCTTTACAAATACACATAACATAACATTGCTAAGATTCCCTCGCGAGTGATAGTGCGCTTTACAAATACACATAACATAACATTGCTTAGATACCCTCACGAGTGATAGTGCGCTTTACAAATACACATAACATAACATTGCTAAGATTCCCTCGCGAGTGATAGTGCGCTTTACAAATACACATAACATAACATTGCTTAGATACCCTTGCGAGTGATAGTGCGCTTTACAAATACACATAACATAACATTGCTTAGATACCCCCGCGAGTGATAGTGCGCTTTACAAATACACATATCATTGCTTAGATACCCTTGCGAGTGATAGTGCGCTTTAGAAATACACATCACATTGCTTAGATACCCTCGCGAGTGATAGTGCGCTTTACAAATACACATAACATTGCTTAGGTACCCTCGCGAGTGATAGTGTGCTTTACAAATACACATAACATAACATTGCTTAGATACCCTCGCGAGTGATAGTGCGCTTTACAAATACACATAACATAACATTGCTTAGATACCCTCGCGAGTGATAGTGCGCTTTACAAATACACATATCATTGCTTAGATACCCTCGCGAGTGATAGCGCGCTTTACAAATACACATATCCTTGCTTAGATACCCTCGCGAGTGATAGTGCGCTTTACAAATACACATAACATTGCTTAGATACCCTCGCGAGTGATAGTGCGTTTTACATATACACATAACATAACATTGCTTAGATACCCTCGCGAGTGATAGTGCGCTTTACAAATACACATAACATAACATTGCTTAGATACCCTCGCGAGTGATAGTGCGCTTTACAAATACACATAACATAACATTGCTAAGATACCCTCGCGAGTGATAGTGCGCTTTACAAATACACATAGCATAACATTGCTAGGATACCCTCGCGAGTGATAGTGCGTTTTACAAATACACATAACATAACATTGCTTAGATACCCTCGCGAGTGATAGTGCGCTTTACAAATACACATAACATAACATTGCTAAGATACCCTCGCGAGTGATAGTGCGCTTTACAAATACACATAACATAACATTGCTAGGATACCCTCGAGAGTGATAGTGCGTTTTACAAATACACATAACATAACATTGCTTAGATACCCTCGCAAGTGATAGTGCGCTTTACAAATACACATAACATAACATTGCTTAGATACCCTCGCGAGTGATAATGTGCTTTACAAATACACATAACATTGCTTAGATACCCTCGCGAGTGATAGTGCGCTTTACAAATACACATAACATAACATTGCTTAGATACCCTCGCGAGTGATAGTGCGCTTTACAAATACACATAACATAACATTGCTTAGATACCCTCGCGAGTGATAGTGCGCTTTACAAATACACATAACATAACATTGCTAAGATACCCTCGCGAGTGATAGTGCGCTTTACAAATACACATAACATAACATTGCTTAGATACCCTCGCGAGTGATAGTGCGCTTTACAAATACAAATACACATAACATAACATTGCTTAGATACCCTCGCGAGTGATAGTGCGCTTTATAAATACACATAACATAACATTGCTTAGATACCCTCGCGAGTGATAGTGCGCTTTACAAATACACATAACATAACATTGCTTAGATACCCTCACGAGTGATAGTGCGCTTTACAAATACACATAACAGAACATTGCTTAGATACCCTCGCGAGTGATAGTGCGCTTTACAAATACACATAACATAACATTGCTTAGATACCCTCGCGAGTGATAGTGCGCTTTACAAAGACACATAACATAACATTGCTTAGATACCCTCGCGAGTGATAGTGCGCTTTACAAATACACATAACATTGCTTAGATACCCTCGCGAGTGATAGTGCGCTTTACAAATACACATAACATTGCTTAGATACCCTCGCGAGTGATAGTGTGCTTTACAAATACACATAACATAACATTGCTTAGATACCCTCGCAAGTGATAGTGCGCTTTCCAAATACACATAACATAACATTGCTTAGATACCCTCGCGAGTGATAGTGCGCTTTACAAATACACATAACATAACATTGCTTAGATACCCTCACGAGTGATAGTGCGCTTTACAAATACACATAAAAAGTACAAAAAAAAAAAGTAAAGTCCACATTTGTAAAGCGCACAATCACCCGTAAGGGTCTCTAGGCGCTGGGGGGCCGTCGGGAAGATTAAGCGAGCTATTGCCCAGAGTCTCATGGTGCTGGGCTGACCTGCCGCCGGAGCCGGGGATCTTTACAAATACACATAACAGAACATTGCTTAGATACCCTCGCGAGTGATTGTGCGCTTTACAAATACACATAACATTCCATTGCTTAGATACCCTCGCGAGTGATAGTGCGCTTTACAAAGACACATAACATAACATTGCTTAGATACCCTCGCAAGTGATAGTGCGCTTTACAAATACACATAACATAACATTGCTTAGATACCCTCGCGAGTGATAGTGCGCTTTACAAATACACATAACATAACATTGCTTAGATACCCTTGCGAGTGATAGTGCGCTTTCCAAATACACATAACATAACATTGCTAGGATACCCTCGTGAGTGATAGTGCGCTTTACAAATACACATAACATAACATTGCTAAGATACCCCCGCGAGTGATAGTGCGCTTTACAAATACACATAACATACATTGCTTAGATACCCTCGCGAGTGATAGTGCACTTTACAAATACACATAACATAACATTGCTTAGATACCCTCACGAGTGATAGTGCGCTTTCCAAATACACATATCATAACATTGCTAGGATACCCTCGCGAGTGATAGTGCGCTTTACAAATACACATAACATAACATTGCTTAGATACCGTCACGAGTGATAGTGTGTTTTACAAATACACATAAGATTGCTTAGATACCCTCGCGAGTGATAGTGAGCTTTACAAATACACATAACATAACATTGCTTAGATACCCTCACGAGTGATAGTGCGCTTTACAAATACACATAACATACATTGCTTAGATACCCTCGCGAGCGATAGTGTGTTTTACAAATACACATAACATTGCTTAGATACCCTCGCGAGTGATAGTACGCTTTACAAATACACATAACATAACATTGCTAGGATACTCTCGCGAGTGATAGTGCGCTTTACAAATACACATAACATAACATTGCCAGTATACCCTCGCGAGTGATAGTGCGCTTTACAAATCCACATAACATACATTGCTTAGGAACCCTTGCGAGTGATATTGCGCTTTACAAATACACATAACATTGCTAGGATACCCTCGCGAGTGATAGTGCGCTTTACAAATACACATAACATAATATTGCTAAGATACCCTCACGAGTAATAGTGCGTTTTCCAAATACACATAACATAACATTGCTTAGATACCCTCACGAGTGATAGTGCGCTTTACAAATACACATAACATAACATTGCTTAGACACCCTCGCGAGTGATAGTGTGTTTTACAAATACACATAACATTGCTTAGATACTCTCGCGAGTCATAGTGCGCTTTGCAAATACACATAACATTGCTAAGATACCCTCGCGAGTCACTCATGGGAATCCAGCGCGCTAGGCATTTTTCATATCTCTAAACGGGTCCCGGCACACAGACGTTTTGTATCCTTAGCGCTGCTCCTGGCGAACAGATGTATAGCTATGCATTGGCGATCCCCGATAGGTCCCCCCATAGAGGCATGGACTGGGGCAGTCTGTAAATGGGCGGCGGCCGAGGAAGATGCCCTTCGGGAGGAGGAATCCAGGGGCGCATGTAAACATCCCATATCTATGGAATGGGCCATGCTCCTCCATAGCTTCCGGCAATCCTTGCGCACTGATGACCCGCCCACGCCTACACCTTCCCCCCCTCACTCACGGGCCCCGACTGTTTCCCCCCCCTTCCCAGCCAACCAGTCCGAGTGAACCCATAATCCTTGGCTAATGCCCTAACTCCTACACCGGATTCCGGTACTCCACGCCCCCCTCGTCAACGCCCCACCCCCGTGTCGACCGTCCCGCTACCCACATGCATGGGGCATCTCCGCCCTTTGGCCGCTTACCCCTCTCTGTGAGCGAATGCTATGGACCCCCCTGCCACCCGGAACCTGACACCTGTCTCCCTCTGCTATGCTCTTGCCACCGCCTACATGCCCCCTCCCACAGTTCCGTCCCCCCAGTTACTTGGCACCACCACTCTGTGAACTGTACAGGCCTTGATCCAAAGACCCCTCTAGTAGGGACTTACAAGACTATAATTAATTTCCTTTCTCCCTTGCGGAGCTGGTTTCCTGTACCCTAAACTGATTACTAGTTTGATTGGTCTGTAATGTCTTGGTGGATGAAATGCCGAATTACACAAGTTTATGCACAGAAAAGTTGTGCGAACGGCTGACCGTGGCTGAATGTTGACGCCACGCCAGCAGATGCTCTGCTGTGTACTTATGCTTGATTATGCAACAATAAAAACAAGTTTAAAAATAAAAAAAAGATACCCTCGCGAGTCATAGTGTGTTTTACAAATACACATAATATTGCTAAGATACCCTCGCGAGTGATAGTGCTCTTTACAAATACACATAACATAACATTGCTTAGATACCCTCGCAAGTGATATTGCGCTTTACAAATACACATAACATAACATTGCTTAGATACCCTCACGAGTGATAGTGTGTTTTACAAATACACATAACATTGCTAAGATACCCTCGCGAGTGATAGTGCGCTTTTCAAATACACATAACATAACATTGCTTAGATACCCTCGCGAGTGATAGTGCACTTTACAAATACACATAACATAACATTGCTTAGATACCCTCGCGAGTGATAGTGCACTTTACAAATACACATAACATAACATTGCTTAGATACCCTCGCGAGTGATAGTGCGCTTTACAAATACAGATAACATAACATTGCTTAGATACCCTCGCGAGTGATAGTGCGCTTTACAAATACACATAACATACATTGCTTAGACACCCTCGCGAGTGATAGTGCGCTTTACAAATACAGATAACATAACATTGCTTAGATACCCTCGCGAGTGATAGTGCGCTTTACAAATACACATAACATACATTGCTTAGACACCCTCGCGAGTGATAGTGCGCTTTACAAATACAGATAACATAACATTGCTAAGATACCCTTGCGAGTGATAGTGCACTTTACAAATACACATAACATAACATTGCTTAGATACCCTCACGAGTGATAGTGCGCTTTACAAATACACATAACATACATTGCTTAGATACCCTTTGCGAGTGATAGTGCGCTTTACAAATACACATAACATAACATTGCTTAGATACCCTCACGAGTGATAGTGCGCTTTACAAATACAAATACACATAACATAACATTGCTTAGATACCCTCGCGAGTGATAGTGCGCTTTACAAATACACATAACATAACATTGCTTAGATACCCTCACGAGTGATAGTGCGCTTTACAAATACACATAACATAACATTGCTTAGATACCCTCGCGAGCGATAGTGCGCTTTACAAATACACATAACATAACATTGCTTAGATACCCTCACGAGCGATAGTGCGCTTTACAAATACACATAACATAACATTGCTTAGATACCCTCGCGAGTGATAGTGCACTTTACAATACACATAACATAACATTGCTTAGATACCCTCGCAAGTGATAGTGCGCTTTACAAATACACATAACATAACATTGCTTAGATACCCTCGCGAGTGATAGTGCGCTTTACAAATACACATAACATAACATTGCTAGGATACCCTCGCGAGTGATAGTGCGCTTTACAAATACACATAACATAATATTGCTAAGATACCCTCACGAGTAATAGTGCGTTTTCCAAATACACATAACATAACATTGCTTAGATACCCTCACGAGTGATAGTGCGCTTTACAAATACACATAACATAACATTGCTTAGACACCCTCGCGAGTGATAGTGTGTTTTACAAATACACATAACATTGCTTAGATACTCTCGCGAGTCATAGTGCGCTTTGCAAATACACATAACATTGCTAAGATACCCTCACGAGTCACTCATGGGAATCCAGCGCGCTAGGCATTTTTCATATCTCTAAACGGGTCCCGGCACACAGACGTTTTGTATCCTTAGCGCTGCTCCTGGCGAACAGATGTATAGCTATTCATTGGCGATCCCCGATAGGTCCCCCCATAGAGGCATGGACTGGGGCAGTCTGTAAATGGGCGGCGGCCGAGGAAGATGCCCTTCGGGAGGAGGAATCCAGGGGCGCATGTAAACATCCCATATCTATGGAATGGGCCACGCTCCTCCATAGCTTCCGGCAATCCTTGCGCACTGATGACCCGACCACGCCTACACCTTCCCCCCCTCACTCACGGGCCCCGACTGTTTCCCCCCCCTTCCCAGCCAACCAGTCCGAGTGAACCCATAATCCTTGGCTAATGCCCTAACTCCTACACCGGATTCCGGTACTCCACGCCCCCCTCGTCACCGCCCCACCCCCGTGTCGACCGTCCCGCTACCCACATGCATGGGGCATCTCCGCCCTTTGGCCGCTTACCCCTCTCTGTGAGCGAATGCTATGGACCCCCCTGCCACCCGGAACCCGACACCTGTCTCCCTCTGCTATGCTCTTGCCACCGCCTACATGCCCCCTCCCACAGTTCCGTCCCCCCAGTTACTTGGCACCACCACTCTGTGAACTGTACAGGCCTTGATCCAAAGACCCCTCTAGTAGGGACTTACAAGACTATAATTAATTTCCTTTCTCCCTTGCGGAGCTGGTTTCCTGTACCCTAACCTGATTACTAGTTTGATTGGTCTGTAATGTCTTGGTGGATGAAATGCCGAATTACACAAGTTTATGCACAGAAAAGTTGTGCGAACGGCTGACCGTGGCTGAATGTTGACGCCACGCCAGCAGATGCTCTGCTGTGTACTTATGCTTGATTATGCAACAATAAAAACAAGTTAAAAAAAAAAAAAGATACCCTCGCGAGTCATAGTGTGTTTTACAAATACACATAATATTGCTAAGATACCCTCGCGAGTGATAGTGCGCTTTACAAATACACATAACATTGCTAAGATACCCTCGCGAGTGATAGTGCGCTTTTCAAATACACATAACATAACATTGCTTAGATACCCTCGCGAGTGATAGTGCGCTTTACAAATACACATAACATTGCTAAGATACCCTCGCGAGTGATAGTGCGCTTTTCAAATAAACATAACATAACATTGCTTAGATACCCTCGCGAGTGATAGTGCACTTTACAAATACACATAACATAACATTGCTTAGATACCCTCGCGAGTGAAAGTGCGCTTTACAAATACAGATAACATAACATTGCTTAGATACCCTCGCGAGTGATAGTGCGCTTTACAAATACAGATAACATAACATTGCTAAGATACCCTTGCGAGTGATAGTGCACTTTACAAATACACATAACATAACATTGCTTAGATACCCTCGCGAGTGATAGTGCGCTTTACAAATATACATAACATAACATTGCTTAGACACCCTCGCGAGTGATAGTGTGTTTTACAAATACACATAACATTGCTTAGATACCCTCGCGAGTGATAGTGCGCTTTACAAATACACATAACATACATTGCTTAGATACCCTTTGCGAGTGATAGTGCGCTTTACAAATACACATAACATAACATTGCTTAGATACCCTCGCGAGTGATAGTGCGCTTTACAAATACACATAACATAACATTGCTTAGATACCCTCACGAGTGATAGTGCGCTTTACAAATACACATAACATAACATCGCTTAGATACCCTCGCGAGCGATAGTGCGCTTTACAAATACACATAACATAACATTGCTAAGATACCCTCGCGAGTGATAGTGCGCTTTACAAATACACATAACATTGCTTAGATACCCTCGCGAGTGATAGCGCGCTTTACAAATACACATAACATAACATCGCTTAGATACCCTTGCGAGTGATAGTGCGCTTTGCAAATACACATAACATACATTGCTTAGATACCTTCACGAGCGATAGTGCGCTTTACAAATACACATAACATAATATTGCTTAGATACACTCGTGAGTGATAGTGCACTTTACAAATACACATAACATAACATTGCTTAGATACCCTCGCGAGTGATAGTGCGCTTTACAAATACACATAACATAACATTGCTTAGATACCCTCGCGAGTGATAGTGCGCTTTACAAATACACATAACATAACATTGCTTAGATACCCTCGCGAGTGATAGTGCGCTTTACAAATACACATAACATAACATTGCTTAGATACCCTCACGAGTGATAGTGTGTTTTACAAATACACATAACATTGCTTAAATACCCTCGCGAGTGATAGTGAGCTTTACAAATACACATAACATAACATTGCTTAGATACCCTCGCGAGTGATAGTGCACTTTACAAATACACATAACATAACATTGCTTAGATACCCTCGCGAGTGATAGTGCGCTTTACAAATACACATAACATTGCTAAGATACCCTCGCGAGTGATAGTGCGCTTTTCAAATACACATAACATAACATTGCTTAGATACCCTCGCGAGTGATAGTGCACTTTACAAATACACATAACATAACATTGCTTAGATACCCTCGCGAGTGATAGTGCACTTTACAAATACACATAACATTGCTAAGATACCCTCGCGAGTGATAGTGCGCTTTTCAAATACACATAACATAACATTGCTTAGATACCCTCGCGAGTGATAGTGCACTTTACAAATACACATAACATAACATTGCTTAGATACCCTCGCGAGTGAAAGTGCGCTTTACAAATACAGATAACATAACATTGCTTAGATACCCTCGCGAGTGATAGTGCGCTTTACAAATACACATAACATACATTGCTTAGACACCCTCGCGAGTGATAGTGCGCTTTACAAATACAGATAACATAACATTGCTAAGATACCCTTGCGAGTGATAGTGCACTTTACAAATACACATAACATAACATTGCTTAGATACCCTCGCGAGTGATAGTGCGCTTTACAAATATACATAACATAACATTGCTTAGACACCCTCGCGAGTGATAGTGTGTTTTACAAATACACATAACATTGCTTAGATACCCTCGCGAGTGATAGTGCGCTTTACAAATACACATAACATACATTGCTTAGATACCCTTTGCGAGTGATAGTGCGCTTTACAAATACACATAACATAACATTGCTTAGATACCCTCGCGAGTGATAGTGCGCTTTACAAATACACATAACATAACATTGCTTAGATACCCTCACGGGTGATAGTGCCCTTTACAAATACACATAACATAACATCGCTTAGATACCCTCGCGAGCGATAGTGCGCTTTACAAATACACATAACATAACATCGCTTAGATACCCTTGCGAGTGATAGTGCGCTTTGCAAATACACATAACATACATTGCTTAGATACCTTCACGAGCGATAGTGCGCTTTACAAATACACATAACATAACATTGCTTAGATACCCTCGTGAGTGATAGTGCACTTTACAAATACACATAACATAACATTGCTTAGATACCCTCGCGAGTGATAGTGCGCTTTACAAATACACATAACATAACATTGCTTAGATACCCTCGTGAGTGATAGTGCGCTTTACAAATACACATAACATAACATTGCTTAGATACCCTCGCGAGTGATAGTGCGCTTTACAAATACACATAACATAACATTGCTTAGATACCCTCACGAGTGATAGTGTGTTTTACAAATACACATAACATTGCTTAGAGACCCTCGCGAGTGATAGTGAGCTTTACAAATACACATAACATAAGATTGCTTAGATACCCTCGCGAGTGATAGTGCGCTTTACAAATACACATAACATAACATTGCTTAGATACCCTCGCGAGTGATAGTGCGCTTTACAAATACACATAACATAACATTGCTTAGATACCCTCACGAGTGATAGTGTGTTTTACAAATACACATAACATTGCTTAGATACCCTCGCGAGTGATAGTGAGCTTTACAAATACACATAACATAACATTGCGTAGATACCCTCGCGAGTGATAGTGCGCTTTACAAATACACATAACATAACATTGCTTAGATACCCTCGCGAGTGATAGTGCGCTTTACAAATACACATAACATAACATTGCTTAGATACCCTCGCGAGTGATAGTGCGCTTTACAAATACACATAACATAACATTGCTTAGATACCCTTGCGAGTGATAGTGCACTTTACAAATACACATAACATAACATTGCTTAGATACCCTCGCGAGTGATAGTGCGCTTTACAAATACACATAACATAACATTGCTTAGCCCCCCTTTGCGAGTGATAGTGTGTTTTACAAATACACATAACAATGCTTAGATACCCTCGCGAGTGATAGTGCGCTTTACAAATACACATAACATACATTGCTTAGATACCCTCACGAGTGATAGTGCGCTTTACAAATACACATAACATAACATTGCTTAGATACCCTCGCGAGTGATAGTGCGCTTTACAAATACACATAACATAGCATTGCTTAGATACCCCGGCGAGTGATAGTGCGCTTTACAAATACACATAACATACATTGCTTAGATACCCTCACGAGTGATTGTGCGCTTTACAAATACACATAACATAGCATTGCTTAGATACCCCGGCGAGTGATAGTGCGCTTTACAAATACACATAACATACATTGCTTAGATACCCTCGCGAGTGATAGTGCGCTTTACAAATACACATAACATAGCATTGCTAAGATACCCTTTGCGAGTGATAGTGCGCTTTACAAATACACATAACATTGCTTAGATACCCTCGCGAGTGATAGTGCGCTTTACAAATACACATAACATAACATTGCTTTGATACCCTCGCGAGTGATAGTGCGCTTTACAAATACACATAACATAACATTGCTTAGATACCCTCGCGAGTGATAGTGCGCTTTACAAATACACATAACATAACATTGCTTAGATACCCTCGCGAGTGAGAGTGCGCTTTACAAATACACATAACATAACATTGCTTTGATACCCTCGCGAGTGATAGTGCGCTTTACAAATACACATAACATAACATTGCTTAGATACCCTCGCGAGTGATAGTGCGCTTTACAAATACACATAACATAACATTGCTTAGATACCCTCGCGAGTGATAGTGCGCTTTACAAATACACATAACATAACATTGCTAGGATAGCCTCGCGAGTGATAATGCGCTTTACAAATACACATAACATAACATTGCTTAGATACCCTCGCGAGTGATAGTGCGCTTTACAAATACACATAACATAACATTGCTAGGATAGCCTCGCGAGTGATAATGCGCTTTACAAATACACATAACATAACATTGCTTAGATACCCTCGCGAGTGATAGTGCGCTTTACAAATACACATAACATAACATTGCTAAGATACCCTCGCGAGTGATAGTGCGCTTTACAAATACACATAACATAACATTGCTTAGATACCCTCGCGAGTGATAGTGCGCTTTACAAATACACATAACATAACATTGCTTTGATACCCTCGCGAGTGATAGTGCGCTTTACAAATACACATAACATTACTTAGATACCCTCGCGAGTGATAGTGCGCTTTACAAATACACATAACATAACATTGCTTAGATACCCTCGCGAGTGATAGTGCGCTTTACAAATACACATAACATAACATTGCTTAGATACCCTCGCGAGTGATAGTGCGCTTTACAAATACACATAACATAACATTGCTAGGATAGCCTCGCGAGTGATAGTGCGCTTTACAAATACACATAACATTACATTGCTTAGATACCCTCGCGAGTGATAGTGCGCTTTACAAATACACATAACATTACTTAGATACCCTCGCGAGTGATAGTGCGCTTTACAAATACACATAACAGAACATTGCTAAGATACCCTCGCGAGTGATAGTGCGCTTTACAAATACACATAACATTACATTGCTTAGATACCCTCGCGAGTGATAGTGCGCTTTACAAATACACATAACATTACTTAGATACCCTCGCGAGTGATAGTGCGCTTTACAAATACACATAACAGAACATTGCTAAGATACCCTCGCGAGTGATAGTGCGCTTTACAAATACACATAACATTACATTGCTTAGATACCCTCGCGAGTGATAGTGCGCTTTACAAATACACATAACATTACATTGCTTAGATACCCTCGCGAGTGATAGTGCGCTTTACAAATACACATAACAGAACATTGCTAAGATACCCTCGCGAGTGATAGTGCGCTTTACAAATACACATAACAGAACATTGCTAAGATACCCTCGCGAGTGATAGTGCGCTTTACAAATACACATAACATAACATTGCTAAGATACCCTCGCGAGTGATAGTGCGCTTTACAAATACACATAACATAACATTGCTAAGATACCCTCGCGAGTGATAGTGCGCTTTACAAATACACATAACATAACATTGCCTAGATACCCTCGCGAGTGATAGTGCGCTTTACAAATACACATAACATAACATTGCTAAGATACCCTCGCGAGCGATAGTGCGCTTTACAAATACACATAACATAACATTGCTTAGATACCCTCGCGAGTGATAGTGCGCTTTACAAATACACATAACATAACATTGCTAGGATAGCCTCGCGAGTGATAGTGCGCCTTACAAATACACATAACATTGCTTAGATACCCTCGCGAGTGATAGTGCGCTTTACAAATACACATAACATAACATTGCTTAGATACCCTCGCGAGTGATAGTGCGCTTTACAAATACACATAACATTGCTTAGATACCCTCGCGAGTGATAGTGCGCTTTACAAATACACATAACATAACATTGCTTAGATACCCTCACGAGTGATAGTGCGCTTTACAAATACACATAACATAACATTGCTTAGATACCCTCGCGAGTGATAATGCGCTTTACAAATACACATAACATAACATTGCTTAGATACCCTCGCGAGTGATAGTGCGCTTTACAAATACACATAACAGAACATTGCTTAGATACCCTCGCGAGTGATAGTGTGCTTTACAAATACACATAACATTGCTTAGATACCCTCGCGAGTGATAGTGCACTTTACAAATACACATAACATAACATTGCTAAGATACCCCCGCGAGTGAGAGTGCACTTTACAAATACACATATCATTGCTTATATACCCTCGCGAGTGATAGTGCGCTTTACAAATACACATAACATAACATTGCTTAGATACCCTCGCGAGTGATAGTGCGCTTTACAAATACACATAACATAACATTGCTTAGATACCCTCGCGAGTGATAGTGCGCTTTACAAATACACATAACATAACATTGCTAGGATAGCCTCGCGAGTGATAATGCGCTTTACAAATACACATAACATAACATTGCTTAGATACCCTCGCGAGTGATAGTGCGCTTTACAAATACACATAACATAACATTGCTAGGATAGCCTCGCGAGTGATAATGCGCTTTACAAATACACATAACATAACATTGCTTTGATACCCTCGCGAGTGATAGTGCGCTTTACAAATACACATAACATTACTTAGATACCCTCGCGAGTGATAGTGCGCTTTACAAATACACATAACATAACATTGCTTAGATACCCTCGCGAGTGATAGTGCGCTTTACAAATACACATAACATAACATTGCTTAGATACCCTCGCGAGTGATAGTGCGCTTTACAAATACACATAACATAACATTGCTAGGATAGCCTCGCGAGTGATAGTGCGCTTTACAAATACACATAACATTACATTGCTTAGATACCCTCGCGAGTGATAGTGCGCTTTACAAATACACATAACATTACTTAGATACCCTCGCGAGTGATAGTGCGCTTTACAAATACACATAACAGAACATTGCTAAGATACCCTCGCGAGTGATAGTGCGCTTTACAAATACACATAACATTACATTGCTTAGATACCCTCGCGAGTGATAGTGCGCTTTACAAATACACATAACATTACTTAGATACCCTCGCGAGTGATAGTGCGCTTTACAAATACACATAACAGAACATTGCTAAGATACCCTCGCGAGTGATAGTGCGCTTTACAAATACACATAACATTACATTGCTTAGATACCCTCGCGAGTGATAGTGCGCTTTACAAATACACATAACATTACATTGCTTAGATACCCTCGCGAGTGATAGTGCGCTTTACAAATACACATAACAGAACATTGCTAAGATACCCTCGCGAGTGATAGTGCGCTTTACAAATACACATAACAGAACATTGCTAAGATACCCTCGCGAGTGATAGTGCGCTTTACAAATACACATAACATAACATTGCTAAGATACCCTCGCGAGTGATAGTGCGCTTTACAAATACACATAACATAACATTGCTAAGATACCCTCGCGAGTGATAGTGCGCTTTACAAATACACATAACATAACATTGCCTAGATACCCTCGCGAGTGATAGTGCGCTTTACAAATACACATAACATAACATTGCTAAGATACCCTCGCGAGCGATAGTGCGCTTTACAAATACACATAACATAACATTGCTTAGATACCCTCGCGAGTGATAGTGCGCTTTACAAATACACATAACATAACATTGCTAGGATAGCCTCGCGAGTGATAGTGCGCCTTACAAATACACATAACATTGCTTAGATACCCTCGCGAGTGATAGTGCGCTTTACAAATACACATAACATAACATTGCTTAGATACCCTCGCGAGTGATAGTGCGCTTTACAAATACACATAACATTGCTTAGATACCCTCGCGAGTGATAGTGCGCTTTACAAATACACATAACATAACATTGCTTAGATACCCTCACGAGTGATAGTGCGCTTTACAAATACACATAACATAACATTGCTTAGATACCCTCGCGAGTGATAGTGCGCTTTACAAATACACATAACATAACATTGCTTAGATACCCTCGCGAGTGATAGTGCGCTTTACAAATACACATAACATAACATTGCTAGGATAGCCTCGCGAGTGATAATGCGCTTTACAAATACACATAACATAACATTGCTTAGATACCCTCGCGAGTGATAGTGCGCTTTACAAATACACATAACATAACATTGCTAGGATAGCCTCGCGAGTGATAATGCGCTTTACAAATACACATAACATAACATTGCTTAGATACCCTCGCGAGTGATAGTGCGCTTTACAAATACACATAACATAACATTGCTAAGATACCCTCGCGAGTGATAGTGCGCTTTACAAATACACATAACATAACATTGCTTAGATACCCTCGCGAGTGATAGTGCGCTTTACAAATACACATAACATAACATTGCTTTGATACCCTCGCGAGTGATAGTGCGCTTTACAAATACACATAACATTACTTAGATACCCTCGCGAGTGATAGTGCGCTTTACAAATACACATAACATAACATTGCTTAGATACCCTCGCGAGTGATAGTGCGCTTCACAAATACACATAACATAACATTGCTTAGATACCCTCGCGAGTGATAGTGCGCTTTACAAATACACATAACATAACATTGCTAGGATAGCCTCGCGAGTGATAGTGCGCTTTACAAATACACATAACATTACATTGCTTAGATACCCTCGCGAGTGATAGTGCGCTTTACAAATACACATAACATTACTTAGATACCCTCGCGAGTGATAGTGCGCTTTACAAATACACATAACAGAACATTGCTAAGATACCCTCGCGAGTGATAGTGCGCTTTACAAATACACATAACATTACATTGCTTAGATACCCTCGCGAGTGATAGTGCGCTTTACAAATACACATAACATTACTTAGATACCCTCGCGAGTGATAGTGCGCTTTACAAATACACATAACAGAACATTGCTAAGATACCCTCGCGAGTGATAGTGCGCTTTACAAATACACATAACATTACATTGCTTAGATACCCTCGCGAGTGATAGTGCGCTTTACAAATACACATAACATTACATTGCTTAGATACCCTCGCGAGTGATAGTGCGCTTTACAAATACACATAACAGAACATTGCTAAGATACCCTCGCGAGTGATAGTGCGCTTTACAAATACACATAACAGAACATTGCTAAGATACCCTCGCGAGTGATAGTGCGCTTTACAAATACACATAACATAACATTGCTAAGATACCCTCGCGAGTGATAGTGCGCTTTACAAATACACATAACATAACATTGCTAAGATACCCTCGCGAGTGATAGTGCGCTTTACAAATACACATAACATAACATTGCCTAGATACCCTCGCGAGTGATAGTGCGCTTTACAAATACACATAACATAACATTGCTAAGATACCCTCGCGAGCGATAGTGCGCTTTACAAATACACATAACATAACATTGCTTAGATACCCTCGCGAGTGATAGTGCGCTTTACAAATACACATAACATAACATTGCTAGGATAGCCTCGCGAGTGATAGTGCGCTTTACAAATACACATAACATAACATTGCTTAGATACCCTCGCGAGTGATAGTGCGCTTTACAAATACACATAACATAACATTGCTAGGATAGCCTCGCGAGTGATAGTGCGCTTTACAAATACACATAACATTACATTGCTTAGATACCCTCGCGAGTGATAGTGCGCTTTACAAATACACATAACATTACTTAGATACCCTCGCGAGTGATAGTGCGCTTTACAAATACACATAACAGAACATTGCTAAGATACCCTCGCGAGTGATAGTGCGCTTTACAAATACACATAACATTACATTGCTTAGATACCCTCGCGAGTGATAGTGCGCTTTACAAATACACATAACATTACTTAGATACCCTCGCGAGTGATAGTGCGCTTTACAAATACACATAACAGAACATTGCTAAGATACCCTCGCGAGTGATAGTGCGCTTTACAAATACACATAACATTACATTGCTTAGATACCCTCGCGAGTGATAGTGCGCTTTACAAATACACATAACATTACATTGCTTAGATACCCTCGCGAGTGATAGTGCGCTTTACAAATACACATAACAGAACATTGCTAAGATACCCTCGCGAGTGATAGTGCGCTTTACAAATACACATAACAGAACATTGCTAAGATACCCTCGCG
Source organism: Lissotriton helveticus (assembly GCF_964261635.1). Lineage (NCBI taxonomy): Eukaryota > Metazoa > Chordata > Amphibia > Caudata > Salamandridae > Lissotriton > Lissotriton helveticus. Next base: position 1,188,366,060 of record NC_136072.1, on the reverse strand, counting down.
AGTGATAGTGCGCTTTACAAATACACATAACATAACATTGCTAAGATACCCTCGCGAGTGATAGTGCGCTTTACAAATACACATAACATAACATTGCTAAGATACCCTCGCGAGTGATAGTGCGCTTTACAAATACACATAACATAACATTGCCTAGATACCCTCGCGAGTGATAGTGCGCTTTACAAATACACATAACATAACATTGCTAAGATACCCTCGCGAGCGATAGTGCGCTTTACAAATACACATAACATAACATTGCTTAGATACCCTCGCGAGTGATAGTGCGCTTTACAAATACACATAACATAACATTGCTAGGATAGCCTCGCGAGTGATAGTGCGCCTTACAAATACACATAACATTGCTTAGATACCCTCGCGAGTGATAGTGCGCTTTACAAATACACATAACATAACATTGCTTAGATACCCTCGCGAGTGATAGTGCGCTTTACAAATACACATAACATTGCTTAGATACCCTCGCGAGTGATAGTGCGCTTTACAAATACACATAACATAACATTGCTTAGATACCCTCACGAGTGATAGTGCGCTTTACAAATACACATAACATAACATTGCTTAGATACCCTCGCGAGTGATAGTGCGCTTTACAAATACACATAACATAACATTGCTTAGATACCCTCGCGAGTGATAGTGCGCTTTACAAATACACATAACATAACATTGCTAGGATAGCCTCGCGAGTGATAATGCGCTTTACAAATACACATAACATAACATTGCTTAGATACCCTCGCGAGTGATAGTGCGCTTTACAAATACACATAACATAACATTGCTAGGATAGCCTCGCGAGTGATAATGCGCTTTACAAATACACATAACATAACATTGCTTAGATACCCTCGCGAGTGATAGTGCGCTTTACAAATACACATAACATAACATTGCTAAGATACCCTCGCGAGTGATAGTGCGCTTTACAAATACACATAACATAACATTGCTTAGATACCCTCGCGAGTGATAGTGCGCTTTACAAATACACATAACATAACATTGCTTTGATACCCTCGCGAGTGATAGTGCGCTTTACAAATACACATAACATTACTTAGATACCCTCGCGAGTGATAGTGCGCTTTACAAATACACATAACATAACATTGCTTAGATACCCTCGCGAGTGATAGTGCGCTTCACAAATACACATAACATAACATTGCTTAGATACCCTCGCGAGTGATAGTGCGCTTTACAAATACACATAACATAACATTGCTAGGATAGCCTCGCGAGTGATAGTGCGCTTTACAAATACACATAACATTACATTGCTTAGATACCCTCGCGAGTGATAGTGCGCTTTACAAATACACATAACATTACTTAGATACCCTCGCGAGTGATAGTGCGCTTTACAAATACACATAACAGAACATTGCTAAGATACCCTCGCGAGTGATAGTGCGCTTTACAAATACACATAACATTACATTGCTTAGATACCCTCGCGAGTGATAGTGCGCTTTACAAATACACATAACATTACTTAGATACCCTCGCGAGTGATAGTGCGCTTTACAAATACACATAACAGAACATTGCTAAGATACCCTCGCGAGTGATAGTGCGCTTTACAAATACACATAACATTACATTGCTTAGATACCCTCGCGAGTGATAGTGCGCTTTACAAATACACATAACATTACATTGCTTAGATACCCTCGCGAGTGATAGTGCGCTTTACAAATACACATAACAGAACATTGCTAAGATACCCTCGCGAGTGATAGTGCGCTTTACAAATACACATAACAGAACATTGCTAAGATACCCTCGCGAGTGATAGTGCGCTTTACAAATACACATAACATAACATTGCTAAGATACCCTCGCGAGTGATAGTGCGCTTTACAAATACACATAACATAACATTGCTAAGATACCCTCGCGAGTGATAGTGCGCTTTACAAATACACATAACATAACATTGCCTAGATACCCTCGCGAGTGATAGTGCGCTTTACAAATACACATAACATAACATTGCTAAGATACCCTCGCGAGCGATAGTGCGCTTTACAAATACACATAACATAACATTGCTTAGATACCCTCGCGAGTGATAGTGCGCTTTACAAATACACATAACATAACATTGCTAGGATAGCCTCGCGAGTGATAGTGCGCTTTACAAATACACATAACATAACATTGCTTAGATACCCTCGCGAGTGATAGTGCGCTTTACAAATACACATAACATAACATTGCTTAGATACCCTCGCGAGTGATAGTGCGCTTTACAAATACACATAACATTGCTTAGATACCCTCGCGAGTGATAGTGCGCTTTACAAATACACATAACATAACATTGCTTAGATACCCTCACGAGTGATAGTGCGCTTTACAAATACACATAACATAACATTGCTTAGATACCCTCGCGAGTGATAATGCGCTTTACAAATACACATAACATAACATTGCTTAGATACCCTCGCGAGTGATAGTGCGCTTTACAAATACACATAACATAACATTGCTTAGATACCCTCGCGAGTGATAGTGCGCTTTACAAATACACATAACATTGCTTAGATACCCTCACGAGTGATAGTGCGCTTTACAAATACACATAACATAACATTGGTTAGATACCCTCGCGAGTGATAGTGCGCTTTACAAATACACATAACATTGCTTAGATACCCTCGCGAGTGATAGTGCGCTTTACAAATACACATAACATAACATTGCTTAGATACCCTCGCGAGTGATAGTGCGCTTTACAAATACACATAACAGAACATTGCTTAGATACCCTCGCGAGTGATAGTGCGCTTTACAAATACACATAACATAACATTGCTAAGATACCCTCGCGAGTGATAGTGCGCTTTACAAATACACATAACATAACATTGCTTAGATACCCTCGCGAGTGATAGTGCGCTTTACAAATACACATAACATAACATTGCTTAGATACCCTCGCGAGTGATAGTGCGCTTTACAAATACACATAACATAACATTGCTAAGATACCCTCGCGAGTGATAGTGCGCTTTACAAATACACATAACATAACATTGCTTAGATACCCTCGCGATTGATAGTGCGCTTTACAAATACACATAACATAACATTGCTAGGATAGCCTCGCGAGTGATAGTGCGCTTTACAAATACACATAACATAACATTGCTAAGATACCCTCGCGAGTGATAGTGCGCTTTACAAATACACATAACATAACATTGCTAAGATACCCTCGCGAGTGATAGTGCGCTTTACAAATACACATAACATAACATTGCTTAGATACCCTCGCGAGTGATAGTGCGCTTTACAAATACACATAACATAACATTGCTAAGATACCCTCGCGAGTGATAGTGCGCTTTACAAATACACATAACATAACATTGCTAGGATAGCCTCGCGAGTGATAGTGCGCTTTACAAATACACATAACATAACATTGCCTAGATACCCTCGCGAGTGATAGTGCGCTTTACAAATACACATAACATAACATTGCTAAGATACCCTCGCGAGCGATAGTGCGCTTTACAAATACACATAACATAACATTGCTTAGATACCCTCGCGAGTGATAGTGCGCTTTACAAATACACATAACATAACATTGCTAGGATAGCCTCGCGAGTGATAGTGCGCTTTACAAATACACATAACATAACATTGCTTAGATACCCTCGCGAGTGATAGTGCACTTTACAAATACACATAACATAACATTGCTTAGATACCCTCGCGAGTGATAGTGCGCTTTACAAATACACATAACATAACATTGCTTAGATACCCTCGCGAGTGATAGTGCGCTTTACAAATACACATAACATAACATTGCTTAGATACCCTCGCGAGTGATAGTGCGCTTTACAAATACACATAACATAACATTGCTTAGATACCCTCGCGAGTGATAATGCGCTTTACAAATACACATAACATAACATTGCTTAGATACCCTCGCGAGTGATAGTGCGCTTTACAAATATACATAACATAACATTGCTTAGATACCCTCGCGAGTGATAATGCGCTTTACAAATACACATAACATAACATTGCTAGGATACCCTCGTGACTGATAGTGCGCTTTACAAATACACATAACATAACATTGCTTAGATACACTCGCGAGTGATAGTGCGCTTGACAAATACACATATCATTGCTTAGATACCCTCGCGAGTGATAGTGCGCTTTACAAATACACATAACATTGCTTAGATACCCTCACGAGTGATAGTGCGCTTTACAAATACACATAACATAACATTGGTTAGATACCCTCGCGAGTGATAGTGCGCTTTACAAATACACATAACATTGCTTAGATACCCTCGCGAGTGATAGTGCGCTTTACAAATACACATAACATAACATTGCTTAGATACCCTCGCGAGTGATAGTGCGCTTTACAAATACATATAATATAGCATTGCTAAGATACCCTCGCGAGTGATAGTGCGCTTTACAAATACACATAACATAACATTGCTTAGATACCCTCGCGAGTGATAGTGCGCTTTACAAATACACATAACATAACATTGCTAAGATACCCTCGCGAGTGATAGTGCGCTTTACAAATACACATAACATAACATTGCTTAGATACCCTCGGAAGTGATAGTGCGCTTTACAAATACACATAACATAACATTGCTTAGATACCCTCGCGAGTGATAGTGCGCTTTACAAATACACATAACATAACATTGCTTAGATACCCTCGCGAGTGATAGTGCGCTTTACAAATACACATAACATAACATTGCTTAGATACCCTCGCGAGTGATATAGTACGCTTTACAAATACACATAACTGAACATTGCTTAGATACCCTCGCGAGTGATAGTGCGCTTTACAAATACACATAACATAACATTGCTTAGATACCCTCGCGAGTGATAGTGCGCTTTACAAATACATATAACATAGCATTGCTAAGATACCCTCGCGAGTGATAGTGCGCTTTACAAATACACTTAACATAACATTGCTTAGATACCCTCGCGAGTGATAGTGCGCTTTACAAATACACATAACATAACATTGCTAAGATACCCTCGCGAGTGATAGTGCGCTTTACAAATACACATAACATAACATTGCTAAGATACCCTCGCGAGTGATAGTGAGCTTTACAAATACACATAACATAACATTGCTTAGATACCCTCACGAGTGATAGTGCGCTTTACAAATACACATAACATAACATTGCTTAGATACCCTCGCGAGTGATAGTGCGCTTTACAAATACACATAACATAACATTGCTTAGATACCCTCGCGAGTGATATAGTATGCTTTACAAATACACATAACAGAACATTGCTTAGATACCCTCGCGAGTGATAGTGCGCTTTACAAATACACATAACAGAACATTGCTAAGATACCCTCGCGAGCGATAGTGCGCTTCACAAATACACATAACATAACATTGCTTAGATACCCTCGCGAGTGATAGTGCGCTTTACAAATACACATAATATAACATTGATTAGATACCCTCGCAGGTGATAGTGCGCTTTACAAATACACATAACATTGCTTAGATACCCTCGCGAGTGATAGTGCGCTTTACAAATACACATAACATAACATTGCTTAGATACCCTCGCGAGTGATAGTGCGCTTTACAAATACTATTATAAACATAACATAACATTGCTTAGATACCCTCGCGAGTGATAGTGCGCTTTACAAATACACATAACATAACATTGCTTAGATACCCTCGCGAGTGATAGTGCGCTTTACAAATACACATAACATAACATTGCTAAGATTCCCTCGCGAGTGATAGTGCGCTTTACAAATACACATAACATAACATTGCTAAGATTCCCTCGCGAGTGATAGTGCGCTTTACAAATACACATAACATAACATTGCTTAGATACCCTCGCGAGTGATAGTGCGCTTTACAAATACACATAACATAACATTGCTAAGATACCCTCGCGAGTGATAGTGCGCTTTACAAATACACATAACATAACATTGCTAAGATTCCCTCGCGAGTGATAGTGCGCTTAACAAATACACATAACATAACATTGCTTAGATACCCTCGCGAGTGATAATGCGCTTTACAAATACACATAACATAACATTGCTAGGATAGCCTCGCGAGTGATAATGCGCTTTACAAATACACATCACATAACATTGCTTAGATACCCTCGCGAGTGATAGTGCGCTTTACAAATATACATAACATAACATTGCTTAGATACCCTCGCGAGTGATAATGCGCTTTACAAATACACATAACATAACATTGCTAGGATACCCTCGCGACTGATAGTGCGCTTTACAAATACACATAACATAACATTGCTTAGATACCCTCGCGAGTGATAGTGCGCTTGACAAATACACATATCATTGCTTAGATACCCTCGCGAGTGATAGTGCGCTTTACAAATACACATAACATTGCTTAGATACCCTCACGAGTGATAGTGCGCTTTACAAATACACATAACATAACATTGGTTAGATACCCTCGCGAGTGATAGTGCGCTTTACAAATACACATAACATTGCTTAGATACCCTCGCGAGTGATAGTGCGCTTTACAAATACACATAACATAACATTGCTTAGATACCCTCGCGAGTGATAGTGCGCTTTACAAATACATATAATATAGCATTGCTAAGATACCCTCGCGAGTGATAGTGCGCTTTACAAATACACATAACATAACATTGCTTAGATACCCTCGCGAGTGATAGTGCGCTTTACAAATACACATAACATAACATTGCTTAGATACCCTCACGAGTGATAGTGCGCTTTACAAATACACATAACATAACATTGCTTAGATACCCTCGCGAGTGATAATGCGCTTTACAAATACACATAACATAACATTGCTTAGATACCCTCGCGAGTGATAGTGCGCTTTACAAATACACATAACAGAACATTGCTTAGATACCCTCGCGAGTGATAGTGTGCTTTACAAATACACATAACATTGCTTAGATACCCTCGCGAGTGATAGTGCACTTTACAAATACACATAACATAACATTGCTAAGATACCCCCGCGAGTGAGAGTGCACTTTACAAATACACATATCATTGCTTATATACCCTCGCGAGTGATAGTGCGCTTTACAAATACACATAACATAACATTGCTTAGATACCCTCGCGAGTGATAGTGCGCTTTACAAATACACATAACATAACATTGCTTAGATACCCTCGCGAGTGATAGTGCGCTTTACAAATACACATAACATAACATTGCTAGGATAGCCTCGCGAGTGATAATGCGCTTTACAAATACACATAACATAACATTGCTTAGATACCCTCGCGAGTGATAGTGCGCTTTACAAATACACATAACATAACATTGCTAGGATAGCCTCGCGAGTGATAATGCGCTTTACAAATACACATAACATAACATTGCTTAGATACCCTCGCGAGTGATAGTGCGCTTTACAAATACACATAACATAACATTGCTAAGATACCCTCGCGAGTGATAGTGCGCTTTACAAATACACATAACATAACATTGCTTAGATACCCTCGCGAGTGATAGTGCGCTTTACAAATACACATAACATAACATTGCTTTGATACCCTCGCGAGTGATAGTGCGCTTTACAAATACACATAACATTACTTAGATACCCTCGCGAGTGATAGTGCGCTTTACAAATACACATAACATAACATTGCTTAGATACCCTCGCGAGTGATAGTGCGCTTCACAAATACACATAACATAACATTGCTTAGATACCCTCGCGAGTGATAGTGCGCTTTACAAATACACATAACATAACATTGCTAGGATAGCCTCGCGAGTGATAGTGCGCTTTACAAATACACATAACATTACATTGCTTAGATACCCTCGCGAGTGATAGTGCGCTTTACAAATACACATAACATTACTTAGATACCCTCGCGAGTGATAGTGCGCTTTACAAATACACATAACAGAACATTGCTAAGATACCCTCGCGAGTGATAGTGCGCTTTACAAATACACATAACATTACATTGCTTAGATACCCTCGCGAGTGATAGTGCGCTTTACAAATACACATAACATTACTTAGATACCCTCGCGAGTGATAGTGCGCTTTACAAATACACATAACAGAACATTGCTAAGATACCCTCGCGAGTGATAGTGCGCTTTACAAATACACATAACATTACATTGCTTAGATACCCTCGCGAGTGATAGTGCGCTTTACAAATACACATAACATTACATTGCTTAGATACCCTCGCGAGTGATAGTGCGCTTTACAAATACACATAACAGAACATTGCTAAGATACCCTCGCGAGTGATAGTGCGCTTTACAAATACACATAACAGAACATTGCTAAGATACCCTCGCGAGTGATAGTGCGCTTTACAAATACACATAACATAACATTGCTAAGATACCCTCGCGAGTGATAGTGCGCTTTACAAATACACATAACATAACATTGCTAAGATACCCTCGCGAGTGATAGTGCGCTTTACAAATACACATAACATAACATTGCCTAGATACCCTCGCGAGTGATAGTGCGCTTTACAAATACACATAACATAACATTGCTAAGATACCCTCGCGAGCGATAGTGCGCTTTACAAATACACATAACATAACATTGCTTAGATACCCTCGCGAGTGATAGTGCGCTTTACAAATACACATAACATAACATTGCTAGGATAGCCTCGCGAGTGATAGTGCGCTTTACAAATACACATAACATAACATTGCTTAGATACCCTCGCGAGTGATAGTGCGCTTTACAAATACACATAAGATAACATTGCTTAGATACCCTCGCGAGTGATAGTGCGCTTTACAAATACACATAACATTGCTTAGATACCCTCGCGAGTGATAGTGCGCTTTACAAATACACATAACATAACATTGCTTAGATACCCTCACGAGTGATAGTGCGCTTTACAAATACACATAACATAACATTGCTTAGATACCCTCGCGAGTGATAATGCGCTTTACAAATACACATAACATAACATTGCTTAGATACCCTCGCGAGTGATAGTGCGCTTTACAAATACACATAACATAACATTGCTTAGATACCCTCGCGAGTGATAGTGCGCTTTACAAATACACATAACATTGCTTAGATACCCTCACGAGTGATAGTGCGCTTTACAAATACACATAACATAACATTGGTTAGATACCCTCGCGAGTGATAGTGCGCTTTACAAATACACATAACATTGCTTAGATACCCTCGCGAGTGATAGTGCGCTTTACAAATACACATAACATAACATTGCTAAGATACCCTCGCGAGTGATAGTGCGCTTTACAAATACACATAACATAACATTGCTTAGATACCCTCGCGAGTGATAGTGCGCTTTACAAATACACATAACATAACATTGCTTAGATACCCTCGCGAGTGATAGTGCGCTTTACAAATACACATAACATAACATTGCTAAGATACCCTCGCGAGTGATAGTGCGCTTTACAAATACACATAACATAACATTGCTTAGATACCCTCGCGATTGATAGTGCGCTTTACAAATACACATAACATAACATTGCTAGGATAGCCTCGCGAGTGATAGTGCGCTTTACAAATACACATAACATAACATTGCTAAGATACCCTCGCGAGTGATAGTGCGCTTTACAAATACACATAACATAACATTGCTAAGATACCCTCGCGAGTGATAGTGCGCTTTACAAATACACATAACATTACATTGCTAAGATACCCTCGCGAGTGATAGTGCGCTTTACAAATACACATAACATAACATTGCTAGGATAGCCTCGCGAGTGATAGTGCGCTTTACAAATACACATAACATAACATTGCCTAGATACCCTCGCGAGTGATAGTGCGCTTTACAAATACACATAACATAACATTGCTAAGATACCCTCGCGAGCGATAGTGCGCTTTACAAATACACATAACATAACATTGCTTAGATACCCTCGCGAGTGATAGTGCGCTTTACAAATACACATAACATAACATTGCTAGGATAGCCTCGCGAGTGATAGTGCGCTTTACAAATACACATAACATAACATTGCTTAGATACCCTCGCGAGTGATAGTGCACTTTACAAATACACATAACATAACATTGCTTAGATACCCTCGCGAGTGATAGTGCGCTTTACAAATACACATAACATAACATTGCTTAGATACCCTCGCGAGTGATAGTGCGCTTTACAAATACACATAACATAACATTGCTTAGATACCCTCGCGAGTGATAGTGCGCTTTACAAATACACATAACATAACATTGCTTAGATACCCTCGCGAGTGATAATGCGCTTTACAAATACACATAACATAACATTGCTTAGATACCCTCGCGAGTGATAGTGCGCTTTACAAATATACATAACATAACATTGCTTAGATACCCTCGCGAGTGATAATGCGCTTTACAAATACACATAACATAACATTGCTAGGATACCCTCGTGACTGATAGTGCGCTTTACAAATACACATAACATAACATTGCTTAGATACACTCGCGAGTGATAGTGCGCTTGACAAATACACATATCATTGCTTAGATACCCTCGCGAGTGATAGTGCGCTTTACAAATACACATAACATTGCTTAGATACCCTCACGAGTGATAGTGCGCTTTACAAATACACATAACATAACATTGGTTAGATACCCTCGCGAGTGATAGTGCGCTTTACAAATACACATAACATTGCTTAGATACCCTCGCGAGTGATAGTGCGCTTTACAAATACACATAACATAACATTGCTTAGATACCCTCGCGAGTGATAGTGCGCTTTACAAATACACATAACATAACATTGCTAAGATACCCTCGCGAGTGATAGTGCGTTTTACAAATACACATAACATAACATTGCTTAGATACCCTCGGAAGTGATAGTGCGCTTTACAAATACACATAACATAACATTGCTTAGATACCCTCGCGAGTGATAGTGCGCTTTACAAATACACATAACATAACATTGCTTAGATACCCTCGCGAGTGATAGTGCGCTTTACAAATACACATAACATAACATTGCTTAGATACCCTCGCGAGTGATATAGTACGCTTTACAAATACACATAACTGAACATTGCTTAGATACCCTCGCGAGTGATAGTGCGCTTTACAAATACACATAACATAACATTGCTTAGATACCCTCGCGAGTGATAGTGCGCTTTACAAATACATATAACATAGCATTGCTAAGATACCCTCGCGAGTGATAGTGCGCTTTACAAATACACTTAACATAACATTGCTTAGATACCCTCGTGAGTGATAGTGCGCTTTACAAATACACATAACATAACATTGCTAAGATACCCTCGCGAGTGATAGTGCGCTTTACAAATACACATAACATAACATTGCTAAGATACCCTTGCGAGTGATAGTGCGCTTTACAAATACACATAACATAACATTGCTTAGATACCCTCACGAGTGATAGTGCGCTTTACAAATACACATAACATAACATTGCTTAGATACCCTCGCGAGTGATAGTGCGCTTTACAAATACACATAACATAACATTGCTTAGATACCCTCGCGAGTGATATAGTATGCTTTACAAATACACATAACAGAACATTGCTTAGATACCCTCGCGAGTGATAGTGCGCTTTACAAATACACATAACAGAACATTGCTAAGATACCCTCGCGAGCGATAGTGCGCTTCACAAATACACATAACATAACATTGCTTAGATACCCTCGCGAGTGATAGTGCGCTTTACAAATACACATAACATAACATTGATTAGATACCCTCGCAGGTGATAGTGCGCTTTACAAATACACATAACATTGCTTAGATTCCCTCGCGAGTGATAGTGCGCTTTACAAATACACATAACATAACATTGCTTAGATACCCTCGCGAGTGATAGTGCGCTTTACAAATACTATTATAAACATAACATAACATTGCTTAGATACCCTCGCGAGTGATAGTGCGCTTTACAAATACACATAACATAACATTGCTTAGATACCCTCGCGAGTGATAGTGCGCTTTACAAATACACATAACATAACATTGCTAAGATTCCCTCGCGAGTGATAGTGCGCTTTACAAATACACATAACATAACATTGCTAAGATTCCCTCGCGAGTGATAGTGCGCTTTACAAATACACATAACATAACATTGCTTAGATACCCTCGCGAGTGATAGTGCGCTTTACAAATACACATAACATAACATTGCTAAGATACCCTCGCGAGTGATAGTGCGCTTTACAAATACACATAACATAACATTGCTAAGATTCCCTCGCGAGTGATAGTGCGCTTTACAAATACACATAACATAACATTGCTTAGATACCCTCGCGAGTGATAATGCGCTTTACAAATACACATAACATAACATTGCTAGGATAGCCTCGCGAGTGATAATGCGCTTTACAAATACACATCACATAACATTGCTTAGATACCCTCGCGAGTGATAGTGCGCTTTACAAATATACATAACATAACATTGCTTAGATACCCTCGCGAGTGATAATGCGCTTTACAAATACACATAACATAACATTGCTAGGATACCCTCGCGACTGATAGTGCGCTTTACAAATACACATAACATAACATTGCTTAGATACCCTCGCGAGTGATAGTGCGCTTGACAAATACACATATCATTGCTTAGATACCCTCGCGAGTGATAGTGCACTTTACAAATACACATAACATTGCTTAGATACCCTCACGAGTGATAGTGCGCTTTACAAATACACATAACATAACATTGGTTAGATACCCTCGCGAGTGATAGTGCGCTTTACAAATAGACATAACATTGCTTAGATACCCTCGCGAGTGATAGTGCCCTTTACAAATACACATAACATAACATTGCTTAGATACCCTCGCGAGTGATAGTGCGCTTTACAAATACATATAATATAGCATTGCTAAGATACCCTCGCGAGTGATAGTGCGCTTTACAAATACACATAACATAACATTGCTTAGATACCCTCGCGAGTGATAGTGCGCTTTACAAATACACATAACATAACATTGCTAAGATACCCTCGCGAGTGATAGTGCGCTTTACAAATACACATAACATAACATTGCTAAGATACCCTCGCGAGTGATAGTGCGCTTTACAAATACACATAACATAACATTGCTTAGATACCCTTGGAAGTGATAGTGCGCTTTACAAATACACATAACATAACATTGCTTAGATACCCTCGCGAGTGATAGTGCGCTTTACAAATACACATAACATAACATTGCTTAGATACCCTCGCGAGTGATAGTGCGCTTTACAAATACACATAACATAACATTGCTTAGATACCCTCGCGAGTGATATAGTACGCTTTACAAATACACATAACTGAACATTGCTTAGATACCCTCGCGAGTGATAGTGCGCTTTACAAATACACATAACATAACATTGCTTAGATACCCTCGCGAGTGATAGTGCGCTTTACAAATACATATAACATAGCATTGCTAAGATACCCTCGCGAGTGATAGTGCGCTTTACAAATACACTTAACATAACATTGCTTAGATACCCTCGCGAGTGATAGTGCGCTTTACAAATACACATAACATAACATTGCTAAGATACCCTCGCGAGTGATAGTGCGCTTTACAAATACACATAACATAACATTGCTAAGATACCCTCGCGAGTGATAGTGCGCTTTACAAATACACATAACATAACATTGCTTAGATACCCTCACGAGTGATAGTGCGCTTTACAAATACACATAACATAACATTGCTTAGATACCCTCGCGAGTGATAGTGCGCTTTACAAATACACATAACATAACATTGCTTAGATACCCTCGCGAGTGATATAGTATGCTTTACAAATACACATAACAGAACATTGCTTAGATACCCTCGCGAGTGATAGTGCGCTTTACAAATACACATAACAGAACATTGCTAAGATACCCTCGCGAGCGATAGTGCGCTTCACAAATACACATAACATAACATTGCTTAGATACCCTCGCGAGTGATAGTGCGCTTTACAAATACACATAACATAACATTGATTAGATACCCTCGCAGGTGATAGTGCGCTTTACAAATACACATAACATTGCTTAGATACCCTCGCGAGTGATAGTGCGCTTTACAAATACACATAACATAACATTGCTTAGATACCCTCGCGAGTGATAGTGCGCTTTACAAATACTATTATAAACATAACATAACATTGCTTAGATACCCTCGCGAGTGATAGTGCGCTTTACAAATACACATAACATAACATTGCTTAGATACCCTCGCGAGTGATAGTGCGCTTTACAAATACACATAACATAACATTGCTAAGATTCCCTCGCGAGTGATAGTGCGCTTTACAAATACACATAACATAACATTGCTAAGATTCCCTCGCGAGTGATAGTGCGCTTTACAAATACACATAACATAACATTGCTTAGATACCCTCGCGAGTGATAGTGCGCTTTACAAATACACATAACATAACATTGCTAAGATACCCTCGCGAGTGATAGTGCGCTTTACAAATACACATAACATAACATTGCTAAGATTCCCTCGCGAGTGATAGTGCGCTTTACAAATACACATAACATAACATTGCTTAGATACCCTCGCGAGTGATAATGCGCTTTACAAATACACATAACATAACATTGCTAGGATAGCCTCGCGAGTGATAATGCCCTTTACAAATACACATCACATAACATTGCTTAGATACCCTCGCGAGTGATAGTGCGCTTTACAAATATACATAACATAACATTGCTTAGATACCCTCGCGAGTGATAATGCGCTTTACAAATACACATAACATAACATTGCTAGGATACCCTCGCGACTGATAGTGCGCTTTACAAATACACATAACATAACATTGCTTAGATACCCTCGCGAGTGATAGTGCGCTTGACAAATACACATATCATTGCTTAGATACCCTCGCGAGTGATAGTGCGCTTTACAAATACACATAACATTGCTTAGATACCCTCACGAGTGATAGTGCGCTTTACAAATACACATAACATAACATTGGTTAGATACCCTCGCGAGTGATAGTGCGCTTTACAAATACACATAACATTGCTTAGATACCCTCGCGAGTGATAGTGCGCTTTACAAATACACATAACATAACATTGCTTAGATACCCTCGCGAGTGATAGTGCGCTTTACAAATACATATAATATAGCATTGCTAAGATACCCTCGCGAGTGATAGTGCGCTTTACAAATACACATAACATAACATTGCTTAGATACCCTCGCGAGTGATAGTGCGCTTTACAAATACACATAACATAACATTGCTAAGATACCCTCGCGAGTGATAGTGCGCTTTACAAATACACATAACATAACATTGCTTAGATACCCTCGGAAGTGATAGTGCACTTTACAAATACACATAACATAACATTGCTTAGATACCCTCGCGAGTGATAGTGCGCTTTACAAATACACATAACATAACATTGCTTAGATACCCTCGCGAGTGATAGTGCGCTTTACAAATACACATAACATAACATTGCTTAGATACCCTCGCGAGTGATATAGTACGCTTTACAAATACACATAACTGAACATTGCTTAGATACCCTCGCGAGTGATAGTGCGCTTTACAAATACACATAACATAACATTGCTTAGATACCCTCGCGAGTGATAGTGCGCTTTACAAATACATATAACATAGCATTGCTAAGATACCCTCGCGAGTGATAGTGCGCTTTACAAATACACTTAACATAACATTGCTTAGATACCCTCGCGAGTGATAGTGCGCTTTACAAATACACATAACATAACATTGCTAAGATACCCTCGCGAGTGATAGTGCGCTTTACAAATACACATAACATAACATTGCTAAGATACCCTCGCGAGTGATAGTGCGCTTTACAAATACACATAACATAACATTGCTTAGATACCCTCACGAGTGATAGTGCGCTTTACAAATACACATAACATAACATTGCTTAGATACCCTCGCGAGTGATAGTGCGCTTTACAAATACACATAACATAACATTGCTTAGATACCCTCGCGAGTGATATAGTACGCTTTACAAATACACATAACAGAACATTGCTTAGATACCCTCGCGAGTGATAGTGCGCTTTACAAATACACATAACATAACATTGCTAAGATACCCTCGCGAGCGATAGTGCGCTTCACAAATACACATAACATAACATTGCTTAGATACCCTCGCGAGTGATAGTGCGCTTTACAAATACACATAACATAACATTGCTTAGATACCCTCGCGAGTGATAGTGCGCTTTACAAATACACATAACATTGCTTAGATACCCTCGCGAGTGATAGTGCGCTTTACAAATACACATAACATAACATTGCTTAGATACCCTCGCGAGTGATAGTGCGCTTTACAAATACAAATACACATAACATAACATTGCTTAGATACCCTCGCGAGTGATAGTGCGCTTTACAAATACACATAACATAACATTGCTTAGATAGCCTCGCAAGTGATAGTGCGCTTTACAAATACACATAACATAACATTGCTAAGATTCCCTCGCGAGTGATAGTGCGCTTTACAAATACACATAACATAACATTGCTAAGATTCCCTCGCGACTGATAGTGCGCTTTACAAATACACATAACATAACATTGCTTAGATACCCTCGCGAGTGATAGTGCGCTTTACAAATACACATAACATAACATTGCTAAGATACCCTCGCGAGTGATAGTGCGCTTTACAAATACACATAACATAACATTGCTAAGATTCCCTCGCGAGTGATAGTGCGCTTTACAAATACACATAACATAACATTGCTTTGATACCCTTGCGAGTGATAGTGCGCTTTACAAATACACATAACATAACATTGCTTAGATACCCTCGCGAGTGATAGTGCGCTTTACAAATACATATATCATTGCTTAGATACCCTCGCGAGTGATAGTGTGCTTTACAAATACACATAACATTGCTAAGATACCCTCGCAAGTGATAGTGTGCTTTACAAATACACATAACATTGCTAAGATACCCTCGCGAGTGATAGTGCGCTTTACAAATACACATAACATAACATTGCTAAGATACCCTCGCGAGTGATAGTGCGCTTTACAAATACACATAACATAACATTGCTTAGATACCCTCGCGAGTGATAGTGCGCTTTACAAATACACATAACATAACATTGCTTAGATACCCTCGCGAGTGATAGTGCGCTTTACAAATACACATAACATAACATTGCTAAGATTCCCTCGCGAGTGATAGTGCGCTTTACAAATACACATAACATAACATTGCTTAGATACCCTCACGAGTGATAGTGCACTTTACAAATACACATAACATAACATTGCTTAGATACCATCGCGATTGATAGTGCGCTTTACAAATACACATATCATTGCTTAGATACCCTCGCAAGTGATAGTGCCCTTTACAAATACACATAACATTGCTTAGATACCCTCGTGAGTGATAGTGTGCTTTACGAATACACATATCATTGCTTAGATACCCTCGCGAGTGATAGTGCGCTTTACAAATACACATAACATTGCTTAGATACCCTCGCGAGTGATAGTGCGCTTTACAAATACACATAACATAACATTGCTTAGATACCCTCGCGAGTGATAGTGCGCTTTACAAATACACATAACATAACATTGCTAAGATTCCCTCGCGAGTGATAGTGCGCTTTACAAATACACATAACATAACATTGCTTAGATACCCTCGCGAGTGATAGTGCGCTTTACAAATACACATAACATAACATTGCTTAGATACCCTCGCGAGTGATAGTGCGCTTTACAAATACACATAACATAACATTGCTAAGATACCCTCGCGAGTGATAGTGCGCTTTACAAATACACATAACATAACATTGCTTAGATACCCTCGCGAGTGATAGTGCGCTTTACAAATACACATAACATAACATTGCTTAGATACCCTCGCGAGTGATAGTGCGCTTTACAAATACACATAACATAACATTGCTTAGATACCCCCGCGAGTGATAGCGCGCTTTACAAATACACATATCATTGCTTAGATACCCTCGCGAGTGATAGTGCGCTTTACAAATACACATAACATAACATTGCTAAGATACCCTCGCGAGTGATAGTGCGCTTTACAAATACACATAACATAACATTGCTAAGATACCCTCGCGAGTGATAGTGCGCTTTACAAATACACATAACATAACATTGCTTAGATACCCTCACGAGTGATAGTGCGCTTTACAAATACACATAACATAACATTGCTTAGATACCCTCGCGAGTGATAGTGCGCTTTACAAATACACATAACATAACATTGCTTAGATACCCTCGCGAGTGATATAGTATGCTTTACAAATACACATAACAGAACATTGCTTAGATACCCTCGCGAGTGATAGTGCGCTTTACAAATACACATAACAGAACATTGCTAAGATACCCTCGCGAGCGATAGTGCGCTTCACAAATACACATAACATAACATTGCTTAGATACCCTCGCGAGTGATAGTGCGCTTTACAAATACACATAACATAACATTGATTAGATACCCTCGCAGGTGATAGTGCGCTTTACAAATACACATAACATTGCTTAGATACCCTCGCGAGTGATAGTGCGCTTTACAAATACACATAACATAACATTGCTTAGATACCCTCGCGAGTGATAGTGCGCTTTACAAATACTATTATAAACATAACATAACATTGCTTAGATACCCTCGCGAGTGATAGTGCGCTTTACAAATACACATAACATAACATTGCTTAGATACCCTCGCGAGTGATAGTGCGCTTTACAAATACACATAACATAACATTGCTAAGATTCCCTCGCGAGTGATAGTGCGCTTTACAAATACACATAACATAACATTGCTAAGATTCCCTCGCGAGTGATAGTGCGCTTTACAAATACACATAACATAACATTGCTTAGATACCCTCGCGAGTGATAGTGCGCTTTACAAATACACATAACATAACATTGCTAAGATACCCTCGCGAGTGATAGTGCGCTTTACAAATACACATAACATAACATTGCTAAGATTCCCTCGCGAGTGATAGTGCGCTTTACAAATACACATAACATAACATTGCTTAGATACCCTCGCGAGTGATAATGCGCTTTACAAATACACATAACATAACATTGCTAGGATAGCCTCGCGAGTGATAATGCGCTTTACAAATACACATCACATAACATTGCTTAGATACCCTCGCGAGTGATAGTGCGCTTTACAAATATACATAACATAACATTGCTTAGATACCCTCGCGAGTGATAATGCGCTTTACAAATACACATAACATAACATTGCTAGGATACCCTCGCGACTGATAGTGCGCTTTACAAATACACATAACATAACATTGCTTAGATACCCTCGCGAGTGATAGTGCGCTTGACAAATACACATATCATTGCTTAGATACCCTCTCGAGTGATAGTGCGCTTTACAAATACACATAACATTGCTTAGATACCCTCACGAGTGATAGTGCGCTTTACAAATACACATAACATAACATTGGTTAGATACCCTCGCGAGTGATAGTGCGCTTTACAAATACACATAACATTGCTTAGATACCCTCGCGAGTGATAGTGCGCTTTACAAATACACATAACATAACATTGCTTAGATACCCTCGCGAGTGATAGTGCGCTTTACAAATACATATAATATAGCATTGCTAAGATACCCTCGCGAGTGATAGTGCGCTTTACAAATACACATAACATAACATTGCTTAGATACCCTCGCGAGTGATAGTGCGCTTTACAAATACACATAACATAACATTGCTAAGATACCCTCGCGAGTGATAGTGCGCTTTACAAATACACATAACATAACATTGCTTAGATACCCTCGGAAGTGATAGTGCGCTTTACAAATACACATAACATAACATTGCTTAGATACCCTCGCGAGTGATAGTGCGCTTTACAAATACACATAACATAACATTGCTTAGATACCCTCGCGAGTGATAGTGCGCTTTACAAATACACATAACATAACATTGCTTAGATACCCTCGCGAGTGATATAGTACGCTTTACAAATACACATAACTGAACATTGCTTAGATACCCTCGCGAGTGATAGTGCGCTTTACAAATACACATAACATAACATTGCTTAGATACCCTCGCGAGTGATAGTGCGCTTTACAAATACATATAACATAGCATTGCTAAGATACCCTCGCGAGTGATAGTGCGCTTTACAAATACACTTAACATAACATTGCTTAGATACCCTCGCGAGTGATAGTGCGCTTTACAAATACACATAACATAACATTGCTAAGATACCCTCGCGAGTGATAGTGCGCTTTACAAATACACATAACATAACATTGCTAAGATACCCTCGCGAGTGATAGTGCGCTTTACAAATACACATAACATAACATTGCTTAGATACCCTCACGAGTGATAGTGCGCTTTACAAATACACATAACATAACATTGCTTAGATACCCTCGCGAGTGATAGTGCGCTTTACAAATACACATAACATAACATTGCTTAGATACCCTCGCGAGTGATATAGTACGCTTTACAAATACACATAACAGAACATTGCTTAGATACCCTCGCGAGTGATAGTGCGCTTTACAAATACATATAACATAACATTGCTAAGATACCCTCGCGAGCGATAGTGCGCTTCACAAATACACATAACATAACATTGCTTAGATACCCTCGCGAGTGATAGTGCGCTTTACAAATACACATAACATAACATTGCTTAGATACCCTCGCGAGTGATAGTGCGCTTTACAAATACACATAACATTGCTTAGATACCCTCGCGAGTGATAGTGCGCTGTACAAATACACATAACATAACATTGCTTAGATACCCTCGCGAGTGATAGTGCGCTTTACAAATACAAATACACATAACATAACATTGCTTAGATACCCTCGCGAGTGATAGTGCGCTTTACAAATACACATAACATAACATTGCTTAGATACCCTCGCGAGTGATAGTGCGCTTTACAAATACACATAACATAACATTGCTAAGATTCCCTCGCGAGTGATAGTGCGCTTTACAAATACACATAACATAACATTGCTAAGATTCCCTCGCGACTGATAGTGCGCTTTACAAATACACATAACATAACATTGCTTAGATACCCTCGCGAGTGATAGTGCGCTTTACAAATACACATAACATAACATTGCTAAGATACCCTCGCGAGTGATAGTGCGCTTTACAAATACACATAACATAACATTGCTAAGATTCCCTCGCGAGTGATAGTGCGCTTTACAAATACACATAACATAACATTGCTTTGATACCCTTGCGAGTGATAGTGCGCTTTACAAATACACATAACATAACATTGCTTAGATACCCTCGCGAGTGATAGTGCGCTTTACAAATACATATATCATTGCTTAGATACCCTCGCGAGTGATAGTGTGCTTTACAAATACACATAACATTGCTAAGATACCCTCGCGAGTGATAGTGTGCTTTACAAATACACATAACATTGCTAAGATACCCTCGCGAGTGATAGTGCGCTTTACAAATACACATAACATAACATTGCTAAGATACCCTCGCGAGTGATAGTGCGCTTTACAAATACAC
Source organism: Lissotriton helveticus (assembly GCF_964261635.1). NCBI lineage: Eukaryota > Metazoa > Chordata > Amphibia > Caudata > Salamandridae > Lissotriton > Lissotriton helveticus. The sequence continues at coordinate 1,188,344,271 of NC_136072.1, read as the reverse complement.
ATAACATAACATTGCTTAGATACCCTCGCGAGTGATAGTGCGCTTTACAAATACACAGAACATAACATTGCTTAGATACCCTCGCGAGTGATAGTGCGCTTTACAAATACATATATCATTGCTTAGATACCCTCGCGAGTGATAGTGTGCTTTACAAATACACATAACATTGCTAAGATACCCTCGCGAGTGATAGTGTGCTTTACAAATACACATAACATTGCTAAGATACCCTCGCGAGTGATAGTGCGCTTTACAAATACACATAACATAACATTGCTAAGATTCCCTCGCGAGTGATAGTGCGCTTTACAAATACACATAACATAACATTGCTTAGATACCCTCACGAGTGATAGTGCACTTTACAAATAGACATAACTTAACATTGCTTAGATACCATCGCGATTGATAGTGCGCTTTACAAATACACATATCATTGCTTAGATACCCTCGCAAGTGATAGTGCCCTTTACAAATACACATAACATTGCTTAGATACCCTCGTGAGTGATAGTGTGCTTTACGAATACACATATCATTGCTTAGATACCCTCGCGAGTGATAGTGCGCTTTACAAATACACATAACATTGCTTAGATACCCTCGCGAGTGATAGTGCGCTTTACAAATACACATAACATAACATTGCTTAGATACCCTCGCGAGTGATAGTGCGCTTTACAAATACACATAACATAACATTGCTAAGATTCCCTCGCGAGTGATAGTGCGCTTTACAAATACACATAACATAACATTGCTTAGATACCCTCGCGAGTGATAGTGCGCTTTACAAATACACATAACATAACATTGCTTAGATACCCTCGCGAGTGATAGTGCGCTTTACAAATACACATAACATAACATTGCTAAGATACCCTCGCGAGTGATAGTGCGCTTTACAAATACACATAACATAACATTGCTTAGATACCCTCGCGAGTGATAGTGCGCTTTACAAATACACATAACATAACATTGCTTAGATACCCTCGCGAGTGATAGTGCGCTTTACAAATACACATAACATAACATTGCTTAGATACCCCCGCGAGTGATAGCGCGCTTTACAAATACACATATCATTGCTTAGATACCCTCGCGAGTGATAGTGCGCTTTACAAATACACATAACATTGCTTAGATACCCTCGCGAGTGATAGTGTGCTTTACAAATACACATAACATAACATTGCTTAGATACCCTCGCGAGTGATAGTGCGCTTTACAAATACACATATCATTGCTTAGATACCCTCGCGAGTGATAGCGCGCTTTACAAATACACATATCCTTGCTTAGATACCCTCGCGAGTGATAGTGCGCTTTACAAATACACATAACATAACATTGCTTAGATACCCTCGCGAGTGATAGTGCGCTTTACAAATACACATAACATAACATTGCTAAGATACCCTCGCGAGTGATAGTGCGCTTTACAAATACACATAACATAACATTGCTTAGATACCCTCGCGAGTGATAGTGCGCTTTACAAATACAAATACACATAACATAACATTGCTTAGATACCCTCGCGAGTGATAGTGCGCTTTACAAATACACATAACATTACTTAGATACCCTCGCGAGTGATAGCGCGCTTTACAAATACACATATCCTTGCTTAGATACCCTCGCGAGTGATAGTGCGCTTTACAAATACACATAACATTGCTTAGATACCCTCGCGAGTGATAGTGCGTTTTACATATACACATAACATAACATTGCATAGATACCCTCGCGAGTGATAGTGCGCTTTACAAATACACATAACATAACATTGCTTAGATACCCTCGCGAGTGATAGTGCACTTTACAAATACACATAACATAACATTGCTAAGATACCCTCGCGAGTGATAGTGCGCTTTACAAATACACATAGCATAACATTGCTAGGATACCCTCGCGAGTGATAGTGCGTTTTACAAATACACATAACATAACATTGCTTAGATACCCTCGCGAGTGATAGTGCGCTTTACAAATACACATAACATAACATTGCTAAGATACCCTCGCGAGTGATAGTGCGCTTTACAAATACACATAACATAACATTGCTAGGATACCCTCGCCAGTGATAGTGCGTTTTACAAATACACATAACATAACATTGCTTAGATACCCTCGCGAGTGATAGTGTGCGTTACAAATACACATAACATTGCTTAGATACCCTCGCGAGTGATAGTGCGCTTTACAAATACACATAACAAAACATTGCTTAGATACCCTCGCGAGTGATAGTGCGCTTTACAAATACACATAACATAACATTGCTAAGATACCCTCGCGAGTGATAGTGCGCTTTACAAATACACATAACATAACATTGCTTAGATACCCTCACTAGTGATAGTGCGCTTTACAAATACACATAACAGAACATTGCTTAGATACCCTCGCGAGTGATAGTGCGCTTTACAAATACACATAACATAACATTGCTTAGATACCCTCGCGAGTGATAGTGCGCTTTACAAATACACATAACATAACATTGCTAAGATACCCTCGCGAGTGATAGTGCGCTTTACAAATACACATAACATAACATTGCTTAGATACCCTCGGAAGTGATAGTGCACTTTACAAATACACATAACATAACATTGCTTAGATACCCTCGCGAGTGATAGTGCGCTTTACAAATACACATAACATAACATTGCTTAGATACCCTCGCGAGTGATAGTGCGCTTTACAAATACACATAACATAACATTGCTTAGATACCCTCGCGAGTGATATAGTACGCTTTACAAATACACATAACTGAACATTGCTTAGATACCCTCGCGAGTGATAGTGCGCTTTACAAATACACATAACATAACATTGCTTAGATACCCTCGCGAGTGATAGTGCGCTTTACAAATACATATAACATAGCATTGCTAAGATACCCTCGCGAGTGATAGTGCGCTTTACAAATACACTTAACATAACATTGCTTAGATACCCTCGCGAGTGATAGTGCGCTTTACAAATACACATAACATAACATTGCTAAGATACCCTCGCGAGTGATAGTGCGCTTTACAAATACACATAACATAACATTGCTAAGATACCCTCGCGAGTGATAGTGCGCTTTACAAATACACATAACATAACATTGCTTAGATACCCTCACGAGTGATAGTGCGCTTTACAAATACACATAACATAACATTGCTTAGATACCCTCGCGAGTGATAGTGCGCTTTACAAATACACATAACATAACATTGCTTAGATACCCTCGCGAGTGATATAGTACGCTTTACAAATACACATAACAGAACATTGCTTAGATACCCTCGCGAGTGATAGTGCGCTTTACAAATACACATAACATAACATTGCTAAGATACCCTCGCGAGCGATAGTGCGCTTCACAAATACACATAACATAACATTGCTTAGATACCCTCGCGAGTGATAGTGCGCTTTACAAATACACATAACATAACATTGCTTAGATACCCTCGCGAGTGATAGTGCGCTTTACAAATACACATAACATTGCTTAGATACCCTCGCGAGTGATAGTGCGCTTTACAAATACACATAACATAACATTGCTTAGATACCCTCGCGAGTGATAGTGCGCTTTACAAATACAAATACACATAACATAACATTGCTTAGATACCCTCGCGAGTGATAGTGCGCTTTACAAATACACATAACATAACATTGCTTAGATACCCTCGCGAGTGATAGTGCGCTTTACAAATACACATAACATAACATTGCTAAGATTCCCTCGCGAGTGATAGTGCGCTTTACAAATACACATAACATAACATTGCTAAGATTCCCTCGCGACTGATAGTGCGCTTTACAAATACACATAACATAACATTGCTTAGATACCCTCGCGAGTGATAGTGCGCTTTACAAATACACATAACATAACATTGCTAAGATACCCTCGCGAGTGATAGTGCGCTTTACAAATACACATAACATAACATTGCTAAGATTCCCTCGCGAGTGATAGTGCGCTTTACAAATACACATAACATAACATTGCTTTGATACCCTTGCGAGTGATAGTGCGCTTTACAAATACACATAACATAACATTGCTTAGATACCCTCGCGAGTGATAGTGCGCTTTACAAATACATATATCATTGCTTAGATACCCTCGCGAGTGATAGTGTGCTTTACAAATACACATAACATTGCTAAGATACCCTCGCGAGTGATAGTGTGCTTTACAAATACACATAACATTGCTAAGATACCCTCGCGAGTGATAGTGCGCTTTACAAATACACATAACATAACATTGCTAAGATACCCTCGCGAGTGATAGTGCGCTTTACAAATACACATAACATAACATTGCTTAGATACCCTCGCGAGTGATAGTGCGCTTTACAAATACACATAACATAACATTGCTTAGATACCCTCGCGAGTGATAGTGCGCTTTACAAATACACATAACATAACATTGCTAAGATTCCCTCGCGAGTGATAGTGCGCTTTACAAATACACATAACATAACATTGCTTAGATACCCTCACGAGTGATAGTGCACTTTACAAATACACATAACATAACATTGCTTAGATACCATCGCGATTGATAGTGCGCTTTACAAATACACATATCATTGCTTAGATACCCTCGCAAGTGATAGTGCCCTTTACAAATACACATAACATTGCTTAGATACCCTCGTGAGTGATAGTGTGCTTTACGAATACACATATCATTGCTTAGATACCCTCGCGAGTGATAGTGCGCTTTACAAATACACATAACATTGCTTAGATACCCTCGCGAGTGATAGTGCGCTTTACAAATACACATAACATAACATTGCTTAGATACCCTCGCGAGTGATAGTGCGCTTTACAAATACACATAACATAACATTGCTAAGATTCCCTCGCGAGTGATAGTGCGCTTTACAAATACACATAACATAACATTGCTTAGATACCCTCGCGAGTGATAGTGCGCTTTACAAATACACATAACATAACATTGCTTAGATACCCTCGCGAGTGATAGTGCGCTTTACAAATACACATAACATAACATTGCTAAGATACCCTCGCGAGTGATAGTGCGCTTTACAAATACACATAACATAACATTGCTTAGATACCCTCGCGAGTGATAGTGCGCTTTACAAATACACATAACATAACATTGCTTAGATACCCTCGCGAGTGATAGTGCGCTTTACAAATACACATAACATAACATTGCTTAGATACCCCCGCGAGTGATAGCGCGCTTTACAAATACACATATCATTGCTTAGATACCCTCGCGAGTGATAGTGCGCTTTACAAATACACATAACATAACATTGCTAAGATACCCTCGCGAGTGATAGTGCGCTTTACAAATACACATAACATAACATTGCTAAGATACCCTCGCGAGTGATAGTGCGCTTTACAAATACACATAACATAACATTGCTTAGATACCCTCACGAGTGATAGTGCGCTTTACAAATACACATAACATAACATTGCTTAGATACCCTCGCGAGTGATAGTGCGCTTTACAAATACACATAACATAACATTGCTTAGATACCCTCGCGAGTGATATAGTATGCTTTACAAATACACATAACAGAACATTGCTTAGATACCCTCGCGAGTGATAGTGCGCTTTACAAATACACATAACATAACATTGCTAAGATACCCTCGCGAGCGATAGTGCGCTTCACAAATACACATAAAATAACATTGCTTAGATACCCTCGCGAGTGATAGTGCGCTTTACAAATACACATAACATAACATTGATTAGATACCCTCGCAGGTGATAGTGCGCTTTACAAATACACATAACATTGCTTAGATACCCTCGCGAGTGATAGTGCGCTTTACAAATACACATAACATAACATTGCTTAGATACCCTCGCGAGTGATAGTGCGCTTTACAAATACTATTATAAACATAACATAACATTGCTTAGATACCCTCGCGAGTGATAGTGCGCTTTACAAATACACATAACATAACATTGCTTAGATACCCTCGCGAGTGATAGTGCGCTTTACAAATACACATAACATAACATTGCTAAGATTCCCTCGCGAGTGATAGTGCGCTTTACAAATACACATAACATAACATTGCTAAGATTCCCTCGCGAGTGATAGTGCGCTTTACAAATACACATAACATAACATTGCTTAGATACCCTCGCGAGTGATAGTGCGCTTTACAAATACACATAACATAACATTGCTAAGATACCCTCGCGAGTGATAGTGCGCTTTACAAATACACATAACATAACATTGCTAAGATTCCCTCGCGAGTGATAGTGCGCTTTACAAATACACATAACATAACATTGCTTAGATACCCTCGCGAGTGATAATGCGCTTTACAAATACACATAACATAACATTGCTAGGATAGCCTCGCGAGTGATAATGCGCTTTACAAATACACATCACATAACATTGCTTAGATACCCTCGCGAGTGATAGTGCGCTTTACAAATATACATAACATAACATTGCTTAGATACCCTCGCGAGTGATAATGCGCTTTACAAATACACATAACATAACATTGCTAGGATACCCTCGCGACTGATAGTGCGCTTTACAAATACACATAACATAACATTGCTTAGATACCCTCGCGAGTGATAGTGCGCTTGACAAATACACATATCATTGCTTAGATACCCTCGCGAGTGATAGTGCGCTTTACAAATACACATAACATTGCTTAGATACCCTCACGAGTGATAGTGCGCTTTACAAATACACATAACATAACATTGGTTAGATACCCTCGCGAGTGATAGTGCGCTTTACAAATACACATAACATTGCTTAGATACCCTCGCGAGTGATAGTGCGCTTTACAAATACACATAACATAACATTGCTTAGATACCCTCGCGAGTGATAGTGCGCTTTACAAATACATATAATATAGCATTGCTAAGATACCCTCGCGAGTGATAGTGCGCTTTACAAATACACATAACATAACATTGCTTAGATACCCTCGCGAGTGATAGTGCGCTTTACAAATACACATAACATAACATTGCTAAGATACCCTCGCGAGTGATAGTGCGCTTTACAAATACACATAACATAACATTGCTTAGATACCCTCGGAAGTGATAGTGCGCTTTACAAATACACATAACATAACATTGCTTAGATACCCTCGCGAGTGATAGTGCGCTTTACAAATACACATAACATAACATTGCTTAGATACCCTCGCGAGTGATATAGTACGCTTTACAAATACACATAACTGAACATTGCTTAGATACCCTCGCGAGTGATAGTGCGCTTTACAAATACACATAACATAACATTGCTTAGATACCCTCGCGAGTGATAGTGCGCTTTACAAATACATATAACATAGCATTGCTAAGATACCCTCGCGAGTGATAGTGCGCTTTACAAATACACTTAACATAACATTGCTTAGATACCCTCGCGAGTGATAGTGCGCTTTACAAATACACATAACATAACATTGCTAAGATACCCTCGCGAGTGATAGTGCGCTTTACAAATACACATAACATAACATTGCTAAGATACCCTCGCGAGTGATAGTGCGCTTTACAAATACACATAACATAACATTGCTTAGATACCCTCACGAGTGATAGTGCGCTTTACAAATACACATAACATAACATTGCTTAGATACCCTCGCGAGTGATAGTGCGCTTTACAAATACACATAACATAACATTGCTTAGATACCCTCGCGAGTGATATAGTACGCTTTACAAATACACATAACAGAACATTGCTTAGATACCCTCGCGAGTGATAGTGCGCTTTACAAATACATATAACATAACATTGCTAAGATACCCTCGCGAGCGATAGTGCGCTTCACAAATACACATAACATAACATTGCTTAGATACCCTCGCGAGTGATAGTGCGCTTTACAAATACACATAACATAACATTGCTTAGATACCCTCGCGAGTGATAGTGCGCTTTACAAATACACATAACATTGCTTAGATACCCTCGCGAGTGATAGTGCGCTGTACAAATACACATAACATAACATTGCTTAGATACCCTCGCGAGTGATAGTGCGCTTTACAAATACAAATACACATAACATAACATTGCTTAGATACCCTCGCGAGTGATAGTGCGCTTTACAAATACACATAACATAACATTGCTTAGATACCCTCGCGAGTGATAGTGCGCTTTACAAATACACATAACATAACATTGCTAAGATTCCCTCGCGAGTGATAGTGCGCTTTACAAATACACATAACATAACATTGCTAAGATTCCCTCGCGACTGATAGTGCGCTTTACAAATACACATAACATAACATTGCTTAGATACCCTCGCGAGTGATAGTGCGCTTTACAAATACACATAACATAACATTGCTAAGATACCCTCGCGAGTGATAGTGCGCTTTACAAATACACATAACATAACATTGCTAAGATTCCCTCGCGAGTGATAGTGCGCTTTACAAATACACATAACATAACATTGCTTTGATACCCTTGCGAGTGATAGTGCGCTTTACAAATACACATAACATAACATTACTTAGATACCCTCGCGAGTGATAGTGCGCTTTACAAATACATATATCATTGCTTAGATACCCTCGCGAGTGATAGTGTGCTTTACAAATACACATAACATTGCTAAGATACCCTCGCGAGTGATAGTGTGCTTTACAAATACACATAACATTGCTAAGATACCCTCGCGAGTGATAGTGCGCTTTACAAATACACATAACATAACATTGCTAAGATACCCTCGCGAGTGATAGTGCGCTTTACAAATACACATAACATAACATTGCTTAGATACCCTCGCGAGTGATAGTGCGCTTTACAAATACACAGAACATAACATTGCTTAGATACCCTCGCGAGTGATAGTGCGCTTTACAAATACATATATCATTGCTTAGATACCCTCGCGAGTGATAGTGTGCTTTACAAATACACATAACATTGCTAAGATACCCTCGCGAGTGATAGTGTGCTTTACAAATACACATAACATTGCTAAGATACCCTCGCGAGTGATAGTGCGCTTTACAAATACACATAACATAACATTGCTAAGATTCCCTCGCGAGTGATAGTGCGCTTTACAAATACACATAACATAACATTGCTTAGATACCCTCACGAGTGATAGTGCACTTTACAAATAGACATAACTTAACATTGCTTAGATACCATCGCGATTGATAGTGCGCTTTACAAATACACATATCATTGCTTAGATACCCTCGCAAGTGATAGTGCCCTTTACAAATACACATAACATTGCTTAGATACCCTCGTGAGTGATAGTGTGCTTTACGAATACACATATCATTGCTTAGATACCCTCGCGAGTGATAGTGCGCTTTACAAATACACATAACATTGCTTAGATACCCTCGCGAGTGATAGTGCGCTTTACAAATACACATAACATAACATTGCTTAGATACCCTCGCGAGTGATAGTGCGCTTTACAAATACACATAACATAACATTGCTAAGATTCCCTCGCGAGTGATAGTGCGCTTTACAAATACACATAACATAACATTGCTTAGATACCCTCGCGAGTGATAGTGCGCTTTACAAATACACATAACATAACATTGCTTAGATACCCTCGCGAGTGATAGTGCGCTTTACAAATACACATAACATAACATTGCTAAGATACCCTCGCGAGTGATAGTGCGCTTTACAAATACACATAACATAACATTGCTTAGATACCCTCGCGAGTGATAGTGCGCTTTACAAATACACATAACATAACATTGCTTAGATACCCTCGCGAGTGATAGTGCGCTTTACAAATACACATAACATAACATTGCTTAGATACCCCCGCGAGTGATAGCGCGCTTTACAAATACACATATCATTGCTTAGATACCCTCGCGAGTGATAGTGCGCTTTACAAATACACATAACATTGCTTAGATACCCTCGCGAGTGATAGTGTGCTTTACAAATACACATAACATAACATTGCTTAGATACCCTCGCGAGTGATAGTGCGCTTTACAAATACACATATCATTGCTTAGATACCCTCGCGAGTGATAGCGCGCTTTACAAATACACATATCCTTGCTTAGATACCCGCGCGAGTGATAGTGCGCTTTACAAATACACATAACATTGCTTAGATACCCTCGCGAGTGATAGTGCGTTTTACATATACACATAACATAACATTGCATAGATACCCTCGCGAGTGATAGTGCGCTTTACAAATACACATAACATAACATTGCTTAGATACCCTCGCGAGTGATAGTGCGCTTTACAAATACACATAACATAACATTGCTAAGATACCCTCGCGAGTGATAGTGCGCTTTACAAATACACATAGCATAACATTGCTAGGATACCCTCGCGAGTGATAGTGCGTTTTACAAATACACATAACATAACATTGCTTAGATACCCTCGCGAGTGATAGTGCGCTTTACAAATACACATAACATAACATTGCTAAGATACCCTCGCGAGTGATAGTGCGCTTTACAAATACACATAACATAACATAACATTGCTAGGATACCCTCGCGAGTGATAGTGCGTTTTACAAATACACATAACATAACATTGCTTAGATACCCTCGCGAGTGATAGTGCACTTTACAAATACACCTAACATAACATTGCTTAGATACCCTCGCGAGTGATAGTGTGCTTTACAAATACACATAACATTGCTTAGATACCCTCGCGAGTGATAGTGCGCTTTACAAATACACATAACATAACATTGCTTAGATACCCTCGCGAGTGATAGTGCGCTTTACAAATACACATAACATAACATTGCTAAGATACCCTCGCGAGTGATAGTGCGCTTTACAAATACACATAACATAACATTGCTTAGATACCCTCGCGAGTGATAGTGCGCTTTACAAATACAAATACACATAACATAACATTGCTTAGATACCCTCGCGAGTGATAGTGCGCTTTACAAATACACATAACATTACTTAGATACCCTCGCGAGTGATAGCGCGCTTTACAAATACACATATCCTTGCTTAGATACCCTCGCGAGTGATAGTGCGCTTTACAAATACACATAACATTGCTTAGATACCCTCGCGAGTGATAGTGCGTTTTACATATACACATAACATAACATTGCATAGATACCCTCGCGAGTGATAGTGCGCTTTACAAATACACATAACATAACATTGCTTAGATACCCTCGCGAGTGATAGTGCACTTTACAAATACACATAACATAACATTGCTAAGATACCCTCGCGAGTGATAGTGCGCTTTACAAATACACATAGCATAACATTGCTAGGATACCCTCGCGAGTGATAGTGCGTTTTACAAATACACATAACATAACATTGCTTAGATACCCTCGCGAGTGATAGTGCGCTTTACAAATACACATAACATAACATTGCTAAGATACCCTCGCGAGTGATAGTGCGCTTTACAAATACACATAACATAACATTGCTAGGATACCCTCGCCAGTGATAGTGCGTTTTACAAATACACATAACATAACATTGCTTAGATACCCTCGCGAGTGATAGTGTGCGTTACAAATACACATAACATTGCTTAGATACCCTCGCGAGTGATAGTGCGCTTTACAAATACACATAACAAAACATTGCTTAGATACCCTCGCGAGTGATAGTGCGCTTTACAAATACACATAACATAACATTGCTAAGATACCCTCGCGAGTGATAGTGCGATTTACAAATACACATAACATAACATTGCTTAGATACCCTCACTAGTGATAGTGCGCTTTACAAATACACATAACAGAACATTGCTTAGATACCCTCGCGAGTGATAGTGCGCTTTACAAATACACATAACATAACATTGCTTAGATACCCTCGCGAGTGATAGTGCGCTTTACAAAGACACATAACATAACATTGCTTAGATACCCTCGCGAGTGATAGTGCGCTTTACAAATACACATAACATTGCTTAGATACCCTCGCGAGTGATAGTGCGCTTTACAAATACACATAACATTGCTTAGATACCCTCGCGAGTGATAGTGTGCTTTACAAATACACATAACATAACATTGCTTAGATACCCTCGCAAGTGATAGTGCGCTTTACAAATACACATAACATAACATTGCTTAGATACCCTCGCGAGTGATAGTGCGCTTTACAAATACACATAACATAACATTGCTTAGATACCCTCACGAGTGATAGTGCGCTTTACAAATACACATAACAGAACATTGCTTAGATACCCTCGCGAGTGATAGTGCGCTTTACAAATACACATAACATTCCATTGCTTAGATACCCTCGCGAGTGATAGTGCGCTTTACAAAGACACATAACATAACATTGCTTAGATACCCTCGCAAGTGATAGTGCGCTTTACAAATACACATAACATAACATTGCTTAGATACCCTCGCGAGTGATAGTGCGCTTTACAAATACAAATAACATAACATTGCTTAGATACCCTTGCGAGTGATAGTGCGCTTTCCAAATACACATAACATAACATTGCTAGGATACCCTCGTGAGTGATAGTGCGCTTTACAAATACACATAACATAACATTGCTAAGATACCCTCGCGAGTGATAGTGCGCTTTACAAATACACATAACATACATTGCTTAGATACCCTCGCGAGTGATAGTGCACTTTACAAATACACATAACATAACATTGCTTAGATACCCTCACGAGTGATAGTGCGCTTTCCAAATACACATAACATAACATTGCTAGGATACCCTCGCGAGTGATAGTGCGCTTTACAAATACACATAACATAACATTGCTTAGATACCCTCACGAGTGATAGTGTGTTTTACAAATACACATAACATTGCTTAGATACCCTCGCGAGTGATAGTGAGCTTTACAAATACACATAACATAACATTGCTTAGATACCCTCACGAGTGATAGTGCGCTTTACAAATACACATAACATACATTGCTTAGATACCCTTGCGAGTGATAGTACGCTTTACAAATACACATAACATAACATTGCTAGGATACCCTCGCGAGTGATAGTGCGCTTTACAAATACACATAACATAACATTGCCAGTATACCCTCGCGAGTGATAGTGCGCTTTACAAATCCACATAACATACATTGCTTAGGAACCCTTGCGAGTGATATTGCGCTTTACAAATACACATAACATAACATTGCTAGGATACCCTCGCGAGTGATAGTGCGCTTTACAAACACACATAACATAATATTGCTAAGATACCCTCACGAGTAATAGTGCGTTTTCCAAATACACATAACATAACATTGCTAGGATACCCTCGCGAGTGATAGTGCGCTTTACAAATACACATAACATAACATTGCTAAGATTCCCTCGCGAGTGATAGTGCGCTTTACAAATACACATAACATAACATTGCTTAGATACCCTCGCGAGTGATAGTGCGCTTTACAAATACACATAACATAACATTGCTAAGATTCCCTCGCGAGTGATAGTGCGCTTTACAAATACACATAACATAACATTGCTTAGATACCCTTGCGAGTGATAGTGCGCTTTACAAATACACATAACATAACATTGCTTAGATACCCCCGCGAGTGATAGTGCGCTTTACAAATACACATATCATTGCTTAGATACCCTTGCGAGTGATAGTGCGCTTTAGAAATACACATCACATTGCTTAGATACCCTCGCGAGTGATAGTGCGCTTTACAAATACACATAACATTGCTTAGGTACCCTCGCGAGTGATAGTGTGCTTTACAAATACACATAACATAACATTGCTTAGATACCCTCGCGAGTGATAGTGCGCTTTACAAATACACATAACATAACATTGCTTAGATACCCTCGCGAGTGATAGTGCGCTTTACAAATACACATATCATTGCTTAGATACCCTCGCGAGTGATAGCGCGCTTTACAAATACACATATCCTTGCTTAGATACCCTCGCGAGTGATAGTGCGCTTTACAAATACACATAACATTGCTTAGATACCCTCGCGAGTGATAGTGCGTTTTACATATACACATAACATAACATTGCTTAGATACCCTCGCGAGTGATAGTGCGCTTTACAAATACACATAACATAACATTGCTTAGATACCCTCGCGAGTGATAGTGCGCTTTACAAATACACATAACATAACATTGCTAAGATACCCTCGCGAGTGATAGTGCGCTTTACAAATACACATAGCATAACATTGCTAGGATACCCTCGCGAGTGATAGTGCGTTTTACAAATACACATAACATAACATTGCTTAGATACCCTCGCGAGTGATAGTGCGCTTTACAAATACACATAACATAACATTGCTAAGATACCCTCGCGAGTGATAGTGCGCTTTACAAATACACATAACATAACATTGCTAGGATACCCTCGAGAGTGATAGTGCGTTTTACAAATACACATAACATAACATTGCTTAGATACCCTCGCGAGTGATAGTGCGCTTTACAAATACACATAACATAACATTGCTTAGATACCCTCGCGAGTGATAGTGTGCTTTACAAATACACATAACATTGCTTAGATACCCTCGCGAGTGATAGTGCGCTTTACAAATACACATAACATAACATTGCTTAGATACCCTCGCGAGTGATAGTGCGCTTTACAAATACACATAACATAACATTGCTTAGATACCCTCGCGAGTGATAGTGCGCTTTACAAATACACATAACATAACATTGCTAAGATACCCTCGCGAGTGATAGTGCGCTTTACAAATACACATAACATAACATTGCTTAGATACCCTCGCGAGTGATAGTGCGCTTTACAAATACAAATACACATAACATAACATTGCTTAGATACCCTCGAGAGTGATAGTGCGCTTTATAAATACACATAACATAACATTGCTTAGATACCCTCGCGAGTGATAGTGCGCTTTACAAATACACATAACATAACATTGCTTAGATACCCTCACGAGTGATAGTGCGCTTTACAAATACACATAACAGAACATTGCTTAGATACCCTCGCGAGTGATAGTGCGCTTTACAAATACACATAACATAACATTGCTTAGATACCCTCGCGAGTGATAGTGCGCTTTACAAAGACACATAACATAACATTGCTTAGATACCCTCGCGAGTGATAGTGCGCTTTACAAATACACATAACATTGCTTAGATACCCTCGCGAGTGATAGTGCGCTTTACAAATACACATAACATTGCTTAGATACCCTCGCGAGTGATAGTGTGCTTTACAAATACACATAACATAACATTGCTTAGATACCCTCGCAAGTGATAGTGCGCTTTCCAAATACACATAACATAACATTGCTTAGATACCCTCGCGAGTGATAGTGCGCTTTACAAATACACATAACATAACATTGCTTAGATACCCTCACGAGTGATAGTGCGCTTTACAAATACACATAAAAAGTAAAAAAAAAAAAAGTAAAGTCCACATTTGTAAAGCGCACAATCACCCGTAAGGGTCTCTAGGCGCTGGGGGGCCGTCGGGAAGATTAAGCGAGCTATTGCCCAGAGTCTCATGGTGCTGGGCTGACCTGCCGCCGGAGCCGGGGATCTTTACAAATACACATAACAGAACATTGCTTAGATACCCTCGCGAGTGATTGTGCGCTTTACAAATACACATAACATTCCATTGCTTAGATACCCTCGCGAGTGATAGTGCGCTTTACAAAGACACATAACATAACATTGCTTAGATACCCTCGCAAGTGATAGTGCGCTTTACAAATACACATAACATAACATTGCTTAGATACCCTCGCGAGTGATAGTGCGCTTTACAAATACACATAACATAACATTGCTTAGATACCCTTGCGAGTGATAGTGCGCTTTCCAAATACACATAACATAACATTGCTAGGATACCCTCGTGAGTGATAGTGCGCTTTACAAATACACATAACATAACATTGCTAAGATTCCCTCGCGACTGATAGTGCGCTTTACAAATACACATAACATAACATTGCTTAGATACCCTCGCGAGTGATAGTGCGCTTTACAAATACACATAACATAACATTGCTAAGATACCCTCGCGAGTGATAGTGCGCTTTACAAATACACATAACATAACATTGCTAAGATTCCCTCGCGAGTGATAGTGCGCTTTACAAATACACATAACATAACATTGCTTTGATACCCTTGCGAGTGATAGTGCGCTTTACAAATACACATAACATAACATTGCTTAGATACCCTCGCGAGTGATAGTGCGCTTTACAAATACATATATCATTGCTTAGATACCCTCGCGAGTGATAGTGTGCTTTACAAATACACATAACATTGCTAAGATACCCTCGCGAGTGATAGTGTGCTTTACAAATACACATAACATTGCTAAGATACCCTCGCGAGTGATAGTGCGCTTTACAAATACACATAACATAACATTGCTAAGATACCCTCGCGAGTGATAGTGCGCTTTACAAATACACATAACATAACATTGCTTAGATACCCTCGCGAGTGATAGTGCGCTTTACAAATACACATAACATAACATTGCTTAGATACCCTCGCGAGTGATAGTGCGCTTTACAAATACACATAACATAACATTGCTAAGATTCCCTCGCGAGTGATAGTGCGCTTTACAAATACACATAACATAACATTGCTTAGATACCCTCACGAGTGATAGTGCACTTTACAAATACACATAACATAACATTGCTTAGATACCATCGCGATTGATAGTGCGCTTTACAAATACACATATCATTGCTTAGATACCCTCGCAAGTGATAGTGCCCTTTACAAATACACATAACATTGCTTAGATACCCTCGTGAGTGATAGTGTGCTTTACGAATACACATATCATTGCTTAGATACCCTCGCGAGTGATAGTGCGCTTTACAAATACACATAACATTGCTTAGATACCCTCGCGAGTGATAGTGCGCTTTACAAATACACATAACATAACATTGCTTAGATACCCTCGCGAGTGATAGTGCGCTTTACAAATACACATAACATAACATTGCTAAGATTCCCTCGCGAGTGATAGTGCGCTTTACAAATACACATAACATAACATTGCTTAGATACCCTCGCGAGTGATAGTGCGCTTTACAAATACACATAACATAACATTGCTTAGATACCCTCGCGAGTGATAGTGCGCTTTACAAATACACATAACATAACATTGCTAAGATACCCTCGCGAGTGATAGTGCGCTTTACAAATACACATAACATAACATTGCTTAGATACCCTCGCGAGTGATAGTGCGCTTTACAAATACACATAACATAACATTGCTTAGATACCCTCGCGAGTGATAGTGCGCTTTACAAATACACATAACATAACATTGCTTAGATACCCCCGCGAGTGATAGCGCGCTTTACAAATACACATATCATTGCTTAGATACCCTCGCGAGTGATAGTGCGCTTTACAAATACACATAACATAACATTGCTAAGATACCCTCGCGAGTGATAGTGCGCTTTACAAATACACATAACATAACATTGCTAAGATACCCTCGCGAGTGATAGTGCGCTTTACAAATACACATAACATAACATTGCTTAGATACCCTCACGAGTGATAGTGCGCTTTACAAATACACATAACATAACATTGCTTAGATACCCTCGCGAGTGATAGTGCGCTTTACAAATACACATAACATAACATTGCTTAGATACCCTCGCGAGTGATATAGTATGCTTTACAAATACACATAACAGAACATTGCTTAGATACCCTCGCGAGTGATAGTGCGCTTTACAAATACACATAACATAACATTGCTAAGATACCCTCGCGAGCGATAGTGCGCTTCACAAATACACATAACATAACATTGCTTAGATACCCTCGCGAGTGATAGTGCGCTTTACAAATACACATAACATAACATTGATTAGATACCCTCGCAGGTGATAGTGCGCTTTACAAATACACATAACATTGCTTAGATACCCTCGCGAGTGATAGTGCGCTTTACAAATACACATAACATAACATTGCTTAGATACCCTCGCGAGTGATAGTGCGCTTTACAAATACTATTATAAACATAACATAACATTGCTTAGATACCCTCGCGAGTGATAGTGCGCTTTACAAATACACATAACATAACATTGCTTAGATACCCTCGCGAGTGATAGTGCGCTTTACAAATACACATAACATAACATTGCTAAGATTCCCTCGCGAGTGATAGTGCGCTTTACAAATACACATAACATAACATTGCTAAGATTCCCTCGCGAGTGATAGTGCGCTTTACAAATACACATAACATAACATTGCTTAGATACCCTCGCGAGTGATAGTGCGCTTTACAAATACACATAACATAACATTGCTAAGATACCCTCGCGAGTGATAGTGCGCTTTACAAATACACATAACATAACATTGCTAAGATTCCCTCGCGAGTGATAGTGCGCTTTACAAATACACATAACATAACATTGCTTAGATACCCTCGCGAGTGATAATGCGCTTTACAAATACACATAACATAACATTGCTAGGATAGCCTCGCGAGTGATAATGCGCTTTACAAATACACATCACATAACATTGCTTAGATACCCTCGCGAGTGATAGTGCGCTTTACAAATATACATAACATAACATTGCTTAGATACCCTCGCGAGTGATAATGCGCTTTACAAATACACATAACATAACATTGCTAGGATACCCTCGCGACTGATAGTGCGCTTTACAAATACACATAACATAACATTGCTTAGATACCCTCGCGAGTGATAGTGCGCTTGACAAATACACATATCATTGCTTAGATACCCTCGCGAGTGATAGTGCGCTTTACAAATACACATAACATTGCTTAGATACCCTCACGAGTGATAGTGCGCTTTACAAATACACATAACATAACATTGGTTAGATACCCTCGCGAGTGATAGTGCGCTTTACAAATACACATAACATAACATTGCTTAGATACCCTCGCGAGTGATAGTGCGCTTTACAAATACACATAACATAACATTGCTAAGATACCCTCGCGAGTGATAGTGCGCTTTACAAATACACATAACATAACATTGCTTAGATACCCTCGCGAGTGATAGTGCGCTTTACAAATACACATAACATAACATTGCTTAGATACCCTCGCGAGTGATAGTGCGCTTTACAAATACACATAACATAACATTGCTTAGATACCCCCGCGAGTGATAGCGCGCTTTACAAATACACATATCATTGCTTAGATACCCTCGCGAGTGATAGTGCGCTTTACAAATACACATAACATTGCTTAGATACCCTCGCGAGTGATAGTGTGCTTTACAAATACACATAACATAACATTGCTTAGATACCCTCGCGAGTGATAGTGCGCTTTACAAATACACATATCATTGCTTAGATACCCTCGCGAGTGATAGCGCGCTTTACAAATACACATATCCTTGCTTAGATACCCGCGCGAGTGATAGTGCGCTTTACAAATACACATAACATTGCTTAGATACCCTCGCGAGTGATAGTGCGTTTTACATATACACATAACATAACATTGCATAGATACCCTCGCGAGTGATAGTGCGCTTTACAAATACACATAACATAACATTGCTTAGATACCCTCGCGAGTGATAGTGCGCTTTACAAATACACATAACATAACATTGCTAAGATACCCTCGCGAGTGATAGTGCGCTTTACAAATACACATAGCATAACATTGCTAGGATACCCTCGCGAGTGATAGTGCGTTTTACAAATACACATAACATAACATTGCTTAGATACCCTCGCGAGTGATAGTGCGCTTTACAAATACACATAACATAACATTGCTAAGATACCCTCGCGAGTGATAGTGCGCTTTACAAATACACATAACATAACATAACATTGCTAGGATACCCTCGCGAGTGATAGTGCGTTTTACAAATACACATAACATAACATTGCTTAGATACCCTCGCGAGTGATAGTGCACTTTACAAATACACCTAACATAACATTGCTTAGATACCCTCGCGAGTGATAGTGTGCTTTACAAATACACATAACATTGCTTAGATACCCTCGCGAGTGATAGTGCGCTTTACAAATACACATAACATAACATTGCTTAGATACCCTCGCGAGTGATAGTGCGCTTTACAAATACACATAACATAACATTGCTAAGATACCCTCGCGAGTGATAGTGCGCTTTACAAATACACATAACATAACATTGCTTAGATACCCTCGCGAGTGATAGTGCGCTTTACAAATACAAATACACATAACATAACATTGCTTAGATACCCTCGCGAGTGATAGTGCGCTTTACAAATACACATAACATTACTTAGATACCCTCGCGAGTGATAGCGCGCTTTACAAATACACATATCCTTGCTTAGATACCCTCGCGAGTGATAGTGCGCTTTACAAATACACATAACATTGCTTAGATACCCTCGCGAGTGATAGTGCGTTTTACATATACACATAACATAACATTGCATAGATACCCTCGCGAGTGATAGTGCGCTTTACAAATACACATAACATAACATTGCTTAGATACCCTCGCGAGTGATAGTGCACTTTACAAATACACATAACATAACATTGCTAAGATACCCTCGCGAGTGATAGTGCGCTTTACAAATACACATAGCATAACATTGCTAGGATACCCTCGCGAGTGATAGTGCGTTTTACAAATACACATAACATAACATTGCTTAGATACCCTCGCGAGTGATAGTGCGCTTTACAAATACACATAACATAACATTGCTAAGATACCCTCGCGAGTGATAGTGCGCTTTACAAATACACATAACATAACATTGCTAGGATACCCTCGCCAGTGATAGTGCGTTTTACAAATACACATAACATAACATTGCTTAGATACCCTCGCGAGTGATAGTGTGCGTTACAAATACACATAACATTGCTTAGATACCCTCGCGAGTGATAGTGCGCTTTACAAATACACATAACAAAACATTGCTTAGATACCCTCGCGAGTGATAGTGCGCTTTACAAATACACATAACATAACATTGCTAAGATACCCTCGCGAGTGATAGTGCGATTTACAAATACACATAACATAACATTGCTTAGATACCCTCACTAGTGATAGTGCGCTTTACAAATACACATAACAGAACATTGCTTAGATACCCTCGCGAGTGATAGTGCGCTTTACAAATACACATAACATAACATTGCTTAGATACCCTCGCGAGTGATAGTGCGCTTTACAAAGACACATAACATAACATTGCTTAGATACCCTCGCGAGTGATAGTGCGCTTTACAAATACACATAACATTGCTTAGATACCCTCGCGAGTGATAGTGCGCTTTACAAATACACATAACATTGCTTAGATACCCTCGCGAGTGATAGTGTGCTTTACAAATACACATAACATAACATTGCTTAGATACCCTCGCAAGTGATAGTGCGCTTTACAAATACACATAACATAACATTGCTTAGATACCCTCGCGAGTGATAGTGCGCTTTACAAATACACATAACATAACATTGCTTAGATACCCTCACGAGTGATAGTGCGCTTTACAAATACACATAACAGAACATTGCTTAGATACCCTCGCGAGTGATAGTGCGCTTTACAAATACACATAACATTCCATTGCTTAGATACCCTCGCGAGTGATAGTGCGCTTTACAAAGACACATAACATAACATTGCTTAGATACCCTCGCAAGTGATAGTGCGCTTTACAAATACACATAACATAACATTGCTTAGATACCCTCGCGAGTGATAGTGCGCTTTACAAATACAAATAACATAACATTGCTTAGATACCCTTGCGAGTGATAGTGCGCTTTCCAAATACACATAACATAACATTGCTAGGATACCCTCGTGAGTGATAGTGCGCTTTACAAATACACATAACATAACATTGCTAAGATACCCTCGCGAGTGATAGTGCGCTTTACAAATACACATAACATACATTGCTTAGATACCCTCGCGAGTGATAGTGCACTTTACAAATACACATAACATAACATTGCTTAGATACCCTCACGAGTGATAGTGCGCTTTCCAAATACACATAACATAACATTGCTAGGATACCCTCGCGAGTGATAGTGCGCTTTACAAATACACATAACATAACATTGCTTAGATACCCTCACGAGTGATAGTGTGTTTTACAAATACACATAACATTGCTTAGATACCCTCGCGAGTGATAGTGAGCTTTACAAATACACATAACATAACATTGCTTAGATACCCTCACGAGTGATAGTGCGCTTTACAAATACACATAACATACATTGCTTAGATACCCTTGCGAGTGATAGTACGCTTTACAAATACACATAACATAACATTGCTAGGATACCCTCGCGAGTGATAGTGCGCTTTACAAATACACATAACATAACATTGCCAGTATACCCTCGCGAGTGATAGTGCGCTTTACAAATCCACATAACATACATTGCTTAGGAACCCTTGCGAGTGATATTGCGCTTTACAAATACACATAACATAACATTGCTAGGATACCCTCGCGAGTGATAGTGCGCTTTACAAACACACATAACATAATATTGCTAAGATACCCTCACGAGTAATAGTGCGTTTTCCAAATACACATAACATAACATTGCTAGGATACCCTCGCGAGTGATAGTGCGCTTTACAAATACACATAACATAACATTGCTAAGATTCCCTCGCGAGTGATAGTGCGCTTTACAAATACACATAACATAACATTGCTTAGATACCCTCGCGAGTGATAGTGCGCTTTACAAATACACATAACATAACATTGCTAAGATTCCCTCGCGAGTGATAGTGCGCTTTACAAATACACATAACATAACATTGCTTAGATACCCTTGCGAGTGATAGTGCGCTTTACAAATACACATAACATAACATTGCTTAGATACCCCCGCGAGTGATAGTGCGCTTTACAAATACACATATCATTGCTTAGATACCCTTGCGAGTGATAGTGCGCTTTAGAAATACACATCACATTGCTTAGATACCCTCGCGAGTGATAGTGCGCTTTACAAATACACATAACATTGCTTAGGTACCCTCGCGAGTGATAGTGTGCTTTACAAATACACATAACATAACATTGCTTAGATACCCTCGCGAGTGATAGTGCGCTTTACAAATACACATAACATAACATTGCTTAGATACCCTCGCGAGTGATAGTGCGCTTTACAAATACACATATCATTGCTTAGATACCCTCGCGAGTGATAGCGCGCTTTACAAATACACATATCCTTGCTTAGATACCCTCGCGAGTGATAGTGCGCTTTACAAATACACATAACATTGCTTAGATACCCTCGCGAGTGATAGTGCGTTTTACATATACACATAACATAACATTGCTTAGATACCCTCGCGAGTGATAGTGCGCTTTACAAATACACATAACATAACATTGCTTAGATACCCTCGCGAGTGATAGTGCGCTTTACAAATACACATAACATAACATTGCTAAGATACCCTCGCGAGTGATAGTGCGCTTTACAAATACACATAGCATAACATTGCTAGGATACCCTCGCGAGTGATAGTGCGTTTTACAAATACACATAACATAACATTGCTTAGATACCCTCGCGAGTGATAGTGCGCTTTACAAATACACATAACATAACATTGCTAAGATACCCTCGCGAGTGATAGTGCGCTTTACAAATACACATAACATAACATTGCTAGGATACCCTCGAGAGTGATAGTGCGTTTTACAAATACACATAACATAACATTGCTTAGATACCCTCGCGAGTGATAGTGCGCTTTACAAATACACATAACATAACATTGCTTAGATACCCTCGCGAGTGATAGTGTGCTTTACAAATACACATAACATTGCTTAGATACCCTCGCGAGTGATAGTGCGCTTTACAAATACACATAACATAACATTGCTTAGATACCCTCGCGAGTGATAGTGCGCTTTACAAATACACATAACATAACATTGCTTAGATACCCTCGCGAGTGATAGTGCGCTTTACAAATACACATAACATAACATTGCTAAGATACCCTCGCGAGTGATAGTGCGCTTTACAAATACACATAACATAACATTGCTTAGATACCCTCGCGAGTGATAGTGCGCTTTACAAATACAAATACACATAACATAACATTGCTTAGATACCCTCGAGAGTGATAGTGCGCTTTATAAATACACATAACATAACATTGCTTAGATACCCTCGCGAGTGATAGTGCGCTTTACAAATACACATAACATAACATTGCTTAGATACCCTCACGAGTGATAGTGCGCTTTACAAATACACATAACAGAACATTGCTTAGATACCCTCGCGAGTGATAGTGCGCTTTACAAATACACATAACATAACATTGCTTAGATACCCTCGCGAGTGATAGTGCGCTTTACAAAGACACATAACATAACATTGCTTAGATACCCTCGCGAGTGATAGTGCGCTTTACAAATACACATAACATTGCTTAGATACCCTCGCGAGTGATAGTGCGCTTTACAAATACACATAACATTGCTTAGATACCCTCGCGAGTGATAGTGTGCTTTACAAATACACATAACATAACATTGCTTAGATACCCTCGCAAGTGATAGTGCGCTTTCCAAATACACATAACATAACATTGCTTAGATACCCTCGCGAGTGATAGTGCGCTTTACAAATACACATAACATAACATTGCTTAGATACCCTCACGAGTGATAGTGCGCTTTACAAATACACATAAAAAGTAAAAAAAAAAAAAGTAAAGTCCACATTTGTAAAGCGCACAATCACCCGTAAGGGTCTCTAGGCGCTGGGGGGCCGTCGGGAAGATTAAGCGAGCTATTGCCCAGAGTCTCATGGTGCTGGGCTGACCTGCCGCCGGAGCCGGGGATCTTTACAAATACACATAACAGAACATTGCTTAGATACCCTCGCGAGTGATTGTGCGCTTTACAAATACACATAACATTCCATTGCTTAGATACCCTCGCGAGTGATAGTGCGCTTTACAAAGACACATAACATAACATTGCTTAGATACCCTCGCAAGTGATAGTGCGCTTTACAAATACACATAACATAACATTGCTTAGATACCCTCGCGAGTGATAGTGCGCTTTACAAATACACATAACATAACATTGCTTAGATACCCTTGCGAGTGATAGTGCGCTTTCCAAATACACATAACATAACATTGCTAGGATACCCTCGTGAGTGATAGTGCGCTTTACAAATACACATAACATAACATTGCTAAGATTCCCTCGCGACTGATAGTGCGCTTTACAAATACACATAACATAACATTGCTTAGATACCCTCGCGAGTGATAGTGCGCTTTACAAATACACATAACATAACATTGCTAAGATACCCTCGCGAGTGATAGTGCGCTTTACAAATACACATAACATAACATTGCTAAGATTCCCTCGCGAGTGATAGTGCGCTTTACAAATACACATAACATAACATTGCTTTGATACCCTTGCGAGTGATAGTGCGCTTTACAAATACACATAACATAACATTGCTTAGATACCCTCGCGAGTGATAGTGCGCTTTACAAATACATATATCATTGCTTAGATACCCTCGCGAGTGATAGTGTGCTTTACAAATACACATAACATTGCTAAGATACCCTCGCGAGTGATAGTGTGCTTTACAAATACACATAACATTGCTAAGATACCCTCGCGAGTGATAGTGCGCTTTACAAATACACATAACATAACATTGCTAAGATACCCTCGCGAGTGATAGTGCGCTTTACAAATACACATAACATAACATTGCTTAGATACCCTCGCGAGTGATAGTGCGCTTTACAAATACACATAACATAACATTGCTTAGATACCCTCGCGAGTGATAGTGCGCTTTACAAATACACATAACATAACATTGCTAAGATTCCCTCGCGAGTGATAGTGCGCTTTACAAATACACATAACATAACATTGCTTAGATACCCTCACGAGTGATAGTGCACTTTACAAATACACATAACATAACATTGCTTAGATACCATCGCGATTGATAGTGCGCTTTACAAATACACATATCATTGCTTAGATACCCTCGCAAGTGATAGTGCCCTTTACAAATACACATAACATTGCTTAGATACCCTCGTGAGTGATAGTGTGCTTTACGAATACACATATCATTGCTTAGATACCCTCGCGAGTGATAGTGCGCTTTACAAATACACATAACATTGCTTAGATACCCTCGCGAGTGATAGTGCGCTTTACAAATACACATAACATAACATTGCTTAGATACCCTCGCGAGTGATAGTGCGCTTTACAAATACACATAACATAACATTGCTAAGATTCCCTCGCGAGTGATAGTGCGCTTTACAAATACACATAACATAACATTGCTTAGATACCCTCGCGAGTGATAGTGCGCTTTACAAATACACATAACATAACATTGCTTAGATACCCTCGCGAGTGATAGTGCGCTTTACAAATACACATAACATAACATTGCTAAGATACCCTCGCGAGTGATAGTGCGCTTTACAAATACACATAACATAACATTGCTTAGATACCCTCGCGAGTGATAGTGCGCTTTACAAATACACATAACATAACATTGCTTAGATACCCTCGCGAGTGATAGTGCGCTTTACAAATACACATAACATAACATTGCTTAGATACCCCCGCGAGTGATAGCGCGCTTTACAAATACACATATCATTGCTTAGATACCCTCGCGAGTGATAGTGCGCTTTACAAATACACATAACATAACATTGCTAAGATACCCTCGCGAGTGATAGTGCGCTTTACAAATACACATAACATAACATTGCTAAGATACCCTCGCGAGTGATAGTGCGCTTTACAAATACACATAACATAACATTGCTTAGATACCCTCACGAGTGATAGTGCGCTTTACAAATACACATAACATAACATTGCTTAGATACCCTCGCGAGTGATAGTGCGCTTTACAAATACACATAACATAACATTGCTTAGATACCCTCGCGAGTGATATAGTATGCTTTACAAATACACATAACAGAACATTGCTTAGATACCCTCGCGAGTGATAGTGCGCTTTACAAATACACATAACATAACATTGCTAAGATACCCTCGCGAGCGATAGTGCGCTTCACAAATACACATAACATAACATTGCTTAGATACCCTCGCGAGTGATAGTGCGCTTTACAAATACACATAACATAACATTGATTAGATACCCTCGCAGGTGATAGTGCGCTTTACAAATACACATAACATTGCTTAGATACCCTCGCGAGTGATAGTGCGCTTTACAAATACACATAACATAACATTGCTTAGATACCCTCGCGAGTGATAGTGCGCTTTACAAATACTATTATAAACATAACATAACATTGCTTAGATACCCTCGCGAGTGATAGTGCGCTTTACAAATACACATAACATAACATTGCTTAGATACCCTCGCGAGTGATAGTGCGCTTTACAAATACACATAACATAACATTGCTAAGATTCCCTCGCGAGTGATAGTGCGCTTTACAAATACACATAACATAACATTGCTAAGATTCCCTCGCGAGTGATAGTGCGCTTTACAAATACACATAACATAACATTGCTTAGATACCCTCGCGAGTGATAGTGCGCTTTACAAATACACATAACATAACATTGCTAAGATACCCTCGCGAGTGATAGTGCGCTTTACAAATACACATAACATAACATTGCTAAGATTCCCTCGCGAGTGATAGTGCGCTTTACAAATACACATAACATAACATTGCTTAGATACCCTCGCGAGTGATAATGCGCTTTACAAATACACATAACATAACATTGCTAGGATAGCCTCGCGAGTGATAATGCGCTTTACAAATACACATCACATAACATTGCTTAGATACCCTCGCGAGTGATAGTGCGCTTTACAAATATACATAACATAACATTGCTTAGATACCCTCGCGAGTGATAATGCGCTTTACAAATACACATAACATAACATTGCTAGGATACCCTCGCGACTGATAGTGCGCTTTACAAATACACATAACATAACATTGCTTAGATACCCTCGCGAGTGATAGTGCGCTTGACAAATACACATATCATTGCTTAGATACCCTCGCGAGTGATAGTGCGCTTTACAAATACACATAACATTGCTTAGATACCCTCACGAGTGATAGTGCGCTTTACAAATACACATAACATAACATTGGTTAGATACCCTCGCGAGTGATAGTGCGCTTTACAAATACACATAACATTGCTTAGATACCCTCGCGAGTGATAGTGCGCTTTACAAATACACATAACATAACATTGCTTAGATACCCTCGCGAGTGATAGTGCGCTTTACAAATACATATAATATAGCATTGCTAAGATACCCTCGCGAGTGATAGTGCGCTTTACAAATACACATAACATAACATTGCTTAGATACCCTCGCGAGTGATAGTGCGCTTTACAAATACACATAACATAACATTGCTAAGATACCCTCGCGAGTGATAGTGCGCTTTACAAATACACATAACATAACATTGCTTAGATACCCTCGGAAGTGATAGTGCGCTTTACAAATACACATAACATAACATTGCTTAGATACCCTCGCGAGTGATAGTGCGCTTTACAAATACACATAACATAACATTGCTTAGATACCCTCGCGAGTGATAGTGCGCTTTACAAATACACATAACATAACATTGCTTAGATACCCTCGCGAGTGATATAGTACGCTTTACAAATACACATAACTGAACATTGCTTAGATACCCTCGCGAGTGATAGTGCGCTTTACAAATACACATAACATAACATTGCTTAGATACCCTCGCGAGTGATAGTGCGCTTTACAAATACATATAACATAGCATTGCTAAGATACCCTCGCGAGTGATAGTGCGCTTTACAAATACACTTAACATAACATTGCTTAGATACCCTCGCGAGTGATAGTGCGCTTTACAAATACACATAACATAACATTGCTAAGATACCCTCGCGAGTGATAGTGCGCTTTACAAATACACATAACATAACATTGCTAAGATACCCTCGCGAGTGATAGTGCGCTTTACAAATACACATAACATAACATTGCTTAGATACCCTCACGAGTGATAGTGCGCTTTACAAATACACATAACATAACATTGCTTAGATACCCTCGCGAGTGATAGTGCGCTTTACAAATACACATAACATAACATTGCTTAGATACCCTCGCGAGTGATATAGTACGCTTTACAAATACACATAACAGAACATTGCTTAGATACCCTCGCGAGTGATAGTGCGCTTTACAAATACATATAACATAACATTGCTAAGATACCCTCGCGAGCGATAGTGCGCTTCACAAATACACATAACATAACATTGCTTAGATACCCTCGCGAGTGATAGTGCGCTTTACAAATACACATAACATAACATTGCTTAGATACCCTCGCGAGTGATAGTGCGCTTTACAAATACACATAACATTGCTTAGATACCCTCGCGAGTGATAGTGCGCTGTACAAATACACATAACATAACATTGCTTAGATACCCTCGCGAGTGATAGTGCGCTTTACAAATACAAATACACATAACATAACATTGCTTAGATACCCTCGCGAGTGATAGTGCGCTTTACAAATACACATAACATAACATTGCTTAGATACCCTCGCGAGTGATAGTGCGCTTTACAAATACACATAACATAACATTGCTAAGATTCCCTCGCGAGTGATAGTGCGCTTTACAAATACACATAACATAACATTGCTAAGATTCCCTCGCGACTGATAGTGCGCTTTACAAATACACATAACATAACATTGCTTAGATACCCTCGCGAGTGATAGTGCGCTTTACAAATACACATAACATAACATTGCTAAGATACCCTCGCGAGTGATAGTGCGCTTTACAAATACACATAACATAACATTGCTAAGATTCCCTCGCGAGTGATAGTGCGCTTTACAAATACACATAACATAACATTGCTTTGATACCCTTGCGAGTGATAGTGCGCTTTACAAATACACATAACATAACATTGCTTAGATACCCTCGCGAGTGATAGTGCGCTTTACAAATACATATATCATTGCTTAGATACCCTCGCGAGTGATAGTGTGCTTTACAAATACACATAACATTGCTAAGATACCCTCGCGAGTGATAGTGTGCTTTACAAATACACATAACATTGCTAAGATACCCTCGCGAGTGATAGTGCGCTTTACAAATACACATAACATAACATTGCTAAGATACCCTCGCGAGTGATAGTGCGCTTTACAAATACACATAACATAACATTGCTTAGATACCCTCGCGAGTGATAGTGCGCTTTACAAATACACAGAACATAACATTGCTTAGATACCCTCGCGAGTGATAGTGCGCTTTACAAATACATATATCATTGCTTAGATACCCTCGCGAGTGATAGTGTGCTTTACAAATACACATAACATTGCTAAGATACCCTCGCGAGTGATAGTGTGCTTTACAAATACACATAACATTGCTAAGATACCCTCGCGAGTGATAGTGCGCTTTACAAATACACATAACATAACATTGCTAAGATTCCCTCGCGAGTGATAGTGCGCTTTACAAATACACATAACATAACATTGCTTAGATACCCTCACGAGTGATAGTGCACTTTACAAATAGACATAACTTAACATTGCTTAGATACCATCGCGATTGATAGTGCGCTTTACAAATACACATATCATTGCTTAGATACCCTCGCAAGTGATAGTGCCCTTTACAAATACACATAACATTGCTTAGATACCCTCGTGAGTGATAGTGTGCTTTACGAATACACATATCATTGCTTAGATACCCTCGCGAGTGATAGTGCGCTTTACAAATACACATAACATTGCTTAGATACCCTCGCGAGTGATAGTGCGCTTTACAAATACACATAACATAACATTGCTTAGATACCCTCGCGAGTGATAGTGCGCTTTACAAATACACATAACATAACATTGCTAAGATTCCCTCGCGAGTGATAGTGCGCTTTACAAATACACATAACATAACATTGCTTAGATACCCTCGCGAGTGATAGTGCGCTTTACAAATACACATAACATAACATTGCTTAGATACCCTCGCGAGTGATAGTGCGCTTTACAAATACACATAACATAACATTGCTAAGATACCCTCGCGAGTGATAGTGCGCTTTACAAATACACATAACATAACATTGCTTAGATACCCTCGCGAGTGATAGTGCGCTTTACAAATACACATAACATAACATTGCTTAGATACCCTCGCGAGTGATAGTGCGCTTTACAAATACACATAACATAACATTGCTTAGATACCCCCGCGAGTGATAGCGCGCTTTACAAATACACATATCATTGCTTAGATACCCTCGCGAGTGATAGTGCGCTTTACAAATACACATAACATTGCTTAGATACCCTCGCGAGTGATAGTGTGCTTTACAAATACACATAACATAACATTGCTTAGATACCCTCGCGAGTGATAGTGCGCTTTACAAATACACATATCATTGCTTAGATACCCTCGCGAGTGATAGCGCGCTTTACAAATACACATATCCTTGCTTAGATACCCGCGCGAGTGATAGTGCGCTTTACAAATACACATAACATTGCTTAGATACCCTCGCGAGTGATAGTGCGTTTTACATATACACATAACATAACATTGCATAGATACCCTCGCGAGTGATAGTGCGCTTTACAAATACACATAACATAACATTGCTTAGATACCCTCGCGAGTGATAGTGCGCTTTACAAATACACATAACATAACATTGCTAAGATACCCTCGCGAGTGATAGTGCGCTTTACAAATACACATAGCATAACATTGCTAGGATACCCTCGCGAGTGATAGTGCGTTTTACAAATACACATAACATAACATTGCTTAGATACCCTCGCGAGTGATAGTGCGCTTTACAAATACACATAACATAACATTGCTAAGATACCCTCGCGAGTGATAGTGCGCTTTACAAATACACATAACATAACATTGCTAGGATACCCTCGCGAGTGATAGTGCGTTTTACAAATACACATAACATAACATTGCTTAGATACCCTCGCGAGTGATAGTGCACTTTACAAATACACCTAACATAACATTGCTTAGATACCCTCGCGAGTGATAGTGTGCTTTACAAATACACATAACATTGCTTAGATACCCTCGCGAGTGATAGTGCGCTTTACAAATACACATAACATAACATTGCTTAGATACCCTCGCGAGTGATAGTGCGCTTTACAAATACACATAACATAACATTGCTAAGATACCCTCGCGAGTGATAGTGCGCTTTACAAATACACATAACATAACATTGCTTAGATACCCTCGCGAGTGATAGTGCGCTTTACAAATACAAATACACATAACATAACATTGCTTAGATACCCTCGCGAGTGATAGTGCGCTTTACAAATACACATAACATTACTTAGATACCCTCGCGAGTGATAGCGCGCTTTACAAATACACATATCCTTGCTTAGATACCCTCGCGAGTGATAGTGCGCTTTACAAATACACATAACATTGCTTAGATACCCTCGCGAGTGATAGTGCGTTTTACATATACACATAACATAACATTGCATAGATACCCTCGCGAGTGATAGTGCGCTTTACAAATACACATAACATAACATTGCTTAGATACCCTCGCGAGTGATAGTGCACTTTACAAATACACATAACATAACATTGCTAAGATACCCTCGCGAGTGATAGTGCGCTTTACAAATACACATAGCATAACATTGCTAGGATACCCTCGCGAGTGATAGTGCGTTTTACAAATACACATAACATAACATTGCTTAGATACCCTCGCGAGTGATAGTGCGCTTTACAAATACACATAACATAACATTGCTAAGATACCCTCGCGAGTGATAGTGCGCTTTACAAATACACATAACATAACATTGCTAGGATACCCTCGCCAGTGATAGTGCGTTTTACAAATACACATAACATAACATTGCTTAGATACCCTCGCGAGTGATAGTGTGCGTTACAAATACACATAACATTGCTTAGATACCCTCGCGAGTGATAGTGCGCTTTACAAATACACATAACAAAACATTGCTTAGATACCCTCGCGAGTGATAGTGCGCTTTACAAATACACATAACATAACATTGCTAAGATACCCTCGCGAGTGATAGTGCGCTTTACAAATACACATAACATAACATTGCTTAGATACCCTCACTAGTGATAGTGCGCTTTACAAATACACATAACAGAACATTGCTTAGATACCCTCGCGAGTGATAGTGCGCTTTACAAATACACATAACATAACATTGCTTAGATACCCTCGCGAGTGATAGTGCGCTTTACAAAGACACATAACATAACATTGCTTAGATACCCTCGCGAGTGATAGTGCGCTTTACAAATACACATAACATTGCTTAGATACCCTCGCGAGTGATAGTGCGCTTTACAAATACACATAACATTGCTTAGATACCCTCGCGAGTGATAGTGTGCTTTACAAATACACGGCTTTACAAATATACGGGTTGTGGACCTTGGTCAGCGGACTTGATAATTCTCGCTTCGGTGCTTACTCTAATCAGGGGTTCCACTCGGCAACTCTGGGCATTAGCTTGCCTGATCTCCACAACGGCCCCACCAATTCCGGGGATGCCTGGCTCCACCTTGGGGACTCCCAGCAAGGGACCATCCCACAGGGAAAGCCAGGACGGGTTCCCCAGAGTTATACAGCGCCGGGACGCCCCGTTGCTGGGGCAGCTGTGCGCTTTACAAGTGTACTACATTTACATTTACATAACATAACATTGCTTAGATACCCTCGCAAGTGATAGTGCGCTTTACAAATACACATAACATAACATTGCTTAGATACCCTCGCGAGTGATAGTGCGCTTTACAAATACACATAACATAACATTGCTTAGATACCCTCACGAGTGATAGTGCGCTTTACAAATACACATAACAGAACATTGCTTAGATACCCTCGCGAGTGATAGTGCGCTTTACAAATACACATAACATTCCATTGCTTAGATACCCTCGCGAGTGATAGTGCGCTTTACAAAGACAAATAACATAACATTGCTTAGATACCCTCGCAAGTGATAGTGCGCTTTACAAATACACATAACATAACATTGCTTAGATACCCTCGCGAGTGATAGTGCGCTTTACAAATACAAATAACATAACATTGCTTAGATACCCTTGCGAGTGATAGTGCGCTTTCCAAATACACATAACATAACATTGCTAGGATACCCTCGTGAGTGATAGTGCGCTTTACAAATACACATAACATAACATTGCTAAGATACCCTCGCGAGTGATAGTGCGCTTTACAAATACACATAACATACATTGCTTAGATACCCTCGCGAGTGATAGTGCACTTTACAAATACACATAACATAACATTGCTTAGATACCCTCACGAGTGATAGTGCGCTTTCCAAATACACATAACATAACATTGCTAGGATACCCTCGCGAGTGATAGTGCGCTTTACAAATACACATAACATAACATTGCTTAGATACCCTCACGAGTGATAGTGTGTTTTACAAATACACATAACATTGCTTAGATACCCTCGCGAGTGATAGTGAGCTTTACAAATACACATAACATAACATTGCTTAGATACCCTCACGAGTGATAGTGCGCTTTACAAATACACATAACATACATTGCTTAGATACCCTTGCGAGTGATAGTACGCTTTACAAATACACATAACATAACATTGCTAGGATACCCTCGCGAGTGATAGTGCGCTTTACAAATACACATAACATAACATTGCCAGTATACCCTCGCGAGTGATAGTGCGCTTTACAAATCCACATAACATACATTGCTTAGGAACCCTTGCGAGTGATATTGCGCTTTACAAATACACATAACATAACATTGCTAGGATACCCTCGCGAGTGATAGTGCGCTTTACAAACACACATAACATAATATTGCTAAGATACCCTCACGAGTAATAGTGCGTTTTCCAAATACACATAACATAACATTGCTAGGATACCCTCGCGAGTGATAGTGCGCTTTACAAATACACATAACATAACATTGCTAAGATTCCCTCGCGAGTGATAGTGCGCTTTACAAATACACATAACATAACATTGCTTAGATACCCTCGCGAGTGATAGTGCGCTTTACAAATACACATAACATAACATTGCTAAGATTCCCTCGCGAGTGATAGTGCGCTTTACAAATAC
This sequence comes from Lissotriton helveticus, assembly GCF_964261635.1. Lineage (NCBI taxonomy): Eukaryota > Metazoa > Chordata > Amphibia > Caudata > Salamandridae > Lissotriton > Lissotriton helveticus. Next base: position 1,188,308,809 of record NC_136072.1, on the reverse strand, counting down.
ACATAACATAACATTGCTTAGATACCCTTGCGAGTGATAGTGCGCTTTACAAATACACATAACATAACATTGCTTAGATACCCCCGCGAGTGATAGTGCGCTTTACAAATACACATATCATTGCTTAGATACCCTTGCGAGTGATAGTGCGCTTTAGAAATACACATCACATTGCTTAGATACCCTCGCGAGTGATAGTGCGCTTTACAAATACACATAACATTGCTTAGGTACCCTCGCGAGTGATAGTGTGCTTTACAAATACACATAACATAACATTGCTTAGATACCCTCGCGAGTGATAGTGCGCTTTACAAATACACATAACATAACATTGCTTAGATACCCTCGCGAGTGATAGTGCGCTTTACAAATACACATATCATTGCTTAGATACCCTCGCGAGTGATAGCGCGCTTTACAAATACACATATCCTTGCTTAGATACCCTCGCGAGTGATAGTGCGCTTTACAAATACACATAACATTGCTTAGATACCCTCGCGAGTGATAGTGCGTTTTACATATACACATAACATAACATTGCTTAGATACCCTCGCGAGTGATAGTGCGCTTTACAAATACACATAACATAACATTGCTTAGATACCCTCGCGAGTGATAGTGCGCTTTACAAATACACATAACATAACATTGCTAAGATACCCTCGCGAGTGATAGTGCGCTTTACAAATACACATAGCATAACATTGCTAGGATACCCTCGCGAGTGATAGTGCGTTTTACAAATACACATAACATAACATTGCTTAGATACCCTCGCGAGTGATAGTGCGCTTTACAAATACACATAACATAACATTGCTAAGATACCCTCGCGAGTGATAGTGCGCTTTACAAATACACATAACATAACATTGCTAGGATACCCTCGAGAGTGATAGTGCGTTTTACAAATACACATAACATAACATTGCTTAGATACCCTCGCGAGTGATAGTGCGCTTTACAAATACACATAACATAACATTGCTTAGATACCCTCGCGAGTGATAGTGTGCTTTACAAATACACATAACATTGCTTAGATACCCTCGCGAGTGATAGTGCGCTTTACAAATACACATAACATAACATTGCTTAGATACCCTCGCGAGTGATAGTGCGCTTTACAAATACACATAACATAACATTGCTTAGATACCCTCGCGAGTGATAGTGCGCTTTACAAATACACATAACATAACATTGCTAAGATACCCTCGCGAGTGATAGTGCGCTTTACAAATACACATAACATAACATTGCTTAGATACCCTCGCGAGTGATAGTGCGCTTTACAAATACAAATACACATAACATAACATTGCTTAGATACCCTCGAGAGTGATAGTGCGCTTTATAAATACACATAACATAACATTGCTTAGATACCCTCGCGAGTGATAGTGCGCTTTACAAATACACATAACATAACATTGCTTAGATACCCTCACGAGTGATAGTGCGCTTTACAAATACACATAACAGAACATTGCTTAGATACCCTCGCGAGTGATAGTGCGCTTTACAAATACACATAACATAACATTGCTTAGATACCCTCGCGAGTGATAGTGCGCTTTACAAAGACACATAACATAACATTGCTTAGATACCCTCGCGAGTGATAGTGCGCTTTACAAATACACATAACATTGCTTAGATACCCTCGCGAGTGATAGTGCGCTTTACAAATACACATAACATTGCTTAGATACCCTCGCGAGTGATAGTGTGCTTTACAAATACACATAACATAACATTGCTTAGATACCCTCGCAAGTGATAGTGCGCTTTCCAAATACACATAACATAACATTGCTTAGATACCCTCGCGAGTGATAGTGCGCTTTACAAATACACATAACATAACATTGCTTAGATACCCTCACGAGTGATAGTGCGCTTTACAAATACACATAAAAAGTAAAAAAAAAAAAAGTAAAGTCCACATTTGTAAAGCGCACAATCACCCGTAAGGGTCTCTAGGCGCTGGGGGGCCGTCGGGAAGATTAAGCGAGCTATTGCCCAGAGTCTCATGGTGCTGGGCTGACCTGCCGCCGGAGCCGGGGATCTTTACAAATACACATAACAGAACATTGCTTAGATACCCTCGCGAGTGATTGTGCGCTTTACAAATACACATAACATTCCATTGCTTAGATACCCTCGCGAGTGATAGTGCGCTTTACAAAGACACATAACATAACATTGCTTAGATACCCTCGCAAGTGATAGTGCGCTTTACAAATACACATAACATAACATTGCTTAGATACCCTCGCGAGTGATAGTGCGCTTTACAAATACACATAACATAACATTGCTTAGATACCCTTGCGAGTGATAGTGCGCTTTCCAAATACACATAACATAACATTGCTAGGATACCCTCGTGAGTGATAGTGCGCTTTACAAATACACATAACATAACATTGCTAAGATACCCCCGCGAGTGATAGTGCGCTTTACAAATACACATAACATACATTGCTTAGATACCCTCGCGAGTGATAGTGCACTTTACAAATACACATAACATAACATTGCTTAGATACCCTCACGAGTGATAGTGCGCTTTCCAAATACACATAACATAACATTGCTAGGATACCCTCGCGAGTGATAGTGCGCTTTACAAATACACATAACATAACATTGCTTAGATACCCTCACGAGTGATAGTGTGTTTTACAAATACACATAAGATTGCTTAGATACCCTCGCGAGTGATAGTGAGCTTTACAAATACACATAACATAACATTGCTTAGATACCCTCACGAGTGATAGTGCGCTTTACAAATACACATAACATACATTGCTTAGATACCCTTGCGAGTGATAGTACGCTTTACAAATACACATAACATAACATTGCTAGGATACTCTCGCGAGTGATAGTGCGCTTTACAAATACACATAACATAACATTGCCAGTATACCCTCGCGAGTGATAGTGCGCTTTACAAATCCACATAACATACATTGCTTAGGAACCCTTGCGAGTGATATTGCGCTTTACAAATACACATAACATTGCTAGGATACCCTCGCGAGTGATAGTGCGCTTTACAAATACACATAACATAATATTGCTAAGATACCCTCACGAGTAATAGTGCGTTTTCCAAATACACATAACATAACATTGCTTAGATACCCTCACGAGTGATAGTGCGCTTTACAAATACACATAACATAACATTGCTTAGACACCCTCGCGAGTGATAGTGTGTTTTACAAATACACATAACATTGCTTAGATACTCTCGCGAGTCATAGTGCGCTTTGCAAATACACATAACATTGCTAAGATACCCTCGCGAGTCACTCATGGGAATCCAGCGCGCTAGGCATTTTTCATATCTCTAAACGGGTCCCGGCACACAGACGTTTTGTATCCTTAGCGCTGCTCCTGGCGAACAGATGTATAGCTATGCATTGGCGATCCCCTATAGGTCCCCCCATAGAGGCATGGACTGGGGCAGTCTGTAAATGGGCGGCGGCCGAGGAAGATGCCCTTCGGGAGGAGGAATCCAGGGGCGCATGTAAACATCCCATATCTATGGAATGGGCCATGCTCCTCCATAGCTTCCGGCAATCCTTGCGCACTGATGACCCGCCCACGCCTACACCTTCCCCCCCTCACTCACGGGCCCCGACTGTTTCCCCCCCCTTCCCAGCCAACCAGTCCGAGTGAACCCATAATCCTTGGCTAATGCCCTAACTCCTACACCGGATTCCGGTACTCCACGCCCCCCTCGTCAACGCCCCACCCCCGTGTCGACCGTCCCGCTACCCACATGCATGGGGCATCTCCGCCCTTTGGCCGCTTACCCCTCTCTGTGAGCGAATGCTATGGACCCCCCTGCCACCCGGAACCTGACACCTGTCTCCCTCTGCTATGCTCTTGCCACCGCCTACATGCCCCCTCCCACAGTTCCGTCCCCCCAGTTACTTGGCACCACCACTCTGTGAACTGTACAGGCCTTGATCCAAAGACCCCTCTAGTAGGGACTTACAAGACTATAATTAATTTACTTTCTCCCTTGCGGAGCTGGTTTCCTGTACCCTAAACTGATTACTAGTTTGATTGGTCTGTAATGTCTTGGTGGATGAAATGCCGAATTACACAAGTTTATGCACAGAAAAGTTGTGCGAACGGCTGACCGTGGCTGAATGTTGACGCCACGCCAGCAGATGCTCTGCTGTGTACTTATGCTTGATTATGCAACAATAAAAACAAGCTTAAAAATAAAAAAAAGATACCCTCGCGAGTCATAGTGTGTTTTACAAATACACATAATATTGCTAAGATACCCTCGCGAGTGATAGTGCTCTTTACAAATACACATAACATAACATTGCTTAGATACCCTCGCAAGTGATATTGCGCTTTACAAATACACATAACATAACATTGCTTAGATACCCTCACGAGTGATAGTGTGTTTTACAAATACACATAACATTGCTAAGATACCCTCGCGAGTGATAGTGCGCTTTTCAAATACACATAACATAACATTGCTTAGATACCCTCGCGAGTGATAGTGCGCTTTACAAATACAGATAACATAACATTGCTTAGATACCCTCGCGAGTGATAGTGCGTTTTACAAATACACATAACATACATTGCTTAGACACCCTCGCGAGTGATAGTGCGCTTTACAAATACAGATAACATAACATTGCTTAGATACCCTCGCGAGTGATAGTGCGCTTTACAAATACACATAACATACATTGCTTAGACACCCTCGCGAGTGATAGTGCGCTTTACAAATACAGATAACATAACATTGCTAAGATACCCTTGCGAGTGATAGTGCACTTTACAAATACACATAACATAACATTGCTTAGATACCCTCGCGAGTGATAGTGCGCTTTACAAATACACATAACATACATTGCTTAGATACCCTTTGCGAGTGATAGTGCGCTTTACAAATACACATAACATAACATTGCTTAGATACCCTCACGAGTGATAGTGCGCTTTACAAATACAAATACACATAACATAACATTGCTTAGATACCCTCGCGAGTGATAGTGCGCTTTACAAATACACATAACATAACATTGCTTAGATACCCTCACGAGTGATAGTGCGCTTTACAAATACACATAACATAACATTGCTTAGATACCCTCGCGAGCGATAGTGCGCTTTACAAATACACATAACATAACATTGCTTAGATACCCTCACGAGCGATAGTGCGCTTTACAAATACACATAACATAACATTGCTTAGATACCCTCGCGAGTGATAGTGCACTTTACAATACACATAACATAACATTGCTTAGATACCCTCGCAAGTGATAGTGCGCTTTACAAATACACATAACATAACATTGCTTAGATACCCTCGCGAGTGATAGTGCGCTTTACAAATACACATAACATAACATTGCTAGGATACCCTCGCGAGTGATAGTGCGCTTTACAAATACACATAACATAATATTGCTAAGATACCCTCACGAGTAATAGTGCGTTTTCCAAATACACATAACATAACATTGCTTAGATACCCTCGCGAGTGATAGTGCGCTTTACAAATACACATAACATAACATTGCTAGGATACCCTCGCGAGTGATAGTGCGCTTTACAAATACACATAACATAACATTGCTTAGATACCCTCACGAGTGATAGTGCGCTTTACAAATACACATAACATAACATTGCTTAGACACCCTCGCGAGTGATAGTGTGTTTTACAAATACACATAACATTGCTTAGATACTCTCGCGAGTCATAGTGCGCTTTGCAAATACACATAACATTGCTAAGATACCCTCACGAGTCACTCATGGGAATCCAGCGCGCTAGGCATTTTTCATATCTCTAAACGGGTCCCGGCACACAGACGTTTTGTATCCTTAGCGCTGCTCCTGGCGAACAGATGTATAGCTATTCATTGGCGATCCCCGATAGGTCCCCCCATAGAGGCATGGACTGGGGCAGTCTGTAAATGGGCGGCGGCCGAGGAAGATGCCCTTCGGGAGGAGGAATCCAGGGGCGCATGTAAACATCCCATATCTATGGAATGGGCCACGCTCCTCCATAGCTTCCGGCAATCCTTGCGCACTGATGACCCGACCACGCCTACACCTTCCCCCCCTCACTCACGGGCCCCGACTGTTTCCCCCCCCTTCCCAGCCAACCAGTCCGAGTGAACCCATAATCCTTGGCTAATGCCCTAACTCCTACACCGGATTCCGGTACTCCACGCCCCCCTCGTCACCGCCCCACCCCTGTGTCGACCGTCCCGCTACCCACATGCATGGGGCATCTCCGCCCTTTGGCCGCTTACCCCTCTCTGTGAGCGAATGCTATGGACCCCCCTGCCACCCGGAACCCGACACCTGTCTCCCTCTGCTATGCTCTTGCCACCGCCTACATGCCCCCTCCCACAGTTCCGTCCCCCCAGTTACTTGGCACCACCACTCTGTGAACTGTACAGGCCTTGATCCAAAGACCCCTCTAGTAGGGACTTACAAGACTATAATTAATTTCCTTTCTCCCTTGCGGAGCTGGTTTCCTGTACCCTAACCTGATTACTAGTTTGATTGGTCTGTAATGTCTTGGTGGATGAAATGCCGAATTACACAAGTTTATGCACAGAAAAGTTGTGCGAACGGCTGACCGTGGCTGAATGTTGACGCCACGCCAGCAGATGCTCTGCTGTGTACTTATGCTTGATTATGCAACAATAAAAACAAGTTAAAAAAAAAAAAAGATACCCTCGCGAGTCATAGTGTGTTTTACAAATACACATAATATTGCTAAGATACCCTCGCGAGTGATAGTGCGCTTTACAAATACACATAACATTGCTAAGATACCCTCGCGAGTGATAGTGCGCTTTTCAAATACACATAACATAACATTGCTTAGATACCCTCGCGAGTGATAGTGCGCTTTACAAATACACATAACATTGCTAAGATACCCTCGCGAGTGATAGTGCGCTTTTCAAATAAACATAACATAACATTGCTTAGATACCCTCGCGAGTGATAGTGCACTTTACAAATACACATAACATAACATTGCTTAGATACCCTCGCGAGTGAAAGTGCGCTTTACAAATACAGATAACATAACATTGCTTAGATACCCTCGCGAGTGATAGTGCGCTTTACAAATACAGATAACATAACATTGCTAAGATACCCTTGCGAGTGATAGTGCACTTTACAAATACACATAACATAACATTGCTTAGATACCCTCGCGAGTGATAGTGCGCTTTACAAATATACATAACATAACATTGCTTAGACACCCTCGCGAGTGATAGTGTGTTTTACAAATACACATAACATTGCTTAGATACCCTCGCGAGTGATAGTGCGCTTTACAAATACACATAACATACATTGCTTAGATACCCTTTGCGAGTGATAGTGCGCTTTACAAATACACATAACATAACATTGCTTAGATACCCTCGCGAGTGATAGTGCGCTTTACAAATACACATAACATAACATTGCTTAGATACCCTCACGAGTGATAGTGCGCTTTACAAATACACATAACATAACATCGCTTAGATACCCTTGCGAGCGATAGTGCGCTTTACAAATACACATAACATAACATTGCTAAGATACCCTCGCGAGTGATAGTGCGCTTTACAAATACACATAACATTGCTTAGATACCCTCGCGAGTGATAGCGCGCTTTACAAATACACATAACATAACATCGCTTAGATACCCTTGCGAGTGATAGTGCGCTTTGCAAATACACATAACATACATTGCTTAGATACCTTCACGAGCGATAGTGCGCTTTACAAATACACATAACATAATATTGCTTAGATACACTCGTGAGTGATAGTGCACTTTACAAATACACATAACATAACATTGCTTAGATACCCTCGCGAGTGATAGTGCGCTTTACAAATACACATAACATAACATTGCTTAGATACCCTCGCGAGTGATAGTGCGCTTTACAAATACACATAACATAACATTGCTTAGATACCCTCGCGAGTGATAGTGCGCTTTACAAATACACATAACATAACATTGCTTAGATACCCTCACGAGTGATAGTGTGTTTTACAAATACACATAACATTGCTTAGATACCCTCGCGAGTGATAGTGAGCTTTACAAATACACATAACATAACATTGCTTAGATACCCTCGCGAGTGATAGTGCGCTTTACAAATACACATAACATTGCTAAGATACCCTCGCGAGTGATAGTGCGCTTTTCAAATACACATAACATAACATTGCTTAGATACCCTCGCGAGTGATAGTGCACTTTACAAATACACATAACATAACATTGCTTAGATACCCTCGCGAGTGATAGTGCACTTTACAAATACACATAACATTGCTAAGATACCCTCGCGAGTGATAGTGCGCTTTTCAAATACACATAACATAACATTGCTTAGATACCCTCGCGAGTGATAGTGCACTTTACAAATACACATAACATAACATTGCTTAGATACCCTCGCGAGTGAAAGTGCGCTTTACAAATACAGATAACATAACATTGCTTAGATACCCTCGCGAGTGATAGTGCGCTTTACAAATACACATAACATACATTGCTTAGACACCCTCGCGAGTGATAGTGCGCTTTACAAATACAGATAACATAACATTGCTAAGATACCCTTGCGAGTGATAGTGCACTTTACAAATACACATAACATAACATTGCTTAGATACCCTCGCGAGTGATAGTGCGCTTTACAAATATACATAACATAACATTGCTTAGACACCCTCGCGAGTGATAGTGTGTTTTACAAATACACATAACATTGCTTAGATACCCTCGCGAGTGATAGTGCGCTTTACAAATACACATAACATACATTGCTTAGATACCCTCGCGAGTGATAGTGCGCTTTACAAATACACATAACATAACATTGCTTAGATACCCTCGCGAGTGATAGTGCGCTTTACAAATACACATAACATAACATTGCTTAGATACCCTCGCGAGTGATAGTGCGCTTTACAAATACACATAACATAACATTGCTTAGATACCCTCACGGGTGATAGTGCCCTTTACAAATACACATAACATAACATCGCTTAGATACCCTCGCGAGCGATAGTGCGCTTTACAAATACACATAACATAACATCGCTTAGATACCCTTGCGAGTGATAGTGCGCTTTGCAAATACACATAACATACATTGCTTAGATACCATCACGAGCGATAGTGCGCTTTACAAATACACATAACATAACATTGCTTAGATACCCTCGTGAGTGATAGTGCACTTTACAAATACACATAACATAACATTGCTTAGATACCCTCGCGAGTGATAGTGCGCTTTACAAATACACATAACATAACATTGCTTAGATACCCTCGCGAGTGATAGTGCGCTTTACAAATACACATAACATAACATTGCTTAGATACCCTCGCGAGTGATAGTGCGCTTTACAAATACACATAACATAACATTGCTTAGATACCCTCACGAGTGATAGTGTGTTTTACAAATACACATAACATTGCTTAGAGACCCTCGCGAGTGATAGTGAGCTTTACAAATACACATAACATAAGATTGCTTAGATACCCTCGCGAGTGATAGTGCGCTTTACAAATACACATAACATAACATTGCTTAGATACCCTCGCGAGTGATAGTGCGCTTTACAAATACACATAACATAACATTGCTTAGATACCCTCACGAGTGATAGTGTGTTTTACAAATACACATAACATTGCTTAGATACCCTCGCGAGTGATAATGAGCTTTACAAATACACATAACATAACATTGCGTAGATACCCTCGCGAGTGATAGTGCGCTTTACAAATACACATAACATAACATTGCTTAGATACCCTCGCGAGTGATAGTGCGCTTTACAAATACACATAACATAACATTGCTTAGATACCCTCGCGAGTGATAGTGCGCTTTACAAATACACATAACATAACATTGCTTAGATACCCTTGCGAGTGATAGTGCACTTTACAAATACACATAACATAACATTGCTTAGATACCCTCGCGAGTGATAGTGCGCTTTACAAATACACATAACATAACATTGCTTAGCCCCCCTTTGCGAGTGATAGTGTGTTTTACAAATACACATAACAATGCTTAGATACCCTCGCGAGTGATAGTGCGCTTTACAAATACACATAACATACATTGCTTAGATACCCTCACGAGTGATAGTGCGCTTTACAAATACACATAACATAACATTGCTTAGATACCCTCGCGAGTGATAGTGCGCTTTACAAATACACATAACATAGCATTGCTTAGATACCCCGGCGAGTGATAGTGCGCTTTACAAATACACATAACATACATTGCTTAGATACCCTCACGAGTGATTGTGCGCTTTACAAATACACATAACATAGCATTGCTTAGATACCCCGGCGAGTGATAGTGCGCTTTACAAATACACATAACATACATTGCTTAGATACCCTCGCGAGTGATAGTGCGCTTTACAAATACACATAACATAGCATTGCTAAGATACCCTTTGCGAGTGATAGTGCGCTTTACAAATACACATAACATTGCTTAGATACCCTCGCGAGTGATAGTGCGCTTTACAAATACACATAACATAACATTGCTTTGATACCCTCGCGAGTGATAGTGCGCTTTACAAATACATATAACATAACATTGCTTAGATACCCTCGCGAGTGATAGTGCGCTTTACAAATACACATAACATAACATTGCTTAGATACCCTCGCGAGTGAGAGTGCGCTTTACAAATACACATAACATAACATTGCTTTGATACCCTCGCGAGTGATAGTGCGCTTTACAAATACACATAACATAACATTGCTTAGATACCCTCGCGAGTGATAGTGCGCTTTACAAATACACATAACATAACATTGCTTAGATACCCTCGCGAGTGATAGTGCGCTTTACAAATACACATAACATAACATTGCTAGGATAGCCTCGCGAGTGATAATGCGCTTTACAAATACACATAACATAACATTGCTTAGATACCCTCGCGAGTGATAGTGCGCTTTACAAATACACATAACATAACATTGCTAGGATAGCCTCGCGAGTGATAATGCGCTTTACAAATACACATAACATAACATTGCTTAGATACCCTCGCGAGTGATAGTGCGCTTTACAAATACACATAACATAACATTGCTAAGATACCCTCGCGAGTGATAGTGCGCTTTACAAATACACATAACATAACATTGCTTAGATACCCTCGCGAGTGATAGTGCGCTTTACAAATACACATAACATAACATTGCTTTGATACCCTCGCGAGTGATAGTGCGCTTTACAAATACACATAACATTACTTAGATACCCTCGCGAGTGATAGTGCGCTTTACAAATACACATAACATAACATTGCTTAGATACCCTCGCGAGTGATAGTGCGCTTTACAAATACACATAACATAACATTGCTTAGATACCCTCGCGAGTGATAGTGCGCTTTACAAATACACATAACATAACATTGCTAGGATAGCCTCGCGAGTGATAGTGCGCTTTACAAATACACATAACATTACATTGCTTAGATACCCTCGCGAGTGATAGTGCGCTTTACAAATACACATAACATTACTTAGATACCCTCGCGAGTGATAGTGCGCTTTACAAATACACATAACAGAACATTGCTAAGATACCCTCGCGAGTGATAGTGCGCTTTACAAATACACATAACATTACATTGCTTAGATACCCTCGCGAGTGATAGTGCGCTTTACAAATACACATAACATTACTTAGATACCCTCGCGAGTGATAGTGCGCTTTACAAATACACATAACATAACATTGCTTAGATACCCTCGCGATTGATAGTGCGCTTTACAAATACACATAACATTACATTGCTTAGATACCCTCGCGAGTGATAGTGCGCTTTACAAATACACATAACATTACTTAGATACCCTCGCGAGTGATAGTGCGCTTTACAAATACACATAACAGAACATTGCTAAGATACCCTCGCGAGTGATAGTGCGCTTTACAAATACACATAACATTACATTGCTTAGATACCCTCGCGAGTGATAGTGCGCTTTACAAATACACATAACATTACATTGCTTAGATACCCTCGCGAGTGATAGTGCGCTTTTCAAATACACATAACATAACATTGCTTAGATACCCTCGCGAGTGATAGTGCGCTTTACAAATACACATAACATTGCTAAGATACCCTCGCGAGTGATAGTGCGCTTTTCAAATAAACATAACATAACATTGCTTAGATACCCTCGCGAGTGATAGTGCACTTTACAAATACACATAACATAACATTGCTTAGATACCCTCGCGAGTGAAAGTGCGCTTTACAAATACAGATAACATAACATTGCTTAGATACCCTCGCGAGTGATAGTGCGCTTTACAAATACAGATAACATAACATTGCTAAGATACCCTTGCGAGTGATAGTGCACTTTACAAATACACATAACATAACATTGCTTAGATACCCTCGCGAGTGATAGTGCGCTTTACAAATATACATAACATAACATTGCTTAGACACCCTCGCGAGTGATAGTGTGTTTTACAAATACACATAACATTGCTTAGATACCCTCGCGAGTGATAGTGCGCTTTACAAATACACATAACATACATTGCTTAGATACCCTTTGCGAGTGATAGTGCGCTTTACAAATACACATAACATAACATTGCTTAGATACCCTCGCGAGTGATAGTGCGCTTTACAAATACACATAACATAACATTGCTTAGATACCCTCACGAGTGATAGTGCGCTTTACAAATACACATAACATAACATCGCTTAGATACCCTCGCGAGCGATAGTGCGCTTTACAAATACACATAACATAACATTGCTAAGATACCCTCGCGAGTGATAGTGCGCTTTACAAATACACATAACATTGCTTAGATACCCTCGCGAGTGATAGCGCGCTTTACAAATACACATAACATAACATTGCTTAGATACCCTTGCGAGTGATAGTGCGCTTTGCAAATACACATAACATACATTGCTTAGATACCTTCACGAGCGATAGTGCGCTTTACAAATACACATAACATAATATTGCTTAGATACACTCGTGAGTGATAGTGCACTTTACAAATACACATAACATAACATTGCTTAGATACCCTCGCGAGTGATAGTGCGCTTTACAAATACACATAACATAACATTGCTTAGATACCCTCGCGAGTGATAGTGCGCTTTACAAATACACATAACATAACATTGCTTAGATACCCTCGCGAGTGATAGTGCGCTTTACAAATACACATAACATAACATTGCTTAGATACCCTCACGAGTGATAGTGTGTTTTACAAATACACATAACATTGCTTAGATACCCTCGCGAGTGATAGTGAGCTTTACAAATACACATAACATAACATTGCTTAGATACCCTCGCGAGTGATAGTGCGCTTTACAAATACACATAACATTGCTAAGATACCCTCGCGAGTGATAGTGCGCTTTTCAAATACACATAACATAACATTGCTTAGATACCCTCGCGAGTGATAGTGCACTTTACAAATACACATAACATAACATTGCTTAGATACCCTCGCGAGTGATAGTGCACTTTACAAATACACATAACATTGCTAAGATACCCTCGCGAGTGATAGTGCGCTTTTCAAATACACATAACATAACATTGCTTAGATACCCTCGCGAGTGATAGTGCACTTTACAAATACACATAACATAACATTGCTTAGATACCCTCGCGAGTGAAAGTGCGCTTTACAAATACAGATAACATAACATTGCTTAGATACCCTCGCGAGTGATAGTGCGCTTTACAAATACACATAACATACATTGCTTAGACACCCTCGCGAGTGATAGTGCGCTTTACAAATACAGATAACATAACATTGCTAAGATACCCTTGCGAGTGATAGTGCACTTTACAAATACACATAACATAACATTGCTTAGATACCCTCGCGAGTGATAGTGCGCTTTACAAATATACATAACATAACATTGCTTAGACACCCTCGCGAGTGATAGTGTGTTTTACAAATACACATAACATTGCTTAGATACCCTCGCGAGTGATAGTGCGCTTTACAAATACACATAACATACATTGCTTAGATACCCTCGCGAGTGATAGTGCGCTTTACAAATACACATAACATAACATTGCTTAGATACCCTCGCGAGTGATAGTGCGCTTTACAAATACACATAACATAACATTGCTTAGATACCCTCGCGAGTGATAGTGCGCTTTACAAATACACATAACATAACATTGCTTAGATACCCTCACGGGTGATAGTGCCCTTTACAAATACACATAACATAACATCGCTTAGATACCCTCGCGAGCGATAGTGCGCTTTACAAATACACATAACATAACATCGCTTAGATACCCTTGCGAGTGATAGTGCGCTTTGCAAATACACATAACATACATTGCTTAGATACCTTCACGAGCGATAGTGCGCTTTACAAATACACATAACATAACATTGCTTAGATACCCTCGTGAGTGATAGTGCACTTTACAAATACACATAACATAACATTGCTTAGATACCCTCGCGAGTGATAGTGCGCTTTACAAATACACATAACATAACATTGCTTAGATACCCTCGCGAGTGATAGTGCGCTTTACAAATACACATAACATAACATTGCTTAGATACCCTCGCGAGTGATAGTGCGCTTTACAAATACACATAACATAACATTGCTTAGATACCCTCACGAGTGATAGTGTGTTTTACAAATACACATAACATTGCTTAGAGACCCTCGCGAGTGATAGTGAGCTTTACAAATACACATAACATAAGATTGCTTAGATACCCTCGCGAGTGATAGTGCGCTTTACAAATACACATAACATAACATTGCTTAGATACCCTCGCGAGTGATAGTGCGCTTTACAAATACACATAACATAACATTGCTTAGATACCCTCACGAGTGATAGTGTGTTTTACAAATACACATAACATTGCTTAGATACCCTCGCGAGTGATAATGAGCTTTACAAATACACATAACATAACATTGCGTAGATACCCTCGCGAGTGATAGTGCGCTTTACAAATACACATAACATAACATTGCTTAGATACCCTCGCGAGTGATAGTGCGCTTTACAAATACACATAACATAACATTGCTTAGATACCCTCGCGAGTGATAGTGCGCTTTACAAATACACATAACATAACATTGCTTAGATACCCTTGCGAGTGATAGTGCACTTTACAAATACACATAACATAACATTGCTTAGATACCCTCGCGAGTGATAGTGCGCTTTACAAATACACATAACATAACATTGCTTAGCCCCCCTTTGCGAGTGATAGTGTGTTTTACAAATACACATAACAATGCTTAGATACCCTCGCGAGTGATAGTGCGCTTTACAAATACACATAACATACATTGCTTAGATACCCTCACGAGTGATAGTGCGCTTTACAAATACACATAACATAACATTGCTTAGATACCCTCGCGAGTGATAGTGCGCTTTACAAATACACATAACATAGCATTGCTTAGATACCCCGGCGAGTGATAGTGCGCTTTACAAATACACATAACATACATTGCTTAGATACCCTCACGAGTGATTGTGCGCTTTACAAATACACATAACATAGCATTGCTTAGATACCCCGGCGAGTGATAGTGCGCTTTACAAATACACATAACATACATTGCTTAGATACCCTCGCGAGTGATAGTGCGCTTTACAAATACACATAACATAGCATTGCTAAGATACCCTTTGCGAGTGATAGTGCGCTTTACAAATACACATAACATTGCTTAGATACCCTCGCGAGTGATAGTGCGCTTTACAAATACACATAACATAACATTGCTTTGATACCCTCGCGAGTGATAGTGCGCTTTACAAATACACATAACATAACATTGCTTAGATACCCTCGCGAGTGATAGTGCGCTTTACAAATACACATAACATAACATTGCTTAGATACCCTCGCGAGTGAGAGTGCGCTTTACAAATACACATAACATAACATTGCTTTGATACCCTCGCGAGTGATAGTGCGCTTTACAAATACACATAACATAACATTGCTTAGATACCCTCGCGAGTGATAGTGCGCTTTACAAATACACATAACATAACATTGCTTAGATACCCTCGCGAGTGATAGTGCGCTTTACAAATACACATAACATAACATTGCTAGGATAGCCTCGCGAGTGATAATGCGCTTTACAAATACACATAACATAACATTGCTTAGATACCCTCGCGAGTGATAGTGCGCTTTACAAATACACATAACATAACATTGCTAGGATAGCCTCGCGAGTGATAATGCGCTTTACAAATACACATAACATAACATTGCTTAGATACCCTCGCGAGTGATAGTGCGCTTTACAAATACACATAACATAACATTGCTAAGATACCCTCGCGAGTGATAGTGCGCTTTACAAATACACATAACATAACATTGCTTAGATACCCTCGCGAGTGATAGTGCGCTTTACAAATACACATAACATAACATTGCTTTGATACCCTCGCGAGTGATAGTGCGCTTTACAAATACACATAACATTACTTAGATACCCTCGCGAGTGATAGTGCGCTTTACAAATACACATAACATAACATTGCTTAGATACCCTCGCGAGTGATAGTGCGCTTTACAAATACACATAACATAACATTGCTTAGATACCCTCGCGAGTGATAGTGCGCTTTACAAATACACATAACATAACATTGCTAGGATAGCCTCGCGAGTGATAGTGCGCTTTACAAATACACATAACATTACATTGCTTAGATACCCTCGCGAGTGATAGTGCGCTTTACAAATACACATAACATTACTTAGATACCCTCGCGAGTGATAGTGCGCTTTACAAATACACATAACAGAACATTGCTAAGATACCCTCGCGAGTGATAGTGCGCTTTACAAATACACATAACATTACATTGCTTAGATACCCTCGCGAGTGATAGTGCGCTTTACAAATACACATAACATTACTTAGATACCCTCGCGAGTGATAGTGCGCTTTACAAATACACATAACATAACATTGCTTAGATACCCTCGCGATTGATAGTGCGCTTTACAAATACACATAACATTACATTGCTTAGATACCCTCGCGAGTGATAGTGCGCTTTACAAATACACATAACATTACTTAGATACCCTCGCGAGTGATAGTGCGCTTTACAAATACACATAACAGAACATTGCTAAGATACCCTCGCGAGTGATAGTGCGCTTTACAAATACACATAACATTACATTGCTTAGATACCCTCGCGAGTGATAGTGCGCTTTACAAATACACATAACATTACATTGCTTAGATACCCTCGCGAGTGATAGTGCGCTTTACAAATACACATAACAGAACATTGCTAAGATACCCTCGCGAGTGATAGTGCGCTTTACAAATACACATAACAGAACATTGCTAAGATACCCTCGCGAGTGATAGTGCGCTTTACAAATACACATAACATAACATTGCTAAGATACCCTCGCGAGTGATAGTGCGCTTTACAAATACACATAACATAACATTGCTAAGATACCCTCGCGAGTGATAGTGCGCTTTACAAATACACATAACATAACATTGCCTAGATACCCTCGCGAGTGATAGTGCGCTTTACAAATACACATAACATAACATTGCTAAGATACCCTCGCGAGCGATAGTGCGCTTTACAAATACACATAACATAACATTGCTTAGATACCCTCGCGAGTGATAGTGCGCTTTACAAATACACATAACATAACATTGCTAGGATAGCCTCGCGAGTGATAGTGCGCTTTACAAATACACATAACATAACATTGCTTAGATACCCTCGCGAGTGATAGTGCGCTTTACAAATACACATAACATAACATTGCTTAGATACCCTCGCGAGTGATAGTGCGCTTTACAAATACACATAACATTGCTTAGATACCCTCGCGAGTGATAGTGCGCTTTACAAATACACATAACATAACATTGCTTAGATACCCTCACGAGTGATAGTGCGCTTTACAAATACACATAACATAACATTGCTTAGATACCCTCGCGAGTGATAATGCGCTTTACAAATACACATAACATAACATTGCTTAGATACCCTCGCGAGTGATAGTGCGCTTTACAAATACACATAACAGAACATTGCTTAGATACCCTCGCGAGTGATAGTGCGCTTTACAAATACACATAACATTGCTTAGATACCCTCGCGAGTGATAGTGCACTTTACAAATACACATAACATAACATTGCTAAGATACCCCCGCGAGTGAGAGTGCACTTTACAAATACACATATCATTGCTTATATACCCTCGCGAGTGATAGTGCGCTTTACAAATACACATAACATAACATTGCTTAGATACCCTCGCGAGTGATAGTGCGCTTTACAAATACACATAACATAACATTGCTTAGATACCCTCGCGAGTGATAGTGCGCTTTACAAATACACATAACATAACATTGCTAGGATAGCCTCGCGAGTGATAATGCGCTTTACAAATACACATAACATAACATTGCTTAGATACCCTCGCGAGTGATAGTGCGCTTTACAAATACACATAACATAACATTGCTAGGATAGCCTCGCGAGTGATAATGCGCTTTACAAATACACATAACATAACATTGCTTAGATACCCTCGCGAGTGATAGTGCGCTTTACAAATACACATAACATAACATTGCTAAGATACCCTCGCGAGTGATAGTGCGCTTTACAAATACACATAACATAACATTGCTTAGATACCCTCGCGAGTGATAGTGCGCTTTACAAATACACATAACATAACATTGCTTTGATACCCTCGCGAGTGATAGTGCGCTTTACAAATACACATAACATTACTTAGATACCCTCGCGAGTGATAGTGCGCTTTACAAATACACATAACATAACATTGCTTAGATACCCTCGCGAGTGATAGTGCGCTTCACAAATACACATAACATAACATTGCTTAGATACCCTCGCGAGTGATAGTGCGCTTTACAAATACACATAACATAACATTGCTAGGATAGCCTCGCGAGTGATAGTGCGCTTTACAAATACACATAACATTACATTGCTTAGATACCCTCGCGAGTGATAGTGCGCTTTACAAATACACAAAACATTACTTAGATACCCTCGCGAGTGATAGTGCGCTTTACAAATACACATAACAGAACATTGCTAAGATACCCTCGCGAGTGATAGTGCGCTTTACAAATACACATAACATTACATTGCTTAGATACCCTCGCGAGTGATAGTGCGCTTTACAAATACACATAACATTACTTAGATACCCTCGCGAGTGATAGTGCGCTTTACAAATACACATAACAGAACATTGCTAAGATACCCTCGCGAGTGATAGTGCGCTTTACAAATACACATAACATTACATTGCTTAGATACCCTCGCGAGTGATAGTGCGCTTTACAAATACACATAACATTACATTGCTTAGATACCCTCGCGAGTGATAGTGCGCTTTACAAATACACATAACAGAACATTGCTAAGATACCCTCGCGAGTGATAGTGCGCTTTACAAATACACATAACAGAACATTGCTAAGATACCCTCGCGAGTGATAGTGCGCTTTACAAATACACATAACATAACATTGCTAAGATACCCTCGCGAGTGATAGTGCGCTTTACAAATACACATAACATAACATTGCTAAGATACCCTCGCGAGTGATAGTGCGCTTTACAAATACACATAACATAACATTGCCTAGATACCCTCGCGAGTGATAGTGCGCTTTACAAATACACATAACATAACATTGCTAAGATACCCTCGCGAGCGATAGTGCGCTTTACAAATACACATAACATAACATTGCTTAGATACCCTCGCGAGTGATAGTGCGCTTTCCAAATACACATAACATAACATTGCTAGGATACCCTCGCGAGTGATAGTGCGCTTTACAAATACACATAACATAACATTGCTTAGATACCCTCGCGAGTGATAGTGCGCTTTACAAATACACATAACATAACATTGCTTAGATACCCTTGCGAGTGATAGTGCGCTTTCCAAATACACATAACATAACATTGCTTAGATACCCTCGCGAGTGATAGTGCGCTTTACAAATACACATAACATAACATTGCTTAGATACCCTCGCGAGTGATAGTGCGCTTTCCAAATACACATAACATAACATTGCTAGGATACCCTCGCGAGTGATAGTGCGCTTTACAAATACACATAACATAACATTGCTTAGATACCCTCACGAGTGATAGTGCGTTTTACAAATACACATAACATAACATTGCTTAGATACCCTCACGAGTGATAGTGCGCTTTACAAATACACATAACATAACATTGCTTAGATACCCTTGCGAGTGATAGTGCGCTTTCCAAATACACATAACATAACATTGCTTAGATACCCTCGCGAGTGATAGTGCGCTTTACAAATACACATAACATAACATTGCTTAGATACCCTCGCGAGTGATAGTGCGCTTTACAAATACACATAACATAACATTGCTTAGATACCCTCGCGAGTGATAGTGCGCTTTACAAATACACATAACATAACATTGCTTAGATACCCTCGCGAGTCACAGTGCGCTTTACAAATACACATAACATAACATTGCTTAGATACCCTCGCGAGTGATAGTGCGCTTTACAAATACACATAACATAGCATTGCTTAGATACCCTCGCTAGTGATAGTGCGCTTTACAAATACATATAACATAGCATTGCTAAGATACCCTCGCGAGTGATAGTGCGCTTTACAAATACACATAACATAACATTGCTTAGATACCCTCGCGAGTGAGAGTGCGCTTTACAAATACACATAACATAACATTGCTTAGATACCCTCGCGAGTGATAGTGCGCTTTACAAATACACATAACATAACATTGCTTAGATACCCTCGCGAGTGATAGTGCGCTTTACAAATACACATAACATAACATTGCTTAGATACCCTCGCGAGTGATAGTGGGCTTTACAAATACACATAACATAACATTGCTTAGATACCCTCGCGAGTGATAGTGCGCTTTACAAATACACATAACATAACATTGCTTAGATACCCTCGCGAGTGATAGTGGGCTTTACAAATACACATAACATAACATTGCTTAGATACCCTCGCGAGTGATAGTGCGCTTTACAAATACACATAACATAACATTGCTTAGATACCCTCGCGAGTGATAGTGCGCTTTACAAATACACATGACATAACATTGCTTAGATACCCTCGCGAGTGATAGTGGGCTTTACAAATACACATAACATTGCTTAGATACCCTCGCGAGTGATAGTGCGCTTTACAAATACACATAACATAACATTGCTTAGATACCCTCGCGAGTGATAGTGCGCTTTACAAATACACATAACATAACATTGCTTAGATACCCTCGCGAGTGATAGTGCGCTTTACAAATACACATAACATAACATTGCTTAGATACCCTCGCGAGTGATAGTGCGCTTTACAAATACACATGACATAACATTGCTTAGATACCCTCGCGAGTGATAGTGGGCTTTACAAATACACATAACATTGCTTAGATACCCTCGCGAGTGATAGTGCGCTTTACAAATACACATAACATAACATTGCTTAGATACCCTCGCGAGTGAGAGTGCGTTTTACAAATACACATAACATAACATTGCTTAGATACCCTCGCGAGTGAGAGTGCGCTTTACAAATACACATAACATAACATTGCTTAGATACCCTCGCGAGTGATAGTGCGCTTTACAAATACACATAACATAACATTGCTTAGATACCCTCGCGAGTGATAGTGGGCTTTACAAATACACATAACATAACATTGCTTAGATACCCTCGCGAGTGATAGTGCGCTTTACAAATACACATGACATAACATTGCTTAGATACCCCCGCGAGTGATAGTGCGCTTTACAAATACACATAACATAACATTGCTTAGATACCCTCGCGAGTGATAGTGGGCTTTACAAATACACATAACATAACATTGCTTAGATACCCTCGCGAGTGATAGTGCGCTTTACAAATACACATGACATAACATTGCTTAGATACCCCCGCGAGTGATAGTGCGCTTTACAAATACACATAACATAACATTGCTTAGATACCCTCGCGAGTGATAGTGCGCTTTACAAATACACATAACATAACATTGCTTAGATACCCTCGCGAGTGAGAGTGCGTTTTACAAATACACATAACATAACATTGCTTAGATACCCTCGCGAGTGATAGTGCGCTTTACAAATACACATAACATAACATTGCTTAGATACCCTCACGAGTGATAGTGCGCGTTACAAATACACATAACATAACATGTGAGTGGTACTTAAGATAGGGGCACCCAGTAGTAGGTACATCACTAATTAGACAGTCATATTGGCATTAGTTAACGCTATAGAGAAGAGGCGGGACCCAGTCAGACACTGGAAGGCATTGATCGACTTCTGCTCTGAATGTCTGACCACAAACCCCAGACCTAGCAGGGTGTGGGATTAGCCTGAGGCAGTCTTGGCTGACTGCCCCCCTTGGTGTTACAAGCTTGACTCTGTAACATTTTGGCCTCTGTATTTCTATGGATAGTGTTTAACTGTACAGAGTAACTATGGTACTTTGTCGTTTCATGTATAAGCAATAGCAGGACAGTGAAGTTTTCATTTTTGTTTCCTCCTTAGCTGAGTTCTTGGTCTCTAGCACACACCACCTCTTTATAGAGCACTCTTACTCTGAGAGTCAAGTGCTGAAGGCGCGCTCCTGGTGACCCGTTTTGGCTCCAGCCTGTGCTTGACGTCACAGGGCACTTGTGAACAGGCATAAGCTACCTCAAGCTCAATCACTCCAAAATGGAGGTTCAGTCAAGCTCCTGTAGCACGTGGGAGCCGCGTCAACGACCTGAGGCTATGGGATCTTCTCCATCCCCTACAAGGGTGGTAAGCAGCGGCTGCTGCTCCACTAACGCGGAGGAGCGTGTTGGTGCTGGGCTCCAATCAGAGGGAATAGGAGTGGTGGGCATGATGGTTTGGCCGGTCGTCTTGGAGCGGCCACACCGCCATGCACACTTAGCATTTCTCCACCAGGCTGCGTTGCACACCCGGGTGGAGAACTGTCCCAGGTTCCCAGGCACTGCCTGAGCGGCCAAACAGGTCGCTCAGACCAATCATGATGCTGCTGTCATGCTGGGGACAGCAGCGTCGTGATTGGCTATGGGGAGTCTGGGAGCCGGGGTGCTGCCGCGAGCCAAGGGCAGAGGGAGGGCGGAGGAGATATTGTTATTGACCTTTATAGAGCGCTACTGCTACCCAGCGGTGTCCTGGCGCTATATGAAGTCCTGCTGGAAGCTATGAGAGTGGAAGAAGCAGCACCAATATTATTTCATAGAAAGCCATGTTTTTAATGCTTTCCTGAAGGCCATTAGATTGCTCATAGTTCAGAGATGTACTGGGAGATACAGAGGCCTGCGGCGGGCGGCGGGGGACCAGCAGGTAAGTCGTCTTTTCTATTTTTTAATCTTTTTTTCTAACCCCCATCATGTGCCACGCAAAACCAGGGGCACCATAATGGATCCTACCTTGTTTCTATAATTAATACTGTGTGCCAATCTTTAAGGATGAACATCAGAGACATCCCGCCAGCATTCGCAGAATCTCCTTTTTCTATTTTCATTATTTCTCCAGTATATTCTCCCATGCTGCGAGGTTACTGCTCCATTCGAGCAGAGCCTGTAGCGCCCGAGGGGAGCACGTGGGACCAGTCAGCGCGGCGCTAGGTCAGGAAGTTGTAGAGCAGATGGGTCTGGCCGGGGTCAACACCTGCAAAGGGGCGATAGGGATACCATAGGGGCCCAGGGTGACAAGAAAATGGGGAATAACATAGTGCCCACACCATCAGGCTTACTTCGCCCTGCATGCATAACTTACATACCAAGAAAACCATGAGACATATTAGTGGGAAAGCAGTGGTGCAGGTTTATTTCGTACAACACAGGTACTGGTAGGTGGGTCATCTTACAGGCGATCCAAAGCGGCAGCCTCTCGCTGACCCGCATGCCCAAGGAGCCATCTTGCACGGCGAGTCGATGCTCAGACGGTGCAGTACATTCACTTTATTTTGTTAGACTCCCGCCCCCCCTGTCAGGGCGGAAGATGAGGCACACCCCCGGTCGGTTCAGGCCCCCCGACCGCCCGAAGGACTAACGGGGCGCCGACGCTGCTGGAACCCCCTCGGCTCCAGGTTCTTGGCTCGGGCACCCTACTGTGCCGGGCAGAGGTATTTAGACTGTATCCTTCTGCCGCAGAGGTACCCCTACTGTCCATCTGCTTCCAGATCGCCCTGTAATCCGCCACAGCTCTGAAAGAGGCCCCCGTCGATGGCAGAGCCCCCCCACCTACCCAGCTACCGACACCCTGCAGCCGACAGTGCTTCAAGTAGGTCCAGTAAGAAAACATCCATTCCCCACCCCGACAAATGTACTCCATCACTTTCGTAATACCCCTCAATCTTATCCTGTATCAGCGCATGTCTAATGCAACCCAATCCCCTCTTTTCCAGGAATTTCTGCATTGACCTGTTGACCCTCTTCCGGCCCTGCTCTATCGCCACTCCCGATCGTGCTCCCTTCCAGGCCCTGCAGGGCACAATCTCAGACCAAATAATTTCCGTGGTTCCCACTTCGTTAGTGATTGTCGTTACATCTTTCTGCATGGCCTCCAATAAAGCTTTCCTCCCCACCTTTACCAAGTCATTTCCCCCTAGATGGATAATCAGAATGCTGGGAGGACCGCCCCGTTCTGCCATATATTTCTGCAGTCTGCCCTTCAGCTGGCCCCATCTCATTCCCGGGAAACCCAGCCATAGAATTTGCGTCCTCGCTAGGTTCAGATCCCATCTCTTGAGCCTCGCCCACTGCTCCAACCTTGTAACGTAGGAATGGCCCATCACCCACACGCGACAATCAGCTGCAAGGAAAGACACCATTGGTATTACCTGTTTTATTAGTTTGACACTGTATTCCAAGTTTCTTTCACATACGATCATACACTGTACTGCGACCATTATAGAGCGCTACTGCTACCCAGCGGTGTCCTGGCGCTATATGAAGTCCTGCTGGAAGCTATGAGAGTGGAAGAAGCAGCACCAATATTATTTCATAGAAAGCCATGTTTTTAATGCTTTCCTGAAGGCCATTAGATTGCTCATAGTTCAGAGATGTACTGGGAGATACAGAGGCCTGCGGCGGGCGGCGGGGGACCAGCAGGTAAGTCGTCTTTTCTATTTTTTAATCTTTTTTTCTAACCCCCATCATGTGCCACGCAAAACCAGGGGCACCATAATGGATCCTACCTTGTTTCTATAATTAATACTGTGTGCCAATCTTTAAGGATGAACATCAGAGACATCCCGCCAGCATTCGCAGAATCTCCTTTTTCTATTTTCATTATTTCTCCAGTATATTCTCCCATGCTGCGAGGTTACTGCTCCATTCGAGCAGAGCCTGTAGCGCCCGAGGGGAGCACGTGGGACCAGTCCGCGCGGCGCTAGGTCAGGAAGTTGTAGAGCAGATGGGTCTGGCCGGGGTCAACACCTGCAAAGGGGCGATAGGGATACCATAGGGGCCCAGGGTGACAAGAAAATGGGGAATAACAGTCTTGTTATTAGCAGATGTGGAGCGCTCCAACAGGGAAGTCACATTTTCCAAACATCTTTACAGCGTTTTTAGGTCTGGGGTCTTTACACGAATCTGAAATCAAGACGAGTGGCTCTGAGTGCCCACAATGCACGTCCTCACCTCACTGCAAAGACCATTTTTCAGATGCAATGACATTTTTTCATACTAAGGTCATATTTTTCTGAATACTGATAATCCCTTCCCTGAGCAATCTGAAGCAGCAAAAAAGTATGTGAGGAACAAAAAAAAACAAATAGAAAATATCACATATAGGAGCATAGATGACAGATATAGGACTCGGACCATAGGTGACACTAGACGAAAGCACATAACATGCATGAAAAAAAACATATTTTCAGGAAAATCCTAGTTGAGGAAGTCAAACATTCGATGACTAAAACATACAACTCATTCCTCTGTTGTGAAAATCTAATTTTACCTCTATGACTTAAGATTTGGGAATAAATGACTTTCAGGTAGATTCATCAAGCATTTTTGCGAGCGAAAACGGTGCGAATCGCAAAATTCGGCCGTTTGCGCCCGCAAAAATGGCATTTGAGATTCATCAATGGTTCATGAACTCGCCTTTAGGCCCATAGGAATGAATGGGGAGGTATTCCTTATTTGCGATTAGCAATTTGCTACTCGCAAATAAGGAAGCTGTAGAAATCGCAAATAATATTGCGATTTCTACATGAATCCCGTTTTGCGAGTCCTTAATAGCGATTCCATAATAATCGCTATTAAGGACTCGCAAATCGGGACATTGATGAATCTGGGGGTTTCTTTTCAAAAATGGCTTCCGGTGGTTGGGTGAGGGGCCAGCCGGAAGGAAGGGAAGCCTCCTGATGAAAAGCACTAAAAACCTGCTGCCCCTTTAAGAAACGGTGCAAAGATTTACACCCGGAAGTCACAGTGAACACAATGAAATATGGAGACAGGTTCCAGTCCCTGCTTTATTTATGTGAGTTATTTTGGCTTAATTTTGTGTACTGAAGCAGAGGCCCATAGTCACAGCAAACAAGCACATGCTCACACAGCAAACACCCACACACAGACAGGGTCATCTTAAAGATGTTGGAAGCCCTGGGCAAGACATTCTTTGGGGTCCCCTATTCAGAAAAAAACTTTGAGCTCTATTAATAATGTCTTACTAATTCAAGTCCACATGTTCCCAACAATATTAAATAATATGTTACAATTTGGTGAAATCTGTGTTGCTTGGAACGCCCAAAACCCTGGCAGTGACTCTGGGTCGAGGGACAGAGTCCGAAGTAAAGGCAAGAAGAGAGTTTGAGATAGCGACATGGAATAGACAGAAAGTTGGCAATTGCCCAGAGGGGCCTTTGGACGGTGGGGGCCTTGGGCAATTGCACACTTTGCCCATGTGCACACAGACACCCAGAACATCCCACAAACACATAAACAAGCACAAGGATGCCCATATCACACAAAGACACACAGACAACCTCAGAGTCCCAGAAACACACACAAGTAAGGCTGTAAGGCAGTGATTTTGTTACCGCAACCAGGGAGTGCAGTGTTACATGTTTTACGTCGGTAAGTGGCCAATGGAGTGCAGAAATGCGTGGTGTTGGCAGGTACCACCAGCAACTGGTAAATCCGGGCATGTTTAGACCGTCCTGCCCTGGAGCACATGATGGTTTGAAACGTGTCGCCGCCGCCGTCCTCAGGAGGCCATGACATGAGCCCAGCTGGGCCCTGCATGCCAGGGCTTGCTGCTGAGAGCTGCTGCGGCCGGGCGTCCTGTTCCCAGGGTCCTCCGGATGCAGGAAGCCATCCCACGACAAAGCCTTTGAGTTCAGCGCGTGCACCGCCGCGTGAGGGGCACCAGCCGGCACTGTGATCAAAGCGCAGGGCACGGCCAGACGCTCTTCCTTCCTGGGCCGGTCGGGGCCGCTCTGCCAGGGCTGTTCCTTCCTTTGAAGTGAAGCGGGCCTCAGGTGGTCTGTTCGTGGCTGGTTCAGGGGTGTGTGAGGCCTCTGTGCACCGGTGGGACCCGCCAGCACGGTCCTTGCCACGTTCATGTTTCCCATCAGCCGGTCCCCGGGTGAAGGAGAGGGTCTGAGGGGCAGATTTACAAGCCCCCTGCGTCACTTTTGTGACGCAGCGGTGGCGTAAAAGTTGTGGCACATTAACAACGTGACGCATCTAGGGAGATGCGTAACGTGACTCATCTAGGGAGATGCGTCACGTTGTAAAGCCCTGCGTCACCTTATACCTGCACCAGGTATAATGTATGCAGGGTGGGCGTTCCCATGCAAAAAGACACATAGACCTGGCGCAGTGAAATTTAGAAGATTTCGCTGGGTTACTCTACGCCTTCTCTGCGTCAAAATCCCAATGCCCTCTCAGATCAGGCGTAAGGATTGACGCGGGGCATTTTACATGGGACCTACCTATGTTTTCTGGCGCATTGCTGGAGTTGCGTCACTTTTGTGACAAACTCCAACAATGCGTCACTTTTCCTCCAACAAATGCGTCAGAATTTCTGATGCATCTGTAATTCCTTGCACCACGGTGCACTGTATTGTAAATACAGCGCATCTATCTACAGCGGGCGTATTTACAAGCCCCTTGTGCCACATTTGCATCATTTTTATCATGGGAAAAGTGACGTACGGGTGGCGCAAAGGGCTTGTAAATATGCCCCCGCGCATCCATGGTGGTGCAAGGACATTTGGAGGTGATGCAAGGAAACTGACGCATCTATGCAAATGCGTCAGTTCCTTGTAAATCTGCCCCTGAGTCTCTTGAAGTCTAGTAACGTCAATCAAAATCTTCCCTGGACCGGAAAACGCCAACAAATGACTCTTCGTGCCGTGGATGGGTTTGGAGAGAGTACCGGTCAGTGTCTGGAGGGTGCCGACTCCCTCACATCTGTGTTCGCCACCCCATCAGAGTGACCCAGCTGTGCTGCTCCTGGGCCAATGGTGCGCAGTGGGTGGAGCTTGGGACTGAGTGCCCACCGGTTCTAATGGACCTCTTCCTGCTCTCTGACACCATGGACCAGTGTCCTAGTGTCTAGGATGGAAGACCACACCAGTGGAAACCAGTTACTGAGACTGGACCTGAATCCTATTGAGCGATAGGGCCAGAGAGTGGTGGGGGCAGCCGACCTTGACCCCAGCACTTCCCGCCTTCTGGTCATCATCCATTCTACCGCAATCTTAAACCTCATTTCAGATCATTGTTTACGTATTTATTTATTTCTAAGGCAACTACCACAAACTGGGTTGTCTCCAGGCTCCGTCCTATCAGAAACCTCAGTAAAGCCAACATATTGTGAGGCACGCTCCAGAGCACTGCTGCACATGAGCAGACTGCTGATTTGCACAGCGAACACGCCACGGTCTGGAGATCCCAAGGGTTCTACCTATTACTGCCAGGTGGGGCAGCTCTTCTAAAAGAAATTCCCTTACATTTGGATACATATTTAGCTTTCCGAACACAAGACTAATTAGTCTACCTCTCCAGGAGCAGAACTTATAGGAACCCCTTCCGGGTTGGAATTTTCACCGGAACTAAGAGACTACTTGAAACCGACCTCAGCCCTGAAGAAGTCGCGGGGTAATCCCTTGTAACAGCGACGAAACACATATTGGCTAAGAAGGCTTAAAGATCTTGAATTAAAGACATCTGAAAATATAAAGACAAGCATCATTGTGATATTTTATGTAACTTTATGTATTTACCTTTGAACGCATGCAGATGATTTGAATATTAAGGCATTTCAACATCAAGCAAGCCAGTTTCAAATTAATGTTTCGCTCCTGGCTGTCAGTTCTGAGGGCAATGTACCAATCCAACGCTAACACCACCCTGATGCACGTCAAGGTAGAAGGGTCCTCTCATTGATGTGATCTCCTGGTAGAGTGGTTCAACAGCATCTGAACATGGGTGAACAACTCCTCACCCCCAGAGAGCGTGGGGCAGGCGGTCCTGATGACCTCTGCTCTCCCAGGGGACTGAATATAAAGGTTTCCGTTCCACCATCAGTAGCATCTTCCCCACTCAGAAGGAAGAGATGAGACATCTCAGAGTCCACCTGGATGCCAACAATCTTGACCTGCCTGGCAGAAGCAGTCCTGGGAAGGGTCTTTCTTCAAAGCCTCTGATTAGTAAATTTCTTCCCTCGTGCCAGGGAGGGTGAACAACCTTTACAACGAAACTTTTACAACGAACTACCATTACAACGAAACTTTTACAACGCAAACTATTACAACGCATAGCGCTTGGGGGAGCTCTAGGATAGGGAATAGGTTTAATGTACTATCCAACACCTTCCCTACTATCCACAGGGACTGGAGTTGGAATAGTAAATTAAACTATTCACTATCCAGCGCCCAAAAGCATTATGCGTTGTAATGGTATGCATTGTAAAACTTGCGATGTAAAGGTAGGCGTTGTAAAAGTATGCGTTGTAACGTCATACATCCGCCAGCGAGTGACCAAGCTGTCTTCCACGTCACTCACACCTAAGGTCTGAACTATTTGTGCACATGCTGGGTTGACATTTAGGGGTTACAGAGGGAGAGCTATAAAGCGTGCATTTCAAACATATAGGCTTATTTAAAGTGTAGATCAGCTGACCTTCTATCCTGCGGTGACGGAGATCACCAACCACATGTCCATCCACACCTCTGCGGCTGAGATCTCAGTACCTTATTGCATCCACCGGTGCAGCACATGACTGAAAGGCTGAGCAGACTTCCGAGAGAGCACCGTGTGGTTTTGCCTCCTTGGCATTCATTTATTGTAGAATTTTGTTTCAGTGAAATATACAAGAACCATGGCCCTGATGTGCAGGGGACGTTCTCCCTGAGCGCCAGGGCCACTGTGCATTTTCCCCGTCCCGGTCCGGCATACTACTCATAGTAGACCTAGGCAGGGTACATCAGTGGTAGGTGCTCCACTCTACGGGCGGGTCTACCTGCACTGCCTCCAGTACCGTGGCCAAGTACCTCTGGGTCAAGGGTTTCAGATGGCGTGACCAGATGACATCCCTCTGTCAGAGATCCTGTGAGTCCCCCCTCTCTAGATGAGGCAAGGGAACCCCGCGTCTAGCGGGGCGGGAGCACTGCCAATTTATGGCCATTCTTCCACTTTCTGAACCCCAAATAAAGCTCACAGGCTCCGTGGAAAGCAAACGGATCACAGTGGGGGCCGTACCTTAGGTACACCTGGGAATGCCTCATGGCCGTTTTACATTTTTAGCTCGCGGGTAGACAGCGCATGCTCTGTCTCGAGGAGACATGTTGTATTCTATCTGTGGGCTTACAGTCCACCCATCTCCTACCATTGGTAAACTTCAGCATCGCTCTAACTTTCTTTGATTCTATTCGTCATGGCATGCTGGCATCACGCCCTCTTCTTGTGTTTGGCCCTCCCATAGTGCATGGACCAAGTGCATGTCTCCTTACACTGCTCCCGGTTTGCGGAGCCTTTGTTTCTTCGTTTTCAAACACGCCATAGGAGTATTTGTGTTTTCAGGCCATCTTCCAGGTGCACATACACACAAACCACTAAAATGCATGAATAATGTACTTAAACAAATGCATTTCTTAAAAAGTTGTTAAAACACGCACAGCACTTTTTTTTTGCGCAATGCGATGGTACTGGATCGTTTGTTTCCCCCTCCATCATGCCATAGTGCTAACAGCAACTGATGGTATTGGAGAGCTTTAAGTGCTCTCCAGAGCACATTACACAATGATGCATTCATTGTCGTAGTCAGGGGGAAGCTTAAGTGATTTTCGCAGAATCACAAAATGTTCAGTCGACCCCGAGATTTGAACCTGGTTTCCCGGTTTCCCTGTCAGCAGTTCTAGCCACTACGCCACATCCTCTCTTCACTTTAAAGTTCCTCAGCTGTTTCTCACTATCACTCCCACATTTGTTTAGCAAGACCCTGTTAACACTGAACAAGCATTGGCAAACGCAATTGGTCTCAGAAATGTCCGAGCTATTGGCCTTGTAAATGTGTATGTCTTTTAGCGATTTTGTCTAGCAGCACACCTGTGTTCAGCATGGCTGAAAGTCACAGAAAAAGCAATATAATGCAACTAGAACAGGCCATGTCATAGCAATTTTTTTGTGTTAAGAAGATCAGAACAATAAACTGAACATGGGGCAAGAAGAGATTCAGTGTTGGCTCAACATCCTGTGATTCTGGGCTTTTAGAGACTTTCAGCCATGCTGAACAGCAGATGTGCAGCTAGACAACATTGCTAAAAGACATTCAAATTGACTTGTTTTGTTGATACCGATTGGCTTTGCCAAAGCTTGTTTAATTTTTTACATTTAATGGAGGGGCAAGCTGCTCCAATTAGCTGCCAGCCCGCTCTGGTTGCTGGAATGTGCTTTGACACAATTGGTAATGTATTTTTGTTTTATGCACAGCCCTAAGTGGAGTCCAGCATTTGCGTCTGATAAATAAATAAAGAAATGCCACCAATGTCATTGAGGGGAAACGCACACAAGAGGTGGCGAACGCACGCATCCGTCATCACACATACATATGCCAACTGATTGATAAAACCAACAGTAGCATCATGCACATTTTTTCTTTTCTTTCTTTTACTGTTGTCGCACAGCATTGGCCAAGCATTTTGCCTTTTACTGTGTCTTACGGCATTGCCAAAAAAGCATATTCGAAGCCGATAGGTCCCAAAAGTGGGGAGAACCATTTGGCTTTGCCATTGCTTGATTTTTATCGTATTGTTGTTTTGTGTTCTGATTGTGTTGCAGTTGTGGCATACAGATAACTACATTTCATATAGATATTTTTTTCTTTGTAGGTATAGGGTCTTTAGATCCTGATGAGGTGCTCAGGCCTGTGATAGATTCAGGGGCGGCAGGTAGGAAATGGTGGTGGGGGCGGGAGCGGGCTTAGGGAAAAAAAAGAGAAGACACCTGCTGGTCGTGGGAAACGGCTTTTACAACGAAGCCGTTTCCACGAAATCTTTAACCACGCATGCAGTACAACGCATGCGTGGTTACAACTAATGCCTTTACCACGCATGCCTTTACTACGATGTTTGTAGTAAAGGCATATGTGGTAAAAGTAAAAAAAAAAAAGGGGGGGGGGCTTGGGGGTGTCTCCCCCCAAATAAAACAACTCACCATAAGTCACGTCGGCATCAGAGTCGATTAAGAGAAATCGGTAAAAAAATGCCGTTTTCTTTTAACGACGTATGACGTCACCACGCAAATAGTCGGTGAAAGGTTTATGCGTGCTAAACGAATTCCGTTGTAACGCATGCGTGGTAAAGCCATGCGTTGCAACGGAATTCGTTGTATCATCATATATTCCTGGTCGCCAGTCACCAACCACCACCTCTCCTCCGTCCTTGTTGTTTTCCTGGCTCCCAGCAGCACCAAGGCTCCCATAGCCAATCACAACGCTGCTGTCACCAGCATGACAGCAGCGTTGTGGTTCGGCGCTCAGACAGGGAGTGGGAACCTGTGCTTGTTCTCCTCCAGGCCCATGCAATACAGCCGGGTGGAGAATATGCTAGGTGCTCATGACGGTTTGGCCGGCCTAAGATGGCTGGCCAAACCGTCATGCGCACTTAATGTGCACCAACCACTCCTCCCTCTGATGCAAGCCCAGCCCCTCCCAGCCCTGCCCTACTCCTGGCTCCAGTATGCTAAGTTAAAATGTTAATAACGTTCTGTTATTATAATTTTATTTTCCCTTTGCAGCGCCCATAGAGCAGTGGGGCGATGCTCCTACGCCCTAGCGGAGGAGCCGCTGCTGGATACATTCCTCCCACGGTACATTCCACATTGTGAGGCCTCGAGGAGCTGCCGCCAGAACTCCAAACGGTTACACCAAACCTTTGGAGGGATTGGTTTATTCAAAGAACAGCACGAGAAGAGCACAGAATAATGTTCGTATTTGATATGGGCCACGTACATGTTTTGGTGCTAAAAACATTCTTATGCACAAAAAGGAGCTCAGGGGGTATAAAGAAACAGGTCGCCCCCCGCTCACAGAATCCAACACAACAACAGACCTGTTCTATAAATAAATGAACTGCTCAGCGCGTCCACCATGCATTTACAGTCACACAATTGTGTATGACAGGACAGCGGATATATATATCCCGTCTGTTCTAAGGTGACTTAAATCACATGGTATTCTTTAAAACCAGGGGGCATATTACCAAGCAGAGACAAAATTTTACCGCTGAGCTGCGGCGATTTTTATCGCAGATAAACCTTGGTATTACCAAGGTATTACCAAGGTTTATCGCAAATGCGATAAAAAACGGCCGCAATGCATGAATATCGCTGAAAAGTCAGCGATATTCATGCATTACCGAGCTAATGCTCTTAGCCATGTTATCCACCTCCCATTGGATAACATGGCTAAGAACTGCTCAGGGCAGGTGTTAGCTTTTGAAGATATTCGCGCTTAGCGCGAATATCTCCAAAAGTTGGTAATAGGAGATAGCGATGTTAGCGACTGTTTCCAGTCGCTAACATCTTGGCACGCCCACTTTGCATGTCATTAGTGATAAATATCACTGACATGCAAAGTGGGGCCCAAGATGGTCGCTATCTCCTACTAGCTGTCGCTAACTGGTGTTAGCGACAGCTAGGTAATAGGGAGATAACTTTATCTCCGCTTTCTTGGCTTTTAAAGCCAAAAAAGCGGAGATAAACCCCCTTGATAATATGCCCCCAGATGTAAAAAAATTGGCAGTGCCTCACGGGGGTAACACCATGGGAGTTTGCAGACTGGTTCTCGCCTGCATCCTCAGGTTTTCATCATTAGCGACTGCCAACTTATAAACCAAAATAGTGATAAAAGGAAAGGAAAAAGCGAGGTGCTCAGTGTGGTGTGTGGGAACCCTATGAGGTCTATCGGGATCTGGCATAGAAACCCAATACTCCTAGTCTAAAAACGAGCTAAACAACCACTAGCTGTACTACTTTATTCCTTGCTGTGTCTCTGCTCAATTAAAAACCAACATGTTTCATTGCCAATGTGATCTTACGGCAATTTCATCAGGGCACGGGTCAATTTTCCACACTGCACTAATTTTCTCTGTTTTTTATACCGAGTGGTTGCCCTTCCTCGGCATACATGCAACCCCTTTTAAATGTGCGAGGGTACTAGTACACATACGCAATATTCGTCACACTTGCTGCTATGGGAAACATCCTTTACGACGCAACTTTTACCACGCAGTGCCTTTACAACGCAGGTTTTTCAACGCAAGTCATTACAACGAATTGCGCTGGGGGCGCTCTAGGATAGGTAATAGTTTCATTTACTATCCAACACCTTCCCTACTATCCACGGGGACTGGAGTTGGAATAGTAAATTAAACTATTCACTATCCAGCACCCCCCAACGCAAGTCGTTGTAACGACTTGCGTTGAAAAACCTGCTTTGTAAAAGCATGCGTGGTAAAAGAATGCGTTGTAACAACGTACATCCGCTGCTATACGTCCATTCTCCTGGGTTGTGGGTTGTCACATCAACCATTACGATATATAGCGTGGCCATGCGTCATTACGCGATGACCATCTCTAAACTGGCTGGAATGAACCCTGTCAAGTTCGGTATCAAACATGTTGGGATCATACCCCCTCATCATCAACAGTGTGGGAGGTATGATTCCATGCACTATAAATCTCCTTCGAGAGGCCCTCAGTGCTCCCGGTACCAGTCTTCCTGAACCAGACAGCAAGCTAGGGCTGCTGCCGACTGAGACACGATTCTGCCCTCCTGCTGCTGAGCCAAGCTCGAGCAGGGGAAGACAGAACAATAGATATCCTGTGACCACCTCCCATACCGGGTTTAGTGTATTAGGACAGGGTGTGGGCACTTGCCAGCGCCACTGAGACAGCTTGAGGGGCACTTTTGTGACCCTCCTTGCATACTTCAGCTCAAACCAGTAGCTCTGGCATGAACTAGAGAAAGGGCAGGGGAGTATCCTCCCCACTGTCCTGCTCCTCCTCTGGGAGGGCGCCCTGAATCATCCCAACTCTTTACTTAGGGTACCTAAGCGCTTACCTGAGGGTGGGTCTCTAGATTCGTTGTGAGATTCGATTTAGATCTAACTCCGCATCCTCTTCAACTGTCTGAACATTCTGACTGAGTCGTACTGACCGCGTCATGATGATCGCATCAGACTTCGCTTTGCGAACAGAGACTGAAACCAGGAAGACTCAGGCTGCTCCTGATCTCTTCGTTCTGCAAGCGTGCTGCCCCGTCAGCGTCCATGCTCCATGCAGGTTCCGTCCAGGGCCTGTGGACATCCGAAGACACCCAAAGGAATCTCCCTTGGAGTGAATTAGTCACTCCCCTGCATCCGTAGGCACCTCAACGTAGCTGACCTATTTGCTGATCCTAGGCTGCTACGGACTTCAACAGGTTCTGTAACACAGGTGGCGGTTCTGCAACTCCCTCGAGGCCTGCCCTGTCTTCAGACCGAGTCTAAGGCCACGATCCCTAGTTGACACCGCAAGCCCCTATGCACAGCGTCACCTGGCCATTGCTAAGGCTGGGAATCTCATCTCCAGAGATTTTCAGGCCCTGTCAAGGGTCTTCTTTGATTCTAGTAGGCTCTACTGCTTGCTCGGGGCCTACTCTGACTTGCTTGAACATGGTAAGTCCCTTGGACCTTGCTGGTCCCGACACTTTACCTTTTTGTCTTCTTCCACTTGTTGCTGTTGCCAGTAGCGGCTAGTGGTGGGAGTGCTACCGGGCGGTGATGTGGGGCGGGGGAGGGCCAGGGTGAGGGGTAGTAAACACCAGAATATGGATGAATGCAGGTAAGTTGACAATTAAATCACTAAAACAAATTTCGTTTGGCGATGCAGCGCACGCAATGGAATTAGTATTATTGATTCAGTTGTCAACTTACCTGCCTTCATCCGTATTCTGTATTACTCCCACCAGGAGCCACTACTGGCCGTTGCCAAGGCCTGTTGGTGCTCCTGCCGGACACCGACCCCCTGGATATTGACATCCGATGTGGGACAGCTAGTACTCCGTTCCTGGTTGCCCTCAGCATCACCTCGTCCACGTAGCTGCAGAGACAAGGGCACCATCGACTGTCCTGCAAGGCTGCAACAGCTGACATTGATGGGCACACAGCTCCCGTGCCTCCTGGTCACTTCTGAGTGACATAGACTCTGTCCCCTCTGCTTGCAGGTACTCCTCTTATTGAATCCACCCTTGGATTCCACTTGACACTTCTAACTTTCTTGGCCAACAGCATCTTGCGTGAAGTCCTCCATTCAGGTCTACAGCGGTTCCCGACGCCACTTCGTACCTATGCACCTGGCTCCTATGGGGCAGGTAACCTGGTCTCCTGGGTATACACAGGTGGGGTGACTCTTGAACCATCCATCTACCATGGTGTGTCTTCCAAGTCCTCTGGGAAGGGTCCTTTTTCCTAAGAATTGCAACCAAGACTTCCCCATTGACTCGCCTTGAGCACGCGGTCATGTATTCACTGAGCACACACCCACCGTGGGGTTCCTGGGTCCCTACCTCAGATGGTTCCTTGGTTCCCTAACATTTTTAATTCTTCTGGGTCCACTCTCGACTTCGGTCGTTAGTCGCATTCCACTATTTTTGTATATGGTTTGGTCTCCCCAGAGAGTCGACTGTATTTTCGTGCTACTTACCTGTCGTATTATCAAAGTATTGTGTGTATTGTAATTATATCTCTGGGTAGGAGATATTGCATTGGGTTAGTGAGTGTCTGTAATAAATAACTATTTTTATAGCTACCCTGTGTGGTTCTTTTTCACTTAATCTGCACTCTAGGGTTAGATACTGGTGAAACAAGCTGCTTTACACTCCTCCTAGACCAATCCTGAAGGCTGCTTTCTACAGCTACCACTTAGAGAGCTTTCTAATTTGTCTAAACCACTTAAAACACCATAAGGGTTGTCTGTATTGGGGCAGGATGCTTCACTTAAATAAGTGCGCACCATATACCAAGCCAGCATACAACACTCTTAGAATACATACATGAATTACACTCTACTTTTAACAGAGAATGTTTGGCACATACCTCTTTATACCGCTGTTGAAAAAATAACTGCTGAGCTAAACATTCAAAAGTACACAAAAAAAGGAATAGTTGAAAAGTTTGGATTAATATCAGCCTCTGATAATTACTTGAGTCGCAACCCAGTCCATCATTATGTTGCTCACCATGTCACCTCAGTTTGGACCCAGCTATATGCAACTCAGTCTTGACCCTGCTCAAATGGGAACAGGCCAGACAGAGCTGGCAAGTCAGGTCCTCCCTGAACTAGAACACAGGCAATCCTGGAAACGTTTCGCCCTAGTTACGGGCTCATCAGACGGGTATAGCTTGGTTACGGTAACACAGTGTGCACTGGACCCACATCTGGGTATACCTGTCCCACTTCGGGTGACAAACTGAAGTATACAAAAAGTGATGGATGGAATGCTTGCGTTAATCTCAACTACAGGTAATTACTCACGCTGAATCTCAGTGCACGTTATTTTGCTCACCATGTCACCTCAGTTTGGTCCTAGTCATATGCAAATTAGCCTTGACCCTGCTCCAGTCAGAACCATTCAGTTCAAAGTGCCAGGCCAGATCCTCCCTGAACTTGAACACAAGCAACGTAGGACCGGGTTCGCTCATCCGCAAGTTATAGCTTCGTTCCAGTGACACATTGACCACGTGACCCACATTTGGACATTCCTGTTCCATTTAAGGCAACACACTATACACAATAGTGATGGATGGAATGCTTGAATGACTCTCCCAGCCACTGTTCATGCCTTGTTTTTTGTAAATGTATTTATCAACAGTTTTAGAGTTACAGCCGCACTGCAACAGTGCTTCAAACAGGGGTGAAAATGCAAGAGAAACAAGTCCCCCAAACCTTCCAACACCCGCTTATCCCCTTTGTGGAGGTATGTATGGAATGGTCAGTGTCTATTGATTATAACTAAGAATTCATCATAGAGACCTTAACATAAATGAATTATATAGAAATTACTTCTGTGTAGTACAAGAAATTTATTCAAACATTTTCAATAGTCAATATGCATGATAATATTTTCAAATGAATACCACAAGTTATACATGATGCAAGATATCAATTTCTCAAGCGAAATCTAGCGGACAAAAGTCTCAATAGGGTTGGTGTGAAAAAATCCTTGTGGGTTCAATTCACAAATGATATCAATTCACAAATAATAGTACAATATTTCAATGCGCTCAAAGTGACAAGGAAAGGAGACAGTTAGGAGGGATGGGTGTGGTTGGGTGACGGTGAGGACTGGGTAAAGGATGTTGTGACCATACTACAATCACAGTGATAATGCAACCTTTACAGACTAATTTTGTTCATTAGTTCCCTGTAATTCTTTAACATAGGATCTGTACGTATCAATAGGTTGCTTCCTATGTTAAGAGAGTAAAAGCAATCCGGTCTACGTTTCGACCCCTGGATTAAGGGTTGATTGAAGCCTCATGCTGGGGTCTTCTTCAGGACTTAAGAGTGCAGGAGCGCCTACAGGTGATACAATTCAAGGATAGAATGTATCAGGACTTTTATTCTAGCGCACTATTGTACTACAACTGGTATAGTTTAAAGGTAAACTTCTTACTTAAAGTTGGGCCGTCCAGTGGCCTGTTAGGGTTGGACCGCGATCGGTTCCTCAGTGGTAACAAATAATCTAAAGGTAATTAAAAATTGGGGATATAGGTTTGAGAACCGGGTTAGGAATGTAACCCTGTCAGTAAAATACTCGGCGCGATAACAAAGGGGACACTTACTGGGGCATCCAGGGCTTTCCAGTCTGTCAGTACATATTCTCATATCTTTATGTTTTGCTCCTCCAGATGCATAGTTTCTGAGGAATTCAAGAAAAGAAAAAATATATATTAAAAAAATGTATTGTTTCAAATGCGCGAATCCTATTCTTAAGGAAACTGTAGTTTTATTTTCGTTAACCAAATGGAAGTCGGGAAGGTGCTCAAGAGGTTAACTGGGTCGTGCATTAGTCTAGAGGCACATGTCGGTAAAAAAAATTAGCAAATAAATCTCATATCTTGCAATTGGTCGATAAAACCATATTTGAAAAGCATGCATAATTCGGGTGCCCAGCCGAGCGTGCATGACGGAGAATAGTCAGGGCGTGTGGAATCCCTCAATGCGGGGATACATCTGTCGCTTACCCTCAGAGTAACATCAGCGCGAGTGTATCCAGCAACGCTGCCCAGCCGCGAGTGAACAGAGCGCGAGGTGCAGGCGCTGAATACTTCCTGGGGGCTCGTCCCGAGCAGCCAATCAGGGGAGAACCTCCACATCATGTTTAAGGGAGTGTGTGGAAAAAGCCACAACGTGGGATTCTTTGTTTCATAATGGGAGAGGCAGTTTTTGCGTGATTAGTAATACATAAAGCGTAATCCTATCAACCCACTTGATATCGACAGCAAGTGTGCTTTTCTTTTATGCAGTTAACTCCCGAGGGATCCTTACAATAGGTACAACGCATTTTGCAGACATTACAAATGTCGTTATAAAAGAACGTTGGGGTGTTCATACGAAGTCTAAATTGCTCATGCATTGTAAAGCTAAGGTGCCGTCCACATTATAAGCATAGCGGTGATAGTAGAATGGATACGCAAAATCCAGTAGGAAGGGAAGCGCGCCGAGGAGCAGGCGAGACGACCGAGCGTCCTCTGGCGGGCGCCTCAATCACCGCACCGCCGCTGGGGCAAACGTCGCGAAAGGAGCGAGAGGGCTCCCGCGACAGGGCTCTGTAGGGAGGAAAATGACAAAAATCATCAACAGAGCCCAACACACCCCCGCCAAACCGCCGAAGGGAAATACATCGCCCCAGGCCCTAAATCCAGAAATAGGGAAAACACTTAACTGACTGCTGCGTGAGCAGCGAAGAAAGAGAGGAAGAAGGTTGAGAGGGGACTGGCTTTAGTGTCCTTAATAGAATTGAAACTTATTGTTAGTCTCAGGAGGTGTAGTACAGGAGATTATTCTACAGAGACTCACATAATCGTTTTGTGCTTTACATAGCAGCACATGGATATGTATTCCAACACAACAAAGAAGATCAGCAATACATACAGCATGAAAAAAGTTCAGTCACAATTAATCAAGGCCATTTGAGAGAAAGTTACATCCATCTCGTTCAATCCATTTTGCACAGAATCAAATTGCTGCATCCATTTACATTCTCTTGTGTTCAAGATGGAGTCTAGATCCCCACCCCTCTGTCCCAATGTAATTTTTTCAATGACCACCCATTTGAGTGATTCAGGTGTGTGGGCCTTTGTCAGAAAATGGTCAACTAAGGGTGCCCCCATGGTTTGGCATCTAATTCTGCTGCAATGCTGCAGTATTCTGTTTTTAATCCTCTGCTTAGTTTGGCCTATATAAATCAGCCCACATGGGCAAAAGATGGCATAGATCACTCCATTGCTATTACAGTTCGTCAATGTTTTTAAGTCAATGGTAATGTTGTTATGTGTGATAGCCTTCGTTTCTATGCAAAGTGCACAGGCTTTACAAGTACTGCATTTGAAATTGCCAATTATGTTGGGTAGATTCCACATCGTTTGGATTGTGGGAGCAGGTGGGGTGTCCAACATGGAGCGTACCACAACATCTCTGATGCTTTTGGCCTTTTTGAAGGCATGCATAGGGGGGTCCGTTGTTTCGATCACATCTGATATGATACTCCAATGGTTGTTAATTATTTTACGGATCTCGTTGCTCTTGCTACAGTAGGTGGTAACACAAATCATCCGGTTGTCCGGAAGTTGGCGGTTCCTTGGTGTAAGTAGTGTATCCCTGTCGATGAACCATGCTCTCTTGCGTGCTCTTTTGACCAGTCTTTTGGGGTATCCTCTTTCCAATAGCCTACAAATAAGTTCATCTGATTCAGCAAAGTAATCGTCTTTCATGGTACAGTTCCTCCGGATGCGGAGGAACTGCCCAAAGGGTAGATTATCACGCAGGGCCCGAGTGTGGTGGCTTGTGTATCTAAGTAGAGTGTTCCTCTCACTGGGTTTCCTGTATAGGGTGGTGTATAACAGTCCCTCCTGCTCCCTAATGGTGATGTCCAAAAAATCAATGGATTCATTGCTGCAACTCGAGGTGAATTTAATGTCATCTGATTGGGTGTTGAGCCATTCAGTAAATGTTTCCAGGTTTTGTTTTGGTCCTGTCCAGATCATCAAGATGTCATCAATGTATCTGCGGTATTCCGATATGTTGTTAACAAAAGGATTATTCGGTGTGAGGATGTGGTGTTGTTCAAAATCGCTCATATATAGGATCGCTAGGTCCGGGGCAAATGCAGCCCCCATCGCCACCCCTTTAGTTTGCATGTAGAATTTATTCTGGAATATAAAGAAGTTTCTAGTCATTGCAATCTCCAAGAGATCTATCAGAAATTCCGACGGTACTCCAGTTGGTTGTGGTCTTGTTGATAGGGCTCTCCGTATTGTTGTTAATGCTGGTTCCTGAGGGATACTTGTGTATAACAACACGATGTCCATGGTGACAAGTAATTGATTGTCTTTGTCAAAGGGTTTCTTATCCACTAAGTTGATAACCTGCATAGTGTCCCTCAGGTAAGTGGGTGTTGCCTCAGCCAGTGGTTTCAAAAAAATGTCCACATATTTACAGAGTGGTTCCGAAAGGGAACCACATCCAGATAGGATTGGTCTTCCCGGTGGCTTGGTGGGGTTCTTATGGACCTTAGGTAGGACATAGATCGTGGGAATGCGTGGTTGATCCACATTCAAATATGTATATTCTTTGTCTGTGAGGAAGCCGGCTTCTTTACCTTTTTGAGTTATGGCCTTAATCCGATTTCTGATATCCGAGGTTGGGTTTGTTCTTAGCGATCGATAGCTCACTCCATCATTCAGCTGGGAGTAAATCTCTTGTTTGTAGTCATTCACATTCATGACAACAATTGCTCCCCCCTTGTCAGCTGGTTTGATGACTAAGGTCTTGTTCTTCTGTAAGCCATCCCCTTTGTGGGTCTGAGCTATATTTGTCCAATGGAAAGCGTCATCATAATCATTCTTTACTGCCAAGGTCTGCTTGGCCTGAAAGAATCAGATTCCCAAGGTCCATATTCACTTTGGCAGCATGCTGGCAGGACTGCTGACCATCCCCTATTCATTCATCAATGCATCCTGTGTCAGCAAATAGGCCTGTAATGGGCCCCAGATGTCCTTGGGTCTCTGTGCAGGAGGAAGGACAGTATAATAAAAGTCCAACCGTTCATTATATAAAACCACATCCTATTGTGTTTTCAAAGTCACGCACCAGTACCTTCTA
This sequence comes from Lissotriton helveticus, assembly GCF_964261635.1. Classification (NCBI taxonomy): domain Eukaryota; kingdom Metazoa; phylum Chordata; class Amphibia; order Caudata; family Salamandridae; genus Lissotriton; species Lissotriton helveticus. The sequence continues at coordinate 1,188,265,590 of NC_136072.1, read as the reverse complement.
ATATAGATCCACGCGACCCCTAGTATCGGTACCTCGTAACCAGGTTACGAGGTACCGATACTAGGGGTCGCGTGGAGCTATATTAAGGCACAATGGCCGCCTACACGATGGGTCAATTGATGTACTCCTTCTTCTTAAAATTTCGAAGCACTAACATACCTGTTTGAAGAAACCTGTCTATACTCGGGGTATATTCCGGTTCAATTGATCTGTTGGGGATTAGAGGGCATCCGGGCTTGCAGATCGTACGGTACGGATCGGGAAACTTTTTCAATTGCAAGCGATATTAGAAGGTACTGGTGCGTGACTTTGAAAACACAATAGGATGTGGGATACCAATATATAGAATTAACCTCACCTCCTGACTCACTATGCTAACTCTATAACGATCCAAATTCACGAATTTGTATAAGTGGATCTGCTGTGATTTAAGAATCCTTCGGTGTACACTCACCTTTATTTAGCCATAAAATTGACGAAGATTCCTCGTATATGAATTAGCGTGGCCCACCATGACCAGTGACTCCTTGTAATTAAATCTCACGATATTATACATGAGCCCTGACGAAGTTCCTCCGGAACGAAACGCGTTGGCTGATGCTGAGGCTTTTCAAAAAAGAATCTGAACAATAACATTTTTTTGAAGACCTTGGGAGACCGGTTGAACTGTATTCTCTTGTGCACCGTCCTTTTTGGCTAATCATTGGGTTTTTTGTTGAAGGTTCAAAGCTGTCCAACATTCCTTAGCCTCTCCACATCCTACACCACCGGGGCCCAGTGACAATTGCTGTGAAGGCTAAGATAATTGCCCGGGGTCTCCAGAACTGCCCTGTGGGCGATCCACGCCTTCTTCAACTGAGGACAAGAGGAAAGTCCAGGGGCGCAACTAGACCTGAACTTTGAGGTGAGGACACCAGCTAGCAGGGCAGCCAATGGAGGCCGGGCTAACACTTCCAACAATGGGGCGGAGCTATCCTCAGAGCTAATAAAAGAAAATAGAGCAATACATTCTGCACTTTAAACATACTGCTCAAAGCCAAAATCACTACAACAAACATGTTTTAGTGGGTTTGCCAATGTTTATTGACTACTGACAAAGATCTCTAAAAGGGGAAGCAGTGATGTGGCAACAAAGAACCGATTCCACAGATTTCAATACAAAGCACTTTAGAATCGGTTTTCACAAAGCCGTTTCAAGGTGACAGCCCTTTTAAACCCCTTCTGTGGAATAACAGTGAGGCTGTGAAATGTTTTTAATTCCATCTTCAGAAAGATACACGTGTCTGACCTTTGACCCGAAGGATGCCTGCAGAGGGCTCATCCGGTCACTGCAACAAATGCCTGTTTGAGGCCCAAAGTCTCGGTCTGATGCCTCATTTATTTCCCATTCAACTTGAGATTGAATAAGTGAGTGGGAATGAATTAGGAATATTACCATCTGTTAATTACTCTGCAAGGAATCTGAACTATCCTAATCAAAATAAGTTCTCATATGAGGAGATGATTAAGCCACATCCATGCAGGAAGCCAGCGGGCAAAAAAGGTCATTTTCTTGAAATAGCTCTGCAGGGACTGGTGATCTAACATGCAAAGGACACGTGTGTTCCTTCAGGATTCAGACGACATAGAATGTGGCTCAAGAACAATGTCCTGCAAAGAGGTAAAATATCGCACCCTTGTTTTTAAATCCTGCAGAGGCGATGTGCACTATCAAATGCAACATGTCAACACTTTCTACACATTTGCTTTGAGAAGAAAGTCCACATTCTCTGTGATGGTTGTACCTGAATGTGTATTTTAAATATAGTAATAGCCTGGCGCGCGTAGTGAAAAGGACAACCTTGAATGGGGCACACGAGAGACTCACCAGTTTGTCATTGTAACACTGTAACAAGCAGTGCACAAAGCAGTGTTTTCACTGTGAAATGCATTGTATTGGTCGCCTATTATACCCAATATCAGAGTTCGGCTAATTTTGACAGATCCAAGCTCAGTTTGACAGCAGAATAAGGTTTCACAAGCCTTTTGCTTCCAAATTACCTAGTATGAAGAGGCAGCACACAGTGATGCAATGCCTACATGAGTAGAGTGCTGGTGGTCTACCTCTCAACCCAGAGAAAAACACACACAGAGCATATATTAACCCTTTCGTAGCTGGGCTAATTCCCCTGCGGTGCTGGGGGGAGGGGGCCGCTCACGGCGCCGCGGTGCTTGTGACGAGCTTGGTTCGTCGCGCTGACCTCGTCATGACCACACCCGTTTCCATGGAACGCTCAGCACAGCAGGGGAATTATCCCCGTGTGGGAGTTCCCCAACGGGTTAAAGCAAACTCTACATCTGTCCTAACAATACAATCTGAGAAACCGATCATCCAGGTGATTTCACTGGGGGGCAGGGCACGCATCTGGTCAAACATATATGTTCAGGCTTCTCGCAGCTGAGTCAGCTCTCAGTCCTCAGTCTTCCCATAGCTCAGGCACCAGACATCCCTTCAGTAACAATTCTGCATCGGAAAAGAACAAGAGCCATAGTCCCTCAATTCTGTACAATTCCGTCTAAAATTGCCGCTGGGTGTGTTGCCAAGATGCGGTGACGTTGGAGGCTTCTCCCAGTTCTGCTCTGGATTGGAATTAAAGGGTGCTATCCAGGCACCCGCAGGGCATCCTCACCCTAAGAACCAGTAGGGCGAGGGCCCAACACCGAGGAGAGCCAATAGGAAGAGCCATGGGATGCACAGAGCAGCGGAAAGATGGTCTTGATGATGCGGGTGCACGCCACTCGCAAAATGGAGACTGCCCGTATGAAGAACGGTGAAACTGGATTATCGGCCCACCTGGGTCACACAGGTGTATTGGTCAAACCCCTCATCAGAAAACTAGTAAACAACAGGGGCCTCAGAGTGCCTGTCTGGGCCCCATACAAAAGCATAATGTGAGGGAGAAAGTAATGTCGATGAGGCCCGCAACTTGTAATGGTTTCAGTTTGATTGAATGGGCCCGGGCGGTCTAAAAGTGTGATTAGAAAACATTGTTTCAATTGCAATATTGTAAAAACATCACTTTGAGGTCAAAGTGGGGGTAAAGCAAACTACAACTACCAGAATGCCCCACTTTGGAATAAATTGTATAAATAGCAATTTAAAAAGGACTTGTCCGTTTGAACTTACCCACTTCGAAAACTAACGAAGTCTATATATTATAAATTAAAACATTAAACTATCAAAAAATCTTTAAACTTACATTTCCCACTCCAGGGAGTGCAACAGTAGGGAAAGTGTTGGATAGCGGAGGGATTAAAATTTACTATTCCCACTCCAGTCAGTTCAAATTTATACAAAGAAAATAAAAAAAATATTTAAAAATAAAAAATATATATAAATATGTTAAAAATTAAAATACAATTATATTTAATATAAAAAAATATTATAATTTTAAAACCAAATGACAAATACTTACAAATATATTAAATAAACTAAAACATGCTTTTCTAACAAATACATATTTATAATTACAAAATATTTAGAAACACAATCATTGATAATTACATAAATTTAGTTTTTTTATTTCCTTCTTTATAACACCACACAATTCACAACCCACATATACATTTGAAAACAAATGTACTTCCATAATTAACATAATTAATTACCAATTAAAGAAATATTATTAATTAAAAAACAAATTAAAACTCATGAAAAATAATTACCTTCCCACACTTTACCCCTGTAATTCCCACAACCCACAGCTAAAAGTAAACTGTAAAAAAATCAATTTCACAATTATAAGTTATTTTGAATTAAAAAACAAATAGTATTTAACAACTAATTATAAAGTAAGTAAAATAATTTACTTCCCACCCTTAACCCCTATAAAAGTAAAACCCACACACAAAAAACAAACAATTACCCTAATTAAATATAAATTAATGAATTAACATTAATGATCAATGAACTATTAATTAATTAAACATAGATTACTTCCTACCCTTTACCCCTATAACCCCACAACCCACACGAAAATTAATTACACAATTTCCATATTTAATTTTCAATTAATTAATTAATATTAATTAACAGCGTATTATTAATTGATTTAAAAAAAATACTTCCCATCCTATTCCCCTATAAACCCACAACCTGCTACGGAAATAAAAAATGCAAAATTTAATTGAAATAAAATTGATAACTACAAGAAATGTAACACATATATTAAAAAACATAAACAATTCTTATACAAAAAATACATCACATACATTTAAAATACATACTAAAATACATAACACTAATTTAAAAATCGATATTTTAAACAACTATATTTTTGCAAACAATATTAATGTGTTCTATATTTTTAAATGCCATACTACTTACCTTGAAATCAATATTCTTGACTACGATATTCTTGCACTCGATATTTCCACTGCACGATATTTCCAACTCGAGATTCATGTAGTTCGAATTTTTTGGTCTTGATATTCTGTCTCATTACCTTAGCAGAGGTGTGACAGCAGGTTTCTCCAGTGGAGGGGTCTGAAGATTCAGGAGAGGCAGAGAGAGAGGCCCTCCAGCAACAGATGATCTCACTCAAGGAGCAGGATGTCGCCTGGAAGACCATGAGAACAGATCCCAACGATCCAACATTATAATGCACGGCACGCCAACTTGTACGCCGTTTTGTGATCTGACTTCTGTACTAATAGGTCATTTCACAACATGTCCTTTCTCTGTGAGTCGAAGAATGGCTCGCCTAATGATTGTTGACTGGGTAGGTCACTATTTGCGACCCTCTACGACTTGTTACCAAGAGAGAGATTGTGGCCTGCAAGGGACAGCTGCAGATCTACATCCCTATATTCACGATCCCAAAACAGGAAACTTATTTTTAAAGCAGCCCCTGTTCCTACAAAGAAACGGGGGCTGCTTTGAAACATATACCCCATTTGCTAAACAGGGCCAGCTTCCCCCTTGCAAATCAATTGCCTTATCGTTTGCGTTGTCAGTCATTTTTCAATGGTTTGTGAGCACAGCTCAGGTTGCAAGCCATTCGTACATACCATTCCAATTCACAATGAGGCAGGGACGCCCTTTTCTTGCCGCATCCTAATTGCTATTTGAAAAAATCTGTAAGACCCCTTTTGTGAATCAGAAATGCTTTTTCAGCTTTCAAAAGAGGTTTAGACATGGCAGAATTCCATGACTTTGAAAATCGCAAGGTTTGTGGCTGCAAAATGGATATGTACACCTGGCCATCGGATCTCACATCAAGCACCTAATATCACTTAGCTGTGTCTTTGAAAGAACCCTTTCTTTCAAACTCCACTGTGCAAAATGACAACTGTCTGGCATTCCCCTCCAAAGCCTACCTCCGTGAAACCAACTTCTGGGCTGTCTGTCGATGCTCTCTGGCTTGGACAGAACAGTGTACTTACTGGTGGGTCTGTGCTAGACGTGTCCTGTGCCCAGAGCCACAATTAGAGCCAAATTTCGAGGGGTGGGGAAGCTAATTTTTCCAGCAATATCTAGAGTGGAAATGCAGGGGGTCTTAGAAGGGGTGAAAACACAGCAAAGCCTTGTTAACAAGTAAATGGTCTTTTAACCCGTTGACCGCGCCGCGAATTCCGCCGCGGTGCGGGTGAAATAATGAGTGGGTGGGGTTCGGGCGGCCCCGGAGGTCCTCCGTACACACCCACTGTGACGTCGGATGGACGGGGGCCATCTGACGCATGGACGGCTTTAAAGACCTGTGAAGTACTCGGTGCGACTGCCGTAAGATGGACACCAGACCACAACAGCTGAAAAACTGTCTGTGTGTGCGTGCCCGGAAAGCTGTCTCAGCCCGGGCTGACACACACGACGGGGGGGGGCTGAAGCCCTTTGAGCCCCATCGGCATTGCGCGCCTGCCTGCAACTCACCACCCAAATCATCAAAAACCTAAAGAAAACAGAGTCAGATCACCTAATGCTGCTGGGACTCATGGCATCTGTAATCCACACATCCCGCTGCAGCGCCTAGAAGGCGGCAACAACCCACTGTGTCCTTCACCCTACAGAAGAATGTAACTTCTCAGGTGACCAAGAAATCACAAACAGCCTTGACATCATCAGTCTGGAAATCAAGAAGCACAAATCAACAGGCACCTTGAAACTTGTGCTCCCACCTCTGACAACTCTACAACAGGGCTGGGGTGAAAGGTCACCTGTTCAGGGCGTACCTGATCGCAGGACTCAGGTAGGTGAGCCCCCCTTCTGTACATAACCCTGTACATACGCTTACATACACAGATACATACATTCAGACACACACAGACGATAATAAAACTCACACTACATGTATTCGTTTGAAATCATATTAGGAAAAAAAGTCATGTTTGCAGTGTGTGCCGCGCTGTAAACCCGTATCCACCAGGACCGCGCCAACCCTGCACCAACTTAGGAAAGAGCTGAAGACACACCTCTTTAATGAGCACTGCGTCACAACGCGGAAACAGCCCACCTCTGGATACTGCTAAGGCTTATTGGTCGATATACAGTTAACTATAAAATAACATTGCATGGCATAAGATAACTATAACATAACAAAGCACAAAGTACGATAACATAACAACGATAACATAGCATAACGTAACCATAACATAATGTAATAGAACTCCAACGTAAGCTAACATAACTATAGCATAGCATACTATAACATGACATAGCATAACATAGCTAAAATAATGTAACAGAACTCAACATAAGATAAAATAACATAACATTACATAACAAAGCATGCCATAACATAACTATAACATGACATAGCATAACTATAACATACCTTAGCACAACGTACTATAACATAAGATAACATAAGATAACATACTATACTATAATGTGACATAGCATAACTATAACATAGCATAGCATGGTATAACATAACTATAATATTGCATAACACATAACATAGCAGAACTATAACAACATAATATAACTATAACATGACATAACTTATAACTAAGTCTCCCAGTTTTCCATTTTTACAAATAAATACAAACCAAAAGCAGTGTGTTTTCAGCATGCTGTCTTTCACAAATTACAGGCAAAAGTTGAGCAGATAGACAGCCTGGGGAGTTAAAAAAACAGGACGAGATTTCTTTAAATACAGGCATGTGTTAATATATAGTTGTAGTATAACGCTAATGTGTACCTGTGGGTGTGGTGTTTTGCTTTATGTGGCCTCTTAATTTGCTAAAACTCGACAGGCATCCGCGTGAGTGTGCACGTCCAAGAGTTAAACAGATGTGGACATTTACCATTTTACAACTCTATTTATTCTCAAAACACAAAATAAATATGGATAAATACCAACAAGATGGCATAAAATAAATATGGATAAATATAGACAGAAGTGTTAAAAAAAATGCCATAAAACCAGGAGCTTTAACTATGACATAACATAGCACCCCTCTGCTCCCAGCAGTCCCTCGTCACTTGTTGAGCGCATCTTTATCTCTGACTCTCAACGGCGCCTCGCCGCCTTTCAGCTAGGCATGTGCTAAACTTATACCATATACACACACACACACACACACACAGACACACACACACACACACGCACAGGGAGTGTAAAGAGTCTCTCTGGGCAATGAAACAAGCCCCTCATCTTGATGGGACTTCTCTAATATTATAAAAGCACCAAGGGCCATATTATCAAGAAAGGGCGCTACATTATCGCCACTTTTATCGGCAGGAAACCACCAATAAAGCGGCGATAATGGGCTTGATAATAGGCCCTTGTGAATTCCCATAGAAGCTCATGTTCACACCAGAACCTGGGCTTCTATGGGATGAAAAGCGGCGATAATGTATCGCCCTTTCTTGATAATATGGCCCAAAGTTCTTCTAGTCTGAGTTTCTAAGCACAGCTTCCTTTCACGATAGTCTAAATACTGCAGTGGGGGGAGGGGGAGGATGCAGAAGTTACTGGTGCTATAAACTGCTTCTCACCAATCCCCGGCTTGTGTTAAAGCTCTCTGTCTTTAAAGCGCTCCCAGGCATTATAAATCACTCACTGCGGATCTAAAAGCCTCCACCACAATTGGAAAGAATGCCATTAAAACTGCACTAATAGACATTCAACGTTCAGAAGGCTGACCCTGGGGGCATTTCGCAAAGTTATTAGGTTAATTATTAGCACCAGGTACATGTCTGCGCCTCTCGTGCTCACCCTACGGAGTGGGGTGGGGTGCAATCTTCCGGGGCCCCCACCAGTTCACAACCGAGGATTGTTGCAACCCCAGACTAATGGGTATTTTACCTTCTGGAGTCTCCCCTCCCAAGAAGGACTCTGTGTCCAATCTTGCACCCTCTTGTGGCCACTTGTGGTGGCACCAGAAAGCGGCTGCCTACAATGGCCTCCACGGTGTACCCGCCCTGCCACGCTTGAGCTTCACAGAGGGCACCTCTACTCTTTGTACAATAGTGCCGGCCCATCATTAGGGTGCCAAGTCTCACCAGTCTGGGATTGGAAGAGGATCCACTGCCCAGTCCTCATGTCATGGAGGGAGCAGCCAGGGCCAGACTGGCCATAGCGGGCACCGGTTTTGGAAAAGGGGGGTGGTGATGGACAGAGCTTCTGAATGATGCAGAATACTCTTACCAAGTCAAGAGATCATGGTTTTAATCCATCACCGTTTTTTAGCTCACTGCACCATCCCAGCTCAGAACTTGGCTATATGCAAATGAGTCTGTTCCTGTCCCAGTGCATGATGGGAACAGGGCAAACCAAACTACCAAGCCAATTCTTATACTGGGAAGGAAACAAGCTTCCGGGGACCGGTTTCTGGCATCACAGCCTTCTTCGGCCCGGCTTGCTTGAATCCTGATGGTGCAATGAGCAAGGGACTCATGTCTGAGTATACCCTCCCACACATAGTGTGGATAAAACCGATTTTGGAAAAGGGGGGTGGTGATGGACAGAGCTTCTGAATGATGCAGAATACTCTTACCAAGTCAAGAGATCATGGTTTAAATCCATCACCGTTTTTTAGCTCACTGCACCATCCCAGCTCAGAACTTGGCTATATGCAAATTAGTCTGTTCCTGTCCCAGTGCATGATGGGAACAGGGCAAACCAAACTACCAAGCCAATTCTACCAGGCCAGGGACAGACTAATTTGCATGTAGCCAGGTTCTGAACTGGGATGGTGCAGTGAGCTAAAAAACGGTGATGGATCAAGCCCTGATCTTTTGACTGGGTAGGAGTGTTCTGCTTAATTCAGATACTCTGTCCATCACCACCCCCCTTTTGAATCGTTTTAGCCACCACAAGTGTGGAAGGGTATGCTCAGATGTGAGTCCCTTGCTCACTGCACCATCAGGATTCAAGCAAGCCGGGCTGAAGACGGCTGTAATGCCAGAAACCGGTCCCCGGAAGCTTGTTTCCTTTCCAGTAAAGAATTGGCTTGGTAGTTTGGTCTGCCCTGTTCCCATGATGCACTGGGCCAGGGACAGACTAATTTGCATGTAGCCAGGTTCTGAACTGGGATGGTGCAGTGAGCTAAAAAACGGTGATGGATCAAGCCCTGATCTTTTGACTGGGTAGGAGTGTTCTGCTTAATTCAGATACTCTGTCCATCACCACCCCCCTTTTGAATCGTTTTGGCCACCACAAGTGTGGAAGGGTATGCTCAGATGTGAGTTCCTTGCTCACTGCACCATCAGGATTCAAGCAAGCCGGGCTGAAGACGGCTATAATGCCAGAAACCGGTCCCCGGAAGCTTGTTTCCTTTCCAGTAAAGAATTGGCTTGGTAGTTTGGTCTGCCCTGTTCCCATGATGCACTGGGCCAGGGACAGACTAATTTGCATGTAGCCAGGTTCTGAACTGGGATGGTGCAGTGAGCTAAAAAACGGTGATGGATCAAGCCCTGATCTTTTGACTGGGTAGGAGTGTTCTGCTTAATTCAGATACTCTGTCCATCACCACCCCCCTTTTGAATCGTTTTGGCCACCACAAGTGTGGAAGGGTATGCTCAGATGTGAGTCCCTTGCTCACTGCACCATCAGGATTCAAGCAAGCCGGGCTGAAGACGGCTGTAATGCCAGAAACCGGTCCCCGGAAGCTTGTTTCCTTTCCAGTAAAGAATTGGCTTGGTAGTTTGGTCTGCCCTGTTCCCATGATGCACTGGGCCAGGGACAGACTAATTTGCATGTAGCCAGGTTCTGAACTGGGATGGTGCAGTGAGCTAAAAAACGGTGATGGATCAAGCCCTGATCTTTTGACTGGGTAGGAGTGTTCTGCTTAATTCAGATACTCTGTCCATCACCACCCCCCCTTTTGAATCGTTTTGGCCACCACAAGTGTGGAAGGGTATGCTCAGATGTGAGTCCCTTGCTCACTGCACCATCAGGATTTAAGCAAGCCGGGCTGAAGACGGCTGTAATGCCAGAAACCGGTCCCCGGAAGCTTGTTTCCTTTCCAGTAAAGAATTGGCTTGGTAGTTTGGTCTGCCCTGTTCCCATGATGCACTGGGCCAGGGACAGACTAATTTGCATGTAGCCAGGTTCTGAACTGGGATGGTGCAGTGAGCTAAAAAACGGTGATGGATCAAGCCCTGATCTTTTGACTGGGTAGGAGTGTTCTGCTTAATTCAGATACTCTGTCCATCACCACCCCCCTTTTGAATCGTTTTGGCCACCACAAGTGTGGAAGGGTATGCTCAGATGTGAGTCCCTTGCTCACTGCACCATCAGGATTCAAGCAAGCCGGGCTGAAGACGGCTGTAATGCCAGAAACCGGTCCCCGGAAGCTTGTTTCCTTTCCAGTAAAGAATTGGCTTGGTAGTTTGGTCTGCCCTGTTCCCATGATGCACTGGGCCAGGGACAGACTAATTTGCATGCAGCCAGGTTCTGAACTGGGATGGTGCAGTGAGCTAAAAAACGGTGATGGATCAAGCCCTGATCTTTTGACTGGGTAGGAGTGTTCTGCTTAATTCAGATACTCTGTCCATCACCACCCCCCTTTTGAATCGTTTTGGCCACCACAAGTGTGGAAGGGTATGCTCAGATGTGAGTTCCTTGCTCACTGCACCATCAGGATTCAAGCAAGCCGGGCTGAAGACGGCTGTAATGCCAGAAACCGGTCCCCGGAAGCTTGTTTCCTTTCCAGTAAAGAATTGGCTTGGTAGTTTGGTCTGCCCTGTTCCCATGATGCACTGGGCCAGGGACAGACTAATTTGCATGTAGCCAGGTTCTGAACTGGGATGGTGCAGTGAGCTAAAAAACGGTGATGGATCAAGCCCTGATCTTTTGACTGGGTAGGAGTGTTCTGCTTAATTCAGATACTCTGTCCATCACCACCCCCCTTTTGAATCGTTTTGGCCACCACAAGTGTGGAAGGGTATGCTCAGATGTGAGTCCCTTGCTCACTGCACCATCAGGATTCAAGCAAGCCGGGCTGAAGACGGCTGTAATGCCAGAAACCGGTCCCCGGAAGCTTGTTTCCTTTCCAGTAAAGAATTGGCTTGGTAGTTTGGTCTGCCCTGTTCCCATGATGCACTGGGCCAGGGACAGACTAATTTGCATGTAGCCAGGTTCTGAACTGGGATGGTGCAGTGAGCTAAAAAACGGTGATGGATCAAGCCCTGATCTTTTGACTGGGTAGGAGTGTTCTGTTTAATTCAGATACTCTGTCCATCACCACCCCCCCTTTTGAATCGTTTTGGCCACCACAAGTGTGGAAGGGTATGCTCAGATGTGAGTCCCTTGCTCACTGCACCATCAGGATTCAAGCAAGCCGGGCTGAAGACGGCTGTAATGCCAGAAACCGGTCCCCGGAAGCTTGTTTCCTTTCCAGTAAAGAATTGGCTTGGTAGTTTGGTCTGCCCTGTTCCCATGATGCACTGGGCCAGGGACAGACTAATTTGCATGTAGCCAGGTTCTGAACTGGGATGGTGCAGTGAGCTAAAAAACGGTGATGGATCAAGCCCTGATCTTTTGACTGGGTAGGAGTGTTCTGCTTAATTCAGATACTCTGTCCATCACCACCCCCCTTTTGAATCGTTTTGGCCACCACAAGTGTGGAAGGGTATGCTCAGATGTGAGTCCCTTGCTCACTGCACCATCAGGATTCAAGCAAGCCGGGCTGAAGACGGCTGTAATGCCAGAAACCGGTCCCCGGAAGCTTGTTTCCTTTCCAGTAAAGAATTGGCTTGGTAGTTTGGTCTGCCCTGTTCCCATGATGCACTGGGCCAGGGACAGACTAATTTGCATGTAGCCAGGTTCTGAACTGGGATGGTGCAGTGAGCTAAAAAACGGTGATGGATCAAGCCCTGATCTTTTGACTGGGTAGGAGTGTTCTGCTTAATTCAGATACTCTGTCCATCACCACCCCCCTTTTGAATCGTTTTGGCCACCACAAGTGTGGAAGGGTATGCTCAGATGTGAGTCCCTTGCTCACTGCACCATCAGGATTCAAGCAAGCCGGGCTGAAGACGGCTGTAATGCCAGAAACCGGTCCCCGGAAGCTTGTTTCCTTTCCAGTAAAGAATTGGCTTGGTAGTTTGGTCTGCCCTGTTCCCATGATGCACTGGGCCAGGGACAGACTAATTTGCATGTAGCCAGGTTCTGAACTGGGATGGTGCAGTGAGCTAAAAAACGGTGATGGATCAAGCCCTGATCTTTTGACTGGGTAGGAGTGTTCTGCTTAATTCAGATACTCTGCCCATCACCGCCCCCCTTTTGAATCGTTTTGGCCACCACAAGTGTGGAAGGGTATGCTCAGATGTGAGTCCCTTGCTCACTGCACCATCAGGATTCAAGCAAGCCGGGCTGAAGACGGCTGTAATGCCAGAAACCGGTCCCCGGAAGCTTGTTTCCTTTCCAGTAAAGAATTGGCTTGGTAGTTTGGTCTGCCCTGTTCCCATGATGCACTGGGCCAGGGACAGACTAATTTGCATGTAGCCAGGTTCTGAACTGGGATGGTGCAGTGAGCTAAAAAACGGTGATGGATCAAGCCCTGATCTTTTGACTGGGTAGGAGTGTTCTGCTTAATTCAGATACTCTGTCCATCACCACCCCCCTTTTGAATCGTTTTGGCCACCACAAGTGTGGAAGGGTATGCTCAGATGTGAGTCCCTTGCTCACTGCACCATCAGGATTCAAGCAAGCCGGGCTGAAGACGGCTGTAATGCCAGAAACCGGTCCCCGGAAGCTTGTTTCCTTTCCAGTAAAGAATTGGCTTGGTAGTTTGGTCTGCCCTGTTCCCATGATGCACTGGGCCAGGGACAGACTAATTTGCATGTAGCCAGGTTCTGAACTGGGATGGTGCAGTGAGCTAAAAAACGGTGATGGATCAAGCCCTGATCTTTTGACTGGGTAGGAGTGTTCTGCTTAATTCAGATACTCTGTCCATCACCACCCCCCTTTTGAATCGTTTTGGCCACCACAAGTGTGGAAGGGTATGCTCAGATGTGAGTCCCTTGCTCACTGCACCATCAGGATTCAAGCAAGCCGGGCTGAAGACGGCTGTAATGCCAGAAACCGGTCCCCGGAAGCTTGTTTCCTTTCCAGTAAAGAATTGGCTTGGTAGTTTGGTCTGCCCTGTTCCCATGATGCACTGGGCCAGGGACAGACTAATTTGCATGTAGCCAGGTTCTGAACTGGGATGGTGCAGTGAGCTAAAAAACGGTGATGGATCAAGCCCTGATCTTTTGACTGGGTAGGAGTGTTCTGCTTAATTCAGATACTCTGTCCATCACCACCCCCCTTTTGAATCGTTTTGGCCACCACAAGTGTGGAAGGGTATGCTCAGATGTGAGTCCCTTGCTCACTGCACCATCAGGATTCAAGCAAGCCGGGCTGAAGACGGCTGTAATGCCAGAAACCGGTCCCCGGAAGCTTGTTTCCTTTCCAGTAAAGAATTGGCTTGGTAGTTTGGTCTGCCCTGTTCCCATGATGCACTGGGCCAGGGACAGACTAATTTGCATGTAGCCAGGTTCTGAACTGGGATGGTGCAGTGAGCTAAAAAACGGTGATGGATCAAGCCCTGATCTTTTGACTGGGTAGGAGTGTTCTGCTTAATTCAGATACTCTGTCCATCACCACCCCCCTTTTGAATCGTTTTGGCCACCACAAGTGTGGAAGGGTATGCTCAGATGTGAGTCCCTTGCTCACTGCACCATCAGGATTCAAGCAAGCCGGGCTGAAGACGGCTGTAATGCCAGAAACCGGTCCCCGGAAGCTTGTTTCCTTTCCAGTAAAGAATTGGCTTGGTAGTTTGGTCTGCCCTGTTCCCATGATGCACTGGGCCAGGGACAGACTAATTTGCATGTAGCCAGGTTCTGAACTGGGATGGTGCAGTGAGCTAAAAAACGGTGATGGATCAAGCCCTGATCTTTTGACTGGGTAGGAGTGTTCTGCTTAATTCAGATACTCTGTCCATCACCACCCCCCTTTTGAATCATAGCGGGCACCGGGCAATCCCCCGGTGCGCCGCACGGGTGGGGGCCGGTTTTGAGCCCCTGGGGCCCGTTTTAGTTACAGTGGCATTTTTGCAGTATAGCCGAAAACTAGCCCCGGCAAAGAGCTCGGCGGCATCTCCAACACCCCCAAGTGGGGAGGGGGGCCGGCCGAGCACAGTTGTGGTTCCAAGCCCGGCCCTGGGTGCAGCTCTCCTCTAACTGCAGCGCCCCTTTCTTCTTCTCGTTCCATCTTAGCTCCACCTCCTGAGAGACGGGACATAGGCAGTCATTCACTCTGGACACCAACCCCACCGCCAAGAAATACATGGCCAACAAAACAAAGGTGGTTGGTACCTGCTCTTTGTACCGAAGAAAGCGAAACCAACTCCCAGAAAGTGACTTGAGAACGTGTTGTTCAAGCCCTTGTACTCTTGCATCTGGATGGTGGTAGCACACCGCTCCACCGCCTCTGAAACTCTGCACTTGCCACCCTAAGGGCATCCATCCTACATGCCACAGCAGGTCTCATCCACCCTGAAGATGTATGACCACATCATCCACATCCTGACGAACCTCCACTGGCTCCCTGGCCGAACCGAACCATCTTCAAAGCAGCTGCATTATTTACAAAGTCATCACAACCACCACCCCGCCTCTCTGGTTATTCGATTGCCATCTCCGTTGACTCGCGGCACACCCGCAGCCAGGACACCATGAGACTGGAAGCAAAGAAGTGTAAAAAAGAGAAAGAAACAAGGCTGCAAGCCGCCGGCTAACATGCTCCTAAGATTTGGAACAACATCTTGTTATCCATCAGGCGCACCCGACACTGCACTGTGAGGATTGTGCCGTATTATATAGTATGATTATGCAACCGTACTGTGTAATCCACCCGCAAGACTGTCTTGGATCCAGTCAGGCTTGTTTGTGAAACTTTTAGCTGAACCCTGGGTAGCTGTGGCTTGGAGCAGCAAGGCTTAAACAAAGACACTAGTGTAAAGCAATCAGAAGCACCAAACAATGAAATGAGAAAGTCACACACCATGAAAGAAATCCAACACCACTTTATCAAAATAGATGATATTTTTATGAATTTGTAGACACCAAGATTAGCAAAATCCACGGATAAGGTGGGGCGACTCGGGCCCCTGGTGTTGGTGTACCTGGAAGTCCGTTTTGAGCCAGAAAAGGACAGTTGCAGCTGGGCTACTGATCTTCGTGCACAGCTGGTCCAGTGGCATCCTTTGGTGAAGGCTCATGTCCCTCACCGGTGACCAATCTGTACTCCAATGACACTCCCGGTCTAGCAGACTCAGGTGCAACTTGTGGTCATTAAGGATCGGTCTTATATGTCGCTCAGCAGCGGTGAGCGTTGATTTGAGGAATGTGGCTACTGACTATCCGGATTTGTCTTTCTTAACTTTCAAGACCCTGGTGCAGGCTCGAGGGGTCAGCCGACTGACCCTTGAAGTCACTTCTTTGGTCTGGGGGTCAGCTGCGAATTTTCCACGAGGCAGGACCACAGCCAAAGTCCTCTGTTTGCTAGCCCAAGGTCCAGGTGGCAGTGCAGCCTCTCTTGCCAGATTCAGAGGTCAGAAAGGCAGTCATTCTTTGGTCCTTTCTCCAATTCTGTTATGAACTGAGGTTCAGAGTGCATGGGTTGCCATATGTATGCCCAGAAAGTACCCTGGGGGAGGATGTGGTCACTAGCCAATGGGCTACAAGGATCCCTCCCGCCTTGTGACAACTTCCGGCTATGTGTGGCATATCAAAATCCCAGAGTGCACTATTCTGCCCACTCTCAAGATGTCTGAACCCTTCTTTGGATTCTTGGAGCTTGGTAGCCCACCCTGGAGATGTGGCTACCTGCGGGCTATATGCACCAGGATAACCAGTTTGGCTATTTGTTCCCCTCTCTGTTCCCGCAGCCAGCCTGCTGACCTGAACAAACTAACAGCCCTTCAGGAGTGTGATCGCCATATGCTCACTAAAGGTGACTTCACCTTTGAAGCTTGTCTTCTGGGCCAACACCCATAGTGGCTTCCTGCAAGGAGAGGAAACACCTCCCTCTGTAGCAGGCTTCTGTTGTTCCAGAGCCTGAGAACTGTTCACACTACTCCCCAGGAGAGCAGAATGTTGTCTGGTGGCCAGCAACTGTGCAAGGCCCCTGAACAAACTGGACAAGAGAGTGGCAACTTTCTAAAAGTTGCTCTTCCTTAAAAGCGACATTAAATTTGACTTGGGCATCAAGTTGGGTTTAATATCACGATTAATTTGAAACCTTGAAGTATCCATTTTAGTAGTTCCATTCACAAATTAGCTGAACTGAGAGGTCAGCTAGTAACTCTGTGGTAGCCAAAGGGGCTAATAACTTTTCCACAGCAAGAATTACAATTTGGAAGTTTTGCTGTTAGGACATAATACAAGTAGCTGCCCTTCTTGATAATATACAGCGCCTTGAATTAGGGCTCCATAGGCCTTACTTACGGGAGACATATATATATTGCTAAGGGAAGTGGGGACTTTGTTATTGGTTTAAATGGCAAAGCCGAACTAGCATTTTAAAACTGCTCTTGCAGGCTGCAGAGCCAGGCTGGGAGCCATTTTGTACTTTTGTACTTTGTCACACCCAAGGTGGTACAACCTGTGCTGCAGCCCTGGGGGATGCTCTGACTTATATATCATGGGTATGGGTACCCTTGGTACCATATACTAGCCAGGACTTACATAAGTAAGTCAACTTATGCCAATTGGAGGGTAGCCAATTTAATATATATTTTGTAAAGAGTTAAGGCACTGGCATTGATTAGTAGGCCTCAGTGCACTATCAGAGTGGAAAACCTAACAGTTAGTTATCAAAATGGGGCAAGAAGTGGGGGTAAACCTGCAAAAAAGCCTGTGTCCTCACATGCACAATTTAAAAAAGAGCTGAAGACACCTCTTAGGGGATCCCTCCATCACAAAGCAGTACCAGTCGACTTCGGCTCCACGAACCCAGCTACCTCTCCACCCAACTTTTGGCTGAATCTTTGCCGTTGACCGTGTACAGCACCGAGTGCCTTGTTGATAGGTTTGTGCTCCCCAAATAACACATGCACACAGACAGACATGCATTGAGGACATTTTGGAAAGGTGGATAGTACTTCAGGACTGAGCCCTGATGCTGCTGTATCTATCTATGTTTTCCATACTGCACAGTGCTCCAGGCAGTGGACCCACAGGGGGGGTGGATTCGGCCATAGCCCTGGACTGCATAGATTCCTCTCTGACCAGACGGAGCCAGCAGGTTGCGTCAGATCATTATAGTTCGCAGTTTCTTACCTTAGCTTGGAATGCTCCAGGGCTCTGCTCCATCCCACTGTACTCTAACATTTATATGATTCCAATATCAAAGAGCCCGTATTAAATATGGGGTTCACTGTCGCTGTTTGTGCTATGTCGCAACTTTCGAAAAGGTGCCCCTGACGCAGGACAGGGTGCCCTGTTATGACGAATGTGCTGCACACACCTGAAAGGGTATTTCTGGGGGGGTCTATAGGACCTCTTTTCACTGACGAATTGATTGTGCGCCACATCTTTACGGCACACTGCCAGTGCACCCCCTAAGGGCCTGTTTGCCTCTGCGCCCACAGCCATGATAGGGCGCGGATGAGTGGTATAGCTATTCCCTCTCATGCATGAGACCACGCTCCCATGCAAATTAACGAATGCCCTCTCGTGATAGCTCTGGCACTACGTGTACACCAGCACTATCAGTATTACACAAGGGTGCGTACGAGGGATGTACGTTGTTACAACGCATGCTTTTACCACGCATGCTTTTACAACGCAGGTTTTTCAACGCAAGTCGTTACAACGACTTGCGTTGGGGGGTGCTGGATAGTGGAATAGTTTAATTTACTATTCCAACTCCAGTCCCTGTGGATAGTAGGGAAGGTGTTGGATAGTAAATTAAACTATTACCTATCCTAGAGCGCCCCCCAGCGCAATTCGTTGTAATGACTTGCATTGAAAAACCCGCATTGTAATGGCACTGCGTGGTAAAAGTTGCGTCGTAAAGGATGTTTCCCCGTACGAGCTTCCGAAGAACTCTCTGCAATACCACAGCACCCCAGGCGAACTGTAAGTTTGAAGTTTCGTATCAGGTTTTGATACTTTTGGGTCCACTGTATCACGCTCAGCAATGAAGCATTGGCATCACAATAAAAGTACATATGGAGCCAATTAGTTGGCGGCACCGTTTTTACAGCTTGGTTTGTCCTCATGTTGTTATGACTGGGACGAAGAGGGTAAGACGAAAGGGTAATGTTTCAATTGCTTACGGGTACCTCGAGACGTAGTCATCCTCATCCCAGTCCGTACACTTACCCGCTGTGCCTCCAATAAGGAGTGTGTAAGTCACAGGGGGAGGGGTGAGGGAGGTCCATTTTTCTACCACAACCAAAGAAAGAGAAGAAGGACACAGAATAGGGCTGGAGATCCCATAGATGCTACAATTTCTGTCTGGAGACGGATCGACGCTTGTTGTTATGACTGGGACGAGGACACGACAAGAGGGTGATGCAAGATTTAACCTCAGTGTTAGACCCTGTTGGGCTTTTCCTCTTCCAGTTCCAGAGAACACCTCTTACCAATGGACAATGGGGCATATTAGCAAGAACCTCGTTAAAATTATCGCTGTTTTAGCGGTAGGAAACTGCAGCGGAAACGGCGATATTGGACTTGCTAATATGCGTTATAGAATGCCAATAGAAGCCCAGGTTAGATATCCTGCACATCTAACCTGGGCTTCTATTGGAATTGTATAACGCATATTTTCAAGCCCATTATCGCCGTTTTAGCGGCAGTTTCCTGCTGCTAAAACAGCGATAATTTTAACGAAGTTCTTGCTAATATGCCCCAATGTGATTCCATGAAAGTTCACTGTCAAAAGATACCAAAGGTTTTGTGTACAGGGGTTTTTTGTATACTTAGGGTATTGTAGCGCCGATTAGGAGTCCCCTGCCCCATTGGCGATAGCCACGCAGGGTCAACTGTCCACTGTTCAGGTCAGTCCCTCTTCATGGTGGTGAGTGAAGGAGTGACGTCAGTCCCAGTCCAGAGGAGCCAGAGGTTCGTCAAATGGACCTTGCATCCTGAGGTTTGCTGGACCTTGGCACATCCCAATGAGAACCACCCGCGTGGCCCCGGCATTCTTTTGGCAAAAAGGCCCAAGGCTGAGAGGGAGTCCAGGGCCATTTTAAGTTGTAGCCACCGTGGGCAACCGTCCAGCGCCCCCATTTCAGTGGGTCTCATCGTAAAGGTCTATCAGTGCTCTCGCTCTCCTTCTTACCTCTGTCTCTTTCTATGCCTCATCCTCTCTTTGCCTACCTCTACCTGAGTTTGTTTCTCTCTACCTGTCCCCTTTTCACTGCTCTCTAACTTTATATCTAACTATTTTTCTCTCTTCAACATAATATTGTTCTATCGTTCTCTCTCCCTGTCTAACCTATTCCCTCTTTACCTCTCTCTCCAGTTGCCCTTTCTCTGCCTCTTTATCTATCTGCCCCTCCCTCTGTAGCTACTTCTATGTTATCTCTCTGGATCCCCCTGTACCTCGCCCTCTCTGCCTCACTTAGCTTTCTATCTCTGTGTATCTCGTCTCTCTCTTTATCTGCCCCTCTGCAGACTTACAACTCTCTATTTTAGCTCTATTTACCTCATGTGTCTACATCTACTCTCTCTCTCTCACATATATCTCTTTGGACCCAGCCTCTCATTCCCTATCTCTGAATACCTCTTCTCTTGCTCTGGTGTCGTGGTGCCTGGCACATATCGCTAGTTCTTTATCCCCTCTTTTTACCACACCTCTGCGACCCCGCCCCTTGCTTCACTCTTCACTACCGTGTTTCCATCTCAGCTGCCTGTATCTCTCCTCCATCCACTCACTCACAATCTCATCTCTCTCTTTATTTGAAGTCTGTCTCCCCACATCAAACCTCTGTCTTGCCTTTCTACCTCATGTCTCCCTCCACCTCATACCTCAGGTGCCGATTCACAGCACTAAATTAAGGAAAAAAAACTAAACTTACTACTTTTGGTATTCATAAAAAGTATTTGTTGGTATAAAAAATAAGTTTATTGGTCAATATTTTTTAGCTGTTAATCAATTTTCAATAATTAATATATTTTTGTTATGAAACTATGTTATTGTTCAATATGTATTATTTGGTAATTAATATTAATTAATTAAAAGTGATTGTTATTTATTGTTAATTAATTATTCAATTGTAATTATATTTTTAATAATTATTGATGGGTATTTGTAAATGATGTAGAGTTATTTAAAAATTAAATTATTAAATATTTTAAATACAAAAATTATTATAAGTATGTTTATTTTTCTTTTACGCTATTCAACACTGTCTCTACTGTTACACTCTCTGGAGTTGGAATAGTAATTTTTACCCTTACGCTATCCAACGCTTTTCCTACTGTTGCACTCTCTGGAGTGGGAAGAGTAATTTTTACCCCTACGCTATCCAACGCTTTCCCTACTGTTGCAGTCTCTGGAGTGGGAATAGTAATTTTTACCCCTACGCTATCCAACGCTTTCCCTACTGTTGCACTCTCTGGAGTGGGAATAGTCATTTTTACCCCTACGCTATCCAATGCTTTCCCTACTGTTGCACCCACTGGAGTTGGAATAGTAATTGTTACCCCTACGCTGTCCAACACTTTCCCTACTGTTGCACCCTCTGGAGTGGGAATAGTAATTTTTACCCCTACGCTATCCAACGCTTTCCCTACTGTTACACTCGCTGGAGTAGGAATAGAATTTTTTACAGCTATGCTATGCAACGTTTTCTCTACTGTTGCACTCTCTGGAGTTGGAATAGTAATTTTTACCCCTACGCTAACCAACGCTTTCCCTACTATTGCACTCTCTGGAGTGGGAATAGTCATTTTTACCCCTGCGACATCCAACGCTTTCCCTACTGTTGCACTCTCTGGAGTGGGAATAGTAATTTTTACCCCTACCCTATCCAACGCTTTCCCTACTGTTGCACTCTCTGGAGTGGGAATAGTAATTTTTACCCCTACGCTATCCAACGTTTTACCTACTGTTGCACTCTCTGGAGTGGGAATAGTAATTTTAACCCCTACGCTATCCAACACTTACTCTACTGTTGCACTCCCTGGAGTGGGAATAGTAATTTTTACCCCTATGCTATCCAACGCTTTCCCTACTGTTGTACTCTCTGGAGTGGGAATAGTCATTTTTACCCCTACGCTATCCAACGCTTTCCCTACTGTTGCACTCTCTGGAGTGGGAATAGTCAATTCTTACCTCTACTCTATCCAAGGCTTTCCCTACTGTTGCACTCTCAGGAGTTGGAATAGTAATTTTTACCCCTACTCTATCCAACGCTTTCCCTACTGTTGCACTCTCTGGAGTAGGAATAGAAGTTTTTTACTGCTACGCTATGCAACGGTTTCTCTACTGTTGCACTCTCTGGAGTTGGAATAGTAATTTTTACCCCTACGCTATCCAACGCTTTCCCTACTATTGCACTCTCTGGAGTGGGAATAGTAATTTTTACCCCTATGCTATCCAATGCTTTCCTTACTGTTTCACTTTCTGGAGTGGGAATAGTAATTTTTACCCCAAGAGGTGTGGCGCCGCGGCCAGGGCGACTGACGCTGGAATCTGGGGACCACGGTTCGATCCCCGGCTCCGGCGGCAGGTTAGCCCAGCACCATGTGACTCTGGGCAATAGCTCGCTTAATCTTCCCGAAGGCCCCCCAGCGCCTAGAGACCCTTACGGGTGATTGTGCGCTTTACAAATGTGGACTTTACTTTACCCCACGCTATCCAACTCTTTATCTACTGTTACACTCTTTGGACTTGGAATAGTAATTTTTACCCCTACGCTATCCAACGCTTTGCCTACTGTTGCATTTTCTGGAGTGGGAATAGTAATTTTAAGCCCTACGCTATCCAACATTTTCATTACTGTAGTTATTTTTGGACTTTAAATCGTAGTTTTATTTCTTTAGCTATTTAATATTTTTTTTATTATTTTAAATAATGTAGTATATAATTAATTTTAAAAATATTGAAAGTATATTTGATTTTTTTAATGTATTAAACATAATTATTTACTTTTTATTTATGTTATTGTTTTATGTGTGTAGATGTATTTGTAATTTATAATATGCTTAATAATTTATAAGTTATTAAAATAATTATTAAAACGTATCATTAAGTACGTATTTATTATATATTTTATGTATATGATTAATTAATGTTTTATTATTATATATGTATTATTTATTAATTTTAAACATTATTAAATATTTTTTAACTATGTTTATTTTATTTATAAGTATTATTTACTTTATTTTACACTTTTTTTTAAGCAGAAAAAAACCCGATATTTTTAACATCTATATATTTTTTTCGATATTTTTGTACTTACCATGTTGTAGATAGGATGTCGATATTCTTGCCTTCGATATTTCAGCGTCGATATTTCTGCAGGTCGATATTTTGTAGGTCGATATTCTGTCAGTGATTCGTTCTCTCTCCTTGGTCTACAGGCATTTAATTATTTAGAAACATGGACTTGTTACACCTGGGGGAAATGGAAGAAGTGTCAAGAGGGCCCTACCTTCACGTTTTTCAAAGGGAACCCTACAGCTAAGAGGGTTGGGGGAGGATGGAGGGCAGTCAGTGAGACCCTGGACCAGGGCAGATTCTAAGAAGAACCTCTACTCTCACCCCTGACACTACCAAAAACCCTACTGCTAAGAGGGTTGAGGGAGAAAGGAGGGCAGTGGGCAGGCTCTAAGGAGAACCTCTACTCTCACCCTTGACACTACCAAAAACCCTACAGCTGAGAGGGTTGGGGGAGAAAGGAGGGCAGTGGGCAGGCTCCAAGGAAAACCTCTACTCTCACCCCTGACACTACCAAAAACCCTACTGCTAAGAGGGTTGAGGGAGAAAGAAGGGCAGTGGGCAGGCTCTAAGGTGAACCTCTACTCTCACCCTTGACACTACCAGTGTTGTATGGCGTTTTAGATTCCAAATGGATTTTCCCGATTCATGCCCTTAGAAAGGTACAATTCACGTTGCCCTTATATAGGCATAGAAATCAAGCCCTTATTTAGGCATAGCCCATGCTACCCAAATACAGGCATGGCTACTTCCATCCGTTCACCAACCGTCACAACGATTTCTTGGAAAACCAGCTTAAGCCGTTAGGGACTTCCCCTTGCTTGAATATTGATTCCTCCAAGAACTCAGTTACTTTACAATGAACAACTATTCCCCAGGGGTTCATTCATGACGTTCATATGCCCGACTTTACATCAAACATGGCATTCCTAAACACTTTCAAGGTATAAATATACCTTCACCTGCTATGGCAAAGCACGGTGGTTCGGAGCAGTTTGACCACCTACTTGCCCGACGCAGCTCGCTACAGCAAGTGCCGAAGGAAGCCGACCCTCCAGCTGACGCGCTGATCAGGAAGCTGCCCTTCTCTACTGAGAAATCCAGCTCCAGTGTTTCTGACTCCCCTTGCGGGGTGTTGGGAAATCGAGTCCCGAGACAGAGATACCAGACCTCCTTCATTCTAAAGGCATGGAGCTGATTAGAACCTAGAGAAACCTTTGGCAATTCTTGGCAGAACTAAAACTTATGCTAAACAATACTTACCTCTTCCCTTGCACTAGACCTAGGTTAGGTACATTCGGGTAGGCATATTTTAGAAACACCAGTTGAGTATTTTAGTCTATGTTGTTTATGTATGTATTTTTATATGGCTTAGAAACCATAGAATGCTCTTACAGTATTATTTCATATTACTGTTTGCGCTGTACGCATTATACTTTGCATTCTGTCTAACGATTGTAGCAGTTCACCTCTCTTGCCCGAGAAAGAAGACTGTTCAATAAACCCTTTTTATTGTAAATGCCCGTCTCACTATTTCTCTGCAACTCTGTAGAAACGAAGTATGCACGATTGACTGAGTGAACTAGTTATCTATTGTTTCCATGACTCTGAGATATGTTCTTATTCTTGGGGAAACAAAGTAATCATCTTGAGTCATTGAGAAAGTTTCTAGTGACCTCTGAGTTAGTGGGCGCTCACTATTAAGTTTAGTATATTCGATAGAGACCTATTGACTTCAGTCCTACGTCAAATCTATAGGATATATTATTCCAACGCGCAGAGCCTATGGGGAATATAGGAACTACACTACACCAGGGGAACCCTACAACTAAGAGGGTTGGGGGAGAAAGGAGGGCAGTCAGTGAGACCCTGGACCAGGGCATAAGGAGTGAGCCGTGCATGGGCTGGATTAAGGCTGGTCTCCCCACAGATGTGGGTTGACTAGTGCCTTAAATAGCTGAAACGCTGGAGCAGCGCTATAATACCCCCGAGACAGTGATGGATGGTTGCTTTTCCCCGGAGCCGTTTGACTCGAAATATAGCAGGATTTGTTGGCATACCTGAAGTAAACAACAGAACAGAACAAATTAGCATACAGAAAGCAACACTGTAACACAACTACAACATAACAAGGTACAACACAGCAACACATTTAAAACAGAACACAACACAGCAACCACTACACAAAGAAGCGACGTCACACTGCGATAACTCGGCACAAAAACACAGCAGCACAAAAAAGAACGGAGCACATCAGTACCACAACAAAATGCAGCAAAACAAATATGCACAAACATTCATGCCACCCATTCCCACCGCCAGGAACAGGCCCGGACTGGCCGTTGCGGGCACCGGGCAATCCCCTGGTGCGCCGCAAGGGTGGGGGCCGGTTTTGGGCCCCTGGGGGCTGTTTTTGTTGCAGGGCCGTTTTTGTAGCGTTGCTGCAAAAACGGCCCTGTAACAAAATCGGCTGAAAACCGGCCCTGGCAACGAGCGCGGTCGCACCCCAACACCCCCACTCCCCCGGGGGGGGGGGGGGGGGGGGCTGCCGAGCACTTTGCCAGGGCTGGTTTTGGTTCTCAGTCCGGACCTGGCCAGGAACCTGCTTTTATCAAACCGGTGAACACGGGTGTTTGCACCACAGACAAGGCCATGACGCAGCATTCGTCACACGTGTGTCTGGGACGCAGCATTCGTCACACGTGTGTCTGGGACGCAGCATTCGTCACACGTGTGTCTGGGACGCAGCATTCGTCACACGTGTGTCTGGGACGCAGCATTCGTCACACGTGTGTCACACACGTGTGTCTGGTGCGCTCGTGCGTCACTAGTGTGTCCGTCACCAGGTGAGACTCACCTCCCTTGCTATGAGGTCCTGAAATCTGCGATGAATCCTGTTTTTTTGTCTTTTTTACCCCTACTTGAGGACAATTGTGCATTTATGCCCTTCCTTCCATCCTATTGTAAAGCGCTCTGATATCCTTCGGGATCATGTACGCGCTATATAACACTTTATAAATAAATAAATAAAAGAGTGGGATGAGGAAGAGGAGGGCCGCGAGGGGTGAAGGCTGCTGGGGGTGAGGGTGAGCAGCCGTGCGGTGCGCTCCGCCACCCTCGCCCACGGCAGCTGGAAGCCCTTTGGACGACTTCCCACCTTCAAAAGAACAGAAGCTGGTGGATTTTACGAGAACAAGCCTTGGCAGCGACTTCTGAAGCGCTGCTTGCAGATCATTACTTCCTGTATTGTTTCCACCGCACGCGGCAGACTCGAGATAAAGTGCAGAGGGCACTTGCACAATCACAGTCCAGGTTGATGCTATTCAGCGCTTCAGAGTCTGTGTTTTGAGCCGTTAAAAGAAGTAAAAGCACAAATCTCCCGGTGACTGGCAGTGTAAACAAGGCGAGCGCTGGAAACACTGTTCAAAGCCCCTGGAAGGCAGAGGGCGCTTTCATGCCAGCTCTGTTTGCATGGCAGTGCCCCGGGCCCTCAGGTGCACCCGCTGTGCCAACGACCCCATGCCACGCGTGACACTTCCAGCCAGGAACAGACTTTACATGCAGGCAAAATCAAAAGAGAAACTTCAAATCCCAGAATGCAGTGTGTGGCTGGGTAAACAGCTAGCTCTGGCGGCAAATGCCGCATATGGAAAAGTGACGTTTCTTTATGGTTTAACTTGTAAGCAGGGCACAAGTCCTATAAAAAGAAGTGGGGGGACGCTGACCTCAGAACAGGAAGTGACGTCACGGAAGGTGGCTTGCACCATCAGACGCATTGCCTCCCCTCGCTCACCCCTTCGATGCGATTGCATCAGAGAAGCCAGCCCGTGAGCAGTGTTCTGAATGAGATCCGATCTCGCCCCAGAGAGGCCAAAGAGTGAATGTGCGGCTCCATTTGCTCCAGTTATCGAGCTCCCGGTAAAATAAGTGGGGGGACGCCATCCACCCGCGTGGTACCCCGACTCGAGCCCTGCTTGTAAGCTTTTTCTTCCCCAGCTGGAAGGCAGGCAGACCTCATCGCAAAGACCAGCTCCAAACAGGGCAAAGAGCGCCTGTGACTGATTTGCGGCTGCCCACGGCGCAGGCAGTGTGCCCCTGTAAGAGGGCAGCGCCCTTAGTGCCGCATTTAGGCACAGCCCTGCGTACCATTGGCTGGGACCCCTTCCCACAGGAGTCCCCCCCCCCCCCAATGTCCGGCACCTCTGCGGCGTCATTTCCGGCACGCAGTGTGCTGCGGTCAGGTACATATACCTGCCCCCCCCACTGGCCAACCTCTTTGTCCCCCACTGGACACGCTGTCACCCTGCCAACCGCTTACCCTGCGTGCCGGCGGGATGGAGGGAAAAGGAATCGAACGTATTAATGGATCAATTTGTGTTGCAGGTGGAGTTACAGGGCGATCCGGAGGCAGATTGGTCCAGAGGGGTACCCTCCTCAGAGCACAACAGGGGTGCCCAATGCCAAAACCCCAGGAGTCTTTACGACACGACCCTGGATGAAAAAGTAGGTGCCCGCTAGTACTGTGGGCGGTTGTAATCCTCAGCAAGTGGGGAAGTGCCCTGCTGGACTCCGCCCCTAAAAGGCGTGAGTAAACTCATGGACTGGTGGTCTACGGTAACTAGGGGGGAAATCCCAGAAAAGGGTAGCCCCGATTGGCTTGGCCAAGGTGCTGTTTGGCTCATCAGGCAGGCGGACAGCTTCGGTTACTCACCGCGGCCTACACTTGGATCGCCCATAAGTTAACCCACCACGTTGGCATTCTTCATGTATAAAAATAAACCTGCAGCAAAAGGTCTCTAAAAAAAATGGCATGGACTCATTATTAATGCAGGGCGAACAATTATTGCCAAGCGGAGGAGGATTGCCGATACTGGCACTAAGCATCTTGAGAGATAGCCGGTATTGGCTGGCAAGGCTCTTCGCTAAGATTCTGACATTGTTTTGAGCTCTTACCTTGAGTCATTGACGCTACGGACTGGGCCTCCCTTGCCAAGGACCCTGCATACACCTTGAAGCAGGAGGGATTGACTCACGCCATGGACTAGCCTTGCTCGTCAAAGGTTCTCCATGCGCCTTGAAGCAGCAGGCGGTGACTCACGCTAAGGACTGGGCCTCGCTCGCCAAGGACCCTGCATACACCTTGAAGCAGGAGGGATTGACTCAGGCTAAGAAATGTACCTCTCTCCCATTGGTTCTGCATGCGCCTTGAAGCAGCAGGCAGTGACTCACGCCATGGACTAGCCTTGCTCGTCAAAGGTTCTCCATGCGCCTTGAAGCAGCAGGCAGTGACTCACGCCATGCACTGGGCCTCGCTCGCCAAAGGTCCTGCATGCTCCTTGAAGCAGCAGGCAGTGACTCACGCCATGCACTGGGCCTCGCTCACCAAAGGTTCTCCATGCGCCTTGAAGCAGGAGGTGACTCACGCCATGGACTAGCCTTGCTCGTCAAAGGTTCTCCATGCGCCTTGAAGCAGCAGGAGGTGACTCACGCCATGGACTAGCCTTGCTCGTCAAAGGTTCTCCATGCGCCTTGAAGCAGCAGGCAGTGACTCACGCCATGCACTGGGCCTCGCTCGCCAAAGGTTCTCCATGCGCCTTGCAGCAGTAGGAGGTGACTCACGCCATGGACTAGCCTTGCTCGTCAAAGGTTCTCCATGCGCCTTGAAGCAGCAGGAGGTGACTCACGCCATGGACTAGCCTTGCTCGTCAAAGGTTCTCCATGCGCCTTGAAGCAGCAGGAGGTGACTCACGCCATGGACTAGCCTTGCTCGTCAAAGGTTCTCCATGCGCCTTGAAGCAGCAGGCAGTGACTCACGCCATGCACTGGGCCTCGCTCGCCAAAGGTTCTCCATGCGCCTTGCAGCAGTAGGAGGTGACTCACGCCATGGACTAGCCTTGCTCGTCAAAGGTTCTCCATGCGCCTTGAAGCAGCAGGAGGTGACTCACGCCATGGACTAGCCTTGCTCGTCAAAGGTTCTCCATGCGCCTTGAAGCAGCAGGAGGTGACTCACGCCATGGACTAGCCTTGCTCGTCAAAGGTTCTCCATGCGCCTTGAAGCAGCAGGCAGTGTCTCACGCCATGGACTAGCCTTGCTCGTCAAAGGTTCTCCATGCGCCTTGAAGCAGCAGGCAGTGACTCATGCCATGGACTAGCCTTGCTCGTCAAAGGTTCTCCATGCGCCTTGAAGCAGCAGGCAGTGACTCACGCCATGGACTAGCCTTGCTCGTCAAAGGTTCTCCATGCGCCTTGAAGCAGCAGGCAGTGACTCACGCCATGCACTGGGACTCGCTCGCCAAAGGTTCTCCATGCGCCTTGAAGCAGCAGGCAGTGACTCACGCCATGGACTAGCCTTGCTCGTCAAAGGTTCTACATGCGCCTTGAAGCAGCAGGAGGTGACTTACGCCATGGACTAGCCTTGCTCGTCAAAGGTTCTCCATGCGCCTTGCAGCAGTAGGAGGTGACTCACGCCATGGACTAGCCTTGCTCGTCAAAGGTTCTACATGCGCCTTGAAGCAGCAGGAGGTGACTCACGCCATGGACTAGCCTTGCTCGTCAAAGGTTCTCCATGCGCCTTGAAGCAGCAGGCAGTGACTCACGCCATGGACTAGCCTTGCTCGCCAAAGGTTCTCCATGCGCCTTGCAGCAGTAGGAGGTGACT
The DNA here is from genome assembly GCF_964261635.1 of Lissotriton helveticus. Classification (NCBI taxonomy): domain Eukaryota; kingdom Metazoa; phylum Chordata; class Amphibia; order Caudata; family Salamandridae; genus Lissotriton; species Lissotriton helveticus. The sequence continues at coordinate 1,188,236,061 of NC_136072.1, read as the reverse complement.
CACGCCATGTACTAGCCTTGCTCGTCAAAGGTTCTCCATGCGCCTTGAAGCAGCAGGAGGTGACTCACGCCATGTACTAGCCTTGCTCGTCAAAGGTTCTCCATGCGCCTTGAAGCAGCAGGCAGTGACTCACGCCATGGACTAGCCTTGCTCGTCAAAGGTTCTCCATGCGCCTTGAAGCAGCAGGAGGTGACTCACGCCATGGAGTAGCCTTGCTCGTCAAAGGTTCTACATGCGCCTTGAAGCAGCAGGAGGTGACTTACGCCATGGACTAGCCTTGCTCGTCAAAGGTTCTCCATGCGCCTTGAAGCAGCAGGCAGTGACTCACGCCATGGACTAGCCTTGCTCGTCAAAGGTTCTCCATGCGCCTTGAAGCAGCAGGAGGTGGCTCACGCCATGGACTAGCCTTGCTCGTCAAAGGTTCTCCATGCGCCTTGAAGCAGCAGGCAGTGACTCACGCCATGGACTAGCCTTGCTCATCAAAGGTTCTCCATGCGCCTTGAAGCAGCAGGAGGTGACTCACGCCATGGACTAGCCTTGCTCGTCAAAGGTTCTCCATGCGCCTTGAAGCAGCAGGCAGTGACTCACGCCATGGACTAGCCTTGCTCGTCAAAGGTTCTCCATGCGCCTTGAAGCAGCAGGCAGTGACTCACGCCATGGACTAGCCTTGCTCGTCAAAGGTTCTCCATGCGCCTTGAAGCAGCAGGCAGTGACTCACGCCATGGACTAGCCTTGCTCGTCAAAGGTTCTCCATGCGCCTTGAAGCAGCAGGCAGTGACTCACGCCATGGACTAGCCTTGCTTGTCAAAGGTTCTCCATGCGCCTTGAAGCAGCAGGCAGTGACTCACGCCATGGACTAGCCTTGCTCGTCAAAGGTTCTCCATGCGCCTTGAAGCAGCAGGAGGTGACTCACGCCATGGACTAGCCTTGCTCGTCAAAGGTTCTCCATGCGCCTTGAAGCAGCAGGCAGTGACTCACGCCATGGACTAGCCTTGCTCGTCAAAGGTTCTCCATGCGCCTTGAAGCAGCAGGCAGTGACTCACGCCATGGACTAGCCTTGCTCGTCAAAGGTTCTCCATGCGCCTTGAAGCAGCAGGCAGTGACTCACGCCATGGACTAGCCTTGCTCGTCAAAGATTCTCCATGCGCTTTGAAGCAGCAGGCAGTGACTCACGCCATGGACTAGCCTTGCTCGTCAAAGGTTCTCCATGCGCCTTGAAGCAGCAGGAGGTGACTCACGCCATGGACTAGCCTTGCTCGTCAAAGGTTCTCCATGCGCCTTGAAGCAGCAGGCAGTGACTCACGCCATGGACTAGCCTTGCTCGTCAAAGGTTCTCCATGCGCTTTGAAGCAGCAGGCAGTGACTCACGCCATGGACTAGCCTTGCTCGTCAAAGGTTCTCCATGCGCCTTGAAGCAGCAGGCAGTGACTCACGCCATGGACTAGCCTTGCTCGTCAAAGGTTCTCCATGCGCCTTGAAGCAGGAGGCAGTGACTCACGCCATGGACTAGCCTTGCTCGTCAAAGGTTCTCCATGCGCCTTGAAGCAGCAGGACTCAGGTGACTCACGCCATGGACTAGCCTTGCTCGTCAAAGGTTCTCCATGCGCCTTGAAGCAGCAGGAGGTGACTCACGCCATGGACTAGCCTTGCTCATCAAAGGTTCTCCATGCGCCTTGAAGCAGCAGGCAGTGACTCACGCCATGGACTAGCCTTGCTCGTCAAAGGTTCTCCATGCGCTTTGAAGCAGCAGGCAGTGACTCACGCCATGGACTAGCCTTGCTCGTCAAAGGTTCTCCATGCGCCTTGAAGCAGCAGGCAGTGAGTCACGCCATGGACTAGCCTTGCTCGTCAAAGGTTCTCCATGCGCTTTGAAGCAGCAGGCAGTGACTCACGCCATGGACTAGCCTTGCTCGTCAAAGGTTCTCCATGCGCCTTGAAGCAGCAGGAGGTGACTCACGCCATGGACTAGCCTTGCTCGTCAAAGGTTCTCCATGCGCCTTGAAGCAGCAGGCAGTGACTTACGCCATGGACTAGCCTTGCTCGTCAAAGGTTCTCCATGCGCCTTGAAGCAGCAGGCAGTGACTCACGCCATGTACTAGCCTTGCTCGTCAAAGGTTCTCCATGCGCCTTGAAGCAGCAGGAGGTGACTCACGCCATGGACTAGCCTTGCTCGTCAAAGGTTCTCCATGCGCCTTGAAGCAGCAGGAGGTGACTCACGCCATGGACTAGCCTTGCTCGTCAAAGGTTCTCCATGCGCCTTGAAGCAGCAGGAGGTGACTTACGCCATGGACTAGCCTTGCTCGTCAAAGGTTCTCCATGCGCCTTGAAGCAGCAGGCAGTGACTTACGCCATGGACTAGCCTTGCTCGTCAAAGGTTCTCCATGCGCCTTGAAGCAGCAGGAGGTGACTCACGCCATGGACTAGCCTTGCTCGTCAAAGGTTCTCCATGCGCCTTGAAGCACCAGGCAGTGACTCACGCTACGGACTGGGCCTCGCTCGCCAAAGGTTCTCAATGCGCCTTGAAGCACCAGGCAGTGACTCACGCCATGCACTGGGCCTCGCTCGCCAAAGGTCCTGCATGCTCCTTGAAGCAGCAGGCAGTGACTCACGCCATGCACTGGGCCTCGCTCGCCAAAGGTCCTGCATGCTCCTTGAAGCAGCAGGCAGTGACTCACGCCATGCACTGGGCCTCGCTCGCCAAAGGTTCTCCATGCGCCTTGAAGCAGGAGGCAGTGACTCACGCCATGGACTAGCCTTGCTCGCCAAAGGTTCTCCATGCGCCTTGCAGCAGTAGGAGGTGACTCACGCCATGGACTACGCTTGCTCGTCAAAGGTTCTCCATGCGCCTTGAAGCAGCAGGAGGTGACTCACGCCATGGACTAGCCTTGCTCGTCAAAGGTTCTCCATGCGCCTTGAAGCAGCAGGCAGTGACTCACGCCATGGACTAGCCTTGCTCGTCAAAGGTTCTCCATGCGCCTTGAAGCAGCAGGCAGTGACTCACGCCATGGACTAGCCTTGCTCGTCAAAGGTTCTCCATGCGCCTTGAAGCAGCAGGCAGTGACTCACGCCATGGACTAGCCTTGCTCGTCAAAGGTTCTCCATGCGCTTTGAAGCAGCAGGCAGTGACTCACGCCATGGACTAGCCTTGCTCGTCAAAGGTTCTCCATGCGCCTTGAAGCAGCAGGAGGTGACTCACGCCATGGACTAGCCTTGCTCGTCAAAGGTTCTCCATGCGCCTTGAAGCAGCAGGAGGTGACTCACGCCATGGACTAGCCTTGCTCGTCAAAGGTTCTCCATGCGCCTTGAAGCAGCAGGCAGTGACTCACGCCATGGACTAGCCTTGCTCGTCAAAGGTTCTCCATGCGCCTTGAAGCAGCAGGAGGTGACTCACGCCATGGACTAGCCTTGCTCGTCAAAGGTTCTCCGAGCGCCTTGAAGCAGCAGGAGGTGACTCACGCCATGGACTAGCCTTGCTCGTCAAAGGTTCTCCATGCGCCTTGAAGCAGCAGGAGGTGACTCACGCCATGGACTAGCCTTGCTCGTCAAAGGTTCTCCATGCGCCTTGAAGCAGCAGGCAGTGACTTACGCCAAGGACTAGCCTTGCTCGTCAAAGGTTCTCCATGCGCCTTGAAGCAGCAGGCAGTGACTCATGCCATGGACTAGCCTTGCTCGTCAAAGGTTCTCCATGCGCCTTGAAGCAGCAGGCAGTGACTCACGCCATGGACTAGCCTTGCTCGTCAAAGGTTCTCCATGCGCCTTGAAGCAGCAGGCAGTGAGTCACGCCATGGACTAGCCTTGCTCGTCAAAGGTTCTCCATGCGCTTTGAAGCAGCAGGCAGTGACTCACGCCATGGACTAGCCTTGCTCGTCAAAGGTTCTCCATGCGCCTTGAAGCAGCAGGAGGTTACTCACGCCATGGACTAGCCTTGCTCGTCAAAGGTTCTCCATGCGCCTTGAAGCAGCAGGCAGTGACTCACGCCATGGACTAGCCTTGCTCGTCAAAGGTTCTCCATGCGCTTTGAAGCAGCAGGCAGTGACTCACGCCATGGACTAGCCTTACTCGTCAAAGGTTCTCCATGCGCCTTGAAGCAGCAGGCAGTGAGTCACGCCATGGACTAGCCTTGCTCGTCAAAGGTTCTCCATGCGCTTTGAAGCAGCAGGCAGTGACTCACGCCATGGACTAGCCTTGCTCGTCAAAGGTTCTACATGCGCCTTGAAGCAGCAGGAGGTGACTCACGCCATGGACTAGCCTTGCTCGTCAAAGGTTCTCCATGCGCCTTGAAGCAGCAGGCAGTGACTTACGCCATGGACTAGCCTTGCTCGTCAAAGGTTCTCCATGCGCCTTGAAGCAGCAGGCAGTGACTCACGCCATGTACTAGCCTTGCTCGTCAAAGGTTCTCCATGCGCCTTGAAGCAGCAGGAGGTGACTCACGCCATGGACTAGCCTTGCTCGTCAAAGGTTCTCCATGCGCCTTGAAGCAGCAGGAGGTGACTCACGCCATGGACTAGCCTTGCTCATCAAAGGTTCTCCATGCGCCTTGAAGCAGCAGGAGGTGACTTTCGCCATGGACTAGCCTTGCTCGTCAAAGGTTCTCCATGCGCCTTGAAGCAGCAGGCAGTGACTTACGCCATGGACTAGCCTTGCTCGTCAAAGGTTCTCCATGCGCCTTGAAGCAGCAGGAGGTGACTCACGCCATGGACTAGCCTTGCTCGTCAAAGGTTCTCCATGCGCCTTGAAGCAGCAGGCGGTGACTCACGCTAAGGACTGGGCCTCGCTCGCCAAGGACCCTGCATACACCTTGAAGCAGGAGGGATTGACTCAGGCTAAGAAATGTACCTCGCTCCCATTGGTTCTGCATGCGCCTTGAAGGAGCAGGCAGTGACTCACGCCATGGACTAGCCTTGCTCGTCAAAGGCTCTCCATGCGCCTTGAAGCAGCAGGAGGTGACTCACGCCATGGACTAGCCTTGCTCATCAAAGTTTCTCCATGCGCCTTGAAGCAGCAGGCAGTGACTCACGCCATGGACTAGCCTTGCTCGTCAAAGGTTCTCCATGCGCTTTGAAGCAGCAGGAGGTGACTTACGCCATGGACTAGCCTTGCTCGTCAAAGGTTCTCCATGCGCCTTGAAGCAGCAGGCAGTGACTTACGCCATGGACTAGCCTTGCTCGTCAAAGGTTCTCCATGCGCCTTGAAGCAGGAGGCAGTGACTCACGCCATGGACTAGCCTTGCTCGTCAAAGGTTCTCCATGCGCCTTGAAGCAGCAGGCAGTGACTCACGCTAAGGACTGGGCCTCGCTCGCCAAGGACCCTGCATACACCTTGAAGCAGGAGGGATTGACTCAGGCTAAGAAATGGACCTCGCTCCCATTGGTTCTGCATGCGCCTTGAAGCAGCAGGCAGTGACTCACGCCATGGACTAGCCTTGCTCGTCAAAGGTTCTCCATGCGCCTTGAAGCAGGAGACAGTGACTCACGCCATGGACTAGCCTTGCTCGTCAAAGGTTCTCCATGCGCCTTGAAGCAGCAGGCAGTGACTCACGCCATGCACTGGGCCTCCATGCGCCTTGAAGCAGCAGGCAGTGACTCACGCCATGGACTAGCCTTGCTCGTCAAAGGTTCTCCATGCGCCTTGAAGCAGCAGGCAGTGACTCACGCCATGGACTAGCCTTGCTCGTCAAAGGTTCTCCATGCGCCTTGAAGCAGCAGGCAGTGATTACGCCATGGACTAGCCTTGCTCGTCAAAGGTTCTCCATGCGCCTTGAAGCAGCAGGCAGTGACTCACGTCATGGACTAGCCTTGCTCGTCAAAGGTTCTCCATGCGCCTTGAAGCAGCAGGAGGTGACTCACGCCATGGACTAGCCTTGCTCGTCAAAGGTTCTCCATGCGCCTTGAAGCAGCAGGAGGTGACTTACGCCATGGACTAGCCTTGCTCGTCAAAGGTTCTCCATGCGCCTTGAAGCAGCAGGCAGTGACTTACGCCATGGACTAGCCTTGCTCGTCAAAGGTTCTCCATGCGCCTTGAAGCAGCAGGAGGTGACTCACGCCATGGACTAGCCTTGCTCGTCAAAGGTTCTCCATGCGCCTTGAAGCAGCAGGCGGTGACTCACGCTAAGGACTGGGCCTCGCTCGCCAAGGACCCTGCATACACCTTGAAGCAGGAGGGATTGACTCAGGCTAAGAAATGGACCTCGCTCCCATTGGTTCTGCATGCGCCTTGAAGCAGCAGGCAGTGACTCACGCCATGGACTAGCCTTGCTCGTCAAAGGTTCTCCATGCGCCTTGAAGCAGCAGGAGGTGACTCACGCCATGGACTAGCCTTGCTCATCAAAGGTTCTCCATGCGCCTTGAAGCAGCAGGCAGTGACTCACGCCATGGACTAGCCTTGCTCGTCAAAGGTTCTCCATGCGCTTTGAAGCAGCAGGAGGTGACTTACGCCATGGACTAGCCTTGCTCGTCAAAGGTTCTCCATGCGCCTTGAAGCAGCAGGCAGTGACTTACGCCATGGACTAGCCTTGCTCGTCAAAGGTTATCCATGCGCCTTGAAGCAGGAGGCAGTGACTCACGCCATGGACTAGCCTTGCTCGTCAAAGGTTCTCCATGCGCCTTGAAGCAGCAGGAGGTGACTCACGCCATGGACTAGCCTTGCTCGTCAAAGGTTCTCCATGCGCCTTGAAGCAGCAGGCAGTGACTTACGCCATGGACTAGCCTTGCTCGTCAAAGGTTCTCCATGCGCCTTGAAGCAGGAGGCAGTGACTCACGCCATGGACTAGCCTTGCTCGTCAAAGGTTCTCCATGCGCCTTGAAGCAGCAGGAGGTGACTCACGCCATGGACTAGCCTTGCTCGTCAAAGGTTCTCCATGCGCCTTGAAGCAGCAGGCAGTGACTTACGCCATGGACTAGCCTTGCTCGTCAAAGGTTCTCCATGCGCCTTGAAGCAGCAGGCAGTGACTCACGCTAAGGACTGGGCCTCGCTCGCCAAGGACCCTGCATACACCTTGAAGCAGGAGGGATTGACTCAGGCTAAGAAATGGACCTCGCTCCCATTGGTTCTGCATGCGCCTTGAAGCAGCAGGCAGTGACTCACGCCATGGACTAGCCTTGCTCGTCAAAGGTTCTCCATGCGCCTTGAAGCAGGAGACAGTGACTCACGCCATGGACTAGCCTTGCTCGTCAAAGGTTCTCCATGCGCCTTGAAGCAGCAGGCAGTGACTCACGCCATGCACTGGGCCTCCATGCGCCTTGAAGCAGCAGGCAGTGACTCACGCCATGGACTAGCCTTGCTCGTCAAAGGTTCTCCATGCGCCTTGAAGCAGCAGGCAGTGACTCACGCCATGGACTAGCCTTGCTCGTCAAAGGTTCTCCATGCGCCTTGAAGCAGCAGGCAGTGACTCACGCCATGGACTAGCCTTGCTCGTCAAAGGTTCTCCATGCGCTTTGAAGCAGCAGGCAGTGACTCACGCCATGGACTAGCCTTGCTCGTCAAAGGTTCTCCATGCGCCTTGAAGCAGCAGGCAGTGACTCACGCCATGGACTAGCCTTGCTCGTCAAAGGTTCTCCATGCGCTTTGAAGCAGCAGGCAGTGACTCACGCCATGGACTAGCCTTGCTCGTCAAAGGTTCTCCATGCGCCTTGAAGCAGCAGGAGGTGACTCACGCCATGGACTAGCCTTGCTCGTCAAAGGTTCTCCATGCGCCTTGAAGCAGCAGGAGGTGACTCACGCCATGGACTAGCCTTGCTCGTCAAAGGTTCTCCATGCGCCTTGAAGCAGCAGGCAGTGACTCACGCCATGGACTAGCCTTGCTCGTCAAAGGTTCTCCATGCGCCTTGAAGCAGCAGGAGGTGACTCACGCCATGGACTAGCCTTGCTCGTCAAAGGTTCTCCATGCGCCTTGAAGCAGCAGGAGGTGACTCACGCCATGGACTAGCCTTGCTCGTCAAAGGTTCTCCATGCGCCTTGAAGCAGCAGGAGGTGACTCACGCCATGGACTAGCCTTGCTCGTCAAAGGTTCTCCATGCGCCTTGAAGCAGCAGGCAGTGACTTACGCCAAGGACTAGCCTTGCTCGTCAAAGGTTCTCCATGCGCCTTGAAGCAGCAGGCAGTGACTCATGCCATGGACTAGCCTTGCTCGTCAAAGGTTCTCCATGCGCCTTGAAGCAGCAGGCAGTGACTCACGCCATGGACTAGCCTTGCTCGTCAAAGGTTCTCCATGCGCCTTGAAGCAGCAGGCAGTGAGTCACGCCATGGACTAGCCTTGCTCGTCAAAGGTTCTCCATGCGCTTTGAAGCAGCAGGCAGTGACTCACGCCATGGACTAGCCTTGCTCGTCAAAGGTTCTCCATGCGCCTTGAAGCAGCAGGAGGTTACTCACGCCATGGACTAGCCTTGCTCGTCAAAGGTTCTCCATGCGCCTTGAAGCAGCAGGCAGTGACTCACGCCATGGACTAGCCTTGCTCGTCAAAGGTTCTCCATGCGCTTTGAAGCAGCAGGCAGTGACTCACGCCATGGACTAGCCTTACTCGTCAAAGGTTCTCCATGCGCCTTGAAGCAGCAGGCAGTGAGTCACGCCATGGACTAGCCTTGCTCGTCAAAGGTTCACCATGCGCTTTGAAGCAGCAGGCAGTGACTCACGCCATGGACTAGCCTTGCTCGTCAAAGGTTCTACATGCGCCTTGAAGCAGCAGGAGGTGACTCACGCCATGGACTAGCCTTGCTCGTCAAAGGTTCTCCATGCGCCTTGAAGCAGCAGGCAGTGACTTACGCCATGGACTAGCCTTGCTCGTCAAAGGTTCTCCATGCGCCTTGAAGCAGCAGGCAGTGACTCACGCCATGTACTAGCCTTGCTCGTCAAAGGTTCTCCATGCGCCTTGAAGCAGCAGGAGGTGACTCACGCCATGGACTAGCCTTGCTCGTCAAAGGATCTCCATGCGCCTTGAAGCAGCAGGAGGTGACTCACGCCATGGACTAGCCTTGCTCGTCAAAGGTTCTCCATGCGCCTTGAAGCAGCAGGAGGTGACTTTCGCCATGGACTAGCCTTGCTCGTCAAAGGTTCTCCATGCGCCTTGAAGCAGCAGGCAGTGACTTACGCCATGGACTAGCCTTGCTCGTCAAAGGTTCTCCATGCGCCTTGAAGCAGCAGGAGGTGACTCACGCCATGGACTAGCCTTGCTCGTCAAAGGTTCTCCATGCGCCTTGAAGCAGCAGGCGGTGACTCACGCTAAGGACTGGGCCTCGCTCGCCAAGGACCCTGCATACACCTTGAAGCAGGAGGGATTGACTCAGGCTAAGAAATGTACCTCGCTCCCATTGGTTCTGCATGCGCCTTGAAGGAGCAGGCAGTGACTCACGCCATGGACTAGCCTTGCTCGTCAAAGGCTCTCCATGCGCCTTGAAGCAGCAGGAGGTGACTCACGCCATGGACTAGCCTTGCTCATCAAAGTTTCTCCATGCGCCTTGAAGCAGCAGGCAGTGACTCACGCCATGGACTAGCCTTGCTCGTCAAAGGTTCTCCATGCGCTTTGAAGCAGCAGGAGGTGACTTACGCCATGGACTAGCCTTGCTCGTCAAAGGTTCTCCATGCGCCTTGAAGCAGCAGGCAGTGACTTACGCCATGGACTAGCCTTGCTCGTCAAAGGTTCTCCATGCGCCTTGAAGCAGGAGGCAGTGACTCACGCCATGGACTAGCCTTGCTCGTCAAAGGTTCTCCATGCGCCTTGAAGCAGCAGGCAGTGACTCACGCTAAGGACTGGGCCTCGCTCGCCAAGGACCCTGCATACACCTTGAAGCAGGAGGGATTGACTCAGGCTAAGAAATGGACCTCGCTCCCATTGGTTCTGCATGCGCCTTGAAGCAGCAGGCAGTGACTCACGCCATGGACTAGCCTTGCTCGTCAAAGGTTCTCCATGCGCCTTGAAGCAGGAGACAGTGACTCACGCCATGGACTAGCCTTGCTCGTCAAAGGTTCTCCATGCGCCTTGAAGCAGCAGGCAGTGACTCACGCCATGCACTGGGCCTCCATGCGCCTTGAAGCAGCAGGCAGTGACTCACGCCATGGACTAGCCTTGCTCGTCAAAGGTTCTCCATGCGCCTTGAAGCAGCAGGCAGTGACTCACGCCATGGACTAGCCTTGCTCGTCAAAGGTTCTCCATGCGCCTTGAAGCAGCAGGCAGTGATTACGCCATGGACTAGCCTTGCTCGTCAAAGGTTCTCCATGCGCCTTGAAGCAGCAGGCAGTGACTCACGTCATGGACTAGCCTTGCTCGTCAAAGGTTCTCCATGCGCCTTGAAGCAGCAGGAGGTGACTCACGCCATGGACTAGCCTTGCTCGTCAAAGGTTCTCCATGCGCCTTGAAGCAGCAGGAGGTGACTTACGCCATGGACTAGCCTTGCTCGTCAAAGGTTCTCCATGCGCCTTGAAGCAGCAGGCAGTGACTTACGCCATGGACTAGCCTTGCTCGTCAAAGGTTCTCCATGCGCCTTGAAGCAGCAGGAGGTGACTCACGCCATGGACTAGCCTTGCTCGTCAAAGGTTCTCCATGCGCCTTGAAGCAGCAGGCGGTGACTCACGCTAAGGACTGGGCCTCGCTCGCCAAGGACCCTGCATACACCTTGAAGCAGGAGGGATTGACTCAGGCTAAGAAATGGACCTCGCTCCCATTGGTTCTGCATGCGCCTTGAAGCAGCAGGCAGTGACTCACGCCATGGACTAGCCTTGCTCGTCAAAGGTTCTCCATGCGCCTTGAAGCAGCAGGAGGTGACTCACGCCATGGACTAGCCTTGCTCATCAAAGGTTCTCCATGCGCCTTGAAGCAGCAGGCAGTGACTCACGCCATGGACTAGCCTTGCTCGTCAAAGGTTCTCCATGCGCTTTGAAGCAGCAGGAGGTGACTTACGCCATGGACTAGCCTTGCTCGTCAAAGGTTCTCCATGCGCCTTGAAGCAGCAGGCAGTGACTTACGCCATGGACTAGCCTTGCTCGTCAAAGGTTATCCATGCGCCTTGAAGCAGGAGGCAGTGACTCACGCCATGGACTAGCCTTGCTCGTCAAAGGTTCTCCATGCGCCTTGAAGCAGCAGGAGGTGACTCACGCCATGGACTAGCCTTGCTCGTCAAAGGTTCTCCATGCGCCTTGAAGCAGCAGGCAGTGACTTACGCCATGGACTAGCCTTGCTCGTCAAAGGTTCTCCATGCGCCTTGAAGCAGCAGGCAGTGACTCACGCTAAGGACTGGGCCTCGCTCGCCAAGGACCCTGCATACACCTTGAAGCAGGAGGGATTGACTCAGGCTAAGAAATGGACCTCGCTCCCATTGGTTCTGCATGCGCCTTGAAGCAGCAGGCAGTGACTCACGCCATGGACTAGCCTTGCTCGTCAAAGGTTCTCCATGCGCCTTGAAGCAGGAGACAGTGACTCACGCCATGGACTAGCCTTGCTCGTCAAAGGTTCTCCATGCGCCTTGAAGCAGCAGGCAGTGACTCACGCCATGCACTGGGCCTCCATGCGCCTTGAAGCAGCAGGCAGTGACTCACGCCATGGACTAGCCTTGCTCGTCAAAGGTTCTCCATGCGCCTTGAAGCAGCAGGCAGTGACTCACGCCATGGACTAGCCTTGCTCGTCAAAGGTTCTCCATGCGCCTTGAAGCAGCAGGCAGTGACTCACGCCATGGACTAGCCTTGCTCGTCAAAGGTTCTCCATGCGCCTTGAAGCAGCAGGCAGTGACTCACGCTACGGACTGGGCCTCGCTCGCCAAGGACCCTGCATACACCTTGAAGCAGGAGGGATTGACTCAGGCTAAGAAATGGGCCTCACTCCTATTGGTCCTGCATGCGCCTTGAAGCACCAGGCAGTGACTCACGCCATGCACTGGGCCTCGCTCGCCAAAGGTCCTGCATGCGCCTTGAAGCAGCAGGCAGTGACTCACGCCATGCACTGGGCCTCGCTCGCCAAAGGTTCTCCATGCGCCTTGAAGCAGCAGGAGGTGACTCACGCCATGGACTAGCCTTGCTCGTCAAAGGTTCTCCATGCGCCTTGAAGCAGCAGGCAGTGACTCACGCTAAGGACTGGGCCTCGCTCGTCAAAGGTTCTCCATGCGCCTTGAAGCAGGAGGCAGTGACTCACGCCATGGACTAGCCTTGCTCGTCAAAGGTTCTCCATGCGCCTTGAAGCAGCAGGCAGTGACTCACGCTAAGGACTGGGTCTCGCTCGTCAAAGGTTCTCCATGCGCCTTGAAGCAGGAGGCAGTGACTCACGCCATGGACTAGCCTTGCTCGTTAAAGGTTCTCCATGCGCCTTGAAGCAGCAGGCAGTGACTCACGCCATGGACTAGCCTTGCTCGTCAAAGGTTCTCCATGCGCCTTAAAGCAGCAGGCAGTGACTTACGCCATGGACTAGCCTTGCTCGTCAAAGGTTCTCCATGCGCCTTGAAGCAGCAGGCAGTGACTCACGCCATGGACTAGCCTTGCTCGTCAAAGGTTCTCCATGCGCCTTGAAGCAGCAGGAGGTGACTCACGCCATGGACTAGCCTTGCTCGTCAAAGGTTCTCCATGCGCCTTGAAGCAGCAGGAGGTGACTCACGCCATGGACTAGCCTTGCGCGTCAAAGGTTCTCCATGCGCCTTGAAGCAGCAGGAGGTGACTTACACCATGGACTAGCCTTGCTCGTCAAAGGTTCACCATGCGCCTTGAAGCAGCAGGCAGTGATTACGCCATGGACTAGCCTTGCTCGTCAAAGGTTCTCCATGCGCCTTGAAGCAGCAGGCAGTGACTCACGCCATGGACTAGCCTTGCTCGTCAAAGGTTCTCCATGCGCCTTGAAGCAGCAGGAGGTGACTCACGCCATGGACTAGCCTTGCTCGTCAAAGGTTCTCCATGCGCCTTGAAGCAGGAGGTGACTCACGCCATGGACTAGCCTTGCTCGTCAAAGGTTCTCCATGCGCCTTGAAACAGCAGGAGGTGACTCACGCCATGGACTAGCCTTGCTCGTCAAAGGTTCTCCATGCGCCTTGAAGCAGCAGGCAGTGACTCACGCTAAGGACTGGGCCTCGCTCGCCAAGGACCCTGCATACACCTTGAAGCAGGAGGGATTGACTCAGGCTAAGAAATGGACCTCGCTCCCATTAGTTCTGCATGCGCCTTGAAGCAGCAGGCAGTGACTCACGCCATGGACTAGCCTTGCTCGTCAAAGGTTCTCCATGCGCCTTGAAGCAGGAGGCAGTGACTCACGCCATGGACTAGCCTTGCTCGTCAAAGGTTCTCCATGCGCCTTGAAGCAGCAGGCAGTGACTCACGCCATGGACTAGCCTTGCTCGTCAAAGGTTCTCCATGCGCTTTGAAGCAGCAGGCAGTGACTCACGCCATGGACTAGCCTTGCTCGTCAAAGGTTCTCCATGCGCCTTGAAGCAGCAGGCAGTGACGCACGCCATGGACTAGCCTTGCTCGTCAAAGGTTCTCCATGCGCCTTGAAGCAGCAGGCAGTAACTCACGCCATGGACTAGCCTTGCTCGTCAAAGGTTCTCCATGCACCTTGAAGCAGCAGGATGTGACTCACGCCATGGACTAGCCTTGCTCGTCAAAGGTTCTCCATGCGCCTTGAAGCAGCAGGCAGTGACTCACGCCATCGACTAGCCTTGCTCGTCAAAGGTTCTCCATGCGCCTTGAAGCAGCAGGCAGTGACTCACGCTACGGACTGGGCCTCGCTCGCCAAGGACCCTGCATACACCTTGAAGCAGGAGGGATTGACTCAGGCTAAGAAATGGACCTTGCTCCCATTGGTTCTGCATGCGCCTTGAAGCAGCAGGCAGTGACTCACGACATGGACTAGCCTTGCTCGTCAAAGGTTCTCCATGTGCCTTGAAGCAGCAGGAGGTGACTCACGCCATGGACTAGCCTTGCTCGTCAAAGGTTCTCCATGCGCCTTGAAGCAGCAGGCAGTGACTCACGCTAAGGACTGGGCCTCGCTCGTCAAAGGTTCTCCATGCGCCTTGAAGCAGGAGGCAGTGACTCACGCCATGGACTAGCCTTGCTCGTCAAAGGTTCTCCATGCGCCTTGAAGCAGCAGGCAGTGACTCACGCCATGGACTAGCCTTGCTCGTCAAAGGTTCTCCATGCGCCTTAAAGCAGCAGGCAGTGACTTACGCCATGGACTAGCCTTGCTCGTCAAAGGTTCTCCATGCGCCTTGAAGCAGCAGGCAGTGACTCACGCCATGTACTAGCCTTGCTCGTCAAAGGTTCTCCATGCGCCTTGAAGCAGCAGGAGGTGACTCACGCCATGGACTAGCCTTGCTCGTCAAAGGTTCTCCATGCGCCTTGAAGCAGCAGGAGGTGACTCACGCCATGGACTAGCCTTGCTCGTCAAAGGTTCTCCATGCGCCTTGAAGCAGCAGGAGGTGACTTACGCCATGGACTAGCCTTGCTCGTCAAAGGTTTTCCATGCGCCTTGAAGCAGCAGGCAGTGACTTACGCCATGGACTAGCCTTGCTCGTCAAAGGTTCTCCATGCGCCTTGAAGCAGCAGGCAGTGACTCACGCCATGTACTAGCCTTGCTCGTCAAAGGTTCTCCATGCGCCTTGAAGCAGCAGGAGGGGACTCACGCCATGGACTAGCCTTGCTCGTCAAAGGTTCTCCATGCGCCTTGAAGCAGCAGGAGGTGACTTACGCCATGGACTAGCCTTGCTCGTCAAAGGTTTTCCATGCGCCTTGAAGCAGCAGGAGGTGACTCACGCCATGGACTAGCCTTGCTCGTCAAAGGTTCTCCATGCGCCTTGAAGCAGCAGGAGGTGACTCACGCCATGGACTAGCCTTGCGCGTCAAAGGTTCTCCATGCGCCTTGAAGCAGCAGGAGGTGACTTACACCATGGACTAGCCTTGCTCGTCAAAGGTTCACCATGCGCCTTGAAGCAGCAGGCAGTGATTACGCCATGGACTAGCCTTGCTCGTCAAAGGTTCTCCATGCGCCTTGAAGCAGCAGGCAGTGACTCACGCCATGGACTAGCCTTGCTCGTCAAAGGTTCTCCATGCGCCTTGAAGCAGCAGGAGGTGACTCACGCCATGGACTAGCCTTGCTCGTCAAAGGTTCTCCATGCGCCTTGAAGCAGGAGGTGACTCACGCCATGGACTAGCCTTGCTCGTCAAAGGTTCTCCATGCGCCTTGAAACAGCAGGAGGTGACTCACGCCATGGACTAGCCTTGCTCGTCAAAGGTTCTCCATGCGCCTTGAAGCAGCAGGCAGTGACTCACGCTAAGGACTGGGCCTCGCTCGCCAAGGACCCTGCATACACCTTGAAGCAGGAGGGATTGACTCAGGCTAAGAAATGGACCTCGCTCCCATTAGTTCTGCATGCGCCTTGAAGCAGCAGGCAGTGACTCACGCCATGGACTAGCCTTGCTCGTCAAAGGTTCTCCATGCGCCTTGAAGCAGGAGGCAGTGACTCACGCCATGGACTAGCCTTGCTCGTCAAAGGTTCTCCATGCGCCTTGAAGCAGCAGGCAGTGACTCACGCCATGCACTGGGCCTCGCTCGTCAAAGGTTCTCCATGCGCCTTGAAGCAGCAGGCAGTGACTCACGCCATGGACTAGCCTTGCTCGTCAAAGGTTCTCCATGCGCCTTGAAGCAGCAGGCAGTGACTCACGCCATGGACTAGCCTTGCTCGTCAAAGGTTCTCCATGCGCCTTGAAGCAGCAGGCAGTGACTCACGCTAAGGACTGGGCCTCGCTCGCCAAGGACCCTGCATACACCTTGAAGCAGGAGGGATTGACTCAGGCTAAGAAATGGACCTCGCTCCCATTGGTTCTGCATGCGCCTTGAAGCAGCAGGCAGTGACTCACGCCATGGACTAGCCTTGCTCGTCAAAGGCTCTCCATGCGCCTTGAAGCAGCAGGCAGTGACTCACGCCATGGACTAGCCTTGTTCGTCAAAGGTTCTCCATGTGCCTTGAAGCAGCAGGAGGTGACTCACGCCATGGACTAGCCTTGCTCGTCAAAGGTTCTCCATGCGCTTTGAAGCAGCAGGCAGTGACTCACGCCATGGACTAGCCTTGCTCGTCAAAGGTTTTCCATGCGCCTTGAAGCAGCAGGCAGTGACTTACGCCATGGACTAGCCTTGCTCGTCAAAGGTTCTCCATGCGCCTTGCAGCAGTAGGAGGTGACTCACGCCATGGACTAGCCTTGCTCGTCAAAGGTTCTCCATGCGCCTTGAAGCAGCAGGCAGTGACTCACGCCATGGACTAGCCTTGCTCGTCAAAGGTTCTCCATGCGCTTTGAAGCAGCAGGCAGTGACTCACGCCATGGACTAGCCTTGCTCGTCAAAGGTTCTCCATGCGCCTTGAAGCAGCAGGCAGTGACTCACGCCATGGACCTGCCTTGCTCGTCAAAGGTTCTCCATGCGCTTTGAAGCAGCAGGCAGTGACTCACGCCATGGACTAGCCTTGCTCGTCAAAGGTTCTCCATGCACCTTGAAGCAGCAGGATGTGACTCACGCCATGGACTAGCCTTGCTCGTCAAAGGTTCTCCATGCGCCTTGAAGCAGCAGGCAGTGACTCACGCCATGGACTAGCCTTGCTCGTCAAAGGTTCTCCATGCGCCTTGAAGCAGCAGGCAGTGACTCACGCCATGGACTAGCCTTGCTCGTCAAAGGTTCTCCATGCGCCTTGAAGCAGCAGGCAGTGACTCACGCCATGGACTAGCCTTGCTCGTCAAAGGTTCTCCATGCGCCTTGAAGCAGCAGGCAGTGACTCACGCCATGGACTAGCCTTGCTCGTCAAAGGTTCTCCATGCGCCTTGAAGCAGCAGGCAGTGACTCACGCCATGGACTAGCCTTGCTCGTCAAAGGTTCTCCATGCGCTTTGAAGCAGCAGGCAGTGACTCACGCCATGGACTAGCCTTGCTCGTCAAAGGTTCTCCATGCGCCTTGAAGCAGCAGGCAGTGACTCACGCCATGGACTAGCCTTGCTCGTCAAAGGTTCTCCATGCGCCTTGAAGCAGCAGGAGGTGACTCACGCCATGGACTAGCCTTGCTCGTCAAAGGTTCTCCATGCGCCTTGAAGCAGCAGGAGGTGACTCACGCCATGGACTAGCCTTGCTCGTCAAAGGTTCTCCATGCGCCTTGAAGCAGCAGGCAGTGACTCACGCCATGGACTAGCCTTGCTCGTCAAAGGTTCTCCATGCGCCTTGAAGCAGCAGGCAGTGACTCACGCTAAGGACTGGGCCTCGCTCGTCAAAGGTTCTCCATGCGCCTTGAAGCAGGAGGCAGTGACTCACGCCATGGACTAGCCTTGCTCGTCAAAGGTTCTCCATGCGCCTTGAAGCAGCAGGCAGTGACTCACGCCATGGACTAGCCTTGCTCGTCAAAGGTTCTCCATGCGCCTTGAAGCAGCAGGCAGTGACTCACGCCATGGACTAGCCTTGCTCGTCAAAGGTTCTCCATGCGCCTTGAAGCAGCAGGCAGTGACTCACGCCATGGACTAGCCTTGCTCGTCAAAGGTTCTCCATGCGCCTTGAAGCAGGAGGCAGTGACTCACGCCATGGACTAGCCTTGCTCGTCAAAGGTTCTCCATGCGCCTTGAAGCAGCAGGAGGTGACTCACGCCATGGACTAGCCTTGCTCGTCAAAGGTTCTCCATGCGCCTTGAAGCAGCAGGCAGTGACTCACGCCATGGACTAGCCTTGCTCGTCAAAGGTTCTCCATGCGCCTTGAAGCAGCAGGAGGTGACTCACGCCATGGACTAGCCTTGCTCGTCAAAGGTTCTCCATGCGCCTTGAAGCAGCAGGCAGTGACTCACGCCATGGACTAGCCTTGCTTGTCAAAGGTTCTCCATGCGCCTTGAAGCAGCAGGAGGTGACTCACGCCATGGACTAGCCTAGCTCGTCAAAGGTTCTCCATGCGCCTTGAAGCAGCAGGCAGTGACTTACGCCAAGGACTAGCCTTGCTCGTCAAAGGTTCTCCATGCGCTTTGAAGCAGCAGGCAGTGACTCACGCCATGGACTAGCCTTGCTCGTCAAAGGTTCTCCATGCGCCTTGAAGCAGCAGGCAGTGACTCACGCCATGGACTAGCCTTGCTCGTCAAAGGTTCTCCATGCGCCTTGAAGCAGGAGGCAGTGACTCACGCCATGGAGTAGCCTTGCTCGTCAACGGTTCTCCATGCGCCTTGAAGCAGCAGGAGGTGACTCACGCCATGGACTAGCCTTGCTCGTCAAAGGTTCTCCATGCGCCTTGAAGCAGCAGGAGGTTACTCAGGCCATGGACTAGCCTTGCTCGTCAAAGGTTCTCCATGCGCCTTGAAGCAGCAGGCAGTGACTCACGCCATGGACTAGCCTTGCTCGTCAAAGGTTCTCCATGCGCCTTGAAGCATCAGGCAGCGACTCCCGGCACAGACAGGGGCTCACTTGCTAAAGGTCCCAAGTGGGATGGTTAGGCCAGACGTGGGTCCCTTGATCGCTGTGTCACTGGATTCAAGCTAGCCTGGCTGATGAGGGGTGTTACCCTGAAACCCATCTGAGGATGCTTGTTTCTGGTCCAGGAAGGACCCAATTAGATATTTCGGGCTGCACTGTTCCCATGTGGAGAAGGGTCAAGACTGATTTCCACATGGCTGAGTCTAAATTGGGGTGGCAAAGTGAGCAAAAGAACAATGGATTTAACCCAGCTCTCTTGACTGGGGGACAATATTTGATATATTCAGCATTTCATCCATCATTTGTGGCTGCGGCATGCAACGGACTCGGCCTCGTTTGCCAACGGTCCTGCAAGCGCCTTGAAGCAGCAGGTAGTGGCTCACGCTACGGACTGGAACTCACTCCCATGCGCCTTGAAGCAGCAGGCAGTGACTCACACCATGGACTGGGCCTTTTTGGGTTCCGGAGTAGTGTGCTACTTGCCGAAAAGCACTTCGATGCCTCGTAATGGGTAGTAAGCGCTTCATACATACTATTACAATTACAATTATCTCCATGCTGTCTGTCACCTCTTATGCGTGTATCGTGTAAGATGCAGATGTGTACTTTCTGATACGAAATGTGTCTGAGAAGCGTTGACTTACGCTAACTACAGTTTGTACTTCACATTCTCAGTCATATCAATAGGCACAGGGCACGCGCAAGGAAGGCATACCCTAATATTGCTCTATTATGAAAATATTTGTATTGTCAAAATTAGTTTGATTTAAGGAGGAGGAGAGTTGTGAAATCTGGGGATGTAAGAAGGAGGTGTGCCCCTAATTAAGATGTGAAGTGCGACAGGTTTGCAGACGTGGGTCCCACGCTCGCTGTCCCACTGGAAGCAAGCTTTACCCGGCTCAAGATCCCTCATACGGGTGAAACGAGTCCTGGGTTTCTTGTGCTCTGGTTCAGGGAGGACCTGGCCTGGCAGTTCGGGCTGGGCTGGTCCCATAATGAGCAGGGTCAAGACTGATTTGAACATAGCCGTGTCCAGCCTGAGGTGGCGCAGTGAGCAAAAGAAGGACCCAGCAAATCAGTCTTGATCTGGAACCCAAGGTACCCAAGACCGGTTTCACTCTGATTTGCACTCTTCAGTTGGGTGTAACTTGGTTCCAGTGGCATACTGATCACGGAACCATGTCTGGGTATACCCGTCCCACTTGGAAATTAATACCAAAGTACTCAGGTAATGGATGAATGCTTCAACTAATCTCAGCCGCTGGCAACTACTCTGGTTAAATGCTATCCCAGTCCGTCATTTTTTACACGTCACACCTCCTCAGTCTGGACTCAGCCATATGCTAATCAGTCTTGAGGCGGCTCCAATAGGAACAGTCCAGCCCGAACTGCCAGGCCAGGCCCTCCCTGAACCAGAACGCAAGCATCCCGGGCCCGGCTTTGCCCATATTGGGGCTCTCTAGTCGGGTGTAGCTTGATTCCTGAGGTACAGTGCGCACGTGACCCATGTCTTAGCATATCTGTTGCTCTAGTCCAGGGCATCGCACTAAAGTATACAAAAAAGTGATGGGTGAATGGTTGAAATAATCTCAGCCACTGGTAGTTACTCAGGCATCACATCCTAGTCCATCGTTGTTTTGTAGGGCAAACGACCTTTACAACGCGGTCGTTACACAGCGATACATTTACATCGCGGTCATTACAACGCAAGTCATTACAACGACTTGCGTTGGATGGCGCTCTAACATAAAGAATAGTATGACTTACTATTCCTACACCTTCCCCTCTGTTACGTAGGCTGGAGTTGGAATAGTAAATTATACTATTCCTAAGTCCAGCGCCTCTAGCGCACGTCGTTGTAACGACTTGCGTTGTAAAAACTGCGATGTAACATACTGCGGTGTAACGACAGCGTTGTAACGTCACATATTCGTTTTGCACACCATGCCACCTCTGTTTGGACACAGGCATGTGTTTTTTTCCAGTTCAGGGAGTACCTGGCACACATACAATACAGTTCGGCAAAATGAAAGCAAGCATCAACAAAGCTAAAAAGCTGACTGCCAACAATATGCCAGCTGGATGTGCCAATGGTTGATTAATGTATGTCTCCCTTTGCCCTTGTAGTGTTACTCCCCTCCTTCCATTGTGCAGTTCCTGAACGATGACTTGTGTGGGCTGTGCCTAATTTCAAAGTAGGGCTGGGGGCGTGGGGGGGGATGTCGGACTGTAGTTTTTCTTGAATTAATGTGGATGTATTGTATTATATTGTAATTGTATTTATATAGCGCTTACTACCCCTGACGAGGCGTCAAAGCGCTTTTTCGGCGAGTAGCACGCTACTCCGGACCCATAGAGGTTTAGTGTTGAATTAGTATAATGAAACATGCAAATACATTTTAAGTGGTGGAAGGTTAGTAAGTTATTTGGATTTGGAATGATAGCAGAAGGATAGAGGAGGACAAAAAAGGTTTGTATTTATGTAGCGCTTGTTACCCCTGATGGGGTGTCTAAGCACGCTTCTCCGGAAGCCCATAAAGGATTAGTGGTGAATGAGTATGGTGAAATATAAAAGTAATCTCAGTGGTGGATATTAGTCAGTTATTTGGAGTGAGAAGGTTAGCGGCGGGATACAAAGGGGGAAGAAAGGTTTGCATTCATATAGCGTCTGTTAGCCCTGATGGGGTGTTGAAGCACGCCCCTCCGGAAACCATAAAGGATTAGTGGTGAATTAGTATAGTTGAATATGGAATTTGAGAAGTGAACATGTTTGTCTTCCCTCGACCCCCAACCCCCCCATATACACCCAAACAGGAAGCTTAGACAGGGGATGTCTGTCAAACAGCTATAATGACACCTAGATACAATGCAGGCCCAGTGCCCTCCCCCCCCCCCCCACTCTGGTCATGGGGTCTGTAAAGCCCCCCACCCCGTTAGCGCCGCTGCACAGAGGGCGCACTCTGCAGCCAGCGCTTTATGGCGCCTGCAGAGGCCTCTCGGCGTCCGAAGCCTCATTAACCGTATTCGGGGGAGTTAATTACTTACCCAAAATATCATAAGGCGCCGATAAACCAGCTAATGACGCCCGGTTCATAATACACGGTATTATTCACCTGGAGAATACCCGGGCTCTGGGCGCAGGAACGCGGCCTTTACAAGCGCGTTAAACTTCAGTGCAGGGCGCCGTGTGATCCTGGGCACATGAACGCTGCCTTTACAAGCGCGTTAAACTTCAATGAGCGGCGCTGTGTGATCCTGGGCAGCTGGCGGACGCCGCTTTCCAAAGGAGCGCAGTGTCTGCAAACACTGCTCCCGGCGACGCCCTGCGTCTGCCGTGTGCTCTGCGGCATTTGAATGAAACCTCAATAGGTATGGGCGAGTCTCAGGGGGTACAGAGCCCCTCAGACTCTGCACAGAGGCGGGGTTTGAGGGCCCGTTCCCGAGGATGAAGTAAGACCTCCAGGCGTGGGCACAGAGTCAGACACAAGCTGCCCCTCCCGAGGACACAGGATGACTGCTCCCTCAGGTCAAGGCCTGCACACTGGGAGCACAGCCTTGCTTGGGGGGCACAGGAGGTCACCCAGAGGAGTCAGGACACAGGCCTTCCATCACAGGACACTCGCTGTCCCCCCTGAGGGCAAGACATGCTCCCTGAGGACACAAGGACGGCTCCCTCAGGACACAGGCCTGGAGAGACAGGCTCTTCATCCTGGGGAGAGGGGGCATAGACCCTTCACCCTGAGAACACAGGCCTGACATCTGAGGACACTGGCTGTCCCCCCTGAGGGCACAGACTGTGACCTGAAGACACAGGGGCGACCCCCTGAGACCGGACCTGCTCCCTGAGGACACAGGCCTGACATCTGAGGACACTGGCTGCCCCCCCTGAGGGCACAGAGTGATGCCTGAACACACAGGGGCGACCCCCTGAGGAACAGACCCGACCCCTGAGGACAGGACCTGCTCTCTGAGGACACATACCTAACACTTGGAGAGACAGGCTCCCCACCCTGAGGAGACAGGGCATAGGTCCTTCACCCTGAGGACACAAGCCTGACATCTGAGGACACTGGCTGTCCCCCTGAGGGCCAGACCTGCTCCCTGAGGACACACGCCTGGAGAGACAGGCTCTCCACCCTGAGGAGAGAGGGCATAGGTCCTTCACCCTGAGGACACAAGCCTGACATCTGAGGACACTGGCTGTCCCCTTCTGAGGGACAGACATGCTCCCTGAGGGCACAGGCCTGGGGAGACAGGCTCTCCACCCTGAGGAGAGAGGGCATAGACCCTTCACCCTGAGGACACAGGTCTGACATCTGAGGACACTTGCTGTCCCCCCTGAGGGCCAGACATGCTCCCTGAGGACACACGCCTGGAGAGACAGGCTCTTCACCCTGAGGAGAGAGGGCAAAGACCCTTCACCCTGAGGACACAAGCCTGGCGAGACAGGCTATCCACCCTGAGGAGAGAGGGCATAGACCCTTCACCCTTAGGACACAGGCCTGACATCTGAGGACGCTGGCTGTCCCCCTGAGGAGAGAGGGCATAGGCCCTTCACCCTGAGGGCACAGTCCTGACATCTGAGGACACTGGCTGTCCCTCCTGAGGAGAGAGGGCATAGGCCCTTCACCCTGAGGACACAAGCCTGGAGAGACAGGCTATCCACCCTGAGGAGAGAGGGCATAGACCCTTCACCCTGAGGACACAGGTCTGACATCTGAGGACACTTGCTGTCCCCCCTGAGGGCCAGACATGCTCCCTGAGGACACACGCCTGGAGAGACAGGCTCTTCACCCTGAGGAGAGAGGGCAAAGACCCTTCACCCTGAGGACACAAGCCTGGCGAGACAGGCTATCCACCCTGAGGAGAGAGGGCATAGACCCTTCACCCTTAGGACACAGGCCTGACATCTGAGGACGCTGGCTGTCCCCCTGAGGAGAGAGGGCATAGGCCCTTCACCCTGAGGGCACAGTCCTGACATCTGAGGACACTGGCTGTCCCTCCTGAGGAGAGAGGGCATAGGCCCTTCACCCTGAGGACACAAGCCTGGAGAGACAGGCTCTCCCCCTGAGGAGAGAGGGCATAGACCCTTCACCCTGAGGGCCAGACCTGCTCCCTGAGGACACACGCCTGGAGAGACAGGCTCTCCACCCTGAGGAGAGAGGGCATAGACCCTTCACCCTGAGGGCACAGTCCTGACATCTGAGGACACTGGCTGTCCCTCCTGAGGAGAGAGGGCATAGGCCCTTCACCCTGAGGACACAAGCCTGGAGAGACAGGCTCTCCCCCCTGAGGAGAGAGGGCATAGACCCTTCACCCTGAGGGCCAGACCTGCTCCCTGAGGACACAAGCCTGGAGAGACAGGCTCTCCACCCTGAGGAGAGGGGGCATAGACCCTTCACCCTGAGGAGAGAGGGCATAGACCCTTCAACCTGAGGGCACAGGCCTGACATCTGAGGACACTGGCTGTCCCCCCTGAGGGCACAGACCTGCTCCCTGAGGACACAAGCCTGACATCTGAGGACACTCGCTGTCCCCCCTGAGGGCCAGACATGCTCCCTGAGGACACAAGCCTGGAGAGACAGGCTCTTCACCCTGAGGAGAGAGGGCATAGGCCCTTCACCCTGAGGACACAGGCCTGACATCTGAGGACACTCGCTGTCCCCCCTGAGGGCCAGACATGCTCCCTGAGGACACAAGCCTGGGGAGACAGGCTCTCCACCCTGAGGAGAGAGGGCATAGACCCTTCACCCCGAGGACACAAGCCTGGAGAGACAGGCTCTCCACCCTGAGGAGAGAGGGCGGAGACCCTTCACCCTGAGGACACAGGCCTGGAGAGACAGGCTCTCAACCCTGAGGAGAGAGGGCATAGGCCCTTCACCCTGAGGGCACAGGCCTGACATCTGAGGACACTGGCTGTCCCTCCTGAGGGCCAGCCATGCTCCCTGAGGACACAAGCCTGGGGAGAGGCTCTCCACCCTGAGGACACACGCCTGGAGAGACAGGCTCTCCACCCTGAGGAGAGAGGGCATAGACCCTTCACCCTGAGGACACAGGCCTGACATCTGAGGACACTCGCTGTCCCCCCTGAGGGCCAGACATGCTCCCTGAGGACACAAGCCTGGAGAGACAGGCTCTCCACCCTGAGGAGAGAGGGCATAGGCCCTTCACCCTGAGGACACAGGCCTGACATCTGAGGACACTCGCTGTCCCCCCTGAGGGCCAGACATGCTCCCTGAGGACACAAGCCTGGGGAGACAGGCTCTCCACCCTGAGGAGAGAGGGCATAGACCCTTCACCCCGAAGACACAAGCCTGGAGAGACAGGCTCTCCACCCTGAGGAGAGAGGGCAGAGACCCTTCACCCTGAGGACACAGGCCTGGAGAGACAGGCTCTCAACCCTGAGGAGAGAGGGCATAGGCCCTTCACCCTGAGGGCACAGGCCTGACATCTGAGGACACTGGCTGTCCCTCCTGAGGGCCAGCCATGCTCCCTGAGGACACAAGCCTGGGGAGAGGCTCTCCACCCTGAGGACACACGCCTGGAGAGACAGGCTCTCCACCCTGAGGAGAGAGGACATAGACCCTTCACCCTGAGGACACAGGCCTGACATCTGAGGACACTGGCTGTCCCTCCTGAGGGCCAGCCATGCTCCCTGAGGACACAAGCCTGGAGAGACAGGCTCTCCACCCTGAGGAGAGAGGGCATAGGCCCTTCACCCTGAGGACACAGGCCTGGAGAGACGGGCTCTCCACCCTGAGGAGAGAGGGCATAGGCCCTTCACCCTGAGGGCACAGGCCTGACATCTGAGGACACTGGCTGTCCCCCCTGAGGGCACAGACCTTCTCCCTGAGGATACAAGCCTGACATCTGAGGACACTCGCTGTCCCTCCTGAGGGCCAGACATGCTCCCTGAGGACACAGACCTGGGGAGACAGGCTCTCCACCCTGAGGAGAGAGGGCATAGGCCCTTCACCCTGAGGACACAGGCCTGGAGAGACGGGCTCTCCACCCTGAGGAGAGAGGGCATAGGCCCTTCACCCTGAGGGCACAGGCCTGACATCTGAGGACACTCGCTGTCCCCCCTGAGGGCCAGACCTGCTCCCTGAGGACACAAGCCTGGAGAGACAGGCTCTCCATCTGAGGAGAGAGGGCATAGGCCCTTCACCCTGAGGACACAGGCCTGGAGAGACAGGCTCTCCATCCTGAGGAGAGAGGGCATAGGCCCTTCACCCTGAGGACACAGGCCTGACATCTGAGGACACTGGCTGTCCCTCCTGAGGGCACAGAGTGATGCCTGAAGACACGGGGGCAACCCCCTGAGGGCCAGACATGCTCCCTGAGGACACACGCCTGGAGAGACAGGCTCTCAACCCTGAGGAGAGAGGTCATAGGCCCTTCACCCTGAGGGCACAGGCCTGACATCTGAGGACACTCGCTGTCCCCCCTGAGGGCCAGACCTGCTCCCTGAGGACACACGCCTGGAGAGACAGGCTCTCCACCCTGAGGAGAGAGGGCATAGACCCTTCACCCTGAGGGCACAGGCCTGACATCTGAGGACACTCGCTGTCCCCCCTGAGGGCCAGACATGCTCCCTGAGGACACACGCCTGGAGAGACAGGCTCTCAACCCTGAGGAGAGAGGGCATAGGCCCTTCACCCTGAGGGCACAGGCCTGACATCTGAGGACACTGGCTGTCCCCCCTGAGGGCCAGACCTGCTCCTTGAGGACACACGCCTGGAGAGACAGACTCTCCACCCTGAGGAGAGAGGGCATAGGCCCTTCACCCTGAGGGCACAGGCCTGACATCTGAGGACACTCGCTGTCCCCCCTGAGGGCCAGACATGCTCCCTGAGGACACACGCCTGGAGAGACAGGCTCTCAACCCTGAGGAGAGAGGGCATAGGCCCTTCACCCTGAGGGCACAGGCCTGACATCTGAGGACACTGGCTGTCCCCCCTGAGGGCACAGACCTGCTCCCTGAGGACACAAGCCTGACATCTGAGGACACTCGCTGTCCCCCCTGAGGGCCAGACCTGCTCCCTGAGGACACAAGCCTGACATCTGAGGACACTCGCTGTCCCCCCTGAGGGCCAGACATGCTCCCTGAGGACACACGCCTGGAGAGACAGGCTCTCAACCCTGAGGAGAGAGGGCATAGGCCCTTCACCCTGAGGGCACAGTCCTGACATCTGAGGACACTGGCTGTCCCCCCTGAGGGCCAGACCTGCTCCCTGAGGACACACGCCTGGAGAGACAGGCTCTCCACCCTGAGGAGAGAGGGCATAGGCCCTTCACCCTAAGGGCACAGGCCTGACATCTGAGGACACTGGCTGTCCCTCCTGAGGGCACAGACCTGCTCCCTGAGGACACAAGCCTGACATCTGAGGACACTCGCTGTCCCCCCTGAGGGCCAGACCTGCTCCCTGAGGACACAAGCCTGACATCTGAGGACACTCGCTGTCCCCCCTGAGGGCCAGACATGCTCCCTGAGGACACACGCCTGGAGAGACAGGCTCTCAACCCTGAGGAGAGAGGGCATAGGCCCTTCACCCCGAGGGCACAGGCCTGACATCTGAGGACACTGGCTGTCCCCCCTGAGGGCCAGACCTGCTCCCTGAGGACACAAGCCTGGGGAGAGGCTCTCCACCCTGAGGACACACGCCTGGAGAGACAGGCTCTCCACCCTGAGGAGAGAGGGCATAGACCCTTCACCCTGAGGGCACAGGCCTGACATCTGAGGACACTGGCTGTCCCCCCTGAGGGCCAGACATGGTCCCTGAGGACACACGCCTGGAGAGACAGGCTCTCCACCCTGAGGAGAGAGGGCATAGGCCCTTCACCCTGAGGGCACAGGCCTGACATCTGAGGACACTCGCTGTCCCTCCTGAGGGCCAGACATGGTCCCTGAGGACACACGCCTGGAGAGACAGGCTCTCCACCCTGAGGAGAGAGGGCATAGACCCTTCACCCCGAGGACACAAGCCTGGAGAGACAGGCTCTCCACCCTGAGGAGGGAGGGCAGAGACCCTTCACCCTGAGGACACAGGCCTGACATCACAGGACACTGGCTGTCCCTCCTGAGGGCACAGACTGATGCCTGAACACACAGGGGCGACCCCCTGAGGAACAGACCCACCCCTGAGGACAGGACGATGCGTGTCCATCCTGAGAACACAGAACTATTCCCCGAAGCCACAGAGCTGTCACCTGAAGACACATGTCTTCCTTCCAAGGGCACAGCATTTCTGGCAGAGGAGAATAGTGATATCGTAAGTGCTTCCTGCCACCTGCAGATTAGGGCAGTGAAGAGAGGGCAGAGGGGCTGGAGCAGAGTCCCTCACATGCTAAGCGTACGAGCCGAGGGGCCTTCCAAGCCCTGTGCTCGCACAGACCTGCGCCCGCCGGATGCGTGACTGACAGTCTATGAAACCCAGATTGCCTGACCTGTGACTGACTCTGCCCCAGGAGACGTCCGGCCTGCATTGTTACTGGCGGGCAAGCCCTAGAAGCCTGGGCTCAGGGCCGCTTCAGGGCGGTGCGACCGGTGCAGCCGCACCGGGCGCTGACCTGCAGGGAGCGCTGGCCTCCGGGGTCGTCATGTGATGAAGTTCTCTCTTAAACCCACAGCTTTAGCAGGAGCAGCCTGTCCCAGCCCTCGGGAGCGGGAAGCCCCAGCACGACAGACTGCAGCATCTTGGCAAGCCCCTCCCCGCCCCCCACACCCCCCCTCTCTTGCTGGAGAAGAGGGGCCAGGGGCACTGTGAGGTCAGGAGAGGGGCAGGGCCCCGCCCCCCTCTTTGTCGGGCTGTTCATTAACTCTGCGGGGGGCGGCGGGGCCAGTGGCCCGGGAGCCCCCATTGTCCGTCAGTCCTTTGTCCTCAGGCGCCATTGTGTTTCCGGCCTCTTGTCCGTCTGTGCAGCCCGTGCATGGCGGCCCCTTGACTCTCTGCTCGGCCGGGCCGCACTTCCAGCCGTGAACCCCTGGCTGTCCCCCCAGAAGGGCCGTCACTGCAGCCTCTCACAGAGCAGGGGCCCTCACTGCAGCCTCTCACAGAGGACGGGGCCCTCACTGCAGCCTCTCAGAGGACGGGGCCCTCACTGCAGCCTCTCACAGAGGAGGGGGCCCCTCACTGCAGCCTCTCACAGAGGACGGGGCCCTCACTGCAGCCTCTACAGAGGACGGGGCCCTCACTGCAGCCTCTCACGGAGGACGGGGCCCTTACTGCAGCCTCTCACAGAGGACGGGGCCCTCACTGCAGCCTCTCACAGAGGACGGGGCCCTCACTGCAGCCTCAACAGAGGACGGGACCCTCACTGCAGCCTCTCACAGAGGACGGGGCCCTCACTGCAGCCTCTCAGAGGACGGGGCCCTCACTGCAGCCTCTCACAGAGGAGGGGGCCCCTCACTGCAGCCTCTCACAGAGGACGGGGCCCTCACTGCAGCCTCTACAGAGGACGGGGCCCTCACTGCAGCTTCTCAAAGAGGACGGGGCCCTCACTGCAGCCTCTCACAGAGGACGGGGCCCTCACTGCAGCCTCTACAGAGGACGGGACCCTCACTGCAGCCTCTCACAGAGGACGGGGCCCTCACTGCATCCTCTACAGAGGAAGGGGCCCCTCACTGCAGCCTCTAACAGAGGACGAGACCCCCACTGCAGCCTCTACAGAGGACGGAGCCCTCACTGCAGCCTCTCACAGAGGAGGGGGCCCTCACTGCAGCTTCTCACACAGGACAGGGCCCTCACTGCAGCCTCTCAGAGGACGGGGCCCTCACTGCAGCCTCTCAGAGGACAGGGCCCTCACTGCAGCCGCCCACAGAGGAGGGGCCCCCACTGCAGCCACTCACACAGGAGGGGCCCTCACTGCAGCCTCTCACAGAGGACGGGGCCCTCACTGCAGCCTATACAGAGGAAGGGGCCCCTCACTGCAGCCTCTACAGAGGACGGGGCCCTCACTGCAGCCTCTCACAGAGGACGGGGCCCTCACTGCATCCTCTACAGAGGAAGGGGCCCCTCACTGCAGCCTCTACAGAGGACGGGGCCCTCACTGCAGCCTCTCACAGAGGACGGGGCCCTCACTGCAGCCTCTCACAGAGGACGGGGCCCCCCTCACTGCAGCCGCCCACAGAGGAGGGGCCCCCACTGCAGCCACTCACACAGGAGGGGCCCTCACTGCAGCCTCTCACAGAGGACGGGGCCCTCACTGCAGCCTCTACAGAGGAAGGGGCCCCTCACTGCAGCATCTCACAAAGGACGGGGCCCTCACTGCATCCTCTACAGAGGAAGGGGCCCCTCACTGCAGCCTCTACAGAGGACGGGGCCCTCACTGCAGCCTCTCACAGAGGACGGGGCCCTCACTGCAGCCTCTCACAGAGGACGGGGCCCCCCTCACTGCAGCCGCCCACAGAGGAGGGGCCCCCACTGCAGCCACTCACACAGGAGGGGCCCTCACTGCAGCCTCTCACAGAGGACGGGGCCCTCACTGCAGCCTCTACAGAGGAAGGGGCCCCTCACTGCAGCATCTCACAAAGGACGGGGCCCTCACTGCATCCTCTACAGAGGAAGGGGCCCCTCACTGCAGCCTCTACAGAGGACGGGCCCATCACTGCAGCCTCTACAGAGGACGGGGCCCTCACTGCAGCCTCTCACAGAGGACGGGGCCCTCACTGCAGCCTCTCACAGAGGACGGGGCCCTCACTGCAGCCTCTCACAGAGCAGGGGCCCTCACTGCAGCCTCTCACAGAGGACGGGGCCCTCACTGCAGCCTCTACAGAGGACGGGGCCGTCACTGCAGCCTCTCACAGAGGACGGGGCCCTCACTGCAGCCTCTACAGAGGACGGGGCCCTCACTGCAGCCTCTACAGAGGACGGGGCCCTCACTGCAGCCTCTCACAGACGACGGGGCCCTCACTGCAGCCGCCCACAGAGGACGGGGCCCCTCACTGCAGCCTCTCACAGAGCAGGGGCCCTCACTGCAGCCTCTCACAGAGCAGGGGCCCTCACTGCAGCCTCTCACAGAGCAGGGGCCCTCACTGCAGCCTCTCACAGAGGACGGGGCCCTCACTGCAGCCTCTACAGAGGACGGGGCCCTCACTGCCGCCTCTCACAGAGGACGGGGCCCTCACTGCAACCTCTCACAGAGGACGGGGCCCTCACTGCAGCCTCTACAGAGGACGGGGCCCTCACTGCAGCCTCTACAGAGGACGGGGCCCTCACTGCAGCCTCTACAGAGGACGGGGCCCTCACTGCAGCCTCTACAGAGGACGGGGCCCTCACTGCAGCCTCTACAGAGGACGGGGCCCTCACTGCAGCCTCTCACAGAGGACGGGGCCCTCACTGCAGCCGCCCACAGAGGACGGGGCCCCTCACTGCAGCCTCTACAGAGGACGGGGCCCTCACTGCAGCCTCTCACACAGGACGGGGCCCTCACTGCAGCCTCTCACAGAGCAGGGGCCCTCACTGCCGCCTCTCACAGAGGACGGGGCCCTCACTGCAGCCTCTCACAGAGGACGGGGCCCTCACTGCAGCCTCTACAGAGGACGGGCCCTCACTGCAGCCTCTACAGAGGACGGGCCCTCACTGCAGCCTCTCACAGAGCAGGGGCCCTCACTGCCGCCTCTCACAGAGGACGGGGCCCTCACTGCAGCCTCTCACAGAGGACGGGGCCCTCACTGCAGCCTCTCACAGAGCAGGGGCCCTCACTGCCGCCTCTCACAGAGGACGGGGCCCTCACTGAAGCCTCTCACTCACTGCAGCCTCTCACAGAGGACGGGGCCCTCACTGCAGCCTCTCACAGAGGACGGGGCCCTCACTGCAGCCTCTCACAGAGGACGGGGCCCTCACTGCAGCCTCTCACAGAGGACGGGGCCCTCACTGCAGCCTCTACAGAGGATGGGTCCCCCCTCACTGCAGCCCCTCACAGAGGAGGGGCCCTCACTGCAGCCTCTACAGAGGACGGGGCCCTCACTGCAGCCCCTCACAGAGGACAGGGCCCTCACTTCAGCCTCTACAGAGGAGGGGCCCCTCTCACTGCAGCCTCTCTGTTGGAAGGGGCGATCTCAGAGGGCCAGGTTATGCTCACCCAGTCACCCCAAGACCCACCTCTCCCACAGAACTTGCCGAGTCTTGATTGTGAGGTCCCCACCGGGGAGGACTTCGGGTCTAGGATCGTACACACTGAGCTCACACCACACTACGGACAGACACCACACCGTTGGGTTGAAGTAACAAGTTCTTTTATATAATAAAGGAACGAAGGAAACACTCTTATGTACGCAGTGGTCGAGGGACCACAAAGTCGTTGAGGAATCGGGAAGGGGGGAAGCGGGACAGTCTTTTAGTCTCTGGGTCAGTACGAGGCGTACCCTACGCACAGCTCTCAATCCTCGAGCCGGGGGGTACGGGATGATGGTCGTACTGGCTGCCTCACCTCCGTCGAGTCGGCTCGGTCGTGATGGTGGTCTCGATGGTCCAGCCGGACCAGAGCACTCCCCGAGCCGCGACGAGGTCAGCAGGGCTCGATCTGGAGAAGTTCGTGAGGAGCCGCGACAGCGTCAGCAGGGCTCCGATGGTTCAGTTCAGCTTGAGCCGCGACAGTGTCAGCAGGGCTCTGATGGTTCGGTTCAGCTCGAGCCGCGACAGCGTCAGCAGGGCTCCGATGGTGATAGTTCAGCTTGAGCCGCGACAGTGTCGGCAGGGCTCCGATAGTTCAGTTCAGCTTGAGCCGCGACAGCGTCAGCAGGGCTCTGAGGTTCCAGATGAGTTCTTCTTAGGGTCAGCCGCGATCAGATCAGCAGGGCTTCAGGTCCAAGATACAACTGCCCTCTAGTTGTCGGGCGGGCCCAGTTATAGTTCTTCTGCTCTTTGATCTCCGGACCCTCGCAGGCGGAGGTCTCAGGCCCTGGGGGCTGGTCATTGGCGAGGTCCGGCGGTTGGTTCTTTGATCCTGTTGCAAGATGGGTCCGGGAATGCCCAGACGCCCAGCGGGTCTGGAGCCAACCCTCGGGGAGGCCAGAAGGGTGATCGAAACGGGCCCACAGGGGAGGGCCAAAGGTGTGATGGATACCAGGTTCTCAGGGGAGGCCGGAGGTGCTATCGACACTCCCCGGCTTATCTCACTTGGGGAGCCCTTTACCCCCTGGCGGGGGACTGGCGCGCCTTTGGAGTCTGGGTTTCGCTGGGGCCGGGGTCACGCTAGGCCCAGGGAGACAGGGGTGTCGGGAAGGGAAGATGGCGTCCGGGCCTTGTGGGGCATGCCAGGTTAGGCGCTCGGAGCCGGGCGAGGAGCGGGAAAGGCAGGCCTGGTCGGGGTTCTCGGGGGATCTAGGTGTACGGGGAGTATGACGACCAGGCTCGGGGTTCAGGCTACACTCACGGGGATGCTGCGCAGAGGTCTCGGGGTGCAGGCCTACGCTCGCAGGGTGTGGAGGGACAGAGGTGCACCACGCCACGAGGCCGGGTCCAACACGCGTCCCCCCCAGCTGAAGGCAGGGAGAACTACCCATCCTCGTGGGGGTTCTCTTCGCTGAGGCGGAAGAATCGGGACAGGCCGTCAGCGTTGGCGTGGTCAGAACCAGGCCGGTGTTCCACAGTGAAATCCATCCCCTGGAGGGAGATGGACCAGCGCAGCAATTTGGGATTCTCCCCTCTCATTTGCATTAGCCACCGGAGAGGTCGGTGGTCGGTTTGGACCTGGAAATGAGTCCCGAACAAGTAGGGCCTCAGCTTCTTCAGGGCCCAAACCACCGCGAAGGCCTCCCGCTCGATGGTGCTCCACCTTTGTTCTCGAGGGAGTAGCCTCCGGCTAATGAATGCCACTGGTCGGTCTAGGCCGTTCTCGTTCACCTGGGACAGGACAGCTCCGATGCCATGCTCGGACGCGTCCGTCTGGACTACAAACTCTCGTGAGTAGTCGGGGGCCTGTAGAATGCGGGCCGTGCACATGGCATCTTTTAAGGTTTCGAACGCCTCTTGGCAGGCGGGGGTCCAGCTGACTCTCTTCGGCTGGTTTTTGGAGGTCAACTCCGTGAGGGGGGCTACGATGCTACCGTACCCCTTGATGAACCGGCGGTAGTACCCCGTAAGCCCTAGAAACGCCCGCACTTCCGTCTGGGTCGTGGGGGCCTCCCGGGCCACGATGGCATCGATCTTGGGCTGGAGGGGGGCTACGAGGCCGCTTCCGACCTGGTGCCCGAGGTAGACTACGGACCCCTGCCCGATCTGGCACTTGCTTGCCTTAAGGGTGAGACCTGCCCTCCTCAGGGCGGTCAGCACTGCCCAGAGGTGCTGGAGGTGCTCGGACCAGTGGGAACTGTATACTGCGATATCGTCCAGGTACGCAGCGCTGAACTCTTCCAACCCCGCCAGGACCTGGTTCACCAGCCTCTGGAAGGTGGCGGGGGCGTTCTTCATCCCGAAGGGCATCACCCGGAAATGGTAGTGACCATCCGGGGTGGAAAAAGCGGATCTTTCCTTAGCTCCCTCGGTGAGGGCGATCTGCCAGTAGCCACTGGTCAGGTCGAACGTGCTTAGGAACCGAGCTGCCCCGAGGCGATCGATAAGCTCGTCGGCTCGGGGGATGGGATGAGCATCGGTTCTGGTGACTGCGTTGAGCCCGCGGTAGTCAACGCAGAACCTCAGCTCGGGAGCCACACCGGGGGCGGCTGCCTTCGGAACCAGGACCACGGGACTAGCCCATGGGCTGTCAGAGGCTTCGACCACCCCGAGAGCTAGCATCTTCGATACCTCGGCCTTGATGCAGGCCCGAACTCTGTCAGGGACGCGGTAGGCTCTGTGCCGTACCGGTGGACTGTCCCCGGTGTCCACATCGTGGACGCACCAGCTGGTGACGCCGGGGGTGAGGGAGAAGAGGTCAGAGAACTGTCCCAACAACTGGCGACAGTGCTCGTGCTGCTCGGGGGAGAGGGAGGAGGAGAGACTCACTCCCCCTACGGAGCCATCTTTTTCTTGGGTGGACAGGAGATCGGGGAGAGGCTCAGTTTCTTCTTCTTCCCCATCGTCCGTGGCGAGGAGTAAGCTCAACTCGGACCGGGCGAAGTGGGGCTTGAGGGGGTTCACATGGAGGACCCGCAAGGGGTTCCTGGGGGACTCTACATTGACGAGGTAGGTCACCTGACTCTTGCGTTCTACCACCTTGAAGTGCCCTGTCCACTTGTCTTGCAGGGCACAGGGCTCCACCGGGGCCATCACCCAGACCTGCTGTCCAGGCTGAAACTCGACCAGAGTGGCATTTTGATCATACCACCGTTTCATCTCTTCTTGACTGGCCTCGAGGTTGGCCTCGGCCAGTTCTCTGAACTTCCTCGTCTGATTCCGGAGGGCCAGAATGTATCGAAATACATCCGGAGGGGGCTCTGGGGCCACCATCTCCCACCCTTCCTTGACCAGGGTGAGGTGTCCCCTGACGGGGTGTCCGTAGAGCAGCTCGAAGGGGCTGAACCCCAGGGACTTCTGGGGGACTTCGCGGTACGCGAAGAGGAGACAGGGAAGGAGGACGTCCCATTTACGCCTCAGGGGCTCTTCGAGACCCATGATCATCCCCTTGAGGGTCCGGTTAAAGCGTTCCACCAGACCGTTACCCTGGGGGTGGTATGGAGTGGTAAATTTGTACGTCACCCCACACTGTTGCCACAGGGATTTCATGTATTTCGAAATGAAATTGGTCCCTCGGTCGCTCTTAATTTCCGCCACTCTCTTGAGATTTTTGGTCTCTCCCAATTAGTTTCCCTCCCTACCCATTGTGCCGGACACACCCTGGACGGCATTTGCACCAACTTGACCTCCCTAGTTGCTTCCACCCCCGTGCCACAAATTTGGACAGACCACTGTCTCATTCCCTTCTCCATCAATAACAAAACTTTGCCCCCCTTTCCTATCAAACTCCCTCACACTCCCTTCCCTATTAATTGGAAAAAGGTAGCTGAGTACATCAAACTCAACCCTCAACCAGGGGTACCTCCCCCGTTCATCACGGGTGACGTGTCTCTGGACTCCACAAATTTCCACCAGTGGATTGAGAGAGTAATCTCTGCCAATGCAAAACCCGTTAACCAAAAACCCGGTCGTGGAAAAAAGAAACCCAATGCCCCCTGGTATACTCCGGCCCTCGCTGACTGCCACCTTAAGTGTAGGCTTTTGGAGAGAGAATGGAGAAAAACCTACGATCCAATGTCTAGATCTATTTACATTCTCCAGAGAAAGCAATATCTCTCATCTATAAAAAAAGCAAAAAAGGCATTCTTCACTCAAGCAATAGACTCTGCTAAACAGAAACAACAAACAATCTTCAACATCGTGAAATCTTTTACCCACCCCAAAGCACTGGCACTTGAAATCCCCCCCTCGCAAGCCCTCTGTGATCAGATTGCTGATTTCTTTGAGGAGAAAATTAATAATATCCACAAGGACTTCCCCCCGGTACCTATTCCCACACAAGAGCCTGACACAACTATTCCTTCATTAAACAAATTTAAAGCAGTTTCCCTAATGCAAACGCATAAAGCCATATTAGCCTGTAAATCAGGTGCACCCACGGATTCCTGCCCCCCAGTCATCTTGCACCACCTTGTTGAGGCCGTCAACCCTCTAATTAATGCAATTGTGAACGAATCCCTCGACTCTGGTATTGTTCCTTCTGAGTGGAAGAAGGCCACAGTCAAGCCCCTCATGAAAAAGCAAAATAAATCCCCCACTGACCTGTCTAATATGCGCCCAATCTCACTCCTCCCTGCGCTAGGCAAAATCACTGAGCAACTAGTCCATGACGAACTAAAGAATTTTGTGGAAAATCATCGTATTTTGCACCCACAGCAATCCGGCTTTCGCTCCGTCCATTCCACAGAGACCGCTTTGATTGAGTTGTCAGACACCATCAAGTTCCTGCAGGATGAGGGCAGGCAGGCCGTTCTCATCCTGCTCGACCTAACCGCGGCCTTCGACACCATCTCACATGGCGTTCTAATTAAAAGGATGCGTGAGATTGGTGTCTCGGGCTCCGCACTTACCTGGATAACCTCATTCCTGTCCAATCGCTCTCAAACGGTCTCCTTGGGCACCTTTCTTTCTGATGAACGCTCCATCATTTCGGGGGTACCCCAGGGTTCCATTCTGAGCCCCCTCTTTTTCAATGTATATATGGCCCCCCTCCTCACGTTGATCGAGTCACATGGGATTCTCGTGACATCCTACGCTGACGACACTCAGCTTGTCGTCACCATCGATAAAAAACTTCCGGATGCCACTATCAGATTCCAAAACTGTCTGTCAGAAGTCTTTTCTTGGCTAAATTTGCATCATTTAAAATGTAACAGCGCCAAAACAGAAATAATTCCCCTAGGTAAAGGCACATTCTTTTCCCCCAAAGACTGGTGGCCTCATAACTCCGAAGCACCGCCTAGCGCGGTTGCTTCAGCCCGCAACTTGGGTGTTCAATTTGACGCTTCCCTCAGCTTCGATGAACATGTGCGCATTACCGCTGGTCGCTGTTTCAGCCTGATCAGGCAATTAAAGAAATTTTTCAATTTTCTGCCTATCACAGCCAGGAAATCAGTAGCGGTTGCGCTTATCCTCTCCCGGCTGGATTATTGTAACGGCCTCCTAGCCGGCATCAAGAAGTCCTCTTTGAAAAAGCTGCAGAGTGTCCAACATGCAGCAGCCAGGCTTGTTTTGAAACTCCCCCGTAGGTCCTCAGCCTCTGCAGCCCTCAACACCCTTCATTGGCTGCCCCTCCATAAGAGAATCTTATTCAAGCTCCTTGTCACTGTATTTAAAGCAAACAGGGGCTTGGGTCCATCTTACCTGTCCAAGCGCTTCCAGCACTATATTCCTATCCGCTGCTTGAGGTCATCTGGCGCCAACTTCATTTCGGAACCCCGCATAAAACTTAAATCCAAGGGAGGAAAGACCTTCTCCTTTCTGGCGGCCAAGGCATGGAACCGTCTCCCCCCCAACCTTAGGCACGCACCCTCAGAGAGCCTCTTCAGGAAATATCTGAAAACCTGGATTTATTCTCAGTCTGACTCCTCAGTCCTCGCAGCTATTTGATCCATGCTCCCCTAGACGCCCTTCTGTGTGCTCAGCGCCAAGATGCTCCCTCCGGAGCGAAAGTTAGCGCTCTACAAATGACAATAAATATCAAATATCAAATGATGACTTCTCGGGGGAATCCCACCCGGGAGAAGATGGCCATGAGGGCCCGCCCCACTACGGGGGCGGTCACCGTTCGGAGGGGAATGGCTTCGGGGTAGCGAGTGGCATGGTCCACCAGGATGAGGATAAAGCGGTGGCCCAAGGATGTCCGGGGGTCGAGGGGGCCCACGATGTCGATTCCCACCCGTTCAAAGGGGGTACTGACCACGGGGAAGGGTTGGAGAGGAGCCTTGCGCTTCCCTCCGCTCTTCCCGCTGGACTGACATGTGGGACTGGATTTACAATGGGCCTCCACATCGGAGCGCATGCCCGGCCAGTAGAAGTGGGTGACCAGGCGCTGGTATGTTTTGTCTTGGCCCAAGTGTCCCGCCAGGGGTACATCATGGGCCAGGTTCAGAAGGAAGCCGCGGAAGCGTAGGGGGACCACCAGCACTCGGCCGGACCCTAGCTCGGCGGACTTTTGCTCGCTGTATAGGAGGCCGTTCTCCCAATAGATAAAGTGGGAGCCGGTCTGGTCACCGGCGGCCTGGGCGGCGGCCTGCTGCCGCAGCCCCACAAGGGAGGGACAGGAGGTCTGCTCCAAGCAGAACTCTTCTCGGGACGGTCCCCCTTCCTGGCGCCATTGGGCCAGCTCAGGAAGGTCTCCAAGCTCGAGGTCGGTTCGACGTCGGGGCCGAGGGGCCCTGCGCCGGGAGGGAAGCTCTCCCCGGGGAATAGCTCAGGGGTCTCAAAGGATTCTGGGACCTCGGGGTCCTCGGGGGTAGTCGGTGCCACCTCTAAGGTCGCCCCTTCGGGGGTGGCTCTTCAGGCGGTCATCGACCGGGTACTCACACAGGCCCACTGGGGCAGGCCCACCATCTCCAAGTGGGTCCTCTTCTCAACCCGCTGCCATGGGGAGCTCTCCAGATCGTTGCCGAGCAGGCAATCCACAGGCATGTCGGAGCGGACTGCCACTCGTAACTCCCCAGAGACGCCCCCCCACTCGAACGGGACTTGAGCTATCCGGCAGGTGCGGACGGAGTTATCGGCTGCGATCACCCTGCAGGAGATGTGGGGAACACTCTGGGCCTCAGTGACGAGGTGCCGTTTGACGGCGGTGATACTGGCCCCAGTATCCCGGAGAGCCCCTATGTGATGGCCATTGACAGTCACCTGCTGTCGGTATTTCTCGGTATTGTCGGGTAGGGGGGCTCCTGGGACCATCTCCCTATCACCCAGGGAGACTAACATCATGGCTGCGGGGTCAGTTCCCTCGAACTCCTCTTCTCCCCCCTCCTCTTCTAGGGCTACGGAGGTGATGTGGCGTACTGGGGGCCCTGCAGCGGTAGGCTTCTTGAACAGAGGGCAGCGGGGGTCATTGGCATAATGCCCTGGTTGCTGGCAATGATAGCAGGCTTGGCTGACTCTGCCCCTGGTTTAGCTGGGGGAAACCCTGCGCGCGCTGTGGGAGGCGAGGTACCTGGCTGGTTTCTGGGGGGACTGCGCGGGGACCCTACCTGGGAACCCCGCTGTCTATTCTGATTCCCCCCTCCCCTCTGGCGGGACGATCCCTGTTCATTTTGGCCATAATCTCCCCCGGGCCCCCGGGGGACTCTGGTGCTCACCCAGCGATCAGCCTCGACGGCCAATTTCCGGGGGTCAGCCAACTTGCTGTCCAGGAGGTGCTGTCGGAGTTCCACAAAGAAATTTAGGGACAAATGTTCATAGGCAATGAGGTCTATGAGCCCCTCGAAGGTGGATACCTTGCTGCCCTTGATCCACCCCTCGAGGGCCCGGCTATAGAAATTGACATATTCTACCCATGTGGTGCCGGGGATCTTCTTGCAGTCTCTAAAGCGTTGGCGGTACATTTCAGGGGTGAGCCCGTACCTTGTGAGGAGGGCTTCTTTCATGTGGCTGTAGGAGGTCTGTTCGGCGGACGGGAGGTCGAGTAGGGTGTCTCTCCCCTCACTCAGGAATCGACCCCATAGCCCGGCTCCCCAATCTTTCTGCGGAACTCGGTGTGAGGTCATGGCGACCTCGTAGGCCTTGAACCATTGCTGGATGTCATCGTTTTTATAATATTCTTTGACCACATCCTTGGGGATGTGGACCTTGGGTTCCACTGGGGGACCAGACTCTCGGGTCGCTGCTGTTTTGCTGCCTTCGTTCCGGGCCTTTAGTTCTATTTCCAATAGGCTGCGCTCGTGCTCCAGCTGGAGCTTCTTTCCGTCATGTTCTCGCTGGAGTTTCTTTTCCTCCAGTTCTCCTTGCAGCCGCAACTGCTCGATGGCTAGCTTTTTCTCGGCCAGCTTGAGTTCTCCTTCCATCTTCAAACGGGCTAGTTCTAGCTCGTGGTTTCGGTTGCGCTCTCGGTCGGTCATCTCTTCCCGGGATAGGCCTCTTTCCGTGCTGGGAGTCCGCATCGGGGACTCCGCTCTTTCTTGCTCTGGGGCGTGCGTTTCGATCAGGGGTGCTCCCCCTCCATCGACTTCTGTCGGTGCTGGAGGTTGGGCTCCGGCCTCCACCCAGGCTGTTAGAGCTTGTTGAAAGTCCTCTTTGGTGTTTAATCCCGTCGACGGGATATGGAGATCTTTGCAGAATTGTTTGAGCTCACGGTGAGAATAGTCTTTCAGGAGTTCCATCTGGAAGGTGGTCTCGTCGTTCGTGAGGCTCATGGTTGTTCTTCGTTCGGGTAGTGTGTCAGTGCTGTACGATCCCTAGACGTAGGTTCTTATCGCGACGCTGCCACCAATGTTGGAAGGGGCGATCTCAGAGGGCCAGGTTATGCTCACCCAGTCACCCCAAGACCCACCTCTCCCACAGAACTTGCAGAGTCTTGATTGTGAGGTCCCCACCGGGGAGGACTTCGGGTCTAGGATCGTACACACTGAGCTCACACCACACTACGGACAGACACCACACCATTGGGTTGAAGTAACAAGTTCTTTTATATAAGAAAGGAACGAAGGAAACACTCTTATGTACGCAGTGGTCGAGGGACCACAAAGTCGTTGAGGAATCGGGAAGGGGGGAAGCGGTACAGTCTTTTAGTCTCTGGGTCAGTACGAGGCGTACCCTATGCACAGCTCTCAATCCTCGAGCCGGGGGGTACGGGAGGATGGTCGTACTGGCTGCCTCACCTCCGTCGAGTCGGCTCGGTCGTGATGGTGGTCTCGATGGTCCAGCCGGACCAGAGCACTCCCCGAGCCGCGACGAGGTCAGCAGGGCTCGATCTGGAGAAGTTCGTGAGGAGCCGCGACAGCGTCAGCAGGGCTCCGATGGTTCAGTTCAGCTTGAGCCGCGACAGTGTCAGCAGGGCTCCGATGGTTCGGTTCAGCTCGAGCCGCGACAGCGTCAGCAGGGCTCCGATGGTGATAGTTCAGCTTGAGCCGCGACAGTGTCGGCAGTGCTCCGATGGTTCAGTTCAGCTTGAGCCGCGACAGCGTCAGCAGGGCTCTGAGGTTCCAGATGAGTTCTTCTTAGGGGCAGCCGCGATCAGATCAGCAGGGCTTCAGGTCCAAGACACAACTGCCCGCTAGTTGTCGGGCGGGCCCAGTTATAGTTCTTCTGCTCTTTGATCTCCGGACCCTCGCAGGCGGAGGTCTCAGGCCCTGGGGGCTGGTCATTGGCGAGGTCCGGCGGTTGGTTCTTTGATCCCGTTGCAAGATGGGTCCGGGAATGCCCAGACGCCCAGCGGGTCTGGAGCCAGCCCTCGGGGAGGCCAGAAGGGTGATAGAAACGGGCCCACAGGGGAGGGCCAAAGGTGTGATGGATACCAGGTTCTCAGGGGAGGCCGGAGGTGCTATCGAAACTCCCCGGCTTATCTCACTTGGGGAGCCCTTTACCCCGTGGCGGGGGACTGGCGCGCCTTTGGAGTCTGGGTTTCGCTGGGGCCGGGGTCACGCTAGGCCCAGGGAGACAGGGGTGTCGGGAAGGGAGGATGGCGTCCGGGCCTTGTGGGGCATGCCAGGTTAGGCGCTCGGAACCGGGCGAGGAGCGGGAAAGGCAGGCCTGGTCGGGGTTCTCGGGGGATCTAGGTGTACGGGGAGTATGACGACTAGGCTCGGGGTTCAGGCTACACTCACGGGGATGCTGCGCTGAGGTCTCGGGGTACAGGCCTACGCTCGCAGGGTGTGGAGGGACAGAGGTGCACCACGCCACGAGGCCGGGTCCAACACTCTCACACAGGACGGGGCCCTCACTGCAGCCTCTCACAGAGCAGGGGCCCTCACTGCAGCCTCTACAGAGGATGGGTCCCCCCTCACTGCAGCACCTCACAGAGGACAGGGCCCTCACTGCAGCCTCTCACAGAGGACGGGCCCTCACTGCAGCCTCTACAGAGGACAGGGCCCTCACTGCAGCCCCTCACAGAGGACAGGGCCCTCACTGCAGCCTCTACAGAGGAGGGCCCCTCTCACTGCAGCCTCTCACACAGGACGGGGCCCTCACTGCAGCCTCTACAGAGGACGGGCCCTCACTGCAGCCTCTACAGAGGACGGGGCCCTCACTGCAGCCTCTACAGAGGACGGGGCACTCACTGCACCCCTCACAGAGGACGGGGCCCTCACTGCAGCCTCTCACAGAGGACGGGCCCTCACTGCAGCCTCTACAGAGGACGGGGCCCTCACTGCAGCCCCTCACAGAGGACAGGGCCCTCACTGCAGCCTCTACAGAGGAGGGGCCCCTCTCACTGCAGCCTCTCACAGAGGATGGGCCCTCACTGCAGCCTCTACAGAGGAGGGGCCCCTCTCACTGCAGCCTCTCACACAGGACGGAGCCCTCACTGCAGCCTCTACAGAGGACGGGCCCCTCACTGCAGCCTCTCACACAGGACGGGGCCCTCACTGCAGCCTCTCGCAGAGGACAGGGCCCTCACTGCAGCCTCTACAGAGGACGGGGCCCTCACTGCAGCCTCTCGCAGAGGACAGGGCCCTCACTGCAGCCTCTACAGAGGACGGGGCCCTCACTGCAGCCTCTAAAGAGGACGGGCCTCACTGCAGCCTCTACAGAGGACGGGGCCCTCACCGCAGCCTCTACAGAGGACGGGGCCCTCACTGCAGCCTCTACAGAGGACGGGGCCCTCACTGCAGCCTCTCGCAGAGGACAGGGCCCTCACTGCAGCCTCTCACAGAGGACGGGGCCCTCACTGCAGCCTCTACAGAGCACGGGGCCCTCACTGCAGCCTCTCACAGAGGACGGGGCCCTCACTGCAGCCTCTTGCATAGGATGGGCCCTCACTGCAGCCTCTACAGAGCACGGGGCCCTCACTGCAGCCTCTCACAGAGGACGGGGCCCTTACTGCAGCCTCTACAGAGCACGGGGCCCTCACTGCAGCCTCTCACAGAGGACGGGGCCCTCACTGCAGCCTCTCACACAGGACGGGGCCCTCACTGCACCCCTCACAGAGGACGGGGCCCTCACTGCAGCCTCTCGCAGAGGACGGGGCCCTCACTGCAGCCTCTACAGAGGATGGGCCCTCACTGCAGCCTCTACAGAGGACGGGGCCCTCACTGCAGCCTCTCGCAGAGGACGGGGCCCTCACTGCAGCCTCTACAGAGGATGGGCCCTCACTGCAGCCTCTACAGAGGAGGGGCCCCTCTCACTGCAGCCTCTCACAGAGGATGGGCCCTCACTGCAGCCTCTACAGAGGAGGGGCCCCTCTTACTGCAGCCTCTACAGAGGACGGGGCACTCACTGCACCCCTCACAGAGGACGGGGCCCTCACTGCAGCCTCTCACAGAGGACGGGGCCCTCACTGCAGCCTCTCGCAGAGGACGGGGCCCTCACTGCAGCCTCTACAGAGGACGGGGCCCTCACTGCAGCCTCTCGCAGAGGACAGGGCCCTCACTGCAGCCTCTACAGAGGACAGGGCCCTCACTGCAGCCTCTCACACAGGACGGGGCCCTCACTGCAGCCTGTAC
The DNA here is from genome assembly GCF_964261635.1 of Lissotriton helveticus. NCBI lineage: Eukaryota > Metazoa > Chordata > Amphibia > Caudata > Salamandridae > Lissotriton > Lissotriton helveticus. The sequence continues at coordinate 1,188,192,609 of NC_136072.1, read as the reverse complement.
AGAGGACGGGCCCTCACTACGGGCCCTCACTGCAGCCTCTACAGAGGACGGGGCCCTCACTGCAGCCTCTACAGAGGACGGGGCCCTCACTGCAGCCTCTACAGAGGACGGGGCCCTCAATGCAGCCTCTCGCAGAGGACAGGGCCCTCACTGCAGCCTCTCGCAGAGGACAGGGCCCTCACTGCAGCCTCTACAGAGGACAGGGCCCTCACTGCAGCCTCTCACAGAGGACGGGGCCCTCACTGCAGCCTCTCGCAGAGGACAGGGCCCTCACTGCAGCCTCTCACACAGGACGGGGCCCTCACTGCAGCCTCTACAGAGGACGGGCCCTCACTGCAGCCTCTACAGAGGACGGGGCCCTCACTGCAGCCTCTACAGAGGACGGGGCCCTCACTGCAGCCTCTCACACAGGACGGGGCCCTCACTGCAGCCTCTCTCAGAGGATGGGGCCCCCCTCACTGCAGCCTCTCACACAGGACGGGGCCCTCACTGCAGCCTCTACAGAGGACGGGGCCCTCACTGCAGCATCTCACACAGGACGGGGCCCTCACTGCAGCCTCTCACAGAGGATGGGGCCCCCCCACTGCAGCCTCTACAGAGGACGGGGCCCTCACTGCAGCCTCTCACACAGGACGGGGCCCTCACTGCAGCCTCTACAGAGGACGGGGCCCTCACTGCAGCCTCTCACACAGGACGGGGCCCTCACTGCAACCTCTCACACAGGACGTGGCCCCTCAGCAGGCTCTACAGAGGATGGGGCCCTCACTGCAGCCTCTCGTACAGGACGGGGCCCTCACTGCAGCCTCTCACACAGGACGGGGCCCCTCAGCAGGCTCTACAGAGGACGGGTCTCCTCACTGCAGCCTCTCACAGAGGATGGGGCCCCCCTCACTGCAGCCTCTCACACAGGACTGGGGCCCTCACTGCAGCCTCTCACACAGGACGGGGCCCCTCAGCAGGCTCTACAGAGGACGGGTCTCCTCACTGCAGCCTCTCACAGAGGATGGGGCCCCCCTCACTGCAGCCTCTACAGAGCACGGGGCCCTCACTGCAGCCTCTACAGAGGACGGGGCACTCACTGCACCCCTCACAGAGGACGGGCCCTCACTGCAGCCTCTACAGAGGACGGGGCACTCACTGCAGCCTCTCACACAGGACCGGGCCCTCACGGAAGCCTCTCACACAGGACGGGGCCCCTCAGCAGGCTCTACAGAGGATGGGCCCTCACTGCAGCCTCTCACACAGGACGGGGCCCTCACTGCAGCCTCTCACACAGGACCAGGCCCTCACTGCAGCCTCTCACACAGGACGGGGCCCCTCAGCAGGCTCTACAGAGGACGGGGCCCTCACTGCAGCCTCTCACACAGGACGGGGCCCTCACTGCATCCTCTCACACAGGACGGGGCCCCTCAGCAGGCTCTACAGAGGCCGGGGCCCTCACTGCAGCCTCTCACACAGGACGGGGCCCTCACTGCAGCCTCTCACACAGGACGTGGCCCCTCAGCAGGCTCTTCAGAGGACGGGGCCCTCACTGCAGCCTCTCACACAGGACGGGGCCCTCACTGCAGCCTCTCACACAGGACGGGGCCCTCACTGCAGCCTCTCACACAGGACGGGGCCCCTCAGCAGGCTCTACAGAGGCCGGGGCCCTCACTGCAGCCTCTCACACAGGACGGGGCCCTCACTGCAGCCTCTCACACAGGACGGGGCGCTCTCTGCAGCCTCTCACACAGGACGGGGCCCCTCCGCAGGCTCTACAGAGGCGGGGCCCTCACTGCAGCCTCTCACAGAGGATGGGGCCCCCCTCACTGCAGCCTCTCACACAGGACTGGGCCCCTCAGCAGGCTCTACAGAGGACGGGGCCCTCACTGCAGCCTCTCACAGAGGAGGGGCCCTCACTGAAGCCTCTACAGAGGAGGGGCCCTCACTGCAGCCTCTCACAGAGGAGAGGCCCTCACTGCAGCCACTCACAGAGGAGGGGCCCTCACTGCAGCCTCTCACAGAGGACGGGCCCTCACTGCAGCCTCTCACAGAGCACGGGGCCCTCACTGCAGCCTCTCACAGAGAATGGGGCCCTCATAGCAGCCTCTCACAGAGGACAGGGCCCTCACTGCAGCCTCTCACAGAGGACGGGGCCCCCCACACTGCAGCCTCTCACAGCAGCCTCTCACAGAGGACGGGGCCCTCCTCACTGCAGCCCCTCACAGAGGACGGGGCCCTCACTGCAGCCTCTCACAGAGGACGGGGCCCTGACTACAGCCTCTCACAGAGGACGGGGCCCTCACTGCAGCCTCTCACAGAGGATGGGGCCCCTCACTGCAGCCTCTCACAGAGGACGGGGCCCCTCACTGCAGCCTCTCGCAGAGGACAGGGCCCTCACTGCAGCCTCTACAGAGGACAGGGCCCTCACTGCAGCCTCTCACAGAGGACGGGGCCCTCACTGCAGCCTCTCGCAGAGGACAGGGCCCTCACTGCAGCCTCTCACACAGGACGGGGCCCTCACTGCAGCCTCTACAGAGGACGGGCCCTCACTGCAGCCTCTACAGAGGACGGGGCCCTCACTGCAGCCTCTACAGAGGACGGGGCCCTCACTGCAGCCTCTCACACAGGACGGGGCCCTCACTGCAGCCTCTCTCAGAGGATGGGGCCCCCCTCACTGCAGCCTCTCACACAGGACGGGGCCCTCACTGCAGCCTCTACAGAGGACGGGGCCCTCACTGCAGCATCTCACACAGGACGGGGCCCTCACTGCAGCCTCTCACAGAGGATGGGGCCCCCCCACTGCAGCCTCTACAGAGGACGGGGCCCTCACTGCAGCCTCTCACACAGGACGGGGCCCTCACTGCAGCCTCTACAGAGGACGGGGCCCTCACTGCAGCCTCTCACACAGGACGGGGCCCTCACTGCAACCTCTCACACAGGACGTGGCCCCTCAGCAGGCTCTACAGAGGATGGGGCCCTCACTGCAGCCTCTCGTACAGGACGGGGCCCTCACTGCAGCCTCTCACACAGGACGGGGCCCCTCAGCAGGCTCTACAGAGGACGGGTCTCCTCACTGCAGCCTCTCACAGAGGATGGGGCCCCCCTCACTGCAGCCTCTCACACAGGACTGGGGCCCTCACTGCAGCCTCTCACACAGGACGGGGCCCCTCAGCAGGCTCTACAGAGGACGGGTCTCCTCACTGCAGCCTCTCACAGAGGATGGGGCCCCCCTCACTGCAGCCTCTACAGAGCACGGGGCCCTCACTGCAGCCTCTACAGAGGACGGGGCACTCACTGCACCCCTCACAGAGGACGGGCCCTCACTGCAGCCTCTACAGAGGACGGGGCACTCACTGCAGCCTCTCACACAGGACCGGGCCCTCACGGAAGCCTCTCACACAGGACGGGGCCCCTCAGCAGGCTCTACAGAGGATGGGCCCTCACTGCAGCCTCTCACACAGGACGGGGCCCTCACTGCAGCCTCTCACACAGGACCAGGCCCTCACTGCAGCCTCTCACACAGGACGGGGCCCCTCAGCAGGCTCTACAGAGGACGGGGCCCTCACTGCAGCCTCTCACACAGGACGGGGCCCTCACTGCATCCTCTCACACAGGACGGGGCCCCTCAGCAGGCTCTACAGAGGCCGGGGCCCTCACTGCAGCCTCTCACACAGGACGGGGCCCTCACTGCAGCCTCTCACACAGGACGTGGCCCCTCAGCAGGCTCTTCAGAGGACGGGGCCCTCACTGCAGCCTCTCACACAGGACGGGGCCCTCACTGCAGCCTCTCACACAGGACGGGGCCCTCACTGCAGCCTCTCACACAGGACGGGGCCCCTCAGCAGGCTCTACAGAGGCCGGGGCCCTCACTGCAGCCTCTCACACAGGACGGGGCCCTCACTGCAGCCTCTCACACAGGACGGGGCGCTCTCTGCAGCCTCTCACACAGGACGGGGCCCCTCCGCAGGCTCTACAGAGGCGGGGCCCTCACTGCAGCCTCTCACAGAGGATGGGGCCCCCCTCACTGCAGCCTCTCACACAGGACTGGGCCCCTCAGCAGGCTCTACAGAGGACGGGGCCCTCACTGCAGCCTCTCACAGAGGAGGGGCCCTCACTGAAGCCTCTACAGAGGAGGGGCCCTCACTGCAGCCTCTCACAGAGGAGAGGCCCTCACTGCAGCCACTCACAGAGGAGGGGCCCTCACTGCAGCCTCTCACAGAGGACGGGCCCTCACTGCAGCCTCTCACAGAGCACGGGGCCCTCACTGCAGCCTCTCACAGAGAATGGGGCCCTCATAGCAGCCTCTCACAGAGGACAGGGCCCTCACTGCAGCCTCTCACAGAGGACGGGGCCCCCCACACTGCAGCCTCTCACAGCAGCCTCTCACAGAGGACGGGGCCCTCCTCACTGCAGCCCCTCACAGAGGACGGGGCCCTCACTGCAGCCTCTCACAGAGGACGGGGCCCTGACTACAGCCTCTCACAGAGGACGGGGCCCTCACTGCAGCCTCTCACAGAGGATGGGGCCCCTCACTGCAGCCTCTCACAGAGGACGGGGCCCCTCACTGCAGCCTCTCACAGAGGAAGGGCCCTCACTGCAGCCTCTCACAGAGGACGGGCCCCTCACTGCAGCCTCTCACAGAGGACGGGGCCCTCACTGCAGCCTCTACAGAGGAGGGGCCCTCACTGCAGCCTCTCACAGAGGACGGGGCCCTCACTGCAGCCTCTCACGGAGGACGGGGCCCTTACTGCAGCCTCTACAGAGGACGGGGCCCTCAATACAGCCTCTCACAGAGGAGGGGCCCTCACTGCAGCCTCTACAGAGGACGGAGCCCTCAATGCAGCCTCTCACAGAGGAGGGGACCTCACTGCAGCCTCTCACAGAGGAGGGGCCCTCACTGCAGCCTCTCACACAGGACGGGGCCCTCACTGCAGCCTCTCACAGAGGATGGGCCCCCCCCACTGCAGCCTCTACAGAGGACGGGGCCCTCACTGCAGCCTCTCACACAGGACGGGGCCCTCACTGCAGCCTCTACAGAGGACGGGGCCCTCACTGCAGCCTCTCACACAGGACAGGGCCCTCACTGCAGCCTCTCACACAGGACGTGGCCCCTCAGCAGGCTCTACAGAGGATGGGGCCCTCACTGCAGCCTCTCGTACAGGACGGGGCCCTCACTGCAGCCTCTCACACAGGACGGGGCCCCTCAGCAGGCTCTACAGAGGACGGGTCTCCTCACTGCAGGCTCTCACAGAGGATGGGGCCCCCCTCACTGCAGCCTCTACAGGGGACGGTGCCCTCACTGCAGCCTCTCACACAGGACGGGGCCCCTCAGCAGGCTCTAAAGAGGACGGGTCTCCTCACTGCAGCCTCTCACAGAGGATGGGGCCCCCCTCACTGCAGCCTCTCACACAGGACGGGGCCCTCACTGCAGCCTCTCACACAGGACGGGGCCCCTCAGCAGGCTCTACAGAGGACGGGTCTCCTCACTGCAGCCTCTCACAGAGGATGGGGCCCCCCTCACTGCAGCCTCTCACACAGGACCGTGCCCTCACTGCAGCCTCTCACACAGAACGGGGCCCTCACTGCAGCCTCTACAGAGGACGGGGCACTCACTGCACCCCTCACAGAGGACGGGCCCTCACTGCAGCCTCTACAGAGGACGGGGCACTCACTGCAGCCTCTCACACAGGACCGGGCCCTCACTGAAGCCTCTCACACAGGACAGGGCCCCTCAGCAGGCTCTACAGAGGATGGGCCCTCACTGCAGCCTCTCACACAGGACGGGGCCCTCACTGCAGCCTCTCACACAGGACCAGGCCCTCACTGCAGCCTCTCACACAAGACGGGGCCCCTCAGCAGGCTCTACAGAGGACGGGGCCCTCACTGCAGCCTCTCACACAGGACGGGGCCCTCACTGCAGCCTCTCACACAGGACGGGGCCCTCACTGCAGCCTCTCACACAGGACGGGGCCCCTCAGCAGGCTCTACAGAGGCCGGGGCCCTCACTGCAGCCTCTCACACAGGACGGGGCCCTCACTGCAGCCTCTCACACAGGACGTGGCCCCTCAGCAGGCTCTACAGAGGACGGGGCCCTCACTGCAGCCTCTCACACAGGACGGGGCCCTCACTGCAGCCTCTCACACAGGACGGGGCCCTCACTGCAGCCTCTCACACAGGACGGGGCCCCTCAGCAGGCTCTACAGAGGACGGGGCCCTCACTGCAGCCTCTCACACAGGACGGGGCCCTCACTGCAGCCTCTCACACAGGACGGGGCCCTCACTGCAGCCTCTCACAGAGGAGGGGCCCTCACTGCAGCCTCTCACAGAGGAGGGGCCCTCACTGCAGCCTCTCACACAGGACGGGGCCCTCACTGCAGCCTCTCACAGAGGATGGGGCCCCCCCACTGCAGCCTCTACAGAGGACGGGGCCCTCACTGCAGCCTCTCACACAGGACGGGGCCCTCACTGCAGCCTCTACAGAGGACGGGCCCTCACTGCAGCCTCTCACACAGGACGGGGCCCTCACTGCAGCCTCTCACACAGGACGTGGCCCCTCAGCAGGCTCTACAGAGGATGGGGCCCTCACTGCAGCCTCTCGTACAGGACGGGGCCCTCACTGCAGCCTCTCACACAGGACGGGGCCCCTCAGCAGGCTCTACAGAGGACGGGTCTCCTCACTGCAGGCTCTCACAGAGGATGGGGCCCCCCTCACTGCAGCCTCTACAGGGGACGGTGCCCTCACTGCACCTCTCACACAGGACGGGGCCCCTCAGCAGGCTCTACAGAGGACGGGTCTCCTCACTGCAGCCTCTCACAGAGGATGGGGCCCCCCTCACTGCAGCCTCTCACACAGGACGGGGCCCTCACTGCAGCCTCTCACACAGGACGGGGCCCCTCAGCAGGCTCTACAGAGGACGGGTCTCCTCACTGCAGCCTCTCACAGAGGATGGGGCCCCCCTCACTGCAGCCTCTACAGAGGACCGTGCCCTCACTGCAGCCTCTCACACAGAACGGGGCCCTCACTGCAGCCTCTACAGAGGACGGGGCACTCACTGCACCCCTCACAGAGGACGGGGCCCTCACTGCAGCCTCTACAGAGGACGGGCCCCTCACTGCAGCCTCTCACACAGGACGGGGCCCCTCAGCAGGCTCTACAGAGGATGGGCCCTCACTGCAGCCTCTCACACAGGACGGGGCCCTCACTGCAGCCTCTCACACAGGACCAGGCCCTCACTGCAGCCTCTCACACAGGACGGGGCCCCTCAGCAGGCTCTACAGAGGACGGGGCCCTCACTGCAGCCTCTCACACAGGACGGGGCCCTCACTGCAGCCTCTCACACAGGACCAGGCCCTCACTGCAGCCTCTCACACAGGACGGGGACCCTCAGCAGGCTCTACAGAGGACGGGGCCCTCACTGCAGCCTCTCACACAGGACGGGGCCCTCACTGCAGCCTCTCACACAGGACGGGGCCCTCACTGCAGCCTCTCACACAGGACGGGGCCCCTCAGCAGGCTCTACAGAGGCCGGGGCCCTCACTGCAGCCTCTCACACAGGACGGGGCCCTCACTGCAGCCTCTCACACAGGACGTGGCCCCTCAGCAGGCTCTACAGAGGACGGGGCCCTCACTGCAGCCTCTCACACAGGACGGGGCCCTCACTGCAGCCTCTCACACAGGACGGGCCCCTCACTGCAGCCTCTCACACAGGACGGGGCCCCTCAGCAGGCTCTACAGAGGCCGGGGCCCTCACTGCAGCCTCTCACACAGGACGGGGCCCTCACTGCAGCCTCTCACACAGGACGGGGTGCTCTCTGCAGCCTCTCACACAGGACGGGGCCCCTCAGCAGGCTCTACAGAGGCCGGGGCCCTCACTGCAGCCTCTCACAGAGGATGGGGCCCCCCTCACTGCAGCCTCTCACACAGGACGGGGCCCCTCAGCAGGCTCTACAGAGGACGGGGCCCTCACTGCAGCCTCTCACAGAGGAGGGGCCCTCACTGAAGCCTCTACAGAGGAGGGGCCCTCACTGCAGCCTCTCACAGAGGAGAGGCCCTCACTGCAGCCACTCACAGAGGAGGGGCCCTCACTGCAGCCTCTCACAGAGGACGGGCCCTCACTGCAGCCTCTACAGAGGACGGGGCCCCTCACTGCATCCTCTACAGAGGACGGGGCCCTCTCTGCAGCCTCTACAGAGGACAGGGCCCTCACTGCAGCCTCTCACAGAGAATGGGGCCCTCACTGCAGCCTCTCACAGAGGACGGGGCCCCCCACACTGCAGCCTCTCACAGCAGCCTCTCACAGAGGACGGGGCCCCCCTCACTGCAGCCCCTCACAGAGGACGGGGCCCTCACTGCAGCCTCTCACAGAGGACGGGGCCCTCACTGCAGCCTCTCACAGAGGACGGGGCCCCTCACTGCAGCCTCTCACAGAGGAAGGGCCCTCACTGCAGCCTCTCACAGAGGACGGGCCCTCACTGCAGCCTCTCACAGAGGACGGGCCCCTCACTGCAGCCTCTACAGAGGAGGGGCCCTCACTGCAGCCTCTCACGGAGGACGGGGCCCTTACTGCAGCCTCTACAGAGGAAGGGGCCCTCAATACAGCCTCTCACAGAGGAGGGGCCCTCAATGCAGCCTCTCACAGAGGAGGGGCCCTCACTGCAGCCTCTCACAGAGGAGGGGCCCTCACTGCAGCCTCTCACAGAGGATGTGGCCCCTCAGCAGGTTCAGTGGGTTTGTCTGCGCCCTAGAGCAGCAGGCGGTAGTCATTTGTGGTGAGCCGATGAAAGAGTAAATGTAGAAAGCTGCCTAGTAGCACTTAAACAGGGCAGCGGTGTTTGACACAAAACTAAGGGGCACTCTCATCAGAAAGCGCAGCACAACACAGCATAGCACAGCAAGCGACCTCACTGCGCTGCCGATAGGGAAAGGGCAGGAAAGCTTCATATTTAACGTTATACAGCACAATTCTTTCTTTTTCCAACACTGGTGAACCATGTGTTGCCTTGTGCCAATGCAGGTGCCCGTCCACCATGGTGCACGGGTGCCTGCGTTGTAAGCAGGATTGTTTTGTGCAGGAAAGAGCACCTTCCTGACCAAAAACACTCCTCTGAGGCATTTTCCTCTTTCCACGTGTGCTGCAGAATGCTGCACATAGAAAGAGGAATAAACTAGAAGAAATAAAGATAGTTCTCCTCGTTACGCCTCACTTGGGTAGGCATAAGATTTTGACGCATTCCCAGATCTACGACTAATGGTAAGTCATGGATGTTGAGTGAGAACACCCATTGTCTACCCATGGAACACCTCCCTGGGGCAGAGCACTGCAAGGCAGTGATTTGCACCGCGTTGTGTTACTCTTGATTTATCTAGTTGCACGGGGCCGTGCAAGATGGCCTTGCGTGGTTTGATAAATCTTACTAGTTTGCGCCGCCCTTGCGTGGCACAACTCCATAATGAAAAGATCTCAAGTTTCCGTGAAGTCACTGATGGAAAGGGGGGGTCCCAATTCTTTCTTTCTTATAGGGGAGCATAATCAATCCTCCCCCTCCCCACCAGCGTTTCTTATGCCCGTTGCCTTACCTATCGCACCAGCTCAACACCCCATAGTCTAGGGCCTTGTCTTGGGAACCCCAGCTCTGACGCTATCCCCAGCTCTGACGGTACCCCAGCTCTGACGGTACCCCAGCTCTCACGGTACCCCAGCTCTGACGGCACCCCAGCTCTGACGGTACCCCAGCTCTCACGGTACCCCAGCTCTGAGGGTACCCCAGCTCTCACGGTACCCCAGCTCTGACGGTACCGCAGCTCTGACGGTACCCCAGCTCTCACGGTACCCAAGCTCTGACAGTACCCCAGCTCTCACGGTACCCCAGCTCTGATGGTACCCCAGCTCTGACGGTACCCCAGCTCTGACGGTACCCCAGCTCTCACGGTACCCCAGCTCTCACGGTACCCCAGCTCTGAGGGTACCCATTGCTCTGCAACGGTTGAACCTGGCCTCCACCTACCAGGTGGCCCAGGTATACAACTTGGCTCTGCCCTATCTGGCACCTGGTGGCCTTGACAGTGAGGCCTGCTTACTGCATGACCTCCAAAACATTTCTCAGGTGGACCAGGTGATACTCCCACGTGGAGCTAAAGACAGCAATACCATCTAGAAATGCTGCACTATAGTCTTCCAGGCCTGTAAAGACTTTGTTCACCAACCTTTGAAAAGTGGCAGGTGCATTCTTCAAACCAAAGGGCATCACCACAAATTGGTAGTACCCACTAGGGGTAGAAAATACTGTCTTTGGCTTTGCATCATCAGCTAGTCTGATCTGCCAGTAGCCAGCTGTCAGGTCAAATGTGCTCTGAAACTTGGCTGAGACCCAAGTATCTATAATGTCATCTGCCCTTGGAATTGGATGAGCATCTGTCCTAGTGACTGTATTGAGACCCCTGTAGTCAACACAAAACTCAATTTCTCTCTTGCCATCTTTGGTCTGAGTTTTGAGGACTAAGACTACTGGACTAGCCCAAGGGCTATCTGAGGGTTCAATTACTCTCAATTCCAACATCTTCCGGACTTCAGTCCTGATGAAGTCCCTGACATGATCTGGTTGCCTGTAAATCTTACTTTTAACAGGCAGACTGTCCCCAGTGTCCACTTCATGACTGCACCATGTAGTCTGACTTGGAGTCAGTGAAAACATATGTCTAAACTGTTGTAGAATTTTTCTGCAATCAGTTAGTTGCTGGTCAGTGAGGCTAATAAGTAATCACACAAGGGGGGCTAGAGGAGGTTTAAGGACCAGCGGGAACCAACTCCCCAAACGTACTAACACATCACAAAAGAAGCCCCGGGTCTGAGTTCGAATGGAGGTCTAGCATGTGACTCAGGATATCTAAGTGTGTAAACTGGGGATTCCCTTTTTAAGGACACTTCCCCTCACACACCAGTGGTGTCATGCTTCATCATGGGGGTAACTCTTCACGTGAGAACCTGGGGGCATATTATCAAGGGCTTTATCGCCGCTTTAGCAGGACTTTTTACCGCGAAAGCAGCGATAATTTTATCACCCTATTAGCAAGCTGTCGCTAACAGCAGTTAGCGACAGCTTGTAGGCGATAGCGACCGGTTTGGGGCCCACTTTGCATGTCAGCGATATTTATCGCTAATGACATGCAAAGTGGGCGTATCCAACCGGTTAGCGACTGAAAGCAGTCGCTAACAATCGCTATTGCCTATTATCAACGCAGGCAAAGCTATAAAAAGATTTGCGCTAAGCGCGAATATCGCCAAAACCTAACGCCTGCGCAGACCACTTCTTAGCCTGTATATCCAATGGGAGGTGGATATTCACGTTAAGACCCTAGTGGCGATGATGCCTGAAAATCGCTGGATTTCCAGCGATATTCATGCATTGAGCCACTATCGCCGGATATTTGATCGCATTTGAGATAAACATTGTTAATAGCATGTTTTCTCTGCGATAAAATCTGGTGATGCGCGCCGATAAAAAAAATATCGCTAAGCTCATTTAGCGATAAATATCGCTAGTTGTTGATAATATGCCCCCTAGTCCTCACATGGGCTACAACCCCCTCGCTGCAAGGGAGGAGCTCAGGGATAATTTTCAAAGGGAAGGTGGGTCTACTAAAGCCCCATGAAGGCTAGGTGTGCGCTAAAAAAATGCAGTGGTATATAGTGAGTGAGTAAAAAAAAATTATTAAAACTAGCTACAGGTTCAGCTATGATGTTACTTTCTTATTTCTGCCGCCCAGCGCTTGGATTAAAATCAGAATATGGCTCGTAGTACAGGTGCCAGGATTCAAGGCGTCTGTGCTCTTACAAGACCATTTTTAACAGGCAAACTGTCCCCAGTGTCCACTTCATGAGTGCACCAGGTAGTCTGACTTGGAGTCAGTAAAAACATATGTCTAAACTAATTGAGAACTTTTCTTCAATCGGTTTGCTGCTGGACAGTGAGGCTGCCTGCCAAGGCTACACCATCTACTGAACCATCATCAGGGTTCTGTGAGAGCAGGTTAGGGAGTGGATCACTCTCTTCCCCCTGTCCCTCATCAGTAGCCATGAGCAAGCCCATGTCTGCCCTGTCAACATATGTGTTAGATGAACTTTTAAAAGATGACATCATAGAACCAATTGAGTCTTCGAAATGGGTTTCTCCCATAGTTTTGGTACGAAAACCAGACCAAAAGTTAAGGGTTTGTGTTGATTTAAGAGTGTTGAATTCAAATATTATAATTGATTGTCATCCTTTACCCAACATTAATGAGTTTATTTCCTTGCTTGATGGTGCACACATTTTCTCGACCCTTGATCTTCGATCTGCCTATCATCAGATTATGTTAACAGAAGATTCCAGGAATCTTACAGCATTTATAACGCCACAAGGTCTATTCCAATACAAGCAAATGCCATTTGGTCTCGCATCTGCTCCTTCTGTGTTTCAGAGAATTATGTTTCAGATTTTCAGATATGTAGATAGTTTTGTTAAATGCTTCCAGGACGATATCCTAGTGTTTTCCAAAGATACCACTGAACATGAGAAACATTTACAGATTGTCTGTTCACGGTTAGAACAAAGTGGGTTACCTCTCAAAGCACATAAGTGTAAACTGTTTAAAAAATCAGTAGAGTATCTGGGACACACACTCTCTGGTGATCGGGTGGTTCCCAAAAAATCTCATGTTGATGCTATTATCAAAGCTCCAGCACCAGAGAACAAATACCAGTTACTCTCTTTTGCAGGTTTATGCGAATATGACAGCAAATTTGTGATCAATTTTGCCACAAAGATGGAACCTCTGAGAAAATTACTTAGACAAGGTGTGAAGTATGAATGGTTAAAGGTGCCACAACGTTTTTTTGAAGAGATTAAATATGATATCATACATGCCCCTACACTTAAACCATTCCGCATGAACAAAGAATGTATAATAACAGTTGATGCAAGCCTATACGGTTTGGGCAGTGTGCTTTCTCAGAAAGAGGGTGGTGATGAATGAAACGTTGCCTTTGCTTCGAGAACTCTCAGTGAATGTGAGCGTAGATACGCAGTCATTGAAAGGGAATTACTCGCTTGTGTTTGGGCTATAGAGCATTTCAGGTTATATGTGTGGGGTTCCAAGTTTACACTTAGGACTGATCATAAACCTTTGGTCAACATTTTGACAGTAGGTGGTGGATGGAATTCAACAGCTAGGATCGCTAGGTTGACATCTAATTACAAGAATATAATTTTGTTACAGTATATGTACCTGGTAAGAAAAACGTCACAGCTGATTGTCTATCGCGGTTACCATGCAAACAGGATGAGGTCAGTGCAGTAAGTGACTTGGAATTTGTTCTCACTGTTCGAGATGTTGTTAATGATAAGTTCCAAGAGATCACGGAGTCACTTTGGGAGGAATGTGTGCAGAAAGATGGAAATTGGAGAGAATTGAGGGATTTGGTAAAAAATGGATGGCCAAGGAAAGATAGGGTAAAACCTGAACTTTTACCATTTTACAATGTGCAGGAGGATCTAGAGTTGGACAGTGGTTTTATCTTTAAGTCGGGGAAATGTATCCCTCCAGAAGGCATGTATGAGGTAATTTGACATATTGCACACAAATCTCATCCTGGAATTTCTTCTATGAGAAGATTGGTGAGAGATTATTTTTGGTGGCCGGGAGTTGATAGATTCATTGATAGGGTTGTTAGGGAATGCACAGAGTGTTGTTCAAGTGAAAGAATGCTTAAAGTACACACCCCACCTTTGAGGATAGTCAAGTGGCCATCTCAACCATGGGAAAAGATAGCGTTCGACATATCAGGTCCTTTTCACATGTTGCCTGAAGCATCACGTTATGCTTTAGTTATTATCGACTATCATTCTAAGTGGCCTGAAGTAAAGTTTGTTTCCAAGGCCACCACTGAGGCTGTCATACATTTTTTCAAAGATATTTTCACTAGAGAAGGTTGTCCACTGTTTTTAGTAACTGATAATGGAGTCCAGTTGACTTTGATGTAAATGAATAACTTTCTTAAGGAATGTAATATTGTCCACATGCTTACATCTGTTTACGAACCTCATGAAAATGGTCAGGTGGAAAGGTTCAATCGTGTTCTAAAAAGTTTCATTATGGAATCGGTCAAGCATGGCGCAAATTGGGTAAGTGCTTTCAGAGAACGGTTGTGCAATTACCGGATTACACCACATTCAACTACTCAAGTAAGTCCTTTTAAGCTATTTAAAGGTAGACATCCTGCATCTAAAGTTTTACCATGGTGGTTGAGAGAAAAATCTCATCATTTTATGGGTGATAAAGGTTGTGTTGATGAAGTTGCTAGTCGGGTGGAAAACAAACAACTCAAAGCAAAGGAGTGGTATGAAAATAAATGGAAGGTCAAGACACAAATGTTCCATATAGGAGAATGAGTAAGAGTTCTCAAACCTGGTTTGTTGAGCAAAGGTTCTGATAAATACAGTGAGCCTATACAATTGAAAAAAGTATTTACCAATAGTGCCATGACACAAGATGGTAGAGTATGGAATTTTAGAAGATTAGCAAAATGTCAAGTTCCCAACGTTTTGGATAAAAATGTGGTAAAAAAAGATGTACTGGTTGGGAAAAATGGTTCCATTGCTCTTAGAGTTAAAAATTCCAGACGGATCATAAATGTACCTAAAAGGTTTACAGATGTTATGTAATTCACATCTATTTTCTGCTTATGTATTTTTCTCACAATTGTTTTTGTTTTTTTGTACATATTTTTATTCTGTTTATAGATTCCTTTTTGTTTTGTTAATAGGGAGATGTGTTACATATTCCATTAGTTTATTTTGTGTTGTCTCTTTAAATAGCAGTTCTGTCCGCATGCTCTTGCATGAGCTCCTGCGTGAGCCACAGCATGAGGCATGTTATGCTTTGAACATGTTCCACATTCCAGTGGAGTTAGTTAGTTATGGCATAGAATCCACAGAGTTCAGTGAAGACTGTTAACTGCATTGTCTGGACCTGTATTACCCGTGCTGCAATAAAGACTACTTCAAATTATCAAGTTTTTATTATTATATGCAACAATATGGTTTGAGCCTGTTGACATAGAGCACCCTATGGGGGGTCCCAGGAGTTCCTAGGTTCACCAGATAGGTAACCTCTCCCTTCTGTTCCATTATAGAATGAGGGCCACTCCACTAGTCTTGGAGGGCTGCTGGGGCCACAGGCTCCAACACCCATACTTTCTGCCCTGGCTGGTAAACAGTCAGCACAGCCTTTTGATCATGCCAGGCCTTCTGTTATTCCTGGCTAGCCTCAAGATTTTTTGTTGCATTCTTCATTTACTCAGCCATCCTTTAGCGGAGACCAAGTACATAGTCCACAATATCTTGTTTAGGGGGTTTAAGAAGTAACTCCCATCCTCCCTTCACCAGACACAATGGAGCCTTAACTGGATGCCCAAACTGAAGTTCAAATAGGCTGTAACCCACCCCCTTCTGTGGAACCTCTCTGTAGGCAAAGAGAAGGCAGGGAAAAAGTGTTTCCCATCTGCGCCTAAGCTTTTCTGGGAGACCTTTGATCATGCCCTTGAAGGTTTTGTTGAACCTTTCAACTAACCCATGGTATTGTGGGTGATAAGGGGTGGTACATTTATAATTTACTCCACACTCCTTCCACATAGTAGTAAAGTAACTAGACATGAAGTCTGCACCTCTGTCTGAAGCTACCTCCTTAGGAAAACCCACCCTGGAAAAGATTCCCAGGAGGGCCTTGCCACCACAGGAGCTGTGGTGGTCCTACGTGGCATTGCTTCTGGATACCTAGAGGCATGGTCCACCACCACCAGTATAAATCTGTGCCCAGATGCAGTTTGAGGAACCATGGGACCAACAATGTCAATCCCAACCCTCTCAATGGGAACCCCCACCACAGGTAGTGGTATCAGGGGGGCCTTTGTGGTACCACCTGTCTTACCACTGGCTTGACAGGTGACACAGGAGCAACAAAACTCCTTTGTGTCTTCAGACATATGAGGCCAATGAAAGTAAAGTGAGTGACAATTCTGTCTCAAGTCTTGTTTTGGCCTAGGTGACCTGCTAAAGTGATGTCATGTGATAGTGTCAACAGGAAGCCCATAAACTTCAGAGGTATAACCAACCTCCTGGCTGCACCAGGCTTGGGGTCTCTACTCTCTGAGTAAAGGAGTCCATCATCCCAGTAGATCCTATGGGACCAACTAGCACTCCCAGCAGCCTCAGCAACAGCTTGTTGTCTGAGGGATTCAAGAGAAGTGCAGCTCAGCTGCTCCTTGCTCAGATCAGTCCTGGAAGGGCCCCTGTCCCTAAGAACTCAACCTGATAAGGCTCAAGCTCCTCTGGGACAGGTCCTTTGTCAGGACTGAGATCATCTCCCTCAAGAGACTGATCTGGATTCTGAGTCAGGGGGAAGACACTGCCTTAACCCTACTGCTCATTTTCTCAGAAGGTACCTGGTCCATTTTTCGAGGATCCAGGACCTTGTCAGTGGATGACATTTTTGCCTGTTACCTAGTCATAGCAAACACATCTGCAGGGATGCCCAGCATTTCTGTGTGAGTCCTGAGCTCCACTTCAGCCCAAGCTGAAGTCTCTAAATCATTGCCCAACAAGCATTCAACAGGGAGGTCTGCACTTACCACAACCTTCTTAGGGCCAGTTACCCCTTCCCAGGTGAAATTAACAACTGCCAAGGAATGGTCTGTCCTGACATTGCTAGCATTGGTCACTTGGTACATCTCACCAAGTATGATTTGCTCAGGAGCCACAAAACCATTTGTCACCATTGTGACACTTGCTCCTGTATCTCCTGAATGCCAAGGCCTCTTTTCCATTTATCAAAGACTGCTGCCTGTATTTTCCAGATTACTGGGGCTGACAAATAAGGAGTCCATATCCATGCCTCCATCACATATCAACACAGCCTGAGTAAGAACTCTGACTAGGCCAGAGTCCATCTCGGAACCCAAGGTTAACCCTACTACACCCTTATTCTGAGTACCACCACTTGAAGCTGAACTAGGGGGGACAGTTGCCTTAGGAGCAGTGGTGGTGGAAGTTGAGTCCTTGGACTTGTTACAGTCACTTGTCCAATGGGTTTTCTGTTTACAGATTTGACACCATGGTTACTTCTTGCCTTTTCCTTTGTTGGATTGTGACTCCCCACAAGTAGAAGATTTTTGGGGCCCTTGAGAAGACTTCTGTTTTTTATCCTTCTCCCCAGCCTTATCAGAGTCCTTAGAATCTTGCTTTTTCTGGTCACCACATTGGCTCTGAACCTTCTGCTTCACCCTGGTTCTGACCCATTTGTCTGCCTTCTTTCCCAATTCTTGGGGAGGGGTCAGATCAGAGTCCACCAGGTACTGATGCAACAACTGATTTTGACAATTATTAAGGATCTGCTCCCTCATAATTAAATTGTACAATCCTTTAAAATCACACACTTTATTGCCAAGTAACCAGCATTCCAGAGCCTTAGTGGCACAATCTACAAAGTCAACCCAGTCTTGAGTCTGTGCCTTTTCGGTGTCTCTGAACTTAATCCTGTATTGTTCAGTGGCTAAGCCAAACCCATCAATCAGAGCACTCTTCAAGACTTTGTAATTATCAGCATCCTCTTCCCTAACAGTGAGGAGCTTGTCTCTATCTTTGTCTGCAAAGGACAGCCACATGATTGCTGCCCACTGCTCCTAAGGGACCCTCTGAACTTTACAGGCCCTCTCAAGTGCAGTTATCCATTTGTGGATGTCATCCCCACTCTGATAGGGAGGGACAATCTTGTTCAGGTTCCTATGGTCATGAGTATGTTCTCTACCTCTAGGGACACTGTTGCTGCCACCATGGGGCTCTAGCCCCAACTTTTTAGAAGCTCTATGGAGCTCCAGGAATTCCCTATCTAAAGCCAACTTCTCTCTCTTGACCCTAAGCTTTTCTGTTTCAAACTCAAGGAGTCTGCACTTTCTATCATAGGAGGACTCTCTCCTGTAAGGAGCTGAGGTCCTATGAGAGACAGATGTCCCTACAGATGCACCAGAATGATTAGACTCCTGAGAAGGAGATCTAGACCTTCGAGGTACACTGCTAACTCTTCCTGGAAGGGTGAAGAGAGGGCCACTGGGGTTCTTCTTCATCTACAGAGAGAAGTGGATTGTCCAGGTTAGAATAATTATGATCCTCCTGGTCAGTTTCAGAGTCTAGGTCTTGGATGTGTTCACCTCCATGCCTTTCCCCTTCTGCTCCCCACCGAACTTGCCTGCCTCATCAGACCCTGGGGTCTTTCTAAGGTCATCTAAAAGCAATACCTCTATGAGGCGTTGAGCCCTAGGGTTTTTCCCCGTCTTAAGTTTCCTAGATGCACACATGTTCCTCAATTCCTGAAATGGGACATGGTAATACTTAGTTAGCATGGAGCCATTGGCTTCAGCTCTTGAAGACATACTAGTCTTATGTGGTGTAGGCACCTACCTAACCTCGTGGGACTACTAAACTCTCTCTTGAGTTTGAGAAAGGGTGTGCTGGACCCTTGACTTACCCAACTCTAAGTTCAGTAGAACTTACTTTATTCTAGACGTGTTTTATATGTACCTAAGTACATATAGTGGTTTTCAGTTAGTCACTCGAGATTATCTGGTAAAGCAATAGCAAGCTTGAATCCCACCGCTGCACACCAATGTGAGAAGTTGGCCTGGCATATGCTGTCCACTACTCTGGTGGGCACCTTGCACCAGTCCTAACAACCCTGATTGATGATTAGGTTTAAGAAAACCTTTTATTGAAAGCCATCCTAGTGGTAGCTATGGAGAGCAACCTTTAGGCTAAGTCTTGAAGGAGTGTAAAGCAGCTTGGTTTATCAGAGTATAACCTCTTGAATGACCGAATGAAAGGAGAACCACACCAGGTATATATAAAATATATGTATTTATTACTAAACACTCTCTACTAACCTCTTTATGAGATTGGAGAGCAAGATACACAATAGCAACATACTGGAACATAAGTAAATAGCACAATATACAAAGGGCCCCAGGGGGAGACCAAACCGTATATTAAGAAAGTGGTATAAGACCCGCGACTTGACTAGACACAGTTCCTAAAGCACGTAGAATTGCTGGGGCCCCAAGGAACCACCCAAGGTAGTGACACTGGGGACCCACGGGGGACGCGTGCAGTGTGGGAACACAGCCGCGAGCTCCGTACAATCCAATGGGAAAGTCGCTGTTGGAATTGTAAAGATTAGGTACACTTCAGAGTGGACTGGGAGCAAACCCTTTTAGACTTAGAAGGATCTAAGGCCAGAACCCATGTGAGCACCGGAGTACTCGTGTTATCTGACCCAGGAAAGCCCGGAGCATAGGTGCCAAATGGTGTTGGGAATCATCGCTGTTTTCAATGGCGAGTTGCTGAAAACTGCTGCTGCCGTGAAGAGGAAAAGTGTCCGATGTGATCCAAGCCTGGATCGGAGATGTGAAGAACCTGAAAACAGAGGGGATAGACTCTGGGTCACTTCAGGGTGACCAGGGGCACGGTAGACCAATGCCCACCAATGTCGGGTGTTTCAGGTGCGATGAGGTGAAGCTTGACTCCGCTGTCACTGGGACCAAGAGACATCGATGATGACCAGGGTCCACAGCCAAGCTGTCCCACGAAGGATGTAGGGTGCTGGGATCAGTGTCCAGATCAGAGACCAACAAGCCTTGGCAACAGCAACCCTCTCTGTGAGAGTAAAAAGGCTTCAGTGTGGACCAGCAAGGTCCTGGTGACTCCCCAAGTTTTGGAGAGTCAGAGATTCGAGAGTCTGGAGCAACTAGGTAAGCCCATTAAAAGTTACAGTACCCTTCTTAGGGACCCACAAGTCGATAGACAAGGGATCACAAAGGGACCTCGTGAGGAATCACTAAATACCAGCCCACGGGTCACTCGTAGAGTGCAGGCCAGTAATCTTCAGTGGAATCACTGCTGGGGGTCTGGACTACAAGTAGCCCAAAGCACAGCTTCAGGGATCGCCAAAAAGCCTATGCTGCTGCAAATGTGCACGGTGTCCAGGGGTTCGGGTTGCACAGTCCCCACGAGGGCTTTGGATCTCAGGTTTGCTGAGAGCACGGATCGGCTTCGGGGAAGCTTGGAAACCTACTTCCTGTGTTGCAGTTTCTTCAGAGTCCGTCAGGAGCTGCGTAGTTGCGAACTGGACAGATGCATCTTTGGTGCCTGCCTTGCGGGGGAGTAACTCCTTGACTTCAAGGGAGATTCTTCAGTCATTCAACGAAGTGTAGATAGTTGAAATTCTGGGATTCTGTAACAGAGTTTCGTCCAGGTAAATATAAAGTCCTGTAGTCAGGGGTTCCTACTTTATACCCAAGGAAGGGGTGGGACAAACTCTGGGGACTCACCTATGGGAGATCCAGGACAGAGGGGTAGCTACATCCATGTCCTTTGTCCAGTTTCACGCCAGAGCAGAGACCGATAGCCCCTGCAACTGGTTTGGAGTGCCCCCACCCAGCCCCAATACACTAAAGCATGTCCGGGAGGTGGTTACATCTCCTGGTGACAGGAAACCCCGCCGGAGTTTTATCCTGCAGCAGCAGGTGGGCAGATGTGTGTCTGTGGCTGGCAGCATCCATTTTGTGATGCCAGGGTTCTGTTAAGCTGGGACCGGGTGTACCGGTGTAGTCCTATTTCTCCCTCTAGGAGGGTGGAATCATACCTCCCCACCAGGGCTGGCGGGGAGGTATGATTCCAAGATGTTTGACACCAAACATAACATGTTTCCTTGCAGCCATTTCAAAGTTAGCATCTACCACAAGGTTATAATGCACTTAAGAGTATATGGTATGGTTGAATAACAGAACAACCCCGGAGAATAGATTCCGAAGGCTGCAGAGGAGCCCTGCTCATGCATGGGCACCCTCTCACGCAAAACCCCACACCCTGCCTTCAGGATTGATAAGGCCTGCCATATGGGTGATTGATAGGTATATATGTGCAGTGATAAGGTAGATATAGGGAACCTATATCTGAGTAAGGGGTGCATACACCACCTCTGTGTGCTGTAGCAGACCTGTTGTGTCACTTTGAATGGCCTCTCCGGGGTGGCACAATACATGCTGCAGTCCCTGGGAGGCCCCTGGGGGTACTAATGCCCTGGGTATATAGGGTACCATATACTAGAACCCAATCTGGAGTGTACCTAAAGTACATGCAATCATTTTAGAGAGAAAGCAGCTAGGCTGGGGTCCTGGATAGCAGGACCCCAGCCAGACTAAAGTCAGAAAACAGTGAAACATCAGCAAAAAGTGGGGGTAACTATAAGAAGCAGATCCTACTCTCCTACAGGGAGGTCTATAAATGAACAGCACTTAAAGCCAAGGGGCAGGTGAGCCCCAGTGTACTGAGTGAGGGAAGCCACAGCTAGAAAGGGAGGTTTAGAAATGACCAGCATCTAAAGCCGAGGGGCAGATGAGCCGCAGTGTACCCAGTGAGTGCAGCCACAGCTCTTACCAACAAATATCAGCCTAGAAAGAGCACCAAAGGAGAAGAAAGAAAAGCAGAATCGCTGATTTACAAGCCCCTTGCGCCGCCGGTGCATCACTTTTAATATGTAAAAAGTGGCGTACCAGCAGCGCAAGGGGCTTGTAAATAAGCCCCAGAGCTTGGAGACACGTTTTGTCTATATTTTACAGCTCAGACGGATTTCTATTTCTATTATCTGTCCTACCAGCCCCTCCCGCTGTACAACTCTCTTTCGTGAAACCGATCCTTGGGCGCTATCTGAAATGAAAATTATGAACTTAAAAAAAAACACAATCGAAAGGGTTCAAAGAGTGCATTCACCAGAGAGTAGCACCTATCATGTGTGGAGGGGAGGAGGAGGCGACACGACATCCAGCTCTGCTTCTGCGACAAAAAAGAATCACGAACCACTGGAATTGCAGGCAAGTTCAAATTGTTATTCTTGCGTCCCAGTTATATATATATATATATATATATATATATATCAGGGGCAGCTCCTCCACTAAGGCAGAGGAGCGCCGCCCACAGCTCTCAAAGCAGGGAAAATAAAATGATAATATTATCATTTTATTTTTTGCTACGGGGCTAGGTTAGGGCGGGCGGGAGTGAGGTCACAGGGGGATGAGTGGTGGGCACACTCTAAGTGCACATGACGGTTTGGCCGGACGTTTTGAGACATGCACACTTTGCATGTTCCCCACCAGGCTGTAATTCATAGCCTGGTGTGGAACATACACAGACCACGGCACTCAGACCAATCACAACGCTGCATTGCAGCTTTATGATTGGCTTAGGGGAGCCTGTGTGCATCGGGGACTGAAACTGAGGAGAGACACCAGCCGTGAGAGGGGTCCAAAGCTGAGGAGAGATGGAATCCATGAAAAGGTAAGTGGCTTTTTTTTGTTCCGCTTCGCCACCCCATTCCCTGACAGCCGCCACATATATATATATATATTCACTGAACACAAAAGCAAAGGTTACAGGGACGTTATGGTTAGGCTCAGATTTCACTCGTACGAAACAAGTGAAATTCAGCAGTTATAGTTACCTGAGCTAACTATAACTTACACCCCGACAATGCACTGCTAATGACCTCACATATTACATCACTCATGACGGGGTCAGGGAGAATACTGATGACATCTCAAATGGCATCACTGATGATGTCATCCTGTGATTGTGTGTTTTCTAACAGATTATGAGTGTTAAACATATATACTAAGGTACTACAAAAGGTAATTTAGTATTCTTTGTGTACTAACAATGAGTGATACTATTTCTAACATATAGTATGTGAGTGGCTGTGTGACTGTGTGCATGTGTGTGTCAGTGGGTGTGTGAGTGACTGTTTGGGTGAAGAGGTGGGTGTGTGAGTGGTTGTGTGTGTGAATATGTGGGTGTGTGAGTAGCTGTATGGGTG
Source organism: Lissotriton helveticus (assembly GCF_964261635.1). Taxonomy (NCBI): domain Eukaryota; kingdom Metazoa; phylum Chordata; class Amphibia; order Caudata; family Salamandridae; genus Lissotriton; species Lissotriton helveticus. Next base: position 1,188,169,676 of record NC_136072.1, on the reverse strand, counting down.
AGTGAGTGACTGTGTGAGTAGCTATATTGGTGAGTGAGTGGCTGCATGGGTGAGTGACTAAGTGTGCAAGTGGCTGTGTGGATAACTGAGCGGGTGGGGGAGTGGCTGTATTGAAGAGTAACTGTATGAGTGACTGTGTGGGTGAGTGACAGGACGTGTGAGTGCTTGTATGGATGTGTGAATGGGTAAGTAAGTGGTTGTGTGAGTGACTATTGAGAGGCTGTATGGGTGAGTGTAGGAAGCTGGCTCTATGTGTATACTATACCAAAGTAAGGTATAGTGTGCACAGAGTCCAATGGGTCCCCAGATGTATAGCAGAGGCTTAACTAGATAATTACTCTCTCTTTGTGGTAGTGTGGTCAATCAGTTAGGCTTATCAGGAGGGTGTGTTAAGTATTTATTGTGTTCACTCAGGCAAGGAATGATAACATACATGCAGAGACAGAATCCAGACCAATTAGGTAAGTATAAAAAAAGTATATACTTAGATTTTATTTCTAGAACCAAGCAGGACTTGGCACAGGCAAGTAGAAAATACTTTACAATGCAAAGCTTTACAACGAAACGCAATGGTGAATAGAGCTGGAATTGTTACAGGTATGTATTTGCTTTCAAAACAGTTCAGAATACAGTGAAAATTACTTTTGATTACTTTAAAATTAATTTCCAGTTACTTCTACTACTCGGGGTGATGTACCTAGAAATCCCCTCGTGGATCTTGCAAAATGCATGTAAGTAGGACAGTGTTTAGTTCACGGCACAGTTACTTTTCTTTCATACAAAAACAGTTTGACAATCTTTAAATATCTGGGATCCATATTTCTTCAGATTCAGGGGATTTTATGACCCTAAATTTTTTAGAGCCGCTGAAAAGATTGCGAAGAGATACCAAACACTGACAATCCTTACCATTGACGCTGCAAGGAAAAGCAGCACTTTTCAAAATGATGGGGATTCCTAGATTCCTCTACACTCTACACAACACCCCATTCTTAGTTCCCCCATCAAACTTTTGAGTAATAGAGGCGGAAGTAACCAAGCTCCTTTGGAATGGAAAACCGGCCCGAAAAGCTATGACTAAATTAGTCAGGGAGTTTGTATGATGGTGACATTGCGCTCCCAAATATACAAATATACTATTGGGCGTCCCAACTGACCACGATCAATCAATGGCTCCATGCATCCCACATGGAACTGGCTTACCGAATGGATAGACTTGTCCTGAGAATGTGAGGGATCAACCGAGCACTCTACAATAAGAACCACAAAACAGCCCACCTACGACCCACTGCGTGCACAATCCATATATGGCACACAGTACTGAGAAAACTAGGCTAGGACAATAGGATAACGCTGTCAACCCCCCTTTGGGAAACCGGCAAGCTGGGCAAACTGTGCAACAGCAAAGGGTTTAAACAATGCGACACCAGAGGAATTTCAAAGGTTGGAGATCTCTGCGACAAGGGGAAAGTAATCACAGTCACTCAACTGCAAGACCAATATGAGAGAGTGTCCACAGAAATGTTTGGCTATCTCCCGATCAAGCACACATTAGAAGCAATCATCCCACCCGACACTATCCTCCCTGAAGCCTCTACATTGGATGATAGACTCCTAACAGTACACATGGACTAGAAAGCCATATCCCTAACCTACCGTAAAATTATTAACAACCAATCGGACCCAACACTGTTTCTCCGGGAAAAATGGCAGACGAATGCGGCAGAATTAGATGATACGGACTGGCAGGAGGCGTTAGAATCCCAGAGGGAGGTGGCGATATCCTCAAAATTGTGCCTTGTGCAACTGAAAGCGCTCCATAGGATCTGCTACACTAGGGTAACACTAAGTAAGATAGGAAAGACTGATAACCAACTCTGCTTGCGACAATGCGATACATGACTTGGCAGTTCGGGCTGGACTGTTCCCATGAGGCACAGGGTCCGACGGATTTGCATATGGCCATGTCTGAACTGGGGTGGTGGAGTGAACCAAAGAACGGTGATGGATTAAACCCAGATCTGTTGACTGGGTGTGAGTGTTTGATTGGTTCATATGCTCTGTCCATCATCCCCTTTGGTATCGCTTTGTTCGCCCTAAGTTGGCAGGGTATGCCCAGACGTGGGTCCCTTGCTCACTCTACCACTGGATTCAAGATAGCCGGGCTGATGAGGTTTATGAATCCGAAACCGGTCCCAGGATGCTTGTTTCCGGTCCAGGGAGGACCTGGCTTGGCAGTTCGGGCTGGACTGTTCCCATGAGGCACAGGGTCAGACTGATTTGCATATGGCCAGGTCTGAACTGGGGTGGTGAAGTGAGCTAAAGAATGGTGATGGATTAAACCCAGATCAGTTGACTGGGGGTGAGTGTTTGATTTGCTCCAACGCTCCGTCCATCATCCCCTTTGGTATCACTTAATGCGGTGAAGTGGGCACATTTATTTTCACACGATATGGGAGTGTCGAGAAATAGTGGCATACTGGGAGACAGTCATGACCACAATAACAAGGGCGAGTGAGGCCCCTGTGCCGCCAGAACCTAAGCGCTGTCTCTGCTAACCTTTCAAGATCCAGACTAGCAAATTGGGGTGGCAGAAGCTTCGTGAGCTGCACCCCAAACTCTGGAACCCCCCCCCCCATGTAAAAGACCCCACAGGCCTGCTTCTTTTTAGGAAAGTGCTTAAAACATGGCTGTTTATCCAACAGGTGTCTATTGCTGATGTCAGATCAGGATTTCCCCTCTTTCTCCTGTGAATAGGCCTTTCTCTCCCTCTTCCTCTCTCTCCTTACTCAACTGCTCTTAGCACCTTGATGCCTTCAGGCATGAGTGCGCTTTATAAATATATTTTTCATTTAATTTCACTATGCGCATCCATTGGCCAAGCTAATAGGTCCCAAAGGCGAGACCTACTGACTTTGCCAATGCTTGTTTTAAATGCAGCCACTAATCCCTGAAGGGACACAGACTACATAAAATAAATGTTGTGCAGGTGAGGTGGCGAACGTTGCAACATATCATTTCGATAAGCCCCTCCTCCTTGCGAATGGAATGAGACACAAAAGGCACTTTGAGAGCAGGAAATACTTTTTCAAGTTGCAAACCACTGTTAGTAAGTAGTATACTGTGACTTGTGTTTTTGTGGACCCAGAGCTTGTGATTTTATAAATCGAGGCTTTGCGACCACAGGAGCGGTTTAACACTAGGCCCCAGGTCCTCACTTTGTAGCGCTTGAGTCGTACAGAAGGAGCTATGCCCTCGCTGGTCAGCCCTGGGCAGAAGAGAACAGAACCTGCCCTAGCTTTGCGGCGCTTGAGACATACAGAAGGGGGCCTTGCCTACCTTGGTCAGCCCTGGGCGGAAGAAACAGACCCTGCCATAGCTTCGTAGCGCTTGAGACATACAGAAGGGGGCCCTGTCCACCCTGGTCAGCCCTGGGCAGAAGAGACAAGGCCCAGCCCTAGCTTCGTAGCGCTTGAGACATACAGAAGGGGGCACTGTCCACCCTGGTCAGCCCTGGGCAGAAGAGAACTGGCGCAGCCCTAGCTTCTTAGCGCTTGAGACATACAGAAGGGGGCCCTGTCCACCCTGGTCAGCCCTGGGCAGAAGAGATCAGACCCTGCCCTAGCTTTGCAGCGCTTGAGACATACAGAAGGGGGCCCTGTCCACCCTGGTCAGCCCTGGGCAGAAGAGAACAGGCCCAGCCCTAGCTTCGTAGCGCTTGAGACATACAGAAGGGGGCCCTGTCCATCCTGGTCAGCCCTGGGAAGAAGAGAACAGACCCTGCCCAAGCTTCGTAGCGCTTGAGACATACAGAAGGGGGCCCTGTCCACCCTGGCAGCCCTGGGCAGAAGAGAACAGGCCCAGCCCTAGCTTCGTAGAGCTTGAGACATACAGAAGGACAGAAGGGGGCCCTGTCCACCCTGGTCAGCCCTGGGCAGAAGAGAACAGAACCTGCCCTAGCTGTGTAGCGCTTGAGACATACAGAAGGGAGCCCTGTCCACCCTGGTCAGCCCTGGGAAGAAGAGAACAGACCCTGCTCTAGCTTCATAGCACTTGAGACATACAGAAGGGGGCCTGTCCACCCTGGTCAGCCCTGGGCAGATGAGAACAGGCCCTGCTCTAGCTTCATAGCACTTGAGACATACAGAAGGGGGCCTGTCCACCCTGGTCAGCCCTGGGCAGAAGAGAACAGGCCCTGCTCTAGCTTTGTAGCGCTTGAGACATACAGAAGGGGCCCATGCCCACCCTGGTCACCTCTGGGCAGAAGAGAAAAGGCCCTGCTCTAGCTTTGTAGCGCTTGAGACATACAGAAGGGGGCCCTGCCCACCCTGGTCAGCCCTGGGCAGAAGAGAACAGGCCCTGCTCTAGCTTCATAGCACTTGAGACATACAGAAGGGGGCCTGTCCACCCTGGTCAGCCCTGGGCAGAAGAGAACAGAACCTGCCCTAGCTTTGCGGCGCTTGAGACATACAGAAGGGGGCCCTGCCCACCCTGGTCAGTCCTGGGCAGAGGAGAACCGAGCCTTCCCTAGCTTCGTAGCGCTTGATACATACAGAAGGGGGTCCTGCCCACCCTGGTCAGCCCTGGGCAGAAGAGAACAGACCCTGCCCTAGCTTCGTAGCGCTTGAGACGTACAGAAGGGGGCCCTGCCCACCCTGGTCAGCCCTGGGCAGAAGAGAACAGACCCTGCCGTAGCTTTGTAGCGCTTGAGACATACAGAAGGGGCCCTGTCCACCCTGGTCAGCCCTGGGCAGAAGAGAACAGACCCTGCCCTAGCTTCGTAGCACTTGAGACATACAGAAGGGGGCCTGCCCACCCTGGTCAGCCCTGGGCAGAAGTGAACAGACCCTGCCGTAGCTTTGTAGCACTTGAGACATACAGAAGGGGCCCTGTGCACCCTGGTCAGCCCTGGGCAGAAGAGAACACACCCTGCCCTAGCTTCGTAGCACTTGAGACATACAGAAGAGGGCCCTGCCCACCCTGGTCAGTCCTGGGCAGAGGAGAACCGAGCCTTCCCTAGCTTCGTAGCGCTTGATACATACAGAAGGGGGCCCTGCCCACCCTGGTCAGCCCTGGGCAGAAGAGAACAGACCCTGCCCTAGCCCTAGCTTCGTAGCGCTTGAGACATACAGAAGGGGGTCCTGCCCACCCTGGTCAGCCCTGGGCAGAAGAGAACAGACCCTGCCCTAGCTTCGTAGCGCTTGAGACGTACAGAAGGGGGCCCTGCCCACCCTGGTCAGCCCTGGGCAGAAGAGAACAGACCCTGCCCTAGCTTTGTAGCGCTTGAGACATACAGAAGGGGCCCTGTGCACCCTGGTCAGCCCTGGGCAGAAGAGAACACACCCTGCCCTAGCTTCGTAGCACTTGAGACATACAGAAGGGGGCCTGCCCACCCTGGTCAGTCCTGGGCAGAGGAGAACCGAGCCTTCCCTAGCTTCGTAGCGCTTGATACATACAGAAGGGGGCCCTGCCCACCCTGGTCAGCCCTGGGCAGAAGAGAACAGACCCTGCCCTAGCCCTAGCTTCGTAGCGCTTGAGACATACAGAAGGGGGTCCTGCCCACCCCGGTCAGCCCTGGGCAGAAGAGAACAGACCCTGCCCTAGCTTCGTAGCGCTTGAGACGTACAGAAGGGGGCCCTGCCCACCCTGGTCAGCCCTGGGCAGAAGAGAACAGACCCTGCCCTAGCTTTGTAGCGCTTGAGACATACAGAAGGGGCCCTGTCCACCCTGGTCAGCCCTGGGCAGAAGAGAACAGACCCTGCCATAGCTTTGTAGCACTTGAGACATACAGAAGGGGCCCTGCCCACCCTGGTCAGCCCTGGGCAGAAGAGAACAGACCCTGCCATAGCTTTGTAGCACTTGAGACATACAGAAGGGGCCCTGCCCACCCTGGTCAGCCCTGGGCAGAAGAGAACAGACCCTGCCATAGCTTTGTAGCGCTTGAGACATACAAAAGGGGGCCCTGCCCACCCTGGTCAGCCCTGGGAAGAAGAGAACATGCCCTGCCCTAGCTTCGTAGCGCTTGAGACATACGGAAGGGCCCTGCACACCCTGGTCAGCCCTGGGCAGAAGAGAATAGACCCTGCCCTAGCTTCATAGCGCTTGAGACATAGAGAAGGGGGCCCTGCCCACCCTGCTCACCCCTTGGCAGAAGAGATCAGACCCTGCCGTAGCTTTGTAGCACTTGAGACATACAGAAGGGGGCCCTGCCCACCCTGGGCAGCCCTGGGCAGGAGAGAAATGACCCTGCCCTAGCTTTGTAGCGCTTGAGACATACAAAAGGGGGCCCTGCCCACCCTGGTCAGCCCTGGGCAGAAGAGAACAGACCCTGCCATAGCTTTGTAGCACTTGAGACATACAGAAGGGGCCCTGCCCACCCTGGTCAGCCCTGGGCAGAAGAGAACAGACCCTGCCATAGCTTTGTAGCGCTTGAGACATACAAAAGGGGGCCCTGCCCACCCTGGGCAGCCCTGGGAAGAAGAGAACATGCCCTGCCCTAGCTTCGTAGCGCTTGAGACATACGGAAGGGCCCTGCACACCCTGGTCAGCCCTGGGCAGAAGAGAATAGACCCTGCCCTAGCTTCATAGCGCTTGAGACATAGAGAAGGGGGCCCTGCCCACCCTGCTCACCCCTTGGCAGAAGAGATCAGACCCTGCCGTAGCTTTGTAGCACTTGAGACATACAGAAGGGGGCCCTGCCCACCCTGGGCAGCCCTGGGCAGGAGAGAAATGACCCTGCCCTAGCTTCGTAGCGCTTGAGACGTACAGAAGGGGGCCCTGCACACCCTGGTCAGCCCTGGGCAGAAGAGAACAGACCCTGCCCTAGCTTTGTAGCGCTTGAGACATACAGAAGGGGGTCGTGCCTACCCTGGTCAGCCCTGGGCAGAAGAGAACAGGCCCAGCCCTAGCTTCGTAGCGCTTGAGACATACAGAAGGGGGCCTGTCCACCCTGGTCAGCCCTGGGCAGAGGAGAACAGACCCTGCCCTAGCTTTGTAGTGCTTGAGACATACAGAAGGGGAACCTGCCCACCCTGGTCAGCCCTGGGCAGAAGAGAACAGACCCTGCCCTAGCTTCGTAGCACTTGAGACATACAGAAGAGGCCCTGCCCACCCTGGTCAGCCCTGGGCAGAAGAGAACAGACCCTGCCCTAGCTTTGCGGCGCTTGAGACCTACAGAAGGGGGCCCTGCCCACCCTGGGCAGCCCTGGGCAGAAGAGAACAGGCCCTTCCCTAGCTTTGCGGCGCTTGAGACATACAGAAGGGGCCCATGCCCACCCTGGGCAGCCCTGGGCAGAAGAGAATAGGCCCTGCCCTAGGTTCGTAGTGCTTGAGACATACAGAAGGGGGCCCCGCCCACCCTGGTCAGCCCTGGGAAGAAGAGAATAGGCCCTGCCCTAGGTTCGTAGTGCTTGAGACATACAGAAGGGGCCCGTGCCCACCCTGATTTACCCTGGGCAGAAGAGAACAGACCCTGCTCTAGCTTCGTAGCGCTTGAGACATACAGAAGGGGGCCCTGCCAACCCTTGACAGCCCTGGACAGAAGAGAACAGACCCTGCCCTATCTTTGTAGCGCTTGAGACATACAGAAGGGGCCCGGGCCCACCCTGGTTTACCCTGGGCAGAAGAGAACAGACCCTGCTCTAGCTTCGTAGCGCTTGAGACATACAGAAGGGGGCCTGCCCACCCTGGTCAGCCCTGGGCAGAAGAGAACAGACCCTGCCGTAGCTTCGTAGCACTTGAGACATACAGAAGGGGCCCTGTGCACCCTGGTCAGCCCTGGGCAAAAGAGAACACACCCTGCCCTAGCTTCGTAGCACTTGAGACATACAGAAGGGGGCCCTGCCCACCCTGGTCAGTCCTGGGCAGAGGAGAACCGAGCCTTCCCTAGCTTCGTAGCGCTTGATACATACAGAAGGGGGCCCTGCCCACCCTGGTCAGCCCTGGGCAGAAGAGAACAGACCCTGCCCTAGCCCTAGCTTCGTAGCGCTTGAGACATACAGAAGGGGGTCCTGCCCACCCTGGTCAGCCCTGGGCAGAAGAGAACAGACCCTGCCCTAGCTTCGTAGCGCTTGAGACGTACAGAAGGGGGCCCTGCCCACCCTGGTCAGCCCTGGGCAGAAGAGAACAGACCCTGCCCTAGCCCTAGCTTCGTAGCGCTTGAGACATACAGAAGGGGGTCCTGCCCACCCTGGTCAGCCCTGGGCAGAAGAGAACAGACCCTGCCCTAGCTTCGTAGCACTTGAGACATACAGAAGGGGGCCTGCCCACCCTGGTCAGCCCTGGGCAGAAGAGAACAGACCCTGCAATAGCTTCGTAGCACTTGAGACATACAGAAGGGGGCCTGCCCACCCTGGTCAGCCCTGGGCAGAAGAGAACAGACCCTGCCCTAGCTTTGTAGCGCTTGAGACATACAGAAGGGGCCCTGTCCACCCTAGTCAGCCCTGGGCAGAAGAGAACACACCCTGCCTGAGCTTAGTAGCGAGTGAGACATACAGAAGGGGGCCCTGCCCACCCTGGTCAGCCCTTGGAAGAAGAGAATAGGCCCTGCCCTAGGTTCGTAGTGCTTGAGACATACAGAAGGGGCCCTGTGCACCCTGGTCAGCCCTGGGCAGAAGAGAACACACCCTGCCCTAGCTTCGTAGCGCTTGAGACATACAGAAGGGGGCCCTGCCCACCCTGGTCAGCCCTGGGCAGAAGAGAACAGACCCTGCCCTAGCTTCGTAGCGCTTGATACATACATAAGGGGGCCCTGCCCACCCTCGTCAGCCCTGGGCAGAACAGTTCAGACCCTGCCCTAGCTTTGTAGCGCCTGAGACATACAGAAGGGGTCCTTGTCCACCCGGCCAACTCTGGGAAGAACAGATCAGACCCAGCCCTAGCTTCGTAGCGCTTGAGACATACGGAAGGGCCCTGCACACCCTGGTCAGCCCTGGGCAGAAGAGAACAGACCCTGCCATAGCTTTGTAGCACTTGAGACATACAGAAGGGGCCCTGCCCACCCTGGTCAGCCCTGGGCAGAAGAGAACAGACCCTGCCATAGCTTTGTAGCGCTTGAGACATACAAAAGGGGGCCCTGCCCACCCTGGTCAGCCCTGGGAAGAAGAGAACATGCCCTGCCCTAGCTTCGTAGCGCTTGAGACATACGGAAGGGCCCTGCACACCCTGGTCAGCCCTGGGCAGAAGAGAATAGACCCTGCCCTAGCTTCATAGCGCTTGAGACATAGAGAAGGGGGCCCTGCCCACCCTGCTCACCCCTTGGCAGAAGAGATCAGACCCTGCCGTAGCTTTGTAGCACTTGAGACATACAGAAGGGGGCCCTGCCCACCCTGGGCAGCCCTGGGCAGAAGAGAACAGGCCCTTCCCTAACTTTGCGGCGCTTGAGACATACAGAAGGGGGCCCTGCCCACCCTGGGCAGCCCTGGGCAGTAGAGAAATGACCCTGCCCTAGCTTCGTAGCGCTTGAGACGTACAGAAGGGGGCCCTGCCCACCCTGGTCAGCCCTGGGCAGAGGAGAACAGACCCTGCCGTAGCTTTGTAGCACTTGAGACATACAGAAGGGGCCCTGTCCACCCTGGTCAGCCCTGGGCAGAAGAGAACAGACCCTGCCCTAGCTTCGTAGCGCTTGAGACATACAGAAGGGGGCCCTGCCCACCCTGGTCAGCCCTGGGCAGAAGAGAAGAGACACTGCCCTAGCTTTGCGGCGCTTGAGACATACAGAAGGGTGCCCTGCCCACCCTGGGCAGCCCTGGGCAGAAGAGAACAGGCCCTTCCCTAGCTTTGCGGCGCTTGAGACATACAGAAGGGGGCCATGCCCACCCTGGGCAGCCCTGGGCAGAAGAGAAATGACCCTGCCCTAGCTTCGTAGCGATTGAGACGTACCGAAGGGGGCCCTGCCCACCCTGGGCAGCCCTGTGCAGAAGAGAAATTACCCTGTCCTAGCTTTGTAGCGCTTGAGACGTACAGAAGGGGGCCCTGTCCACCCTGATCAGCCCTGGGCAGAAGAGAACAGACCCTGCCCTAGCTTTGTAGCGCTTGAGACATACAGAAGGGGCCAGGGCCCACCCTGGTTTACCCTGGGCAGAAGAGAACAGACCCTGCTCTAGCTTCGTAGCGCTTGAGACATACAGAAGGGGGCCTGCCCACCCTGGTCAGCCCTGGGCAGAAGAGAACACACCCTGCCCTAGCTTCGTAGCACTTGAGACATACAGAAGGGGGCCCTGCCCACCCTGGTCAGTCCTGGGCAGAGGAGAATCGAGCCTTCCCTAGCTTCGTAGCGCTTGATACATACAGAAGGGGGCCCTGCCCACCCTGGTCAGCCCTGGGCAGAAGAGAACAGACCCTGCCCTAGCCCTAGCTTCGTAGCGCTTGAGACATACAGAAGGGGGTCCTGCCCACCCTGGTCAGCCCTGGGCAGAAGAGAACAGACCCTGCCCTAGCTTTGTAGTGCTTGAGACATACAGAAGGGGAACCTGCCCACCCTGGTCAGCCCTGGGCAGAAGAGAACAGACCCTGCCGTAGCTTTGTAGCACTTGAGACATACAGAAGGGGCCCTTTGCACCCTGGTCAGCCCTGGGCAGAAGAGAACAGACCCTGCCCTAGCTTCGTAGCGCTTGAGACATACAGAAGGGGGCCCTGCCCACCCTGGTCAGCCCTGGGCAGAAGAGAAGAGACACTGCCCTAGCTTTGCGGCGCTTGAGACATACAGAAGGGTGCCCTGCCCACCCTGGGCAGCCCTGGGCAGAAGAGAACAGGCCCTTCCCTAGCTTTGCGGCGCTTGAGACATACAGAAGGGGGCCATGCCCACCCTGGGCAGCCCTGGGCAGAAGAGAAATGACCCTGCCCTAGCTTCGTAGCGATTGAGACGTACCGAAGGGGGCCCTGCCCACCCTGGGCAGCCCTGTGCAGAAGAGAAATTACCCTGTCCTAGCTTTGTAGCGCTTGAGACGTACAGAAGGGGGCCCTGTCCACCCTGATCAGCCCTGGGCAGAAGAGAACAGACCCTGCCCTAGCTTTGTAGCGCTTGAGACATACAGAAGGGGCCAGGGCCCACCCTGGTTTACCCTGGGCAGAAGAGAACAGACCCTGCTCTAGCTTCGTAGCGCTTGAGACATACAGAAGGGGGCCTGCCCACCCTGGTCAGCCCTGGGCAGAAGAGAACACACCCTGCCCTAGCTTCGTAGCACTTGAGACATACAGAAGGGGGCCCTGCCCACCCTGGTCAGTCCTGGGCAGAGGAGAATCGAGCCTTCCCTAGCTTCGTAGCGCTTGATACATACAGAAGGGGGCCCTGCCCACCCTGGTCAGCCCTGGGCAGAAGAGAACAGACCCTGCCCTAGCCCTAGCTTCGTAGCGCTTGAGACATACAGAAGGGGGTCCTGCCCACCCTGGTCAGCCCTGGGCAGAAGAGAACAGACCCTGCCCTAGCTTCGTAGCGCTTGAGACGTACAGAAGGGGGCCCTGCCCACCCTGGTCAGCCCTGGGCAGAAGAGAACAGACCCTGCCCTAGCTTTGTAGCGCTTGAGACATACAGAAGGGGCCCTGTCCACCCTGGTCAGCCCTGGGCAGAAGAGAACAGACCCTGCCGTAGCTTTGTAGCACTTGAGACATACAGAAGGGGCCCTGTGCACCCTGGTCAGCCCTGGGCAGAAGAGAACACACCCTGCCCTAGCTTCGTAGCGCTTGAGACATACAGAAGGGGGCCTGCCCACCCTGGTCAGCCCTGGGCAGAAGAGAACAGACCCTGCCGTAGCTTCGTAGCACTTGAGACACACAGAAGGGGCCCTGTGCACCCTGGTCAGCCCTGGGCAAAAGAGAACACACCCTGCCCTAGCTTCGTAGCACTTGAGACATACAGAAGGGGGCCCTGCCCACCCTGGTCAGTCCTGGGCAGAGGAGAACCGAGCCTTCCCTAGCTTCGTAGCGCTTGATACATACAGAAGGGGGCCCTGCCCACCCTGGTCAGCCCTGGGCAGAAGAGAACAGACCCTGCCCTAGCCCTAGCTTCGTAGCGCTTGAGACATACAGAAGGGGGTCCTGCCCACCCTGGTCAGCCCTGGGCAGAAGAGAACAGACCCTGCCCTAGCTTCGTAGCGCTTGAGACGTACAGAAGGGGGCCCTGCCCACCCTGGTCAGCCCTGGGCAGAAGAGAACAGACCCTGCCCTAGCCCTAGCTTCGTAGCGCTTGAGACATACAGAAGGGGGTCCTGCCCACCCTGGTCAGCCCTGGGCAGAAGAGAACAGACCCTGCCCTAGCTTCGTAGCACTTGAGACATACAGAAGGGGGCCTGCCCACCCTGGTCAGCCCTGGGCAGAAGAGAACAGACCCTGCAATAGCTTCGTAGCACTTGAGACATACAGAAGGGGGCCTGCCCACCCTGGTCAGCCCTGGGCAGAAGAGAACAGACCCTGCCCTAGCTTTGTAGCGCTTGAGACATACAGAAGGGGCCCTGTCCACCCTAGTCAGCCCTGGGCAGAAGAGAACACACCCTGCCTGAGCTTAGTAGCGAGTGAGACATACAGAAGGGGGCCCTGCCCACCCTGGTCAGCCCTTGGAAGAAGAGAATAGGCCCTGCCCTAGGTTCGTAGTGCTTGAGACATACAGAAGGGGCCCTGTGCACCCTGGTCAGCCCTGGGCAGAAGAGAACACACCCTGCCCTAGCTTCGTAGCGCTTGAGACATACAGAAGGGGGCCCTGCCCACCCTGGTCAGCCCTGGGCAGAAGAGAACAGACCCTGCCCTAGCTTCGTAGCGCTTGATACATACATAAGGGGGCCCTGCCCACCCTCGTCAGCCCTGGGCAGAACAGTTCAGACCCTGCCCTAGCTTTGTAGCGCCTGAGACATACAGAAGGGGTCCTTGTCCACCCGGCCAACTCTGGGAAGAACAGATCAGACCCAGCCCTAGCTTCGTAGCGCTTGAGACATACGGAAGGGCCCTGCACACCCTGGTCAGCCCTGGGCAGAAGAGAACAGACCCTGCCATAGCTTTGTAGCACTTGAGACATACAGAAGGGGCCCTGCCCACCCTGGTCAGCCCTGGGCAGAAGAGAACAGACCCTGCCATAGCTTTGTAGCGCTTGAGACATACAAAAGGGGGCCCTGCCCACCCTGGTCAGCCCTGGGAAGAAGAGAACATGCCCTGCCCTAGCTTCGTAGCGCTTGAGACATACGGAAGGGCCCTGCACACCCTGGTCAGCCCTGGGCAGAAGAGAATAGACCCTGCCCTAGCTTCATAGCGCTTGAGACATAGAGAAGGGGGCCCTGCCCACCCTGCTCACCCCTTGGCAGAAGAGATCAGACCCTGCCGTAGCTTTGTAGCACTTGAGACATACAGAAGGGGGCCCTGCCCACCCTGGGCAGCCCTGGGCAGAAGAGAACAGGCCCTTCCCTAACTTTGCGGCGCTTGAGACATACAGAAGGGGGCCCTGCCCACCCTGGGCAGCCCTGGGCAGTAGAGAAATGACCCTGCCCTAGCTTCGTAGCGCTTGAGACGTACAGAAGGGGGCCCTGCCCACCCTGGTCAGCCCTGGGCAGAGGAGAACAGACCCTGCCGTAGCTTTGTAGCACTTGAGACATACAGAAGGGGCCCTGTCCACCCTGGTCAGCCCTGGGCAGAAGAGAACAGACCCTGCCCTAGCTTCATAGCGCTTGAGACATACAGAAGGGGGCCCTGCCCACCCTGGTCAGCCCTGGGCAGAAGAGAAGAGACACTGCCCTAGCTTTGCGGCGCTTGAGACATACAGAAGGGTGCCCTGCCCACCCTGGGCAGCCCTGGGCAGAAGAGAACAGGCCCTTCCCTAGCTTTGCGGCGCTTGAGACATACAGAAGGGGGCCATGCCCACCCTGGGCAGCCCTGGGCAGAAGAGAAATGACCCTGCCCTAGCTTCGTAGCGATTGAGACGTACCGAAGGGGGCCCTGCCCACCCTGGGCAGCCCTGTGCAGAAGAGAAATTACCCTGTCCTAGCTTTGTAGCGCTTGAGACGTACAGAAGGGGGCCCTGTCCACCCTGATCAGCCCTGGGCAGAAGAGAACAGACCCTGCCCTAGCTTTGTAGCGCTTGATACATACAGAAGGGGCCAGGGCCCACCCTGGTTTACCCTGGGCAGAAGAGAACAGACCCTGCTCTAGCTTCGTAGCGCTTGAGACATACAGAAGGGGGCCTGCCCACCCTGGTCAGCCCTGGGCAGAAGAGAACACACCCTGCCCTAGCTTCGTAGCACTTGAGACATACAGAAGGGGGCCCTGCCCACCCTGGTCAGTCCTGGGCAGAGGAGAATCGAGCCTTCCCTAGCTTCGTAGCGCTTGATACATACAGAAGGGGGCCCTGCCCACCCTGGTCAGCCCTGGGCAGAAGAGAACAGACCCTGCCCTAGCCCTAGCTTCGTAGCGCTTGAGACATACAGAAGGGGGTCCTGCCCACCCTGGTCAGCCCTGGGCAGAAGAGAACAGACCCTGCCCTAGCTTTGTAGTGCTTGAGACATACAGAAGGGGAACCTGCCCACCCTGGTCAGCCCTGGGCAGAAGAGAACAGACCCTGCCGTAGCTTTGTAGCACTTGAGACATACAGAAGGGGCCCTGTGCACCCTGGTCAGCCCTGGGCAGAAGAGAACAGACCCTGCCCTAGCTTCGTAGCGCTTGAGACATACAGAAGGGGGCCCTGCCCACCCTGGTCAGCCCTGGGCAGAAGAGAAGAGACACTGCCCTAGCTTTGCGGCGCTTGAGACATACAGAAGGGTGCCCTGCCCACCCTGGGCAGCCCTGGGCAGAAGAGAACAGGCCCTTCCCTAGCTTTGCGGCGCTTGAGACATACAGAAGGGGGCCATGCCCACCCTGGGCAGCCCTGGGCAGAAGAGAAATGACCCTGCCCTAGCTTCGTAGCGATTGAGACGTACCGAAGGGGGCCCTGCCCACCCTGGGCAGCCCTGTGCAGAAGAGAAATTACCCTGTCCTAGCTTTGTAGCGCTTGAGACGTACAGAAGGGGGCCCTGTCCACCCTGATCAGCCCTGGGCAGAAGAGAACAGACCCTGCCCTAGCTTTGTAGCGCTTGAGACATACAGAAGGGGCCAGGGCCCACCCTGGTTTACCCTGGGCAGAAGAGAACAGACCCTGCTCTAGCTTCGTAGCGCTTGAGACATACAGAAGGGGGCCTGCCCACCCTGGTCAGCCCTGGGCAGAAGAGAACACACCCTGCCCTAGCTTCGTAGCACTTGAGACATACAGAAGGGGGCCCTGCCCACCCTGGTCAGTCCTGGGCAGAGGAGAATCGAGCCTTCCCTAGCTTCGTAGCGCTTGATACATACAGAAGGGGGCCCTGCCCACCCTGGTCAGCCCTGGGCAGAAGAGAACAGACCCTGCCCTAGCCCTAGCTTCGTAGCGCTTGAGACATACAGAAGGGGGTCCTGCCCACCCTGGTCAGCCCTGGGCAGAAGAGAACAGACCCTGCCCTAGCTTCGTAGCGCTTGAGACGTACAGAAGGGGGCCCTGCCCACCCTGGTCAGCCCTGGGCAGAAGAGAACAGACCCTGCCCTAGCTTTGTAGCGCTTGAGACATACAGAAGGGGCCCTGTCCACCCTGGTCAGCCCTGGGCAGAAGAGAACAGACCCTGCCGTAGCTTTGTAGCACTTGAGACATACAGAAGGGGCCCTGTGCACCCTGGTCAGCCCTGGGCAGAAGAGAACACACCCTGCCCTAGCTTCGTAGCGCTTGAGACATACAGAAGGGGGCCCTGCCCACCCTGGTCAGCCCTGGGCAGAAGAGAACAGACCCTGCCCTAGCTTCGTAGCGCTTGAGACATACAGAAGGGGGCCCTGTCCACCCTGGTCAGCCCTGGGCAGAAGAGATCAGACCCTGCCCTAGCTTCGTAGCGCTTGAGACATACAGAAGGGGGCCTTGCCCACCCTCGTCAGCCCTGGGCAGAACAGTTCAGACCCTGCCCTAGCTTTGTAGCGCCTGAGACATACAGAAGGGGTCCTTGTCCACCCGGCCAACTCTGGGAAGAACAGATCAGACCCAGCCCTAGCTTCGTAGCACTTGAGACATACAGAAGGGGGCCCTGCCCACCCTGGTCAGCCCTGGGCAGAAGAGAACAGACCCTGCCATAGCTTTGTAGCACTTGAGACATACAGAAGGGGCCCTGTGCACCCTGGGCAGACCTAGGCAGAAGAGAACACACCCTGCCTGAGCTTAGTAGCGAGTGATACATACAGAAGGGGCCCTGTACACCCTGGGCAGACCTGGGCAGAAGAGAACAGACCCTGCCCTAGCTTCGTAGCGCTTGAGACATACAGAAGGGTGCCTTGCCCACCCTGGTCAGTCCTGGGCAGAGGAGAACCGAGCCTTCCCTAGCTTCGTAGCGCTTGATACATACAGAAGGGGGCCCTGCCCACCCTGGTCAGCCCTGGGCAGAAGAGAACAGACCCTGCCCTAGCTTTGTAGCGCTTGAGACATACAGAAGGGGCCCCTGCCCACCCTGGTCAGCCCTGGGCAGAAGAGAACAGACCCTACCGTAGCTTTGTAGCACTTGAGACATACAGAAGGGGCCCTGTGCACCCTGGGCAGACCTGGGCAGAAGAGAACACACCCTGCCCTAGCTTTGTAGTGCTTGAGTCGTACAGAAGGGGGCCCTGCCCACATTGGTCAGCCCTGGGCAGAAGAGAATAGGCCCTGCCCTAGCTTCGTAGAGCTTGAGACATACAGAAGGGGCCCATGCCCACCCTGGTTTACCCTGGGCAGAAGAGAACAGACCCTGCTCTAGCTTCGTAGCACTTGAGACGTACAGAAGGGGGCCTGCCCACCCCGGTCAGCCCTGGGCAGAAGAGAACAGACCCTGCCCTAGCTTCGTAGCACTTGAGACATACAGAAGGGGGCCCATTCACCCTGGTCAGCCCTGGGCAGAAGAAATCAGACCCTGCCCTAGCTTTGTAGCGCTTGAGACATACAGAAGGGGGCCCTGCCCACCCTGGCCAACCCTGGGCAAAAGAAACAGGCCCTGCCCTAGATTTGTAGCGCTTGAGACATACAGAAGGGGGCCCTGCCCACCCTGGTCAGCCCTGGGCAGAAGAAATCAGACCCTGCCCTAGCTTCGTAGCGCTTGATACATACAGAAGGGGGCCCTGCCCACCCTGGTCAGCCCTGGGCAGAAGAGAACAGACCCTGCCCTAGCTTTGTAGCGCTTGAGACATACAGAAGGGGCCCCTGCCCACCCTGGTCAGCCCTGGGCAGAAGAGAACAGACCCTGCCGTAGCTTTGTAGCACTTGAGACATACAGAAGGGGCCCTGTGCACCCTGGTCAGCCCTGGGCAGAAGAGAACACACCCTGCCCTAGCTTCGTAGCACTTGAGACGTACAGAAGGGGGCCCTGCCCACCCTGGTCAGCCCTGGGCAGAAGAGAACGGACCCTGCCCTAGCTTCGTAGCGCTTGAGACATACAGAAGGGGATCCTGCCCACCCTGGTCAGCCCTGGGCAGAAGAGAACAGACCCTGCCCTAGCTTCGTAGCACTTGAGACATACAGAAGAGGCCCTGCCCACCCTGGTCAGCCCTGGGCAGAAGAGAACAGACCCTGCCGTAGCTTTGTAGCACTTGAGACATACAGAAGGGGCCCTGTGCACCCTGGTCAGCCCTGGGCAGAAGAGAACACACCCTGCCCTAGCTTCGTAGCACTTGAGACGTACAGAAGGGGGCCCTGCCCACCCTGGTCAGCCCTGGGCAGAAGAGAACGGACCCTGCCCTAGCTTCGTAGCGCTTGAGACATACAGAAGGGGATCCTGCCCACCCTGGTCAGCCCTGTGCAGAAGAGAACAGACCCTGCCCTAGCTTCGTAGCGCTTGAGACATACAGAAGGGGGCCCATTCACCCTGGTCAGCCCTGGGCAGAAGAAATCAGACCCTGCCCTAGCTTCGTAGCGCTTGAGACATACAGAAGGGGGCCCTGCCCACCCTGGTCAGCCCTGGGCAGAAGAGAATAGGCCCTGCCCTAGCTTCGTAGAGCTTGAGACATACAGAAGGGGCCCATGCCCACCCTGGTTTACCCTGGGCAGAAGAGAACAGACCCTGCTCTAGCTTCGTAGCACTTGAGACCTACAGAAGGGGGCCCTGCCCACCCTGGTCAGCCCGGGGCAGAAGAGAACAGACCCTGCCCTAGATTCGTAGCGCTCGAGACATACAGAAGGACCCAGCCCACCCTGGTCAGCCCTGGGCAGTAGAGAACACACCCTTCCTTAGCTTCATAGCGCTTGAGACATACAGAAGGGGGCCCTGCCAACCCTTGTCAGCCCTGGACAGAAGAGAACAGGCCCTGCCCTAGCTTCGTAGCGCTTGAGACATACAGAAGGGGGCCCTGCCCACCCTGGTCAGCCCTGGGCAGAAGAGAACAGACCCTGCCCTAGCTTTGTAGCACTTGAGACATACAGAAGGGGATCCTGCCCACCCTGGTCAGCCCTGGGCAGAAGAGAACAGACCCTGCCCTAGCTTCGTAGCGCTTGAGACATACAGAAGGGGGCCCATTCACCCTGGTCAGCCCTGGGCAGAAGAAATCAGACCCTGCCCTAGCTTTGTAGCGCTTGAGACATACAGAAGGGGGCCCTGCCCACCCTGGCCAACCCTGGGCAAAAGAAACAGGCCCTGCCCTAGATTTGTAGCGCTTGAGACATACAGAAGGGGCCCAGCCCACCCATGTCAGCCCTGGGCAGTAGAGAACACACCCTTCCCTAGCTTCATAGCGCTTGAGACATACAGAAGGGGGCCCTGCCAACCCTGGTCAGCCCTGGGCAGAAGAGAATAGGCCCTGCCCTAGCTTCGTAGAGCTTGAGACATACAGAAGGGGCCCAGCCCACCCTGGTCAGCCCTGGGCAGTAGAGAACACACCCTTCCCTAGCTTCATAGCGCTTGAGACATACAGAAGGGGGCCCTGCCAACCCTGGTCAGCCCTGGGCAGAAGAGAACAGGCCCTGCCCTAGCTTCGTAGCGCTTGAGACATACAGAAGGGGGCCCTGCCCACCCTGATCAGCCCTGGGCAGAAGAGAACAGACCCTGCCCTAGCTTTGTAGCACTTGAGACATACCGAAGGGGATCCTGCCCACCCTGGTCAGCCCTGGGCAGAAGAGAACAGACCCTGCCCTAGCTTCGTAGCGCTTGAGACATACAGAAGGGGATCCTGCCCACCCTGGTTAGCCCTGGGCAGAAGAGAACAGACCCTGACCTAGCTTCGTAGCGCTTGAGACATACAGAAGGGGGCCCATTCACCCTGGTCAGCCCTGGGCAGAAGAAATCAGACCCTGCCCTAGCTTTGTAGCGCTTGAGACATACAGAAGGGGGCCCTGCCCACCCTGGCCAACCCTGGGCAGAAGAAACAGGCCCTGCCCTAGATTTGTAGCGCTTGAGACATACAGAAGGGAGCCCTGCCCACCCTGGTCAGCCCTGGGCAGAAGAGAACAGACCCTGCCCTAGCTTCGTAGAGCTTGAGACATACAGAAAGGGGCCCTGCCCACCCTGGTCAGCCCTGGGCAGAAGAGAACAGACCCTACCCTAGCTTCGTAGCGCTTGAGATGTACAGAAGGGGGCCCTGCCCACCCTGGTCAGCCCTGGGCAAAAGAGAACAGACCCAGCCTGTTTGCACCCATTGAGATGTAGAGAAGGGGATCTGCCCTAGCTTTGCACCCCTTGTGATGTAGAGAAGGGGATCTGCCCTAGCTTTGCACCCCTAGTGATGTAGAGAAGGGGATCTGCCCTAGCTTTGCACCCCTTGTGATGTAGAGAAGGGGATCTGCCCTAGCTTTGCACCCCTAGTGATGTAGAGAAGGGGATCTGCCCTAGCTTTGCACCCCTTGTGATGTAGAGAAGGGGATCTGCCCTAGCTTTGCACCTCTTGTGATGTAGAGAAGGGGATCTGCCCTAGCTTTGCACCCCTTGTGATGTAGAGAAGGGGATCTGCTCTAGCTTTTCACCCCTTGTGATGTAGAGAAGGGGATCTGCCGTAGCTTTGCACCCCTTGTGATGTAGAGAAGGGGATCTGCCGTAGCTTTGCACCTCTTGTGATGCAGAGAAGGGACTCTGCCCTAGCTTTGCACTTTTGTGATGTACACAAGGGACTCTGCCCTAGCTTTGCACTCCTTGTGATGTGGAGAAGGGCATCTGCCCTAGCTTTGCACCCCTTGTGATGCAGAGAAGGGAATCTGCCCTAGCTTTGCACCCCTTGTGATGTAGAGAAGGGGATCTGCCCGAGCTTTGCACCTCTTGTGATGTAGAGAAGGGGATCTGCCGTAGCTTAGCACCTCTTGTGATGTAGAGAAGGGGATCTGCCCTAGCTTAGCACCTCTTGTGATGTACAGAAGGGGATCTGCCGTAGCTTTGCACCCCTTGTGGTGTAGAGAAGGGGCTCTGCCCTAGCTTTGCACCCCTTGAGATGTAGGGGAGGGGATCTGCCATAGCTTTGCACCTCTTGTGATGTACAGAAGGGGATCTGCCGTAGCTTTGCACCCCTTGTGGTGTAGAGAAGGGGATCTGCCCTAGCTTTGCACCCCTTGGGATGTAGAGAAGGGGATCTGCCCTAGCTTTGCACCCCTTGTGGTGTAGAGAAGGGGATCTGCCCTAGCTTTGCACCCCTTGAGATGTAGGGGAGGGGATCTGCCATAGCTTTGCACCTCTTGTGATGTACAGAAGGGGATCTGCCGTAGCTTTGCACCCCTTGTGGTGTAGAGAAGGGGATCTGCCGTAGCTTTGCACCCCTTGTGATGTAGAGAAGGGGATCTGCCGTAGCTTTGCACCTCTTGTGATGCAGAGAAGGGACTCTGCCCTAGCTTTGCACTTTTGTGATGTACACAAGGGACTCTGCCCTAGCTTTGCACTCCTTGTGATGTGGAGAAGGGCATCTGCCCTAGCTTTGCACCCCTTGTGATGCAGAGAAGGGAATCTGCCCTAGCTTTGCACCCCTTGTGATGTAGAGAAGGGGATCTGCCCGAGCTTTGCACCTCTTGTGATGTAGAGAAGGGGATCTGCCGTAGCTTAGCACCTCTTGTGATGTAGAGAAGGGGATCTGCCCTAGCTTAGCACCTCTTGTGATGTACAGAAGGGGATCTGCCGTAGCTTTGCACCCCTTGTGGTGTAGAGAAGGGGCTCTGCCCTAGCTTTGCACCCCTTGAGATGTAGGGGAGGGGATCTGCCATAGCTTTGCACCTCTTGTGATGTACAGAAGGGGATCTGCCGTAGCTTTGCACCCCTTGTGGTGTAGAGAAGGGGATCTGCCCTAGCTTTGCACCCCTTGGGATGTAGAGAAGGGGATCTGCCCTAGCTTTGCACCCCTTGTGGTGTAGAGAAGGGGATCTGCCCTAGCTTTGCACCCCTTGGGATGTAGAGAAGGGGATCTGCCCTAGCTTTGCACCCCTTGTGGTGTAGAGAAGGGAATCTGCCCTAGCTTTGCACCCCTCGAGATGTACAGAAGGGGATCTGCCGTAGCTTTGCACCTCTTGTGATGCAGAGAAGGGACTCTGCCCTAGCTTTGCACCCCTTGTGGTGTAGAGAAGGGGCTCTGCCCTAGCTTTGCACCCCTTGAGATGTAGGGGAGGGGATCTGCCATAGCTTTGCACCTCTTGTGATGTAGGGGAGGGCATCTGCCATAGCTTTGCACCCCTTGAGATGTAGGGGAGGGGATCTGCCATAGCTTTGCACCCCTTGAGATGTAGAGAAGGGACTCTGCCCTAGCTTTGCACCCCTTGTGGTGTAGAGAAGGGGATCTGCCCTAGCTTTGCACCCCTTGGGATGTAGAGAAGGGACTCTGCCCTAGCTTTGCACCCCTTGAGATGTAGAGAAGGGACTCTGCCCTAGCTTTGCACCCCTTGTGGTGTAGAGAAGGGGATCTGCCGTAGCTTTGCACCCCTTGAGATGTAGGGGAGGGGATCTGCCATAGCTTTGCACCCCTTGAGATGTAGAGAAGGGACTCTGCCCTAGCTTTGCACCCCTTGTGGTGTAGAGAAGGGGATCTGCCCTAGCTTTGCACCCCTTGGGATGTAGAGAAGGGGATCTGCCCTAGCTTTGCACCCCTTGTGATGTAGAGAAGGGGATCTGCCCTAGCTTTGCACCCCTTGGGATGTAGAGAAGGGGATCTGCCCTAGCTTTGCACCCCTTGGGATGTAGAGAAGGGGATCTGCCCTAGCTTTGCACCCCTTGGGATGTAGAGAAGGGGATCTGCCGTAGCTTAGCACCTCTTGTGATGTAGAGAAGGGGATCTGCCCTAGCTTTGCACCCCTCGAGATGTACAGAAGGGTGCGGTCTGTATTCCTCTCTTGATGAAAGCTGTTCACCAGTCTTGCTGCCAGCAGAGGCCGAGCCCTCTATCTTTTGTTCGGACTCACTGGGGCGCTGCTCCCCGGGAGCCCTGTGCAGACACTGACCTCACGGAGCAACCGGCCGTAAAGCGACCTAGTACTGCACCCAGCGGCACTTTGTACTCTAGGCCAACCACACAGGCATTTAAAAGGCCCATTGGCTGTCTAACCACACCTCCTGGCCTGGTGTCCTGAGCACTGGGGCATTGGACCATGTGTACAACTAAAGCACAAAAGCTTCCATAAAGGGCTGCACTGCGCACTGCAGCGAATGCGAAGGATACACGTGACCTCAAGGTAAAGCGCTGTGGCCAAGATCACCCTGGGCGTCATACGTATGGTTAATCTGGCTCAGGGGCTAATGCATCCACTGCAAGGCCTGTGTTGGACCTCAAGTGTGGTGTCGTGCCCGTGACGCAACGGGCACGCACGTAGCGTGAGGGGTCATGTGACCTCATTTGAATAAAAGTACGGCCGGCACTCACGTACGCCATTCGGGCTACGGAGGCGAGCCAGTGTTCACAGTGACCCCAGTCTCCCGTGTCATTTATTGTGCCCCTAGGCCACTCCGCAGTGTGTCCCTTTAGTTGCCCTTAGCCCAACCGGGCAACACGACAATTGGCGACAAGGGCGGGGGCCGCGAGTGTCTACACCTGCTCGGGGCGCTGCCGGCCTGTTGTGCACGCGGACCCCTGGTTCATCAGACAGGACAGCCGACGTTGTCTGCACGGCCTGGCCTGGCCGCACACGGTGAGCCCCCCTCCGTGCAGCCACCCGCGAGGCTGGACCCCTGGTTCATCAGACGGGACAGCCGACGTTGTCTGCACGGCCTGGCCTCGCCGCACATGGTGAGTCCGCCTCCGTGCTGCCACCCGCGAGGCTGGACCCCTGGTTCATCAGACGGGACAGCCGACGTTGTCTGCACGGCCTGGCCTGGCCGCACACAGTGAGCCCGCCTCCGTGCTGCCACCCGCGAGGCTGGACCCCTGGTTCATCAGACGGGACAGCCGACGTTGTCTGCACGGCCTGGCCTGGCCGCACACGGTGAGCCCGCCTCCGTGCTGCCACCCTGGAGGCTGGACCCCTGGTTCATCAGACGGGACAGCCGACGTTGTCTGCACGGCCTGGCCTGGCCGCACACGGTGAGCCGGCCTCCGTGCTGCCACCCTGGAGGCTGGACCTCTGGTTCATCAGACGGGACAGCCGACGTTGTCTGCACGGCCTGGCCTGGCCGCACACGGTGAGCCAGCCTCCGTGCTGCCAACCGCGAGGCTGGACCCCTGGTTCATCAGACGGGACAGCCTGACGTTGTCTGCGCGGCCTGGCCTGGCCGCACACCGTGAGCCCGCCTCCGTGCTGCCACCCGCGAGGCTGCCTGCGACTTGCGCCGCACACCGCAGCTGGGTCTGTTCCCGCCGCGCCGCTCCTAAGGAGGAGCACGTGGGCGTTGCTAATCTCAACCC
The DNA here is from genome assembly GCF_964261635.1 of Lissotriton helveticus. Taxonomy (NCBI): domain Eukaryota; kingdom Metazoa; phylum Chordata; class Amphibia; order Caudata; family Salamandridae; genus Lissotriton; species Lissotriton helveticus. The sequence continues at coordinate 1,188,145,895 of NC_136072.1, read as the reverse complement.
CGCCCACCTGACAAGCGCATGCAGCCCGGGTGCTGCGATCAGCGCTCTGAAGCCTCAGCACCCTCCCGGCGCCTCGACAATCACAGGGGGCCCGAAGAGGAATAGCGCTGCCCCACATGGAAAAGGGGGATGAAACCAAGGCCTCTTCACAGGCCTCAGGAAAAGTGCCCAGGCATAAGGGCAGGTGCATGGTACTGTGCCCCAAGAACCAGAAGGCCTCTTAACAGGCCCACAATAAGGACACAACCAGGCAGAAGGGCTGGCCCACACTTCACCACAGGCCCAGAGCAGTGGATCCCACAGCCCAGGTGCAGTGACACACGCACGTGCTCAGCACTGAACGTTCTATGGGGCAGGCCATACAGCCCCAGGCTCAGTGCCCATCCAGCAACAGGGGAGGGCAGCAAACGCCAATCTGCTGAGGGGGTGACGTCCCGCAAGGAGGTGAGGAGTGCCACGCCGCACTGTCCACAGGTGCAAGTTCTGTCACACCCAAGCAGCTGAAGGCCAGTGGAGGGCAGAGAGTACGCCTATGCTTAGAATGCATCGCTGCTGCGACGGAGCAAGGCAAAGAGATCAGTGAGTCACATTCTCAAGGCACACCACGTCAGCCATGTCCACGATACCGCCCATAGAGCCGTTCATAGTAGAAGGGTCACCCTCTTCACTGGCACCCAAATGGAAAGATTGGGTAGACCGTCTGTTGATCTTCTTCGAAGCCACCAAGGTCCACAAAGACCATGAGAAGAGCAATGCTGCTACACCTTGGGGGCAAAGACATACACAATATCGCCAAGACTCTGGTAGAGGCCATGCCCAAGAACCACCATACTCTAATAAATGCTCTCAATGGACACTTCGAGCCAATGGCCAATCAGGACAATGAGAGGTTCATATTCAGGCAAGCGCGACAACTTCCCGAAGAATCGCTAGACACGTATCACGCAAGACTCAAAAACCTTGCGTCCACGTGCGGGTTCCAAGACGAAACCGAAGAGATAAGGGGTCAGGTAATCCAGGGTTGTGCTTCCGCCATACTGCGTGAACGGATCCTAGAGGAATCTGGCAAGTCCCTTGCCGATATACTGACCCTAGGGTGCACCAAGGAACTGTCCAAGGCTTGTGCAGCCCACATGGAGTCGGCCCTCCAAGCTCTGGTGAAGACAGAACCAGTGAATGCGGTGATGACCAAGACCCCAACGAGGGGGAACAGGAAGGGACCCGGGACAGTGTCTGCAGGGCAGGCGAAAACGTGTGGGTACTGTGGTGGGCCACCACACCCAGCAGCAGAGTGCCCGGCTAAAGGGAAAAGGTGCTCAGGATGTGGGCGTTTTAACCACTTCGAGAAAGTGTGCCGGGCCAAAGAGTATCGCTGCCCGCGATAAGTGGTCAACGCACTGCCCGAGAAGACACCCAGCGAGATGGACAATGATGAGGAGGAAGAGCGGGTAGTCCACAAGGTACACATGATTGGCACTGCTTCACGGAAGACGCGACGACTGCGGCGGTGCAACATTCGCCTGGGGTCCCAGGACGTCATGGCTGTAGTGGACATGAGGCCCACCATCAACATTATGGCTGCAGCTCTCCACCTAACTCTGTGTCCAGCGCCCCCATTGTTTCCGTCAGCAATAACGGTATTCGCATATGGCCAAGACACGCCCCTGAAAATCAAAGGTCATTTCAAAACATCCCTATCCCATGGAGACCACTCGATCACCACGAATGTCTAAGTCACTGAAGATGGCCAAGGGATGCTATTAGGGTGCCGTGCTGCAGAGGACTTGGGCGTTGTAACATTCGCATTCAGCGTGCACCACAAGTCAATACAACACTTGTTAGATGAATTCTCCGAAGTTTTCGAAGGACTAGGACGATTCAAAGGCAAAAAAATCCATCTACACATCGACCCCTCGGTCCAGCCAGTAGCATTACGGCATCAGAGAATAGTGTTTCACCTTCGACTGCAGGTAGAGGAGGAACTCAAGAAGTTGGAGACCGCTGGAATCATTGAGAAGGCGACCGGACCCACACCTAGGGTCTCTCCCATTGTGGTCACATGAAAGCCCAAACAGCCTGGTGCGGTGAGAATCTGTGTGGATATGCGCCTAACTAATGCTGCGATCAAGAGGAAACAACACATCACCCCAACTATAGATGAACTTATCGGGAAAATGGCTGGAGCCCTCTGGTTCTACAAGCTTGATCTGCAGTCAGGGTACCATTAGCTGGTGCTGGATGAAGCATCCCGAAACATCACCACGTTCTCAACACACGTAGGGCTGCGGTGCTATACCAGACTGAGCTTTGGGGTGTCCAGTGCGGCGGAAGTCTTCCAGAACATTATACACAAATTGATTATGGGCATCCCTGGTGTGATCAACGTCAGTGACGACATTATGATCCATGCGAAGTCACTTCCCGAACACAACTCTCGTCTCGCTCAAGTACTTCATCGACTGCGGGATGCGGGACTCACCCTACACCGCGAGAAGTGCGAATTCCTGAAGAAAACAACTGCAATTCTTCGGTTATACTTTCTCTACAGAAGGAGTCAACCCTGACCAGGAAAAGGTCTGAGATATCAAGGATGCTGCTGCTCCCGCCAGTGTAACAGAAGTCAGAAGTTTCTTCGGCATGGTGAACTATTGCGGCAGGTTCATCCGTGACCTAACAACTCTGACCATACCGTTGCGTGAACTTACCAAGGATTCCAGCCCGTGGAAGCGGGGTCCAGAGCAAGCCAAAACCTTCAAGGACATCTATACGCACTCTAAGAGGCCACCACGCTTGCTTTCTTTGACCCAAGAAGGATGACTCAAATAGCGGTGGACGCGGGGCCCCAGGGACTAGGAGCGGTGTTGCTGCAGAGACAACATCAGGAAGATGACTGGGCTCCGATAGCCTTCGCTAGCCGATCCCTTACCGAGACTGAACAGAGATACTCTCAAATTGAGAAGGAAGCCATTGCAATTCATTGGGGGTGTCGTCATTTTCACCTGTATGTCTATGACAAGCCGTTCGTGGTGACCACAGACCACAAACCCCTTGTGGCTCTGTTTTCCGGCACTTCCACCAAACCTCCTCCCAGGATTGAGAAGTGGATGTTGCAACTGCAAAATTATAACTGCAAGGTGGAATACCAACCTGGATTCCGCAATCCTGCGGACTACTTGTCCCGGCACCCCAGAGCAGCGACGGCCCAAGAAATGGAGGAAGCGGCTGATACCGAAGAGTATGTCCGATGTGTTGCAGCCCGCTCATGTCCAATCCCCATATCTATGGGTGATCTCGCAGATGCCACTTCCCAAGATGACTGCCTGCAACGAGCCAAGGCGGCTCTCCAGGATGGAAATTGGCATAAAGCTAAGGAGGAGTGGAAGATATTGACCATACCTGCCCAGCGGATCATGGAAAGCCTCTACCATGTCCGGGACGAGCTCTCTGAAGATATGACAGGTGCTTGTTGAGGGGTCATCGGGTGGTGATCCCCACATGCTTGACGGACTGGTGCGTTCAACTGGCCCACATAGGGCATCAAGGCATGGTAAAGACCAAGTCCCGTCTCCGAACCAAGGTGTGGTTCCCACTGATGGACAAATTGGTGGAGGCTACAGTTCGCTCTTGCTCGTCATGTCAAGTGACCAGAGAACTGCCACGTCCTGCATCCGTCATTACGGAACCTCGGCCGATGTCTCCGTGGTCTTGCGTAAGTCTAGACTTTGGCAGTCTGCAAGATGACCGTCAACATTCGTGGCCATTGATGAACATTCAAAATATCCAGAAGTGGATCATCATAGCTTCTCCCAGTGCTGCGGAGATGATACCGAAGATTGAAAAAATCATAGCGGCCCACGGCCTCATCCGCGAACTGTGAACTGACAATTGGCCCCCCTTTCAGGGGCAGGAGCTGGCCGCCAACATCGTCAATCTTGGCATTCATCACCGCCGAATCACTCCCCGATGGCCTCAAGCCAATGGTGAAGCTGATAGGTTTATGAGGACTCTAAACGAAATAATTCGAATGGCTCATGACAAACGGCAGTCCATAGAACTGGCTATTTTCACCTTTCTCCGGACTTATCATCAGACTCCCCACACTACCACCGGTGTTGCACCTGCTCACCTGCTGATGGGCCTGGAAAACACGGACTCCATACCTCACCATCCACAATGGCAGCAGGAAACACCTAATGACCTCCGGATTGATGCCCGACGTCGGGAGGCCCATTCCCAAGACAGCAAGCGAAGGAAAGCCAAGGATCGCCAGTTTAAAAAAAGGGGACATAGTGCTGCTCCGAAATCGCTTTGCTACTGGCAAGTTTCAGCTGCCATATGAAAAGGAGCCTTGGATTGTATTTAATGTCAAAGGAACAAGGATCATCCCAACCCGTGACAGAGAGACTGTTGCCCGAAACGTATCACTCTTCAAGAGGTATCATAGGGAAGTGCCGGCGTCGTCCCTGGGTCCTCCTGAGATCGAAGATGGTATCCTGCCAATTGATGGGGACGGTCAAATGGAAGCGACGGAGATGGTTCCGCGAGAGGACGCTGGTGCATCCTGCAATCCTCCCGTTTCTCGGCAGAGTGATGGGTGCAGGGATCACTGACATAATATTGAATACAAAAATATAGAATTCCCAAAATATCGATGACAAAATATCGAATGCAAAAATATCAAACTCCTATCTACAAACAGGTAAGTACAAAAATATCGAATAAAAAATATTGTTTTAAAAAATATAGTTAGTCAAAATATCGATTTTTTTTTAAATGTCTTAAAGTAATTTAAAATTAATGAAATAATAAATATAATTAACTAAAACATACTTAAAAATACTTAAATAACCTTAAAATTATTAAATAATTGATTTTTAGTAATAAAAAATACAATCTAATTTTTAAAAACATACATATATATTAACATAATATTAATAAAAAATATACAATATTTTTAACGTAGGATAGCGGGAGGGTAAAATGTACTATTACCACTCTAGTGAGTGCAACAGTAAGGTAAACGTTGGATAACGTAGGGGTAAAAATTACTATTCCCACTCTAGTGAGTTTAACAGTAGGGAAAGTAAAGATTTAATATATTAATAAAAATAAATTAAACATCAATAAAAATTAAATCAAAAGTAATTACCGATTTAATATTATGTAATGATTAATCAATTAAAAATACAAATAAATATTAGTTATTAAAATTATTTACCTATTAATACAAATTAATTACCAATTAACAATTAATTAACAATAAATTAAAAATCAATACCAATAAATAAATACAAATGATTTACTTAATTAGAATGAAATGACTTCCCGCCCTATTCCCCTATAAACCCACAACCCGCTACGGAAAATAGATGAATAAATTAACATCATTATCAATTATTCAATTAATAAAAAAATGAATTACCAATTAAAAATTAGTTAATTACCAATTAAAAATTAATTAACAATTAATTCAGAATGAATACCAATAAATTAACATATTTAATTAATTACAATTCAATTACTTCCCACCCTGTTCCCCTATAAACCCACAACCCGCTACAGAACTAAAATGCAAAATTAAATTAGAAATAATTAGTAATTTCTAAAAATGTATATTTAATTTAATATAATTAAATTACTTCCCACCCTATTCCCCTATAAACCCACAACCCGCTACAGAATTAAATTACACAAAAATTAAATAACATAAAATTCATTACTTAAAATAAATTACTAAAATAATATACACTTTTCACACAAATACTAACATAAAAAACACTGGCCTGCGGCATGGGGAGGCCGGGAGCCTACCCCGCCTTCCCGAGTGGCTGCAGGAAGGCCCGGAGCCTTGCGGGCTCCACTTTAAAAGTCCTGGTCCCGAGATGGGGGAGCGGGTGAAGACCAAAGCGAAGCGGGCGCCTTCTGAAGGCGGGGCTCCCATGAGGAGAGAGAGCCCCGCCAAGCGCTACCGCCGCATCTGAAGAGGAGAGTCCTGGCCGGTAGAGGAGAGAAGCCTCCCCCTAGCAGCCCGGTGAGTCAGAGCTGGGTGACAGAGGGGCCTTTCTGTTGCCGCTCCCACGGGGAGCATGGTTGTTTTCTGGGCCAGAGGGGTCCATGGTTGCCCCAGTCGAGGGCCTGTGTCAGGGCCAATGCTCGGGGGCATTTTGGGAGGTAGAGCGGTCCCAGCTGGCAGCGGACCGCTCCCCCCAGTTGGCAGCATTTGTTTTGAGCCCCCGAGGTTTCAGAGGGGCCCGTGTTCTGCCCCTGAGGGCCCCCGTTGTTTTAAGAGCCAGAAGGCTCCCAATGGAGTTCTGGACTTTTTTGGTTCCGTCCAGAGGTGTCAGGGATAACACCCGAAGACCCCGGAGTTCTACCTGTCTCGGTGCACAAACAAACAGAAACACGGGCTTCTCGATGGTGGCGTCAAAGACCAAAGGTTTATTACTGCAGGGACACAGAAGTCACAGAAACTACACATGGGCAGTATCTAGGAGCCTGTTCAATTTGTACAAAGAGGGTTGCTCCTTATATACTGAATATTGGGCTTCAGGCAAATTCTTTACATGTTAGCACATTCAAAAACCTTTGTATCTTAAACAATAAATATTTGGCGTTGCACAGGAATCGTCAACAATATCTGATGTCAAAACATTACGAACGAGGGGTTCCCACTATTCCATCATAATCCCATGTCAATTTCTCATTCAAGACCCGGACCGCCTCATCGTAAATTTCGTTACCTCCCCCTAATAAAGGCCCAGAAGGAAAGGAGCAGAGCCAGGTGCAGAAGATAGAACAGTAGGATAAGAGATGTTTGTGGGTCATAAATGGGCAAGGCTACCAGCTTCGGCCGCCTAGTCATGATCAGGCCAACGGACACGAGAACCAGTATAGCAGGACTGGCCTCAGGCTGGGGAGGCAGCTCTTGCTGAGTCATGCTGCCACAGCGTTGCTTGCCTAAGGTGCACGTGTCACTAGCAAGGTGAATTGCCTGCTAAAGCCTATGTGTCCTTAATTGAAAGAGGTCATTGCGTGTCCATTGACTATGTGAGGGCAAAGAATACAAAATGTCTGCCGTAATCTAAGATGGATGCCATGGGTAGAACAGAAATGTGTTTGTAACAGGAGTGCTCTTGCTCGTAGCATAGCGAAAACACCAGGATATACTAGATGGATCATTTGCGGTTCACTGATACCAAAATTATGTATTTGCGACAATGTTAAAAACACGGGTTCAAATCGTCACGGAACCTCAGACCCTCCTTTTGCCCTTACATAGGCAATTACTCAGTCTATGTCAGAATCTAACTCTATGCTCATTAGGTCAGTGACATGTTGTTGCATCATCATCTTGTCTCGTACCTTCTCTCCAAATGCAGGTGGTTTTCTGAAACAGGTTGCAGCACAGAGACTACACAAAGCGGGACCACATTGGATAATAAGGCAGCACGAGAACAGAAATACTAGGATGACACCAATGACCATCAGAACCTTCCATCCCCACGCTGATACCAGAGTCCAAAACCACTCCATGAAGGACCAGTTTCCCTTGTCTACGTGTATAGAGTCGGAAATCTTGTGTAGCTTAGAGATCGCTTCATAGACGGTTGGAGCATTATTGGGAATAAAAACACAGCAGCTCGATTGGATCATTCTGCATACCCCACCTCGATCTGCAAGTATTACGTCTAGAACCATACGGTTCTGCAACGTCATGAGACGATCCGCCTGAAGCTCAGCTGTTAAGTTACTAAGGGCACCAGCAGTTTCTGTAATAGTAGATTCAACTACCCGTGTTAGTTGACGTAGATTTCTACTATTGGCCATAGGCCCCCAAAACGGAAGGAAACCTTTGAAGAAGTCTCCAGCTTCCTGACCAGCGGTATCTTCCTTGCTGAAGACACCTCTTGCTACTCTGGTCTTGTGATAATCTGAAGAAGCAGTGTATGTCGGAGGTAACAATCGAGCAATATAACATGAACCTGAGAAGTCAGCAGGCAGCCATGTATACGCTCTGTCTTGACAGATGAAGTAAGTACCCCTAGCAGTAAGGAAGGCAGGGGAGGAGTTAGACGGAAATACGTAAGTCTCAACGCACTCACTCCTCCCTAGCTGAGCTCTCAGATTTCTCCCATTTCCTTGCACACAGACCTGACCTCGGTGAGGCACGACCCAGACTGAAGTGGAGCTTTTACGCTTGCTTTCTCCCAAACTAAGGCGATACTCTGTAGAGTTCCAACTCAAATACACCCGTAATTCATCTCTAGGGTAAGATGGAGTATTATTGACGTCTTTAATCATGTCAATAATTCCCTGGACTAAAGCTTTGTTGGCAGAGTTGTATTTAGTGGACCGTGGTGGACGCGAAGGATAGGTCTCAAGGGCATAGGAAAAAATGGTCTGAAAGGCCTGAAATGATCCATTATAGCTAAAAGGCAAGACTAGATAGGGAATGCCTTTATCCATAGTGTGAGGTATCAAGCCACACACCCAGCAGTCTGTAGTATTAACTACCAGTTGGTGTTGATGCAAGAGCTGTACAAATGTATTGTTAATAAATTCTGAGCGTCGAGCTTGTTCGTGTTCAGGAAACGAGTGAAAAGAATGCATAGAAGAAACCGTAGAAGTAGTAGGATCAAGGGGAGGTACTGTAGTTACCGGCATAAAAATCAAATGCACACCAAAGATGATTCCACCCACCAACGTTATCAAAACAATTAAAAATGTAACTGCACATTGCATTAGAAAGCATTTGCTGTGAAGTATTCTGTACAGTCTATTTCTGCGAACATAAATTACATTCTTTCGTTGCAGCTCAGGAAGCTCCATCTTCTACAATCCGTTCGTGACCACTGATGATGTGTACGTAGATGAAAATGCCTCTATCAGCCCTGGGAGTTCCCAGAACTAACAGAAAGATCGACCTTGTGTCTGACCCCCGCAGATTTAACTAAGCACACAGCCACGACCCTACGGCTACCCAGACCGCAAGGCAAAATTTAAAACAACAAAATAATAGCAAACTTCCTGGCTGGAGGCAATGTATCAAAAATTCAAATGTGAAAATAGGCAGTTTCCTGCTTTATTTGTCCATATTGCGAGATCGCAAGTTGTATCTCAGTTTTGCAGGAGCTGTCTGATCTGGAAACAATGTATTTTCAGCCGACGTTGCAATGTTCACGTTTGCAGATGGCAAATGTTCTTTTGGTGCAGATGGCAAATGTTCAGGGTTCAAAAGAGCAGTTTCAGGAGGAGAGTCAGAGTTTGATGTATCAGTGATCAGTTCTGCATCACTGAAAGGGATGAAACTGGGTATTTGTTCTGCTTCAGAGGCACTGATTCCTTTCTTTACCCAGTTGTCGTAAGGAAGTGGCAGAGGCACACGTTTGACGTGTGTCGTGTGGATCCAATTCTTCCGTCCGGCCACACCAATAGCAGTTCTCGTCGCCAATAAGACTTGGAAGGGGCCAACGAATCTGGGCTGAAGATTTTTCGTTCTTGCAAAATTTCTAATGACTACTTGATCCCCAGGTTTCAGCTGATGACCTGGACTCTCCGGTGGCTTTGGCAATGCATCGAAAACCTGTTGGTGAATAAGGCTCAATTTAGCAGTCAAGTCGAAAAGGTAATCAATTAACATTGGGTATTCCAGCTGCTTAAATTCTTTCGGTCTAGGTACCCCCCAAACATTTGCAGGACGACCAAAAATTATTTCATATGGACTAAGCCCTACTCTAGAATGTACAGTTGCTCTTGTTGATAACAAAGCCAAAGGCAGTGCATCTGGCCAGGGCAAACCCGTGGACGCTTGTATCTTAGCAAGTTTCAGTTTAAGGGTGCCATTGTAACCCTCAACTAAACCCGCGGACTGGGGATGATTCGCACTGTGAAACTTTTGTCTAATCCCTAGGCCGGCACACACACTCTGCATAACTTTCCCTACGAACTCACTTCCATTATCTGACCATACAATCCGTGGCATTCCGAATCTGGGGAAGTATTCTTTAAGAAGGATTTTGGCAGTGGACAAAGCAGTATTGTCCTTCAGTGGGTATGCTTCGATCCATCTGGAGAACGCGCAAACTACCACTAGGACGTACTTTAGATTGTTGCAACGATCCATATGAATGAAGTCTAACTGAATCACTTCAAAGGGGCAGGAAGGAGGAGCGAAGTGACCTGCAGGTGTGGGGATTCCCTTGCCAGGATTATGCATCAAGCATACCATACAATTTCTCACCACTCTCTCTGCACACTTACTAATCCCATCATTCTTCCAAACTGGAGCCAACATCTTACAAATCCCTTTAGAACTGATGTGCGCTGCTCCATGTGCCATCGTTACTACTGCAAGCACATACGCATCAGGCAACATCCAACGCTGTTGTTTCGACAAGTCAATCCAACACCCACTCGAGTCCAATTTACCCGTGCTCTCTTTCCATGCAAGCTTTTCCTCCTCAGTCGCCTCTTTCTGAATTTCTTTCACGCTTTCCGCTGTGTCCTCACACATTCCAGACTCAGAAATCCATCTTGCAGACGTTGCAACATACATTCTACTCATCATATTTCTAGCTGTCTGTTTTGCAGTCTCATCAGCAAAAGCATTCCCACGACCAACATCATCCGTGATTGCTTTATGAGCACTGCATTTCACAATCGCAACTTCAGTCGGCAAGGTTAGAGATTCCAACAAGTCATTAACTAGCTGAACATGTTGGATCTTAGTCCCATGGGACGTAATGAAACCTCTCTCTTTCCACAAACGGCCAAAACTATGGGCTACGCCGAACGCGTACTGGCTATCTGTGAACACATTCACTCTCTTTCCCTTAGCTAAAACGCACGCTCTTGTTAGCGCGATCAATTCTGCAGCCTGGGCAGAATTCTGACTCACTCTTGCAGTCTCCACAATTGTACTCAAAGTCGTTACTGCATAGGCAGCAGTCACATCACCATTCTCCAATTTGAAGCAAGACCCATCAACATACAACGTGCCATCTGGATCTGATAACGGAGTGTCTTTTAAATCAATTCGTCCTTTTGTTTCTTCCTCAGTTCTGAAACAACAGTCGTGTGGTTCGGAATCACTCGACTCTTGACTAGTCGGCAACAATGTTGCTGGATTCAATACATTGCATCTTTTGATCTGAATATGACTCGCTAGCAATGTCAGTTCGTAACCTGATAATCTAGCACTGGTAAGGTGCTGCGTCTTGGTTCGGTTCATGAGTGTATCCACAGCATGAGGAACCATAACCACTAGCATGTTGTTCATTACTAAACCAGCAGATTGTCGAATGGAGGCCGCAGCTGCGGCTGTAGCTCTCAAGCAACTAGGCAACGCTCTAGCTACCGGATCTAACGTTGATGAAAAATACGCACAAGGGCGTTGTTTATCACCAAATTTCTGTGTCAAAACACTCAACGCACAACCTTCTCTCTCATGGACATAGAGCGTGAATGGCTTACTGTAATCAGGTGTACCCAATACAGGAGCTGAACACAGTGCATTTCGTAACTCAGAAAAACTCTCCTGTCATTCGGCAGACCATGGCACTGGACTCGGAACATTTTTCCCAGTCAAAGCTACCAACGGTTTCGCCAAAAGAGAAAAATTTGGGATCCATTGCCTACAATATGAGGTAATACCTAAAAAGGCACGTACTTCTCTCTGCGTGCTAGGAACATTCATCTGTGTAATTGCTTTTATTCTCTCTGGGGTCAACTTCCTTCCCTCCTTTGACAAGAGATGACCTAGGTAGGTCACTTCTTGGCAACAGTATTGCATTTTTGAAGGTGACACATTGTGATTCAAATTTGACAAATGATGCAATAAAGAAATTGTAGCTGTTTTGCAAGTTTCCTTGTCATCGGCAGCCACTAGAAGATCATCGACATATTGTACTAAAGCAGAACCAGGAGGAAGTACAAAGGAGTCTAACTGGCTTTTTAATGCTTGACTGTAAATGGATGGGCTTTCACAATAACCTTGTGCAGCACGTTTAAACCTGAAGCTTCGTCCTCCTAGAGAGAAACCGAAGATATCTCTGCTTTCCTCGGCTATCGGAATGCTGAAAAAGGCATTTTTCAAGTCGATAACCGAAAACCATGTTGCTGTAGCAGGAATCAACGTTAACAATGCAGTAATGTCTGGAACCACAGGAAACTGTGGAATCACAATTTTATTAACCTCTCTAAGATCAATTACAAACCTATATACTGGAGGTTTTGTTGGGTCAGTTCGTTTCAGAATAGGCAGTACAGGACTATTACAGACATTACCTCTAGTTTCTTCTACAACGTCTTTCTTGATCAGATCTTGCACTATCAGTAGGAGCGCACGCTCACCTTCACTCGAGATCTTGTATTGTGGTATTCGTGGAAGTTTGGCATTTGCTTTCAAAGTTACTACATATGGTGGAATTTGTAAAAGACCTACATCATTAGGACCAGTCGCCCAAAGAGTATTAGGGAGAGAACGCAGCTCTGGTGGGAGCGCATCCATCGACAAGTACATCGGAGAAATTATTCTTTTACCTAACGTAAGCTGTACTCCTGCCGGAGAACAGTACAATGTCGCGTACAGGCGTTTTAACAAGTCTAAACCAAGCAGATTTTCATTACAACCTGTCGTCAAAATCAGGGGTGCTTTCAAGTGGCGGGGTCCAACAGAAATAGACAAAGGACCAGAAACAGGGTTGTGAACAGGGGCGCCTGAAAAACCTACTGAAACGTTTGTTGAGCCAGACAAAGGTGCGCCAGGGAGTTTCGCATGTATGATAGAACTTTTTGCTGCACCAGTATCCAACAGAAACGGTTCGACTATACCTGATGTTGCTACTGCGACATAAGGCCCACTCTGATCTACTGGAACTGATACTACTCCCTCTCTTTGTCCATGGCTGTCCTAGTACTCTCTTGGCTGAACTTCCTCACTAGCTTCATAGTAGTCTTCAACATGATACTGTTGAGACCTATTTTGTTGGGCAGATTGTCCATTTCGCTGATCGAAATGATTAGAAGGGCGATCACTTGTCTGTGGAGGCATAGCACCTCGTCCTCGACCTCTAGAGTTTTGTATAGAACTACCACGACCTCTCTGAGCTGTCGCAGCATTATTTTGCGCAAAGACTGGACACTCAGTCTTATAATGGCCTTCCATTTTGCAATAAGCACACTGATTCCATTGGTATTGTGGCCTCTGAGAATTATACTCCGTCCTTTGATATGACCCTTGCTGTGTATGAGAATTATTCATGCGAGGCGGATATGCTTGCTGTAAAAGAACTTTAGTTTTTAAATCTTTCGTCTTTTTATCTGATTTTTCTTTCTCCTCTTTATCCCTATTTTCATAGTACTGGGCAGTCGCAAGTATTTGCGCAGTCGTAGAGACAGCCCACGCACTTTCAGAATTCTTTAATTTACCACTAAGTTCTGGCAACAGATTGTGCACAAATTTATCAACAAATAATCTCTGGCCTCCTTCTGTGCTCATATCCTGACCACTATGATCCACGAAAGTCTCCTCGAATCTTGTGAAAAAGTCGGAGACGCTTTCGTCTTTCTTCTGTTTGCACGCGGACAATTTGTCCCAGTTAACGCGTAATGCAGGCATCAGGGTTTTCATTAAATCGATTATTCTACCAGGCAAATTAGCAATTAAGGGTTCAGGTTTAGAACCCCCAATCTGTTGACCATCCGCTGCAATTATAGCTGCCCAATCACCACCTAGGGCAACTGGATGATTCTCTTTACGAATCTTAGCCCAAATTGGTTGCGGTACTACATTACCAAATAGCAGATCTATGTCAGCTAGATTCAATACACAAGCGTCAACTGTCTGAGCCAACTCTTTGTAGTATCCTGCAGGATTTTTACGCGGATCTGGCAAGGCCTGTTTCACTGCTAATACTTCAGCTCGCTTCCATGGAATATGTATCCATACTCTCTGGAATTGGGCTGGAGCGGCTGCAATACCAAGGTTTACATTAGCTTGCACAGCTTCACGCCAAATTGGTGGAACCTCCCTCATTGGGTATTGACGATTTTGTTTCGTACTACGTTTCTCTAACTCCCTCGGTGAACGAAGGGATGGGTCATTCCTATAACTTAAAATCAGTTCCATCGCTTCTTTTATATTTTGACCAACTATCATACCTGCAGCAAACTCTTTCTGAACATTAATTAATTCTTCCCTATTTGATTCAGAGTCATCCTCTTCCAATTCCTCACGTAGAAGGAAGCACATTTCATCGAACACATATCGTTGTGTCGGTTCGTTCCATTGCATAAATGTATTTAATACATCTTGTACATTATATCTTCCAACTTTCGAAACCCATCTAAGAGCAGTGGAATCTAATATTCCTCGCTCTTCAGTACTGGGAAGCTGACTACGTCTCTGCACAGAGTCAGAGGTAGGAGTCTTAATCAGAGTTTTATAGAAGGGAGATAGAATATTAGAGACAGAATCAGTGATTCTCCGACGAACAGAAAGCGGAGTCATAATATTAGCAGAAGCAGTAAATAGAGTAGCAGTTGGAACAGATAGATCAGGAACAGTAGGAGTAGCGGGCAAAATAGCCTGTGAACTAGCAGATGTGAGCGATACAGGTATAGGTAAAGAAGCCGGCAACCCTGGAAGAGGGGGTGTCGAAGGAACATTAATATTGACCACAGGAGGTACAGGAACTTGATTCAGAGGAGCAGGAACACCAGGTTGTCCAGCAACCGGTAATTGAACATTTGGTATAGGTGGAGCCGTAGCACCCTGTGCATACGGTGGGGGTGATCGTAACAAGTAAGACAACAGGGGATCCTTTTCGGGGTCCTCTACTATCTTAGCTGTACTCGATGGCAAAGCAGGATAGCACTTGTCTATCGCTAAATTACGCTCTCTATTGGCCACCTCCATCGCTTTCTCAGACTCGTTGAGTTGCAGCTGCTTAGCAGACTGTTCTAAAGTCAACTCTTGCTTTTTCTGTTCTTTCTTCAACTTTTTAATTTCTCTCTGTTTAGATTATTTTCGCCAATAACGGAAAGAATCAAACATTGCCGGCCGGGCTTTCTTCTTGAACAATTTCGTTTCTAAATTATCAAGAACTTGGGGTTCAAAACTACCATGCAGTGGCCAACTGAGGACACCATCTTTCTCTGTATAGTGGATCCATACCTCGTTATAAGAGATAGGGCCCACACCAAATTTGCAATATAGATTATAAAGGGGAGTTCCAATCGGAGGAACCGAACACGAGTCCTCCAACTGGGAATCACTGTTGCAACTAAAACAAGACAACATACAATTTTTCCGACTTACCATTTTATAATCTGGAACACAAAACAGACAAAACACAAACAAAAAGGTGCGCACTCGAACCAAGAACTTAGGCCTACCAAAGCGAACAAATGTATCGATACCCAAACTAAACCAAATGATTATCTTAACCGGAACAACCAGTGATAATCTTACGAAACCAAACCAAACCAAAAACTAAAAGGATTATCCAAACAGGAGCAACCCTTACGAAGTAACCAACTAGCAACCACTTAATACTTAACTGAGGCACTGAAGACGTCACCAAGGAGAAACCCGTCACGTCTCGCCATACTAAGGACTGCACCTCGGGTCCAAGACAGGGCGACGGTCAAAGCAACGGACCACTGTAGCCATCCGAACGGGAACCCTCGTGGAAGAGAACGTCGGGCCACTTTTGCGATATGCCGGGATCGATGAAGTGGGGCGCCTCCCTCTGGAATCTTCACACGAAGCTTCTCGAACTCTTCAGGCTTTTGGACCGGTACCGAATGACGTCGCCCCACGTTGGGCGCCAATTGGAGTTCTGGACTTTTTTGGTTCCGTCCAGAGGTGTCAGGGATAACACCCGAAGACCCCGGAGTTCTACCTGTCTCGGTGCACAAACAAACAGAAACACGGGCTTCTCGATGGTGGCGTCAAAGACCAAAGGTTTATTACTGCAGGGACACAGAAGTCACAGAAACTACACATGGGCAGTATCTAGGAGCCTGTTCAATTTGTACAAAGAGGGTTGCTCCTTATATACTGAATATTGGGCTTCAGGCAAATTCTTTACATGTTAGCACATTCAAAAACCTTTGTATCTTAAACAATAAATATTTGGCGTTGCACAGGAATCGTCAACAATATCTGATGTCAAAACATTACGAACGAGGGGTTCCCACTATTCCATCATAATCCCATGTCAATTTCTCATTCAAGACCCGGACCGCCTCATCGTAAATTTCGTTACCTCCCCCTAATAAAGGCCCAGAAGGAAAGGAGCAGAGCCAGGTGCAGAAGATAGAACAGTAGGATAAGAGATGTTTGTGTGTCGTAAATGGGCAAGGCTACCAGCTTCGGCCGCCTAGTCATGATCAGGCCAACGGACACGAGAACCAGTATAGCAGGACTGGCCTCAGGCTGGGGAGGCAGCTCTTGCTGAGTCATGCTGCCACAGCGTTGCTTGCCTAAGGTGCACGTGTCACTAGCAAGGTGAATTGCCTGCTAAAGCCTATGTGTCCTTAATTGAAAGAGGTCATTGCGTGTCCATTGACTATGTGAGGGCAAAGAATACAAAATGTCTGCCGTAATCTAAGATGGATGCCATGGGTAGAACAGAAATGTGTTTGTAACAGGAGTGCTCTTGCTCGTAGCATAGCGAAAACACCAGGATATACTAGATGGATCATTTGCGGTTCACTGATACCAAAATTATGTATTTGCGACAATGTTAAAAACACGGGTTCAAATCGTCACGGAACCTCACCAATGTGCCCAGTCTTTCTTGAGGGCTCCCGGGCATCCAGTTATTTCTTGAGCCTAGAAGGCTCCCATGTTTGGCGCAGTTCTGTTCTGGAGTGCCAGGGAGAGCCCCTGTCGCAGTTTTATCCCAGCTGCCCAGCAAGTAGTGGGCAGCTGCACCGTTTAGGTTTTGCTTCCTAAGGACATGTACGTTGGACTCAGGAGTGAGTCGCACTCCTTTGCCCTACCTTGGCCTTCCCCAGCTGCGCAGCACTTAGTGACAGCTGCAGCGTTTAGGCCCCTTGCTATGGTCCCCAGCTGCCCAGCAAGTAGTGGGCAGCTGCTACGTTTAGGCTTTGGCGCAGTGGCGCAACCTGGACCTTGATGTGATTTCTGCGCTAAATGTGATTTATGTGCTTCTTAGGGTGCTAGGAAATGTACTGTGTGTGGAATGTTTTGCGCGCACCCTGTTCTGATACCTCTAGACATATGTTTATGCTTAGGAGGTTGTTTTATCTAGTATGGGTTATACTAGTGTGTTCATGGTTCCCTGCATGATATATGCCTATGGTGGTTAGGATTGTGTAGGAGGTACTTACTTACCTGTTACCAGTGGTTACTGGTTGTGTGCTACTTTTGCTATTTTTGGCTACAATTGTTCTATGTTCTATGTGCTAGTTCTAAAAGGGTTTATTCCTGACAGTGGTCCATGTGGCCCTGTCCCATGTATATAATCCCCTGTAAATTCTGCCCGTGCCTATGGCACATTGTAAAGTGTATGTTCATTATCTAATGTGTTTGATATAATACAAAGGATATTTTTATATAACCTTGTGTGGAGTTCCTTTTGTGGGGGGCCTTGGATGTTGTTGCTGGTGGGTGCGTGCGCAAATACTTAACTTCCATTGCCTCCGGGGTAAGCCTTACTGCTCGTGTCACGCTACCAAGGGGGTGAGGAGGGGTTATCTTGGCGTGTAACTCCCTTGCCCTGACTAGAGTGGTGGTTTCTGCCTGGTTTTGGCACCAGCCTTAGCCAACCGGAAATCCCATTTCTAACACATTGGCTTTCCTCCCTGTTCTTTGCTTGTCCAGCTGCTGGAGCATTACTTGTTTACTGTCGTCTGATTGGATGACTTGTGTCCTTCCACTGCTTGCATTGCATTCAGGGAAGTCATCTTTTATTCTTACTTCTTCACCGTGTTTTGATTGGATGGCTTGTGTCCTTCCACTGCAGACACTCAGGGCACTATATTTTCTTCTCTTTAGCACTCCATGGGAATTCACATACTATTTGCTCTCTCACCTTCTATCCTGTGTGATGTTCCCCCTTTAACATCCTCACCCCCACACTCTCCCTGTTGCAGTCCCAACCTCCCAACTCCTCCCTTGCTTCCCCAACACTCCCCTACTGCCTCAGCTTCAGATTTTAATTAAACTCCTCCAGTTACTCCCCTGCACCCTGGCAAGCAGTGACCTCATGTCTGTCCAGTCTCCCACTCCCTTCAGGTGGTGGCCCACGACTATCCGCTGCCCGCTTCCTACTGATGGTGACTCTAAGCTCATCCACTCTGCCCACTCTGGGTAGCTAGGGATCCCAGATTCATCCAGTTGATCCATGACAAACAGCCACAGGAACCTGCAACTGGAGTTCTGGACTTTTTGGTTCCGTCCAGAGGTGTCAGGGATAACACCCGAAGACCCCGGAGTTCTACCTGCCTCGGTGCACAAACAAACAGAAACACGGGCTTCTCGATGGTGGCGTCAAAGACCAAAGGTTTATTACTGCAGGGACACAGAAGTCACAGAAACTACACATGGGCAGTATCTAGGAGCCTGTTCAATTTGTACAAAGAGGGTTGCTCCTTATATACTGAATATTGGGCTTCAGGCAAATTCTTTACATGTTAGCACATTCAAAAACCTTTGTATCTTAAACAATAAATATTTGGCGTTGCACAGGAATCGTCAACAATATCTGATGTCAAAACATTACGAACGAGGGGTTTTCACTATTCCATCATAATCCCATGTCAACTTTCCATTCAAGACCCGGACCGCCTCATCGTAAATTTCGTTACCTCCCCCTAATAAAGACCCAGAAGGAAAGGAGTAGAGCCAGGTGTAGAAGATAGAAAAGCAGGATAAGAGATGTTTGTGGGTCGTAAATGGGCAAGGTTACCAGCTTCGGCCGCCTAATCATGATCAGGCCAACGGACACGAGAACCAGTATAGCAGGACTGGCCTCAGGCTGGGGAGGCAGCTCTTGCTGAGTCATGCTGCCACAGCGTTGCTTGCCTAAGGTGCACGTGTCACTAGCAAGGTGAATTGCCTGCTAAAGCCTATGTGTCCTTAATTGAAAGAGATCATTGCGTGTCCATTGACTATGTGAGGGCAAAGAATACAAAATGTCTGCCGTAATCTAAGATGGATGCCATGGGTAGAACAGAAATGTGTTTGTAACAGGAGTGCTCTTGCTCGTAGCATAGCGAAAACACCAGGATATACTAAATGGATCATTTGCGGTTCACTGATACCAAAATTATATATTTGCGACAATGTTAAAAACACGGGTTCAAATCGTCACGGAACCTCAGACCCTCCTTTTGCCCTTACATAGGCAATTACTCAGTCTATGTCAGAATCTAACTCTATGCTCATTAGGTCAGTGACATGTTGTTGCATCATCATCTTGTCTCGTACCTTCTCCCCAAATGTAGGTGGTTTTCTGAAACAGGTTGCAGCACAGAGACTACACAAAGCGGGACCACATTGGATAATAAGGCAGCACGAGAACAGAAATACTAGGATGACACCAATGACCATCAGAACCTTCCATCCCCACGCTGATACCAGAGTCCAAAACCACTCCATGAAGGACCAGTTTCCCTTGTCTACGTGTATAGAGTCGGAAATCTTGTGTAGCTTAGAGATCGCTTCATAGACGGTTGGAGCATTATTGGGAATAAAAACACAGCAGCTCGATTGGATCATTCTGCATACCCCACCTCGATCTGCAAGTATTACGTCTAGAACCATACGGTTCTGCAACGTCATGAGACGATCCGCCTGAAGCTCAGCTGTTAAGTTACTAAGGGCACCAGCAGTTTCTGTAATAGTAGATTCAACTACCCGTGTTAGTTGACGTAGATTTCTACTATTGGCCATAGGCCCCCAAAACGGAAGGAAACCTTTGAAGAAGTCTCCAGCTTCCTGACCAGCGGTATCTTCCTTGCTGAAGACACCTCTTGCTACTCTGGTCTTGTGATAATCTGAAGAAGCAGTGTATGTCGGAGGTAACAATCGAGCAATATAACATGAACCTGAGAAGTCAGCAGGCAGCCATGTATACGCTCTGTCTTGACAGATGAAGTAAGTACCCCTAGCAGTAAGGAAGGCAGGGGAGGAGTTAGACGGAAATACGTAAGTCTCAACGCACTCACTCCTCCCTAGCTGAGCTCTCAGATTTCTCCCATTTCCTTGCAAACAGACCTGACCTCGGTGAGGCACGACCCAGACTTAAGTGGAGCTTTTACACTTGCTTTCTCCCAAACTAAGGCGATACTCTGTAGAGTTCCAACTCAAATACACCCGTAATTCATCTCTAGGGTAAGATGGAGTATTATTGACGTCTTTAATCATGTCAATAATTCCCTGGACTAAAGCTTTGTTGGCTGAGTTGTATTTAGTGGACCGTGGTGGACGCGAAGGATAGGTCTCAAGGGCATAGGAAAAAATGGTCTGAAAGGCCTGAAATGATCCATTATAGCTAAAAGGCAAGACTAGATAGGGAATGCCTTTATCCATAGTGTGAGGTATCAAGCCACACACCCAGCAGTCTGTAGTATTAACTACTAGTTGGTGTTGATGCAAGAGCTGTACAAATGTATTGTTAATAAATTCTGAGCGTCGAGCTTGTTCGTGTTCAGGAAACGAGTGAAAAGAATGCATAGAAGAAACCGTAGAAGTAGTAGGATCAAGGGGAGGTACTGTAGTTACCGGCATAAAAATCAAATGCACACCAAAGATGATTCCACCCACCAACGTTATCAAAACAATTAAAAATGTAACTGCACATTGCATTAGAAAGCATTTGCTGTGAAGTATTCTGTACAGTCTATTTCTGCGAACATAAATTACATTCTTTCGTTGCAGCTCAGGAAGCTCCATCTTCTACAATCCGTTCGTGACCACTGATGATGTGTACGTAGATGAAAATGCCTCTATCAGCCCTGGGAGTTCCCAGAACTAACAGAAAGATCGACCTTGTGTCTGACCCCCGCAGATTCAACTAAGCACACAGCCACGACCCTACGGCTACCCAGACGGCAAGGCAAAATTTAAAACAACAAAATAATAGCAAACTTCCTGGCTGGAGGCAATGTATCAAAAATTCAAATGTGAAAATAGGCAGTTTCCTGCTTTATTTGTCCATATTGCGAGATCGCAGATTATATCTCAGTTTTGCAGGAGCTGTCTGATCTGGAAACAATGTATTTTCAGTCGACGTTGCAATGTTCACGTTTGCAGATGACAAATGTTCTTTTGGTGCAGATGGCAAATGTTCAGGGTTCAAAAGAGCAGTTTCAGGAGGAGAGTCAGAGTTTGATGTATCAGTGATCAGTTCTGCATCACTGAAAGGGATGAAACTGGGTATTTGTTCTGCTTCAGAGGCACTGATTCCTTTCTTTACCCAGTTGTCGTAAGGAAGTGGCAGAGGCACACGTTTGACGTGTGTCGTGTGGATCCAATTCTTCCGTCCGGCCACACGAATAGCAGTTCTCGTCGCCAATAAGACTTGGAAGGGGCCAACGAATCTGGGCTGAAGATTTTTCGTTCTTGCAAAATTTCTAATGACTACTTGATCCCCAGGTTTCAGCTGATGACCTGGACTCTCCGGTGGCTTTGGCAATGCATCGAAAACCTGTTGGTGAATAAGGCTCAATTTAGCAGTCAAGTCGAAAAGGTAATCAATTAACATTGGGTATTCCAGCTGCTTAAATTCTTTCGGTCTAGGTACCCCCCAAACATTTGCAGGACGACCAAAAATTATTTCATATGGACTAAGCCCTACTCTAGAATGTACAGTTGCTCTTGTTGATAACAAAGCCAAAGGCAGTGCATCTGGCCAGGGCAAACCCGTGGACGCTTGTATCTTAGCAAGTTTCAGTTTAAGGGTGCCATTGTAACCCTCAACTAAACCCGCGGACTGGGGATGATTCGCACTGTGAAACTTTTGTCTAATCCCTAGGCCGGCACACACACTCTGCATAACTTTCCCTACGAACTCACTTCCATTATCTGACCATACAATCCGTGGCATTCCGAATCTGGGGAAGTATTCTTTAAGAAGGATTTTGGCAGTGGACAAAGCAGTATTGTCCTTCAGTGGGTATGCTTCGATCCATCTGGAGAACGCGCAAACTACCACTAGGACGTACTTTAGATTGTTGCAACGATCCATATGAATGAAGTCTAACTGAATCACTTCAAAGGGGCAGGAAGGAGGAGCGAAGTGACCTGCAGGTGTGGGGATTCCCTTGCCAGGATTATGCATCAAGCATACCATACAATTTCTCACCACTCTCTCTGCACACTTACTAATCCCATCATTCTTCCAAACTGGAGCCAACATCTTACAAATCCCTTTAGAACTGATGTGCGCTGCTCCATGTGCCATCGTTACTACTGCAAGCACATACGCATCAGGCAACATCCAACGCTGTTGTTCCGACAAGTCAATCCAACACCCACTCGGGTCCAATTTACCCGTGCTCTCTTTCCATGCAAGCTTTTCCTCCTCAGTCGCCTCTTTCTGAATTTCTTTCACGCTTTCCACTGTGTCCTCACACATTCCAGACTCAGAAATCCATCTTGCAGACGTTGCAACATACATTCTACTCATCATATTTCTAGCTGTCTGTTTTGCAGTCTCATCAGCAAAAGCATTCCCACGACCAACATCATCCGTGATTGCTTTATGAGCACTGCATTTCACAATCGCAACTTCAGTCGGCAAGGTTAGAGATTCCAACAAGTCATTAACTAGCTGACCATGTTGAATCTTAGTCCCATGGGACGTAATGAAACCTCTCTCTTTCCACAAACGGCCAAAACTATGGGCTACGCCGAACACGTACTGGCTATCTGTGAACACATTCACTCTCTTTCCCTTAGCTAAAACGCACGCTCTTGTTAGCGCGATCAATTCTGCAGCCTGGGCAGAATTCTGACTCACTCTTGCAGTCTCCACAATCGTACTCAAAGTCGTTACTGCATAGGCAGCAGTCACATCACCATTCTCCAATTTGAAGCAAGACCCATCAACATACAACGTGCCATCTGGATCTGATAACGGAGTGTCTTTTAAATCAATTCGTCCTTTTGTTTCTTCCTCAGTTCTGAAACAACAGTCGTGTGGTTCGGAATCACTCGACTCTTGACTAGTCGGCAACAATGTTGCTGGATTCAATACATTGCATCTTTTGATCTGAATATGAATCGCTAGCAATGTCAGTTCGTAACCTGATAATCTAGCACTGGTAAGGTGCTGCGTCTTTGTTCGGTTCATGAGTGTATCCACAGCATGAGGAACCATAACCACTAGCATGTTGTTCATTACTAAACCAGCAGATTGTCGAATGGAGGCCGCAGCTGCGGCTGTAGCTCTCAAGCAACTAGGCAACGCTCTAGCTACCGGATCTAACGTTGATGAAAAATACGCACAAGGGCGTTGTTTGTCACCAAATTTCTGTGTCAAAACACTCAACGCACAACCTTCTCTCTCATGGACATAGAGCGTAAATGGCTTACTGTAATCGGGTGTACCCAATACAGGAGCTGAACACAGTGCATTTCGTAACTCAGAAAAACTCTCCTGACATTCGGCAGACCATGGCACTGGACTCGGAACATTTTTCCCAGTCAAAGCTACCAACGGTTTTGCCAAAAGAGAAAAATTTGGGATCCATTGCCTACAATATGAGGTAATACCTAAAAAGGCACGTACTTCTCTCTGCGTGCTAGGAACATTCATCTGTGTAATTGCTTTTATTCTCTCTGGGGTCAACTTCCTTCCCTCCTTTGACAAGAGATGACCTAGGTAGGTCACTTCTTGGCAACAGTATTGCATTTTTGAAGGTGACACCTTGTAATTCAAATTTGACAAATGATGCAATAAAGAAATTGTAGCTGTTTTGCAAGTTTCCTTGTCATCGGCAGCCACTAGAAGATCATCGACATATTGTACTAAAGCAGAACCAGGAGGAAGTACAAAGGAGTCTAACTGGCTTTTTAATGCTTGACTATAAATGGACGGGCTTTCACAATAACCTTGTGGAGCACGTTTAAACCTGAAGCTTCGTCCTCCTAGAGAGAAACCGAAGATATCTCTGCTTTCCTCGGCTATCGGAATGCTGAAAAAGGCATTTTTCAAGTCGATAACCGAAAACCATGTTGCTGTAGCAGGAATCAACGTTAACAATGCAGTAATGTCTGGAACCACAGGAAACTGTGGAATCACAATTTTATTAACCTCTCTAAGATCAATTACAAACCTATATACTGGAGGTTTTGTTGGGTCAGTTCGTTTCAGAATAGGCAGTACAGGACTATTACAGACATTACCTCTAGTTTATTCTACAACGTCTTTCTTGATCAGATCTTGCACTATCAGTAGGAGCGCACGCTCACCTTCACTCGAGATCTTGTATTGTGGTATTCGTGGAAGTTTGGCATTTGCTTTCAAAGTTACTACATATGGTGGAATTTGTAAAAGACCTACATCATTAGGACCAGTCGCCCAAAGAGTATTAGAGAGAGAACGCAGCTCTGGTGGGAGCGCATCCATCGACAAGTACATCGGAGAAATTATTCTTTTACCTAACGTAAGCTGTACTCCTGCCGGAGAACAGTACAATGTCGCGTACAGGCGTTTTAACAAGTCTAAACCAAGCGGATTTTCATTACAACCTGTCGTCAAAATCAGGGGTGCTTTCAAGTGGCGGGGTCCAACAGAAATAGACAAAGGACCAGAAACAGGGTTGTGAACAGGGGCGCCTGAAAAACCTACTGAAACGTTTGTTGAGCCAGACAAAGGTGCGCCAGGGAGTTTCGCATGTATGATAGAACTTTTTGCTGCACCAGTATCCAACAGAAACGGTTCGACTATACCTGATGTTGCTACTGCGACATAAGGCCCACTCTGATCTACTGGAACTGATACTACTCCCTCTCTTTGTCCATGGCTGTCCTAGTACTCTCTTGGCTGAACTTCCTCACTAGCTTCATAGTAGTCTTCAACATGATACTGTTGAGACCTATTTTGTTGGGCAGATTGTCCATTTCGCTGATCGAAATGATTAGAAGGGCGATCACTTGTCTGTGGAGGCATAGCACCTCGTCCTCGACCTCTAGAGTTTTGTATAGAACTACCACGACCTCTCTGAGCTGTCGCAGCATTATTTTGCGCTAAGACTGGACACTCAGTCTTATAATGGCCTTCCATTTTGCAATAAGCACACTGATTCCATTGGTACTGTGGCCTCTGAGAATTATACTCCGTCCTTTGATATGACCCTTGCTGTGTATGAGAATTATTCATGCGAGGCGGATATGCTTGCTGTAAAAGAACTTTAGTTTTTAAATCTTTCGTCTTTTTATCTGATTTTTCTTTCTCCTCTTTATCCCTATTTTCATAGTACTGGGCAGTCGCAAGTATTTGCGCAGTCGTAGAGACAGCCCACGCACTTTCAGAATTCTTTAATTTACCACTAAGTTCTGGCAACAGATTGTGCACAAATTTATCAACAAATAATCTCTGGCCTCCTTCTGTGCTCATATCCTGACCACTATGATCCACGAAAGTCTCCTCGAATCTTGTGAAAAAGTCGGAGACGCTTTCGTCTTTCTTCTGTTTGCACGCGGACAATTTGTCCCAGTTAACGCGTAATGCAGGCATCAGGGTTTTCATTAAATCGATTATTCTACCAGGCAAATTAGCAATTAAGGGTTCAGGTTTAGAACCACCTATTTGTTGACAATCCGCTGCAATTATAGCTGCCCAATCACCACCTAGGGCAACTGGATGATTCTCTTTACGAATCTTAGCCCAAATTGGTTGCGGTACTACATTACCAAATAGCAGATCTATGTCAGCTAGATTCAATACACAAGCGTCAACTGTCTGAGCCAACTCTTTGTAGTATCCTGCAGGATTTTTACGCGGATCTGGCAAGGCCTGTTTAACTGCTAATACTTCAGCTCGCTTCCATGGAATATGTATCCATACTCTCTGGAATTGGGCTGGAGCGGCTGCAATACCAAGGTTTACATTAGCTTGCACAGCTTCACGCCAAATTGGTGGAACCTCCCTCATTGGGTATTGACGATTTTGTTTCGTACTACGTTTCTCTAACTCCCTCGGTGAACGAAGGGATGGGTCATTCCTATAACTTAAAATCAGTTCCATCGCTTCTTTTATATTTTGACCAACTATCATACCTGCAGCAAACTCTTTCTGAACATTAATTAATTCTTCCCTATTTGATTCAGAGTCATCCTCTTCCAATTCCTCACGTAGAAGGAAGCACATTTCATCGAACACATATCGTTGTGTCGGTTCGTTCCATTGCATAAATGTATTTAATACAATCTTGTACATTATATCTTCCAACTTTCGAAACCCATCTAAGAGCAGTGGAATCTAATATTCCTCGCTCTTCAGTACTGGGAAGCTGACTACGTCTCTGCACAGAGTCAGAGGTAGGAGTCTTAATCAGAGTTTTATAGAAGGGAGATAGAATATTAGAGACAGAATCAGTGATTCTCCGACGAACAGAAAGCGGAGTCATAATATTAGCAGAAGCAGTAAATAGAGTAGCAGTTGGAACAGATAGAACAGGAACAGTAGGAGTAGCGGGCAAAATAGCCTGTGAACTAGCAGGTGTGAGCGATACAGGTATAGGTAAAGAAGCCGGCAACCCTGGAAGAGGGGGTGTCGAAGGAACATTAATATTGACCACAGGAGGTACAGGAACTTGATTCAGAGGAGCAGGAACACCAGGTTGTCCAGCAACCGGTAATTGAACATTTGGTATAGGTGGAGCCGTAGCACCCTGTGCATACGGTGGGGGTGATCGTAACAAGTAAGACAACAGGGGATCCTTTTCGGGGTCCTCTACTATCTTAGCTGTACTCGATGGCAAAGCAGGATAGCACTTGTCTATCGCTAAATTACGCTCTCTATTGGCCACCTCCATCGCTTTCTCAGACTCGTTGAGTTGCAGCTGCTTAGCAGACTGTTCTAAAGTCAACTCTTGCTTTTTCTGTTCTTTCTTCAACTTTTTAATTTCTCTCTGTTTAGATTCTTTTCGCCAATAACGGAAAGAATCAAACATTGCCGGCCGGGCTTTCTTCTTGAACAATTTCGTTTCTAAATTATCAAGAACTTGGGGTTCAAAACTACCATGCAGTGGCCAACTAAGGACACCATCTTTCTCTGTATAGTGGATCCATACCTCGTTATAAGAGATAGGGCCCACACCAAATTTGCAATATAGATCATAAAGGGGAGTTCCAATCGGAGGAACCGAACACGAGTCCTCCAACTGGGAATCACTGTTGCAACTAAAACAAGACAACATACAATTTTTCCGACTTACCATTTTATAATCCGGAACACAGAACAGACAAAACACAAACAAAAGGTGCGCACTCGAACCAAGAACTTAGGCCTACCAAAGCGAACAAATGTATCGATACCCAAACTAAACCAAATGATTATCTTAACCGGAACAACCAGTGATAATCTTACGAAACCAAACCAAACCAAAAACTAAAAGGATTATCCAAACAGGAGCAACCCTTACGAAGTAACCAACTAGCAACCACTTAATACTTAACTGAGGCACTGAAGACGTCACCAAGGAGAAACCCGTCACGTCTCGCCGTACTAAGGACTGCACCTCGGGTCCAAGACAGGGCGACGGTCAAAGCAACGGACCACTGTAGCCATCCGAACGGGAACCCTCGTGGAAGAGAACGTCGGGCCACTTTTGCGATATGCCGGGATCGATGAAGTGGGGCGCCTCCCTCTGGAATCTTCACACGAAGCTTCTCGAACTCTTCAGGCTTTTGGACCGGTACCGAATGACGTCGCCCCACGTTGGGCACCAATTGGAGTTCTGGACTTTTTGGTTCCGTCCAGAGGTGTCAGGGATAACACCCGAAGACCCCGGAGTTCTACCTGCCTCGGTGCACAAACAAACAGAAACACGGGCTTCTCGATGGTGGCGTCAAAGAGCAAAGGTTTATTACTGCAGGGACACAGAAGTCACAGAAACTACACATGGGCAGTATCTAGGAGCCTGTTCAATTTGTACAAAGAGGGTTGCTCCTTATATACTGAATATTGGGTTTCAGGCAAATTCTTTACATGTTAGCACATTCAAAAACGTTTGTATCTTAAACAATAAATATTTGGCGTTGCACAGGAATCGTCAACAATATCTGATGTCAAAACATTACGAACGAGGGGTTTTCACTATTCCATCATAATCCCATGTCAACTTTCCATTCAAGACCCGGACCGCCTCATCGTAAATTTCGTTACCTCCCCCTAATAAAGACCCAGAAGGAAAGGAGTAGAGCCAGGTGTAGAAGATAGAAAAGCAGGATAAGAGATGTTTGTGGGTCGTAAATGGGCAAGGTTACCAGCTTCGGCCGCCTAATCATGATCAGGCCAACGGACACGAGAACCAGTATAGCAGGACTGGCCTCAGGCTGGGGAGGCAGCTCTTGCTGAGTCATGCTGCCACAGCGTTGCTTGCCTAAGGTGCACGTGTCACTAGCAAGGTGAATTGCCTGCTAAAGCCTATGTGTCCTTAATTGAAAGAGGTCATTGCGTGTCCATTGACTATGTGAGGGCAAAGAATACAAAATGTCTGCCGTAATCTAAGATGGATGCCATGGGTAGAACAGAAATGTGTTTGTAACAGGAGTGCTCTTGCTCGTAGCATAGCGAAAACACCAGGATATACTAAATGGATCATTTGCGGTTCACTGATACCAAAATTATATATTTGCGACAATGTTAAAAACACGGGTTCAAATCGTCACGGAACCTCACAGCTTGTCCACTCACTGCAGAGAGGGGCTCCAGGATCCATCCAGTTTGAGATTCATTACTCTTACCAGAAGCCCACCGTCTGGATATAGGGAGGCTACGCCCATCCTGTCCACCCCTCTCCCTGCCGATACTGATCCAAGGTCCATCCGGTCTTCCCCTCCATAAAGACCCATTTCACCGTCCACCAAAGCTGACCGACGAGCTACACTCAGATAGACATCCCTCAGCTGTCAGAGCTCTCTGGCTCTTTCTTAAGAAGGTCCATGGCATCAATGCTCACAACCTTAAGATGTTCATTTTGAGCAACACAGGTTCTACCTAGTCTTGAGAGGCCTCTTATGGAGGAGGGGACAGGGCTAACCATTCAAACATTGCTCACTTATCTAAAAAGAGGAACTTGGGTCGATTTGTAGTGAAATACAGCAAATGTTGACAATATTGAGACATTAACCCATGGTCTGGGAACCATGAGCTTGCCTCCACGACTGTGAATTTGGAGCTGCTCTGAGAGTTCCTAGTTATGGAGCCATCCGCTTACACTTGTAGACCTTCGATAGTCAATGAGCGCTTCACACAAGAAACCGTGCCCCACTGCACACCTGAACGTCACAATTACAAAAGGGCACAGAATAGGACACTGGTCAGGCTCTTCAAGAGGTCCAGGGAAGCTCAGACTGCTTTCTGCTGTAGAGGACTCATCACCTTAATTTTAACATAATCTCTCAACAAGTGTCCAAACCAGAGATGCCCTTGAGTTGGAGACCCAGGCCATGCTACCCTGCTGTCGCACGCCTCTGCGCAGCTTGGGCGTGGCGGAGAGGAGATGAGGACCTCAGCACCAACCTAAGTCCAGGTGGAGAAAAGACCGAGATCCGTTGGAGCCGGGAAGAAGCGCAGATGGCACAAAACAAATGAATTCAAACAACAAAAGAGTGAACCTTCTTAGAAGAAGAGCAGAGCAAGCGAGAAGAATCCGATTTGATTCTTTAGAAAGCCCTCACTCACCAACCTAGTTGGTGACACGCTTCAGCATCGGGCCCCACCAGGAAAGTTGAGTACCTCCCTGGTGTGTTTCAATGCCAGAATAACTGCGGGGCTGGTTAATTTTGTATAGTGTGCAAGTGAGAGTGATGTGAGTTAAAAGTGTCTAGGTTGTGTCCCAAAAAATTATTTATTCGATGGCCAACCAGGCACGGTTAAAAAATGGAGTGAGTGATGGATGCTGGATAGATAGTTCAGCTGTGTCTCACTGTGGGTGGTCGTGGTTGGTCAGATACCAACCAATACGACCCGACAAACCCATGCACTGGATCAGGAACATCAATGAAGTACCTATCTCCGAAATTGAATCCAAGAGCCATGCCCATCTACAGTTCCAGTCCACCACTACTTCGGCCGATGACCTCAGAGCTCACTTTAACTCAATTATGACTGAGGTGTTAGATCAAGTAGCGCCACTCAAACTTAAACAATTGAGATATTTTAAATCTAAATCTTGGTTCAATGTTAATCTCAATACCGAAAGACGACAACTCAAACTTGCTGAAAGGACTTGGAGACAAAACCCATCAACAAGGCACCTAGCGCTACTTAGGTCGGCTCGGTCGGAATATAAAAAGCACATCTTTAGAGAAAAGGACTCATTCTTCCGCAGCCAACTTGACCAGGCTAAGAATAGACCTAGAGAACTCTTCAATATTGTCAAAAGGCAAATGAACGCCGCTCCTCCTCACGAACTTAAAGCGACCAAGGATCGATGCGAAGAAATTCCCAGCTTCTTCACGGACAAAGTCACTAAAAATGAGCAATCCTTCATCGAAACCTCCAATACATCTTCAAACTTAACCTACCTCCCAATACTCACCCTCGAACAAGCAGATCTTTATCATACCAAGGACAACCAGTTCCGCTGCCAATTGAATAATGATGCAAATTGGTCGGACTTCGAACTTGTGTCTGAAAATTAGGTTTTAAATATAGTCACAGATTTACCTTATTCGGTTAAAAAGTTTAAAACCATCAAAGTATAATATGATATTACATTTCACAAATAATCATATTAACATATCACAGCTGACACATCAAAGTACATTCTGAAGATGGAGAGCACTTTACGATTGGCGAACACATGAACAAGAACAAGATAAAAAGTTTGTCACCCGCTAAAAATTATTGAATTGCTAAAAAATCCAAAATTCATCTAATACTCGTCACAGCATAACGATATCTTAAAAATACTGGGGGCAGCATTCCAAATGGGGTCAAGACGGGCGGTTTAAGATAACGATAATTTCTTTCTACATCTCATCGCCCCGATGATATAACTCGAGACCCCAAAACATACCACAGTGGAACCCAGCATTTGTAAATAGGCCAGGGCTGGTCTGACCTGCTTTAAATTATAACCTCTCAACAGTGGCAGGATGAATTTTTTACGTAGTGATACATAAAATGTACAAAAAAAGATCATGTGGAGCACATTTTGCTCAGAGTTATTGTCGCATGGGCACGGCCCCAAAGTCCCACTTTTAGCAAACCCTCTAGGGAAAGATAGCAGCCATGGTAACATGTTATGCTTAAACCTTAGTAAGACAAACAGATGGAATGGCTTGCTTATATAGGTTAAATAAGGCTGCATCCCTCTCCCTATGCTTAGAATAACAAAATGTCTAACCGAGGGTTTAACCAATTCATCTTCTTCCCTTTGCAACATCACCCTGTTTAAGAATTGAGATTTAAACTCCCTAATAGCGATTTTACTTAAGGCTCTAGGGTTTGTGAACAAATAAGAGCAACCCATTGAATCCATTTGTGTTTTAATATAGCGGATCCAAGGTATCTCCAAGGCCTTATCTAGGGACAAACAATCTTGGATGATTAATTGGTTTAAATTCGGGGCATGTTGTGCCCAAATTCTTAGCCACCCAAGAATCCGGGCCACTGCAATTTGATCGGAAATGTAGCCAGCCCCCAGGTCTTCGTGTATATTAAACGTGGCTGCGGATTGCGGAAGCGACAACGCCTTTCTAAAAAAGACATTTTCTACAGTTTGAATCTCCCTCACTTCGGTATAGCCTCATACCTCACTCCCATACGACACCATGGGCACACATTTGGCGTTGTAGATTTTCATGAGGGCCGGTAGTGGTTTGCAACCTAGCCTTTTCGCAAAGCCCAATAGTGCCCCTGTGGACCTCGCTAGTGTGTTTTTCTTCAGGGCTCGTTGCGTCACCCATGACCTTCTGTCATCGAATACAATGCCCAGGTATGGGAAGGTGGGAACTTTAGTGAGTGCCTGCCCTTTACAGAAGAAAGCTGCCTTTTTTGCCTGTCCGCTGCCAATTGACATAGCATGTGACTTTTTAAAATTAGTTTTCAAGTCCAGCGAGTCCATAAAATTAATAAAACAATCTAAAAGTAATTTTAGCCCCCTTGCTGTCCTAGCTACTAACACAGTATCGTCAGCATAAAGTAGAGCGGGAATCTTTTTTTGACCAACTCTCGGGATGTCCTTACATGCTAAAATTAGGGCGTCACCCAGCTTATTTATATAAAGTGTGAATAGTAGGGGAGCCAGGATGCACCCTTGTCTTACCCCTCGCTTCACTGGCCAGGCGTCCGTCAGGCTCCCATTTTCATTGTAGCGGACAGCTGCGCTAGTGTTCTGGTGGATGTCCGCTAGGAAGGATATCAGTACGGGGTCCAACCCTATATCAGACAGGGAAGTCCAAAGTTTTTGGCGATTTACAAGGTCGAAGGCAGTGGACAGATCCATAAAAGCTAGATGTATGTCCCCCTGCCTTGCGACCGTGTATTTCCCTATCACAAGATGTAAGTTGAGGCACTGGCCAACAGTGCCTCTCCCTTTTCTGAATCCGTACTGTAGATCAGAGATGACGGCATTCTCTTCCAACCAGTTTGTCATCCTCTCAAGTATGACCTTTCCCATTATTTTTGCAGCCAAATCCAAAAGAGAAATCGGCTGGTAACAGGCCGGGTCCTCTATTGAACCCTTCTTAAATATTGGGACAATGACCGCCTTGGCCCAGGACACGGGAGGACCCACTTCAGTGGCTGCATTAAAAACAGGAGTTAAAATGTTTGCCCAGTAATGGGGATCTGCCCTGTAGAGGTCTGCCGGAACCCCGTCCGGACCTGTGGCTTTCCCGTGGGCTGTGGACTCAATGGCTTTCAAAACTTCTGCCTGCCTCATTAAAAATAATTTTTTCTGTCTTTTCAGAATTGTCTTGAGACATGAATAATGGGTTAATTGTGTCTGCGTAAAGACCACCAAAGTGCTCCACCCACTTTTCTGGTGGGATAATACAATCCTTATTTTTATTTTCTGACTCATTAAACAACGGGCTGTTAATCACTCTCCAGAATTGAGTGCTACTTTTCAGAACACTCACCTTGGAGAGTTCCTCCCAGGCCATATCTTTTAGCTCAGTTTTCCTACGTTTAATAGCCTTCTTATAGGCCCTTCTTGCCTCAGCAATCCTCTGGGGATCCTTACCTGGCTCTTTTAATGCCTCTAGGAGCACCCCATGGGTATCAGTACAGGCTTGGTTAAACCAATTTTCCAGCTTCTTAGGCCGTAATTTGCTTTTTCCAGTCAAATTAATTGCTACCTGTTCTGTGATACGGTTAAAAGCACAGAGGATATCCCTTGGATCTGGACTAGCACTTAGACATAAGGTCAGATACTCGGTGTTGCTCCTATACAGACCTTCCAGGAAATCAGTAGGGGTAATCATCTCCCACCTTAGTCTTCGGCCTTGACATTTGGAGTCTATTTTTAGGTTCGAAACAGGGGCAGACACAGTCCCACTTTTAAGGGCTCTGATGTTAATGTCTAGCGTGAGTGGGTTATGGTCACTGTATCCTTTCTGTGTAACAGACAAAAACCCAGTTATATCACTCATAAGGCATGACACTAAGATATAGTCAATAGTAGATTTTTTGCCTTGCCCAATAAACGTTGGAACAGGGCACTGAGTTTCCCCTTGCATTGGAGCAAACAGATGGTGTGCAGCTAAGAAACTCTCCAGAAACAACCCACTCTTAGAATGCTCGAAATGAGTATTCCAGAATGGGTCATTTTCGAGATCCATGTTCTCTAAACAGTGCGTGTGACAGACGTGTATGTTAAAATCGCCAAGAACTAAAAGATAATAAAACTTATCATACTGCTCGTCATAATCAGTCAAAAACCCAGATAATGCTCCTAAGTGATCCACTTCATCACACCGAGGGAAAGAGTTATAAAAGTTAATAACCAGGATGGTAGGCAAATTTTCACCCACCAATCTTACAGCTAAAATATTTTCAGAATTTGTCGCAATTAGTGTTGCTTTATACAGTAATTTCAAACTAAATAGCAATACGAGCCCCCCCGGCTCTCCCCATAATGGATGGTGTTGCAAATTTGCTAAATGATTGGTACCCATCCAGGTGGTAACTTTCTCTGCCTTCCCATGTTTCCTGCAGGGCTATGATATTGTGGGCTGAGAGAAAAATTTCCCAGTTTCTATCCCCTCTTTTGGATCCTTAGACCGGCAATATTCCATGATAGGATCACGATCTTGTTTTCCCCTGCAGTGGATCTTATATCCTTGCACTCCTTTTTCCCAGTATGTACTGAATGTGTTACTGGTGCATTTGTAGCCCTACCTTCTATTGTGGTACTCATAGCTGGAAATTTCAAACCTGAGGAGCCCCCCTCAGCTACTAGTCTTGAAGTAGGACCACATCTCATATGATCCCCTTGGCTAAGGAAAGAAACTGATAATGTGTGGCCAGGTGATGTGGTGCTGGCTACCACTAGGGGGCAGGCAGGACCCAGTATACGGAGTTCAATGGGCGGGCACACACTATTCATGTCCAATGAGCTAGCTAATCCCGGTTCTGGAGTATCTCCGTCCCCAGGTATCTTAGTGCTGCTATGTGGGAGTCAGTCGACTCCCTCCATCCCCATAAGAGAGGGGAAGCGGTTTGAGGTGGCAATATTGAACATGGAATGTATGTCAGAGCAAAAGGTTGGTTTTCCCTTTCTCGGGGGGTTACTCACCAATGCTTTTGGATAAAAGTAACTTAAATCTTTGGCGAGTATACCTCCCTCATAACTCCCGGAAAACCAGTCTCGAATGTAATTAGTGGCCCTGTGATCCCTGAAATTTATGGTAATTACGTCCCCAGGTATGTCCTTTGGTCTTTTACTGACCCAGCCCAACCTTCTGATGAATAGAATTTCGCCGTCTAGATTAGGCGGTAATGGCCTGTTAACTCTTAGCCAATGCATGGCTTTATTTTTGAGGGTCTGGTAGCTTTCGAATGCTCCGGCCGCCAACTCAGGCACCCCTGTTAGGACAATGACAAGAGGTTCAGCCTCGGGTGGAAGGTCTATGTGACAAGCAGGCCCTGTGGTCTGCTTATCTTTATGGATAGTCCTCTGCATATTACCCAATGTTTCATATTGTTTCGTGTTTACTTGTCGATTGTCTGATGTTTTAGTGTGCTTAGTAAGATCAGGGCAAGTTTGTGTTGTGGGCTTGCACGTTGTAATGTTGTCACAGATCTTGGGATGCGGCTTGCTACTAGTCACCCTTTCGGGGGCTTTAGGCGCTGGGGATGCTAACCTCGGATCTAATGTATTTGGGGTATGACTTTTATTTGCCATTTCTTTTAATAGATTAGAGCTGGCAATCCCTATGTCTGAAATGGCTCCTAATTGCTCCATTATGCGTTTGACCCTCTCAATTAAGGGCAAGAGCAAAGATTTAATTAGTTGCTCGATGTTTTTCATTAGCCCTTGAACAAAGCCTGTATTTGACTGGCTTTGATGGCTTCAGTTGGATCTGGACTTTTGGGTGTAATAGGGGTCCCTTCTGCCCGGCACACTTTCGCTCGACTTCCTTTGTGCTTTACCACACCCCTCTTTCTTTTCATGGGATTGGCCTGCCCTGGTTCCCTGATAGGGCTTGACTTATCTGGGGCTTGATTACCAGAAATTAATAGTAATGAATCATCCAACAAAGAAGGAAATTTCAGGCCCAGACTAATGTCAGTGCTAAAGGAGTCACTATGAGTTTATGGGGTTGCTGGGAGGTCTTGTAGTTGTAAGGGTATTCCTATACTACCAGTTGGTTCAGAATGAATAGTAACATGCGTTGGGGACTTTGCAGATTGAAAAATTCCTAAAGAGGATCGCTTCCTCTGGCATTCTAAAGAGATGTGCCGTTGAGTTAACATGATTTCTTTTTCTAACACTGAAGTGGCCCTGGTGATAAATGCATCCAGAGTCCCTTGGACAGAGCCTCCTGTTAAGGATCGTCGGCCTTGATTCAGTGTATTAGACATAATAAAAACAATACGATAGACAAATACAAGTCTGTGTGTAGCTAAATTACCTTACTACCAGTGCCAAAGTCTTAGTTCAACCAGTCCGGCAGGGGTTAAAGGGGTGGCCCAGCCCAGCCGCGCCCAGCCCCGGATGGCCACAGACGGCCCGCCCTTGGCCCGGGCTTCGCCCGGCGACCACCCGCGTGCGTCCCGCGCTGCGTTCCCCCAGCTGTTCTTTATTAGCCCAGGCGCCGCCTGATGACGCTGCTGCCAGGCGCCTGGGGTCGGGCTTCTGGGTAATGTAGTTCTTCCTAGAAACGCGGGAGCTGATGGCCATTTCCCTCACGGCGTTCGGTAGGGCAATGGCGGCCGTTCCCCTCACGACGCGGTATTGCAAAGTTCTGTGCCCCTCTCGGAAGTCAAGTAAGGCAGTGTATTTCAAGTGTGTTTTCAATATAATTGTGATTAAATTGTAATTAAAGCCTTCCTCCCACACTATGGACCCTCTCCCAGCCACTATAGTACAAAAATGTAACCACATCATTACCCCTTTCTGGACTAAAGTCATCAACTCTTCTCTCACATCAGGCTGTGTCCCAGACTCCCTTTAACTAGGACAAATCACACCCATACTCAAAAAACCAGGGGCCGACCCTAACGACCTCAACAACCTCAGACCTATCTCCAACCTCCCGTTCCTAGCCAAAACCTTGGATAAGTGCGTTCTCCATTCAACTTAACAAGCATATCAAGGATTTCAACCTCCTCGACACCTTTCAATCGGGATTTAGGAAAGGGTGTAGTACCGAAACAGCCATGCTCAATATCCTAGATGATATCCACTGAGTCTTAGATGAAGGTGAAGCCTGTCTCCTCATCCTTATTGACTTATATCCGGCTTTTGACACAATTAATCACCCAGCTTCACTTGAGACCTTGAAGGGCCGCACTGGCATTAATGGCATTGTACTAAAATGGTTCACTTCCTACCTCCAGCACCATTCACAACAAATTAAAATCAACTCCTGTCTCTATAAAAACACACGAGTCACACTTGGGGTCCCTCAAGGCTCGATCCTCTCCCCCGCTCTCTTGAATCTCTTCATGGAACCCCTTACAATCATTCTGAAACAAGAAGTAGGCAAATATCACCTATATGAAAACGACACTCAACCCTACTACAAAATAAAATCACCCAGCGACATCCAACACCTCAATGTCACACTAACCAAGATCCAATCCTGGTTTAACGCAAACCACTTAAAGCTGAACCCGGACAAAACAGAATTAATACTGTTCGCTACAAAAAGTAACCACCTTCCTATCCAAGACTGGCTCAAGAACATGGATGCACTACACTGCTCCCTCGCCCTAATCGACTCGGTTATGTCACTAGGCATTACCCTGGACAAGAACTTATCGATGAAGGACCACATCAAAAACTCTACAAAAAGTGCGCTTTACGCACTAAAACACCTGAAGAAAATAAAACCTTTCATTCCCCATGACAATTTCAAGACTGTTGTTCAATCCCTAGTCCGATCCAAACTGGACTACGGGAACGCTTTCCTTACAGGGACGCCAAAAGCTCACCTAGCCCCACTAAGGTCAGTCCTTAACATGGCAGCTCGACTCATAACTTGGGTGAAAAGAATTGATCACATCACACCTTACCTCCACTCCCTCAACTGGCTACCCATTGAAGGTAGATGTATCTACAAATTGGCCTGCATCACACACAAAACCCTTCTCTCAGATTCCCCCAACTACCTAAACAGCAAACTGGTTAAGGCTGGTAGATCTAGATCCCTGAGAAGCTCAAACTCACTTCTCATCCCGCCGAAATTGAAAAAGAAAACCACTCAGTCCTGATCCTTTTCTCGTAATGTACCCAAGATATGGAACTCACCCCCGACTGACCTCAGATGCAACCCCTCCTTCCTATGCTTCAAAATGGACCTGAAACTCCTTCTCCTCAAGAAATACTTTACCGTCCAACTCAACAAACCTAGATTACAATAATCTAGCAGACCCCCTGCTCACTTGTCCATCATGGATAGGCGGATATTGGACTAGCTCAAACCTCTTCAGCTTCCCCCTACCCTTCACTATATGCCTAATTGTAATGTGTTGCTTATCACCCCATGCACCCTTATGTCTTGCTATGTAATGTATGCCTAATTATGTTTGGCTTATATCTTTATATATCCCTATGTCGTGCTATGTAATAAAACTGTGTATGTAAAGCCCTCTGATACCCCGGTCTATCTAGCGCTATATAGAACTTATACCATAAAATAAAATAAATAAATAAAACCTGAGCACTTCACAGGTCTTTAAAAGCCCATTTGCTTGATAATGTGGCTTTGTTGGTTTTCACCCCTTCTTAAAGCCCCTGCATCTCCATTCTGCATATTGCTGGAAGAGTCAGCCCCCACCCTGAAATTTTTAGTTGCCCCCACCCCTGAAATTTGGCTCTACCTGCGCCTCTACTTTGAGCAGCCTGCAGTCCAAAATATCCCTTTAGGCCTGTTTTAGCCCATCTTTACTGTTCGCTTAATTAAATGTAATTTGCAGTACTTGCCGCCCTCGCCCAAACCATCTGCTGAATTCCCTTCAGCTTAGCATTGGGCGAGGAAGGGTGAAGCGGGTGATGGTGTTGTAAATTGACAGCAATGGGTTAGCATTAGCAGAAGCTATCCTGTATTTAGAAGTTATCTTATCCACTTTGTGAAAACCATTTTGTTTGCCATGTGCTCTGTCCTACCTTTCTGTTACCTGCTCTTGAAATCTGCCTAGAGACAAACTATATTCAGCATCCTTCACTCCGCACATGCCCAGAAGGGCCTAGCTAGTAGAATGCACCTGCTTCTCTAGTATGACTGTCAGGCTATTTTTGCTGCTGTATGGAGAAGTAACTCTCCTCCCACTTTGTTGAGCAAGCAGATCTTGTATGCCCATCTTAGCCATTTTGCATGCTTACATGAGCCAGGACTGCCCCTTGATTTTATGCTTATTATGTAACCCTAAGCATTTATAAGGCCTCTGTTTTCTGCACTCCTCAGACTGCCTCATTCCGTTGCCAAGGCTTCTGTGTGACTTAGTCTCACTCATTTGAGGTTAATAAAGATGCTCTTTTATATTTCAGATTCTGTGCCAATTTCTTCTTTGTTGGTTTAAAAGGACCAAGTATCAGTGGGACCCCTGGGAAGGTGAATTGATTTCAACAATGGCAGTGCCAAAACCCAGAACAAGCAGCATTAGACTGCCCATCGTAAACCACACTGCCTGCCTGCCTTCGTCAGCTCGGCACAGAACTTCCGTCCTGCACTGCCGGTCCTGCCAAGTACCACGCATCAGGTGTTAGATGAACGCATTTTAATGTGGTGCTCTGCATTACAACATCAAAATGTATTAATCACGCATTCATTCTGGGCGCCGCGATCATCTCCTTGCTGTGAGGGGTGAAGCAGGGCGGCCTCGACCGTCTGAGCTGCTTTTAGTAAGGCTGGGGCCGGCATCGGACACGCCGCAGGTATGGCAGTCGTGCCGGCCCCTGATGACGATGCAGAGGCGGGCCGCCCGTCGCGCACAATAGTGACGCGGCTGGCGCGCCCCTTCAGGGATTGGTTTGTCCGGTTCGCGCCCCAGAAGTGATAATAATCACTTCCGGAGCGTGCGTCGCCCAAACGCCAGTGGCCGGTTGAAAGCAGCTCCTGGTGTGACTCTAATAGCACATTAAAAGGCTGGGGAGCGACGAAGGCTGCCTCTTTGCTCGCCACTCCCACAGCCTACACAGGCATCCTTTCGGCCTCGCTAGGAGGCTGTATTTACATTTCACCCACCCACCATCCCCTAAAGCAATGATTTCTAAGGTTTTGTTTTGCAGTGGTTTTCTTTTCAGGTTGACTTTTGTGTGTTCAGCATGTGTACTGTTGTTTTCTTTCTCTTTTTCAGGAAGTTTTATTGTTTCTTTTACAGGAAATGTTTATTGTCGTTTTTATAGTGATATTCCTTGGTCAGCCATAAGGTCATGATTGGTGAGCAGTAAATTTAAGGTCCTCAGAGGCCGGCACCATTCTTGAATGTGGTCGCCCAAGGGGGAGGGACAAGTGGTCTCTCACGGAACTCCAGGGGCAGTTACAGCCGGTTGGCTCGAAGGGTGCGGGGGGAAGGAAGTTACACTTTCCAGTAGGCTGGTTGGCCACCCCGCACACGCACAAGGGCACAAGTAAACGGCGCATTAACTGCAAGGGCCCCTTATGGAGTTAATCTGCTGGGCGTATGAGGGTGCTCGGGGGGAAGTACCATCCCGGGGAACGGGCCCCCTGCGCATGCGCACTCCGGCTGGAGGGCGGGCATAGTTTGATGAGGATCTGGCGCCAGTCATTGACCTTGCTGAAGGCTCAAATAGGGATACGCAGAAAGATAAACGTATTTGATTATGTAATGTCTAGATTCGGATATCAATATCTATTAGAGATATGTTAAGGTTAGCAAACATGACATATGTACCTATCAATGTAATCAAAGTAATGCAATGGACTTTCTGCGCATTGTGTCAATAATGTATATAAAAATTGTTTGATGTTCAATTTTTAATAAATACAGCCGGCTGTTTAACAACCCCCTAATCCAAAACCTTTTGTGATAAATGATTTGCTGCCTTTGAGGTGAATGGGAGGCGGTAATCCTGACACCGGTAAAAGGGGTCATCTTAGTAGGGGTTGTGGCCATAGGAAGAGGGTCGAGGCCGTACCTGGTCCTATGATTACAGCAGCGGGGTGTCCAAGGGGCTCTGCGGAAGGAGTGACAGACGTCCCAGGGCTGCAGCTCAGGAGGGACAGCAGGAGCATTGTGAGCCCTGGGGTTGGCCCCAGAGACTTCCTCCCACTCGGGCGCTGCTGAGTGAGTCAGTCTGGTGTGCAGCCCTGCCAAGTACCACGCATCAGGCGTGAGATTAACGCTTTTTAATGTGGTGCTCTGCATTGCCACATTAAAATGTATTGATCACGCATTCATTGTGAGCACCGTGATCACCTCCGCGGTGTGCGGGTTGAAGCAGGGTGGCCGCGGCCGTCTGAGCAGCGAGGCATTCACGGGGCTCTGCGGAATGAGGGACAGCCGTCCCCGGGGCTGCAGTTCAGGAGGGACCTCAGGAGCATTGTGAGCCCTGGGGTCGGCCCCGGAGACTGCCTGCCACTCGGGCGCTGCTGAGTGAGTATGGTTGGTGCAGTCAGTCAGTGCTACTGGCGGCCAGCCAGGTCTGCTTGGTTTTTAATAAATATAAGATATTATCCTTCAGATTTCCTGACACCCTAACGGTGCCTGAACTCGTCTCCCTTCGGTCTCGTGTTTGGCTGGTGGCTGAAGGGCCGGTCCCACTCAACGCAGGCTATGGCATTGGCACAATGTTCATTTTCACTTTCCTGCCTGCCCTGGGCGGCCCCAGTAATTGTTGCTGCTGTTGTCCTGCGCCAGAGTGAACGTGTCCGGGCTCCTGCCCACGCATGCTGCTGTCCAGCCCTTGTCCTGGCCGTCCCCTGGGGTTCTGTCACGCATGCTGCGGTTAAGCCCTTGTCCTGGCCGTCCCCTGGGGCTGTGTCACGCATGCTTCTGTTCAGCCCCTTGTCGTGGCCGTCCCCTGGGGTTGTGTCACGCATGCTGCTGTCCAGCCCTTGTCGTGGCCATCCCCTGGGGCTGTGTCACGCATGCTGCTGTCCAGCCCTTGTCGTGGCCGTCCCCTGGGGTTGTGTCACGCATGCTGCTGTCCAGCCCTTGTCCTGGCCGTCCCCTGGGGCTGTGTCACGCATGCTGCTGTCCAGCACTTGTTATGGCCGTCCCCTGGGGTTGTGTCACGCATGCTGCTGTCCAGCCCTTGTCGCGGCCGTCCCCTGGGGTTGTGTCATGCATGCCGCTGTCCAGCCCTTGTGGTGGCCGTCCCCTGGGGCTGTGTCATGCATGCTTCTGTCCAGCCCTTGTCGCGGCCGTCCCCTGGGGCTGTGTCACCCATGCTGCTGTCCAGCCCTTGTCGCGGCCATCCCCTGGGGCTGTGTCACCCATGCTGCTGTCCAGCCCTTGTCGCGGCCGTCCCCTGGGGTTGTGTCATGCATGCTGCTGTCCAGCCCTTGTCGCAGCCGTCTCCTGGGGCTGTGCCACGCATGCTGCTGTCCAGCCCTTGCGGTGGCCGTCCCCTGGGGCTGTGTCACGCATGCTGCTGTCCAGCCCTTGCGGTGGCCGTCCCCTGGGGCTGTCTCACGCATGCTGCTGTCCAGCCCTTGTCCTGGCCGTCCCCTGGGGCTGTGTCACGCATGCTTCTGTCCAGCCCTTGTCGTGGCCGTCCCCTGGGGTTGTGTCATGCATGCTGCTGTTCAGCCCCTTGTCGTGGCCGTCCCCTGGGGTTCTGTCACGCATGCTGCGGTTAAGCCCTTGTCGTGGCCGTCCCCTGGGGCTGTGTCACGCATGTTGCCATCCAGCCCTTCTCGTGGCCGTCCCCTGGGGCTGTGTCACGCATGCTGCTGTCCAGCCCTTGTTGTGGCCGCCCCCTGGGGCTGTGTCACGCATGCTGCTGTCCAGCCCTTGTCGTGGCCGTCCCCTGGGGCTGTGTCACGCATGCTGCTGTCCAGCCCTTGTCGTGGCCGTCCCCTGGGGTTGTGTCACGCATGCTGCTGTCCAGCCCTTGTCGCGGCCGTCCCCTGGGGTTGTGTCACGCATGCTGCTGTCCAGCCCTTGTCCTGGCCGTCCCCTGGGGCTGTGTCACGCATGCTGCTGTCCAGCCCTTGTCCTGGCCATCCCCTGGGGCTGTGTCACCCATGCTGCTGTCCAGCCCTTGTCGCGGCCATCCCCTGGGGCTGTGTCACCCATGCTGCTGTCCAGCCCTTGTTGTGACCGCCCCCTGGGGCTGTGTCACGCATGCTGCTGTCCAGCCCTTGTCGTGGCCGTCCCCTGGGGCTGTGTCACGCATGCTGCTGTCCAGCCCTTGTCGTGGCCGTCCCCTGGGGTTGTGTCACGCATGCTGCTGTCCAGCCCCTGTCGCGGCCGTCCCCTGGGGTTGTGTCACGCATGCTGCTGTCCAGCCCTTGTCCTGGCCGTCCCCTGGGGCTGTGTCACGCATGCTGCTGTCCAGCACTTGTTATGGCCGTCCCCTGGGGCTGTGTCACCCATGCTGCTGTCCAGCCCTTGTCCTGGCCATCCCCTGGGGCTGTGTCACCCATGCTGCTGTCCAGCCCTTGTCGCGGCCATCCCCTGGGGCTGTGTCACCCATGCTGCTGTCCAGCCCTTGTCGCGACCGTCCCCTGGGGTTGTGTCATGCATGCTGCTGTCCAGCCCTTGTCGCGGCCGTCCCCTGGGATTGTGTCACGCATGCTGCTGTCCAGCCCTTGTTGTGGCCGTCCCCTGGGGTTGTGTCACGCATGCTGCTGTCCAGCCCTTGTTGTGGCCGTCCCCTGGGGTTGTGTCACGCATGCTGCTGTCCAGCCCTTGTCCTGGCCGTCCCCTGGGGCTGTGTCACGCATGCTTCTGTCCAGCCCTTGTCGTGGCCGTCCCCTGGGGTTGTGTCACGCATGCTGCTGTCCAGCCCTTGTCCTGGCCGTCCCCTGGGGCTGTGTCACGCATGCTGCTGTCCAGCCCTTGTTGTGGCCGTCCCCTGGGTCTGTGTCACGCATGCTGCTGTCCAGCCCTTGTCCTGGCCGTCCCCTGGGGTTCTGTCACGCATGCTGCCCAGCCCTTGACGTGGCCGTCCCATGGGGTTGTGTCACGCATGCTGCTGTCCAGCCCTAGTCGTGGCCGTCTCCTGGGGCTGTGTCACGCATGCTGCTGTCCAGCCCTTGTCGTGGCCGTCCCCTGGGGCTGTGTCACGCATGCTGCTGTCCAGCCCCTTGTCGCGGCCGTCCCCTGGGGCTGGGGTTGTGTCACGCATGCTGCTGTCCAGCCCTTGTGGTGGCCGTCCCCTGGGGCTGTGTCACTCATGCTGCTGTCCAGCCCTTGTCGCGGCCGTCCCCTGGGGTTGTGTCACGCATGCTGCTGTCCAGCCCTTGTCGCGGCCGTCCCCTGGGGTTGTGTCACGCATGCTGCTGTCCAGCCCTTGTCGTGGCCGTCCCCTGGGGCTGTGTCACACATGCTGCTGTCCAGCCCTTGTTGTGGCCGTCCCCTGGGGCTGTGTCACGCATGCTGCTGTCCAGCCCTTGTCTTGGCCGTCCCCTGGGGTTCTGTCACGCATGCTGCTGCCCAGCCCTTGACGTGGCCGTCCCCTGGGGTTTTTGTCACGCATGCTGCTGTCCAGCCCTAGTTGTGGCCGTCCCCTGGGGCTGTGTCACACATGCTGCTGCCCAGCCCTTGACGTGGCCGTCCCCTGGGGTTTTTGTCACGCATGCTGCTGTCCAGCCCTAGTTGTGGCCGTCTCCTGGGGCTGTGTCATGCATGCTGCTGTCCAGCCCTAGTTGTGGCCGTCCCCTGGGGCTGTGTCACGCATGCTGCTGCCCAGCCCTTGACGTGGCCGTCCCATGGGGTTCTGTCACGCATGCCGCTGTCAAGCCCTTGTCGTGGCCGTCCCATGGGGTTGTGTCACGCATGCTGCTGTCCAGCCCTTGTCCTGGCCGTCCCCTGGGATTGTGTCACGCATGCTTCTGTCCAGCCCTTGTCGTGGCCGTCCCCTGGGGTTGTGTCACGCATGCTGCTGTCCAGCCCTTGTCCTGGCCGTCCCCTGGGATTGTGTCACGCATGCTGCTGTCCAGCCCTTGTTGTGGCCGTCCCCTGGGGT
Organism: Lissotriton helveticus; assembly: GCF_964261635.1. Taxonomy (NCBI): domain Eukaryota; kingdom Metazoa; phylum Chordata; class Amphibia; order Caudata; family Salamandridae; genus Lissotriton; species Lissotriton helveticus. The sequence continues at coordinate 1,188,100,910 of NC_136072.1, read as the reverse complement.
TGTGTCACGCATGCTGCTGTCCAGCCCTTGTCCTGGCCGTCCCCTGGGATTGTGTCACGCATGCTGCTGCCCAGCCCTTGTCGTGGCCGTCCCCTGGGGTTGTGTCATGCATGTTGCCATCCAGCCCTTGTCGTGGCCGTCCCCTGGGGCTGTGTCACGCATGCTTCTGTCCAGCCCCTTGTCGCGGCCGTCACCTGGGGTTCTGTCACGCATGCTGCTGTCCAGCCCTTGTCCTGGCCGTCCCCTGGGTCTGTGTCACGCATGCTGCTGCCCAGCCCTTGTCCTGGCCGTCCCCTGGGTCTGTGTCACGCATGCTGCTGTCCAGCCCTTGTCGCAGCCGTCTCCTGGGGTTGTGTCATGCATGTTGCCATCCAGCCCTTGTCGTGGCCGTCCCCTGGGGTTGTGTCATGTAGACTGCTGTCCAGCCCTTGTCGCGGCCGTCCCCTGGGGTTCTGTCACGCATGCTGCTGTCCAGCCCTTGTCCTGGCCGTCCCCTGGGTCTGTGTCACGCATGCTGCTGCCCAGCCCTTGTCCTGGCCGTCCCCTGGGTCTGTGTCACGCATGCTGCTGTCCAGCCCTTGTCGCAGCCGTCTCCTGGGGCTGTGTCACGCATGCTGCTGTCCAGCCCTTGTCGCGGCCGTCTCCTGGGGCTGTGTCACGCAAGCGGCTGTCCAGCCCTTGTCGCGGCCGTCTCCTGGGGCTGTGTCACGCATGCTGCTGTCCAGCCCTTGTCGCGGCCGTCTCCTGGGGCTGTGTCACGCATGCTGCTGTCCAGCCCTTGTTGTGGCCGTCCCCTGGGGTTGTGTCACGCATGCTGCTGCCCAGCCCTTGTCCTGGCCGTCCCCTGGGGTTGTGTCATGCATGCTGCTGTCCAGCCCTTGCGGTGGCCGTCCCCTGGGGCTGTGTCACGCATGCTGCTGTCCAGCCCTTGCGGTGGCCGTCCCCTGGGGCTGTGTCACGCATGCTGCTGTCCAGCCTTTGTTGTGGACGTCCCCTGGGGTTGTGTCACGCATGCTGCTGTCCAGCCCTTGCTGCGGCCGTCCCCTGGGGCTGTGTCACGCATGCTGCTGCCAGGCCTTGTCCTGGCCGTCCCCTGGGGCTGTGTCACGCATGCTGCCCAGCCCTTGACGTGGCCGTCCCATGGGGTTGTGTCACGCATGCCGCTGTCCAGCCCTTGACGTGGCCGTCCCATGGGGTTGTGTCACGCATGCTGCTGTCCAGCCCTTGTCGTGGCCGTCCCCTGGGGTTGTGTCACGCATGCTGCTGTCCAGCCCTTGTCCTGGCCGTCCCCTGGGATTGTGTCACGCATGCTGCTGTCCAGCCCTTGTTGTGGCCGTCCCCTGGGGTTGTGTCACGCATGCTGCTGTCCAGCCCTTGTCCTGGCCGTCCCCTGGGATTGTGTCACGCATGCTGCTGCCCAGCCCTTGTCGTGGCCGTCCCCTGGGGTTGTGTCATGCATGTTGCCATCCAGCCCTTGTCGTGGCCGTCCCCTGGGGCTGTGTCACGCATGCTTTTGTCCAGCCCCTTGTCGCGGCCGTCACCTGGGGTTGTGTCACGCATGCTGCTTTCCAGCCCGTGTCGTGGCTGTCACCTGGGGTTGTGTCACGCATGCTGCTGTCCAGCCCTTGTCGTGGCGGTCCCCGGGGGCTGTGTCACGCATGCTGCTGCCCAGCCCTTGTCGCAGCCGTCCCCTGGGGCTGTGTCATGCATGCTTCTGTCCAGCCCCTTGTCGGGACCGTCCCCTGGGGCTGTGTCACGCATGCTGCTGTCCAGCCCTTGTCGTGGCCGTCCCCTGGGGTTGTGTCACGCATGCTGCTGTCCAGCCCTTGTCGCGGCCGTCCCCTGGGGTTGTGTCATGTAGGCTGCTGTCCAGCCCTTGTCGCGGCCGTCCCCTGGGGTTCTGTCACGCATGCTGCTGTCCAGCCCTTGTCCTGGCCGTCCCCTGGGTCTGTGTCACGCATGCTGCTGCCCAGCCCTTGTCCTGGCCGTCCCCTGGGTCTGTGTCACGCATGCTGCTGTCCAGCCCTTGTCGCAGCCGTCTCCTGGGGCTGTGTCACGCATGCTGCTGTCCAGCCCTTGTCGCGGCCGTCTCCTGGGGCTGTGTCACGCATGCTGCTGTCCAGCCCTTGTCGCGGCCGTCTCCTGGGGCTGTGTCACGCATGCTGCTGTCCAGCCCTTGTCGCGGCCGTCTCCTGGGGCTGTGTCACGCATGCTGCTGTCCAGCCCTTGTTGTGGCCGTCCCCTGGGGTTGTGTCACGCATGCTGCTGCCCAGCCCTTGTCCTGGCCGTCCCCTGGGGTTGTGTCATGCATGCTGCTGTCCAGCCCTTGCGGTGGCCGTCCCCTGGGGCTGTGTCACGCATGCTGCTGTCCAGCCCTTGCGGTGGCCGTCCCCTGGGGCTGTGTCACGCATGCTGCTGTCCAGCCTTTGTTGTGGACGTCCCCTGGGGTTGTGTCATGCATGCTGCTGTCCAGCCCTTGCTGCGGCCGTCCCCTGGGGCTGTGTCACGCATGCTGCTGCCAGGCCTTGTCCTGGCCGTCCCCTGGGGCTGTGTCACGCATGCTGCCCAGCCCTTGACGTGGCCGTCCCATGGGGTTGTGTCACGCATGCCGCTGTCCAGCCCTTGACGTGGCCATCCCATGGGGTTGTGTCACGCATGCTGCTGTCCAGCCCTTGTTGTGGCCGCCCCCTGGGGCTGTGTCACGCATGCTGCTGTCCAGCCCTTGTCGTGGCCGTCCCCTGGGGTTGTGTCATGCATGTTGCCATCCAGCCCTTGTCGTGGCCGTCCCCTGGGGCTGTGTCACGCATGCTGCTGTCCAGCCCTTGTCGTGGCCGTCCCCTGGGGTTGTGTCACGCATGCTGCTGTCCAGCCCTTGTCCTGGCCGTCCCCTGGGGCTGTGTCACGCATGCTGCTGTCCAGCCCTTGTCGTGGCCGTCCCCTGGGGTTGTGTCATGCATGTTGCCATCCAGCCCTTGTCGTGGCCGTCCCCTGGGGCTGTGTCACGCATGCTGCTGTCCAGCCCTTGTCGTGGCCGTCCCCTGGGGTTGTGTCACGCATGCTGCTGTCCAGCCCTTGTCCTGGCCGTCCCCTGGGGTTGTGTCACGCATGCTTCTGTCCAGCCCGTGTCGTGGCTGTCACCTGGGGCTGTGTCACGCATGCTTCTGTCTAGCCCCTTGTCGCGGCCGTCACCTGGGGTTGTGTCACGCATGCTGCTGTCCAGCCCTTGTCGCGGCCGTCCCCCGGGGTTGTGTCATGCATGCTGCCGTTCAGCCCTTGTTGTGGCCGTCGCCTGGGGTAGTGGCACGCATGCTGCTGTCCAGCCCTTGTCGTGGCTGTCCCCCGGGGTTGTGTCACGCATGCTGCTGTCCAGCCCTTGTCGTGGCGGTCCCCGGGGGCTGTGTCACGCATGCTGCTGTCCAGCACTTATCCTGGCCGTCCCCTGGGGTTTTGTCACGCATGCTTCTGTCTAGCCCTTGTCGTGGCTGTCCCCTGGGGCTGGGGCTGTGTCACGCATGCAGCTGTATAGCCCTTGTCGTGGCCGTCCCCTGGGGCTGTGTCACGCATGCTTCTGTCTAGCCCCTTGTCGCGGCCGTCACCTGGGGTTGTGTCACGCATGCTGCTGTCCAGCCCTTGTCGCGGCCGTCCCCCGGGGTTGTGTCACGCATGCTGCTGTCCAGCCCCTTGTCGTGGCCGTCCCCTGGGGCTGTGTCACGCATGCTGCCGTTCAGCCCTTGTTGTTGCCGTCGCCTGGGGTAGTGGCACGCATGCTGCTGTCCAGCCCTTGTCCTGGCCGTCCCCCGGGGCTGTGTCACGCATGCTGCTGTCCAGCCCCTTGTCCTGGCCGTCCACCGTGGCTGTGTCACGCATGCTGCTGTCCAGCCCTTGTCGCGGCCGTCCCCTGGGATTGTGTCACGCATGCTGCTGCCCAGCCCTTGTCGTGGCCGTCCCCTGGGGCTGTGTCACGCATGCTGCTGTCCAGCCCTTGTCGTGGCCGTCCCCTGGGGCTGTGTCACCCATGCTGCTGTCCAGCCCTTGTCGTGGCCGTCCCCTGGGGCTGTGTCACCCATGCTGCTGTCCAGCCCTTGTCTTGGCCGTCCCCTGGGGCTGTGTCACCCATGCTGCTGTCCAGCTCTTGCGGTGGCCGTCCCCTGGGGCTGTGTCACGCATTTTCTGTCCAGCCCTTGCGGTGGCCGTCCCCTGGGGCTGTGTCACGCATGCTGCTGTCCAGCCCTTGCGGTGGCCGTCCCCTGGGGCTGTGTCACGCATTCTTCTGTCCAGCCCCTTGTCGCGGCCGTCCCCTGGGGCTGTGTCACGCATGCTGCTGTCCAGCCCTTGCGGTGGCCGTCCCCTGGGGCTGTGTCACGCATGCTGCTGTCCAGCTCTTGCGGTGGCCGTCCCCTGGGGCTGTGTCACGCATTTTTCTGTCCAGCCCTTGCGGTGGCCGTCCCCTGGGGCTGTGTCCGATCTCGGCTGTCGTGACGCTCAGAGCAGGTACCACTCATTCCCGAGTGAGTTTCATGGAGAAGTCATGAGCCGAGTCATTACGAAGTCAGCGGCAAGTATTTTTATTCCAGTTACTTGTGCTTAAGGCTGACTTTTTTTAGTGTCTTTTTTGTGCACATAACGGCAGATGGGAAGTTAAATCTATGTATTTATTCTTAAGAACAGAAAACATGGGAATAAAGGGGCATATCAACAAGGGCATTATCGCCACTTTAGCGGCACTTTTTGCCGCTAAAGCTGCAATAATGGCAGCCGCGGTCCGTGGAGGGAGTTCGATGGGGCAGGGAGGCGGTGCGGGGGAGGGGCAGGGCGGGGGGTGGTAAACCACGGAATATGGATAATTGCAGGTAAGAAAACAATGTAATAAATAAAACGAATTTCGTAGCGTGCGCTGCATCGCATTTTGCTAAGCACAAGGGCAAAACTTTGTTGTTTTTAATCTAGTAAGTGTCAGAGTCACTGGTATCTTCTGCCTAATTTAATTTAGTTCTGTGTGAGCAGTCTCTCCCTCTCTCTGGGAGTCGGCTGTCCTGACTGAGTAATTATCACTTATTAGCAGGCACCTGAGGTCACCCACGCTGTGGCCTCCCAAATCCTGTTTCGGACAGTCTGACCCCACAGTGCTCTTCCATTTCTGGTGCATTGCAGCAGTTTTAGGATCTTCTTAGAGTTTCTTGTTGCTCAAATGGGTGAAATTTATATTTATGTTTTTTCCTCATCTTCTTTTTCTCACAGGAAGTGTCAGTCATAGTCGTTGAATGTCACTCATAATTACACTGAAATTATAAAAATATGTCACATGCAGCCTGAAACCTTATCAGCTATGTAGCAAATTTAAGAGAACAATCATATTAAAACAAAGAAGCAGCGTTAAGTGAATCAGATATATACATATGTAGAAAAATGTCAATATACAGTAGCGGAAGTAGACGCAGATTGTAAATTCATAAGAACATATAAGAAGTGTTTTGACATGATCAGTGTTGTCCATCGTGGCACTGAAACCAGCTGTGTGGCCGGGGATGTCTCCTGCATGGTATATGGGTTGCACTCCTGCCTTGAGTGACACAATTGCATGTGAAACTCTCATCCAGATTTTCTACCAGGCCAGCTAACATGCTAATGTAGTGTGTGTGTTGTGGCCATGGCTTGTCCAAAGTATTGTGTAGGAACAGAATTAGAGCTGTGACCCTGAGCAGTGCACCAAACATGCCTTCTTTTGTTGACTAGGGATTACTGCTCATGTTCTCAAATTGTTGATTATGGGCTACCGACCCACTCAGGCAAAATGGCTGCTTTAATGTGGTGCCCAGACCCTTTCGCTGACGTTCTACGTGCGTCGAGCGCATTTGTACAGTGCGCATGTGTGACCCGTAGATGACAGCAATAATCTGTGCCCAGTTGGAGTGAGTTTACTGTCAAAAGTGGGATCCATTTCAGATTGCATAGCACAAGATTGAAGGTGGACACAGGTTCTCCAGACAGCCAAAGGCTCTTGACTGCACCCCCCAGGCTGGAGGGTGGAGCCGTACACACTGAAATGAAGGGGTTCACTTTAAATGCATCACAATTTGGGTTTATGCTAATTCGCGTTGTGTGTACAATGTCCTCCATCTTGTACTGACGTCACCAAGACCATGTGTTATTGTTGTAGTTTCTTTTGTTTCAGATAAAGAATTGCAAAACTCACACTAACAAACTGAAGACTGTTCCCAGAGACCTCTTTGCTGTGTACCACGGACGCCTCAGCTGACCTCGGCTATGGGCATACAAGTATCCGTTGGACTCTCAAACTAACTGTGAGAACATCTGCCTAATCAATGTAGAGTTACCCTGAGAGAATCTCCATGTGTATTCTGTAGTAAAATGGTTCTTATTGCCAGCGGCGGCCAGCACAGGTGAACACGGTGAGGCGGGGCAGTGGTTTCAGGGGGAAAGAGTTGACAGACTCGATATAATTAAATAAATAAATAATACCTATTCAGTTGTCCATCGCTTCCCCCACCGCGCCCTTCCCCGCCTCACCGTGCTTACCCACGCCAGCCGCCGCTGCCTATTGCTTGTGCTCCATTGTTGCATATCCTGAGAAAAGTGCACCCATGTAGAATCAATCAATCAATCAATCAATCAATCAATCATGACATTTGTATAGCGCACTACTCACCCGGAAGGGTCTCAAGGCGCTTGGGGGGAAGGGTCCGCTACTGCTCGAACAACCAGGTCTTGAGTTGTCTCCTGAAGGCGAGATGGTCCTGGGTCAGCCGAAGGTGGATGGGGAGGGAGTTCCATGTCTTGGCCGCCAGGTAGGAGAAGGATCTGCCTCCGGCGGTGGCTCTGCGGATGCGTGGTACGGCGGCGAGGGCGAGGCTGGTAGACCGTAGCTGGCGGGTGGGCGTGTAGAAGGTCAGGCGGTCGTTGAGGTACTTGGGGCCCAGGTCGTGGAGAGACTTGTGTGCGTGGGTGAGGAGCCGGAACGTGATCCTCTTGTTGACGGGGAGCCAGTGCAGGTCTTTTAGGTGGCCGGAGATGTGGCTGCGTCGAGGGATGTCCAGGATGAGTCGGGCGGAGGCGTTCTGGATGCGTTGGAGTCTTTTCTGTAGCTTGGCTGTGGTTCCGGCGTAGAGGGTGTTTCCGTAGTCCAGTCGACTGGTGACGAGTGCCGGGGAGCCAGTGCAGGTCTTTTAGGTGGCCGGAGATGTGGCTGCGTCGAGGGATGTCCAGGATGAGTCGGGCGTAGGCGTTCTGGATGCGTTGGAGTCTTTTCTGTAGCTTGGCTGTGGTTCCGGCGTAGAGGGTGTTTCTGTAGTCCAGTCGACTGGTGACGAGTGCCTGGGTGACCCTCTTCCTGGTTTCGGTCGGGATCCATCGGAAGATCTTGCGAAGCATGCGTAGGGTGTGAAAGCATGATGAGGAGACGGCGTTGACTTGTCTGGTCATCGAGAGTGAGGAGTCCAGGATGAAGCCCAGGTTGCGTGCGTGGTCTGTCGGCTTGGGAGTGGTGCCCAGGGCGGGGGGCCACCAGGAATCGTCCCATACGGAGGGCGATGGTCCCAGGATGAGGACTTCCGTCTTGTCTGAGTTCAGTTTCAGGCGGCTGTTCTTCATCCACTCGGCGACGTCTTTCATCCCTTTGTGTAGGCTGGTTCTGGCGGTGTCGGGGTCTCTGGTGAGGGAGAGTATCAGCTGGGTGTCATCGGCGTAGGAGATGATGTTGAGGTTGTGTTGGCGTGCAATGGCTGCGCGAGGTCTCATATAGACGTTGAAGAGGGTGGGGCTGAGTGATGATCCTTGCGGAACACCGCAGATGACTTCGGTGGCCTCGGATCGGAACGGGGGAGGCGGACTCTCTGTGTTCTTCCGGCGAGGAACGAGATGATCCACTCCAGTGCCTTCTCTTGGATGCCGATGTTGCTGAGGCATTGAACTAGGGTGCGGTGGCACACAGTGTCGAACGCTGCAGAGAGGTCCAGGAGGATGAGTGCCGCTGTTTCCCCATTGTCGAGCAGGGCTCGGATGTCGTCGGTGGCTGCGATGAGGGCGGTCTCAGTGCTGTGGTTGGCTCTGAAACCGGACTGCGAGGGGTCGAGGGATCCGTTCGTCTCGAGGAAGGCGGCAAGCTGTCTGTTGACGATCTTCTCGATGACTTTAGCAGGAAAAGGGAGGAGCGAGATGGGGCGGAAGTTTTTGAGGTCGGTGGGGTCCGCTGTTGGTTTCTTCAGTAGGGCGCTGAACTCGGCATGCTTCCAGCTCTCCGGGAAGGTGGCGGTGTTGAAGGAGGTGTTGATGATGTTCCGGAGTTGGGGTGCGATGGTGGAGTCGGCCTTGTTGAAGACGTGGTGGAGGCAGGGGTCGGTTGGAGATCCGGAGTGGATGGTGTTCATCGTGCGGGTTGTGTCATCGGTGGTCACAGTGGTCCAGGTGCGGAGGGTGGTGGTGGGGGGCGTTGGTTCAACGGTTTGGTGCGTGGATGGTGCGCCGAAGCTGTTGTGGATGTCGGCGATCTTGCGGTGGAAGAGCGAGGCGAGGGAGTCGCAGAGATCTTGTGACGGAGTGATGTCGTTGTTGCCGGTGCTGGGGTTGGAGAACTCCTTGACGATGCTGAAGAGTTCCTTGCTGTCGTGGGCGTTGTTGTCCAGTCGTTCCTTCAGTGAATTCTTCTTGGTGGGGCGGATTAGCTGGTGGTGCTTGCGGGTGGCGTGCTTGAGGGCGGTCATGTTGTCAGTGGTCCGGTCGAGGAGCCAGGTTTCCTCGAGGGTGCGGCAGGTCTTCTTGGAGTCCTTGAGTTCGTCGGTGAACCAGGATGCCTTCTTGCTTCTGGGTCTGCTGGGAGGGTTCTTCAGTGGTGCGAGGTCGTCGGCGCAGGTGGTCAGCCACTGCGTGAAGTTGCGTGCTGCTTCGTTGGGGTCCGTTGTGCAGGCGGGTGGGTTCTGGCTGAGGGAGGTGGTGAGCTGGTCGGCGGTGATCTTGCTCCAGCTTCTGTGGGGAACCTGTTGTGGGTGGTGGTGGGTCGTGGTTCTTCTGAAGCTGAAGTGGACGCAGCTGTGGTCGGTCCAGTGGAGTCCGGTGGAGTGGCTGAAGGTGATGTGCTTGCTGGATGAGAAGATGGGATCAAGCGTGTGGCCGGCGTAGTGGGTGGGGGTGTTGACCAGTTGCTTGAGTCCGAGGTTGGCGAGGTTGTCCAGCAGGGCGGCGGTGTTGCGGTCCTTGTTGTTCTCCAGGTGGAAGTTGAGGTCCCCTAGGAGGATGTAGTCGGCGGAGGGGAGGGCGTGCGGGCTGATGAAGTCCGTGATGTCTTCGCTGAATTGTGTGCGTGGTCCCGGGGGTCTGTAGACGAGGGTGCCTCTGAGGGTCGTCTTTGGGTCGGTGTGAATCTGGAAGTGGAGGTGCTCGGCGGCGGCGAAGGTGTCGTTGGAGTCGGTCGTGATGCGGATGGTGTTCCTGTGGACGATGGCGATGCCTCCTCCGGTCTGGTTGACGCGGTCCCTCCTGATGATCTTGTACCCGTCCGGGATGGCGATGGCGATGTCGGGGGCCAAGGAGACGTTCATCCAGATTTCCGTGAGGAAGGCGACGTCTGGTGATGTTGTGTCGAGGAGGTTCCAGAGTTCCACGGCGTGTCTGTGGACGGAGTGGGTGTTGAGCAGGATGCACTTGAGGTGGTTGCTGCTGGTGCTTGGCGGGTGCGGTGCCGGTTCGGATGCAGGTGAACTTGCAGGCCTTGCAGGTGAAGGGTCCATGGATTCGTCTCGGGGTGGCCCGGCAGCAGGCGGGGTTCCGGCCGGCGTTGAGTGCGTTGAGGGCGGCGGCGTCGTAGGTCTTTTGGGTCGTATTGCATCGGCGGGGGCCAGGGGTCCTGGCGCTGGGCGCGGTCCAGGCGCCGACGGGCGTAGACGGGCGTAGACGGGCTTGCCTTTGGCGCGCCTTCGGCGCACAATCGGCGCGCCCGCTGCGCGTTCGTGCGGTCGCCATTTAAGGCTAAGTGGGAGGGAGGAGCAGCTGGGAGGCGGGAGCGGGGAGGACATGGAGCAAAAGGGGCGTGGCCGCGTGAGCGGCGGCGGGAAGCGGAGCGGGCAGGCACAGGGGAAACACTCAATACAGCAATATATTTACGAAATAGGCACATAATACAACACCTGGAAACGAAAATACGGCGGAACAGCTGGGCGGGCAGGCACAAGGACAGGCACAAGGGAGAACACTCAATACAACAACTTATTAACGAAATGGGCACAAAATAGAGCGGCTGGAAATGAAAATACGGCGGAGCAGCTGGGGAAGGGACAGTGAGGCAGGCAGCTGGGGAGGCAGGCAGACGTCACAGCGAGGCTGCGAGCAGCAGCGAGGGGCACACACACAGCTTGGTGGCGTTGCGGCGTGGGGGTGTCCTGAGAACAGGTCTATCACTGTCTTTGTCTAAAGTCCTATAAAAGGACGTAGATGTCAATGGGGAAGAGACTCCCCTTTTCCCACTCTTAGAAGGCAAATCTACACCGGATTTCACCTAGAACTGTATTGAGTACTTTGTACTTATGACATATACTTTGCAGCTAATTTTCATAATGCTATGCATTTTGTAACCTGCCTACAATTCTTTATAGAAAGCTTTGCACTACGACCCTTGTCTGTCATTCTTACAAGAATGTTTATCATATGATACTGAACTTAAATGGGGCGTGGCTTGGATGGCAACGCAGGCGGTTGCCTAAGTTCGAGAGCTCCGTGACCCCGGGGAAAAGAACGGCGAGCAACACGGTGAAAAGACCCCTAAATCCCACGCAAACCAGTGCAAAGGGTGTGAGAACACATGGAGCAGAAGGAAAAAGGTTCCTAAGCAAGCGCAGCTCCTGAAAGAAGGCGGAAAAGGCTAAGTGCCCTGAGACAGCGGGTGAGGAGTGAGGCGGGCCAAGATGGCAGGGCAAAGATGGCGGAGAAATAAAAAGGAGACGCAACTCCGAGACAAACACCAGGCTCGTCCGAAATACCAGGAAACGCTGAAAGCAAGAGCGGAGGTAAGGACGGAGTCTGCAGCGAGCGCGGTGGGCGAATCCCGGGCAGGAAAGCAGCCCGAGCCACGCTGAAAAGGGAGAAGCGATACTGAAAACCAAGAGCCGAAGGCGGCCATCTTAATTACCCCACCGCAGAAATACATCAAGCAAGCGAGCGCTCAAGAAGCCAACTACACAAGAGCGCAGGGGGTGCAAGGCAGATTACTGGCCTGATCCAGATAGCCACAGACTAAGGAGCAAGGGGCAAGGCGAGGCGGCGAAGGCGGCCATCTTAAGTAGAGTGGCGAAATCTCAGCAAAAGAAGCCAAACCGAGCACAGCTGGCAGTACAGGCTGCACAAACGTTCCTGCAGGTGCCAAACACATCCTCGACCAAAAAGCGCCCAGGGAACGCGGCGCAAACCTAACGCGGTGGCCATCTTAGAGCGGGAACAAAAAAAATACAACGGCGGCCATCTTAGAGGAGGCAGAGACTAATCAAACGCTCACTAGCCCAAGGGCAGGACGGCAGACGGCAGAGAAAGCGAACGAACAAGAGCCAGAAAGAGCCAGAAAGGTCCTGGAGAAGAACAATCTCCCCCAACGGACCCCAAAAGAGACCGGCGACGAGCCTAAAAAACGGAAGGCGAAGATACCCTAATTGGGGCAAACGGAAGGCGGACACCCTGATCGGGGGAAAAGTGTGGCGGTCACCACAGAAGAGACAGAAACCAGGCAGAAGCCTTGAGGTGCCTAAGGCTAGACGGCAGAAGGAGCTAACAAACAGAAAGCCAGAAGGCACGAGCAAGGAAACAGGAAACTGTACAAATAAGCGCTGAAAGAAAGAGGCAAGTGAGAACAGGACAAAGTCTCAAGGCAGCAACGAGCCAAAAAGAACCAGGTAGCAGGCGCAAGCACGCAGCTACTGAGAAGGGGGACAGCGGAGGAAAGCGGTGGGGCCACCTTAAGAAGGGCACGCAGTAGGGGAGAAAGTTCCAGGGGGAAACCAGCAGAAGGTCAGTGGGCAAGGCGCAAGGTGATAGAGGCAAGGAAACAGATGCAGGGCCGGTGAGGCGCTGCTCATCAACGCACGTCGCCCCAACTAGCCGAAGAGTGCTCACACCCCCAGCCATCTCAGAAACTCGAGAAAGTTGCGAACGCTCGGCCCACAGCACCAAACAACCCCAGTATCTGCATCCTAGGCGCAGACCTTAGCCTAGGAAGGCACCAAGCAACTAAAGCAAGCAAGCAACCATCGAACAGGAGAAGCGGGAGGGACAACAAGAATAAAAAGCGGTGGCGGTCATCTTAAGTAAAGCACGAAGTGGAGCACTGTGAACTCAACCAACCGTCCCCTGCTCAGATATAGAAGCCCTGGCATCCAGGAAAACCAGAACAAGAACTGTGAGGTGGCCAAGCAGGTTCACATTCGGTGGCACCACCAAGGACAAAGATACAGACAATATAAGCAACAGCCCACCACAAGGAGCCCAACAGGCGGATCATCAAAAGAAGGACAGGCTTGCCATCTACCAGGGAAGAAGAGGTTTTGGTAGGATGTCGGTCAATGACAACAAAAAAATTAGGAAAGACCTGGACTCACCAATTAAATTGAAGACCATTCAGAACACGGAAACAGCAATGGACCTGCTCGTCAAAAAAATAACGGAAGCCAACGACCTGGCCAAAGCCACTAAGAACTCCATGGACAATGTTCAGTTGGAACTCACAGCCATACGCGCTGACCAGAACAGAATAGCGAGCAGAGTAGGGGAAGCAGAAAGAAGAATTAGCGAAATAGAAGACAAATCAGACACCATGGATAGAGATGTACGCTACATCTCCAAGATCTCAAGTGACATGCAGAGACTGCTGGCGGAACAAGAGGACAAAAACAGGAAAGGGAACATCAGGATCCTAGGGGTCCTAGAAGAGGAAGAAGAAGCGGCGGGCTCATGCGCGGCGCTACTTGAGGAACTAATCCCCAAACTGACTGGCCTCAACTTCGAAAGAACCTTCGAGATCGACAAAGCTTACAGAGTACCGGCCATAAGACAACAGCACATGAAGGGCCCAAGAACAAGCATATGCAAACCCCTGAGAGCAAACCACACCGATGCCATCTTCGCTTTTGCACGTAAGGGCCAATCGCTCAACTGGAAGGTCAAAAATATAATCATCACCCAGGACTTCTCAAAGGGTACGGTAGAAACAAGGAAGGGCTTCCTGGCACTAAGAGACACTCTGAAGAAGGCCAAGATAACGTGTAGCTTTGCGGGACCAGCAAAAATGAAAATAACAGACAAAAAAGGCACACGCTTTTTCGACGACCCGGCAGAGCTACGTAGGTACCTTCGGGTTCCAGAGCAGGAGGTGATGGAACAAAACAGCCCGGGAACGGCAAAGAGAAGGGCCTCATCGGACGGCTCGGAAACAGGAGAAAAAGGGGCAGCTGGCCGCGAATAAAGGACTCTGACAGGAAACCAACCGTTAAAAAACCTGGCCAAAGCCACCAAGAACTCCATGGACAATGTTCAGTTAGAACTCACAGCCATACGCGCTGACCAGAACAGAATAGCGAGCAGAGTAGGGGAAGCAGAAAGAAGAATTAGCGAAATAGAAGACAAATCAGACACCATGGATAGAGATGTACGCTACATCTCCAAGATCTCAAGTGACATGCAGAGACTGCTGGCGGAACAAGAGGACAAAAACAGGAAAGGGAACATCAGGATCCTAGGGGTCCTAGAAGAGGAAGAAGAAGCGGCGGGCTCATGCGCGGCGCTACTTGAGGTACTAATCCCCAAACTGACTGGCCTCAACTTCGAAAGAACCTTCGAGATCGACAAAGCTTACAGAGTACCGGCCATAAGACAACAGCACATGAAGGACCCAAGAACAATCATATGCAAACCCCTGAGAGCAAACCACACCGATGCCATCTTCGCTTTTGCACGTAAGGGCCAATCGCTCAACTGGAAGGGCAAAAAGATAATCATCACCCAGGACTTCTCAAAGGGTACGGTAGAAACAAGGAAGGGCTTCCTGGCGCTAAGAGACACTCTGAAGAAGGCCAAGATAACGTGTAGCTTTGCGGGACCAGCAAAAATGAAAATAACAGACAAAAAAGGCACACGCTTTTTCGACGACCCGGCAGAGCTACGTAGGTACCTTCGGGTTCCAGAGCAGGAGGTGATGGAACAAAACAGCCTGGGAACGGCAAAGAGAAGGGCCTCATCGGACGGCTTGGAAACAGGAGAAAAAGGGGCAGCTGGCCGTGAATAAAGGACTCTGACAGGAAACCAACCGTTAAAAAAAAAAAAAAAACGCAGACAACAACTACCTCAAAAGGAAACTGACACCTACCTCAGCATAAACGGAATGAAGAACTAAAGACTACCAGACAAAGTATTACGAGACTCTCAGGAATGTTCACTGTTCACTGAAGGGCAGGACCCAGTATATATCCTTTCATCGCATGCACAGCATGGAGGTAGCGGGGGGGGGTTATTTTGTTTTTTATTCTGTACCCGGGGGGGCGGAGGGCGGAGAACCGATGCTGTTGCACGTTTACAGTACGTTGATGGGGGGGAGGGGGACGGGGGGAGGGGGGGAAGGGCCGGGGGGAGGCCATGAAGCGCGGACAATCACACCTTGGTGGAGCTATTTCTTCTTCTTTTCCTTCCTCCTTCTATACATACACATATCCCCATTCCTACCCATACCCTGGGGGGGGGGGCAAAGACTGGTGGCGGGAGGCGGTGAGACACCAGATACAGAGGTACAATATAGTAACCAGCACAGCTAGCAGCGAGATAACGAAGGCTCCATGACTACACCAGACACTCAGGCCCTAGCACAGATAGCCGCAGACATCAAGATCGTTTCACTAAACGTCAAAGGCCTAAACCACCCCGTCAAGCGACGGAAGACATTAGATTACCTAAACAGACTCAAAGCAGATGTATACGTCCTCCAAGAAACCAGAGTATCCATAGAGGACGCAAACAGGCTCAAGGCAAACTGGATAAGTGAGATCGTATGCTCTCCAGCCGTCAATAAAAAAGGAGTGGTGATCACCATTATCAGCAAGAAAGCAAAGTTCAGGGTCCACGACAACGTAGCAGACACAAAAGGGAAGAGACTACTCACATGCATCAAAAGAGGCGAGGAAACCATACACATAGCAAACATCTACGGGCCGAATGCAGCGAACAAAAAGTTCTGGGAGGAGGTAGAAAGCGAGCTCAGCAAGATCCCAGTGGGTGAACTACTTATCACAGCGGGAGACATGAACCAGGCGATGGACAACGCCGTAGACAGACACCCACACAGACCCAGCCATGCCACACAAGAACAGAACACACTTAAAAACTTATGTACCAAACTGGCGTTAACAGACCCATGGAGACTACAACACCCCAGCACTAGAGAATACACGTTCTACTCGAACTGACACAACTCATATAGCAGAATAGACTATATACTCATGTCAAACACACACACACACCTGACGGACACAACCGAAATAGGACCCATAGCAATTTCAGACCACGCCCACATCTCCCTCTCCATAAGCGGGAAACACTACGAGACTCCAAGCAGAAGCTGGCGCCTCAACAGCGACATACTAGAACACCCCGCTAACATCACCGAAATAGAAGAGGCGATCAAAGAATGTCTCCAATTCAATGACACAGAAGACACAGAAGTCATGACACTGTGGGAAGCACTAAAGGCCACAATAAGAGGGAAACTCCTAAGCATTAAGGCAAGAATGAACAGAGGCAGGAACAAAACAATTAGAGAGCTAGAGGAGCAGATAAAAGAACTAGAAGGGAACCACACTTTAAATTTAACGGACAGGAACACACTTACGACACTCACAAAGAAAAAGTACGAACTCAACAGAATACTAAGCGAGAGAGCCTCCACATGGATCAACAAATACAAATCCATAAACTTATGCTCAGCAAACAAAGCAGGAAGGGCACTTGCAGGATACCTAAAAGCCAAACAGAGGCAACACTCAGTTGCAGCAATCACAGACATAGACAACAAAACGCACACGGCGAACAAACAAATCCTCGAAACTTTCAGGAGGTTCTATAAGGAACTATACACTGCCGACACATCACTGGAGGCAGACGGGGGAGCAAGCCTGCTAGAGACACTAGACCTACCTAAACTAAGCAATGATCAAAGAGAGGCGCTAGACCAAGACATAACCAGAACAGAAGTAGGAATGGCCATAGACTCGCTAAAAGCCAACAAAGCCCCAGGGCCAGACGGCTTCACGGCAACATTTTACAAACCGTTCCAACCGCTGCTCAAAGACACACTAGTCAGAGTCTTCCAGACATGTGCGGAAAAGGGGAATATGACAGACTCAATGGCGGAGGCAAACATTATTGTCATCCCCAAAGAAGGGAAAGACCCTCAGTTTCCACAAAACTACAGGCCAATCTCCTTAATAAACGTGGACTGTAAAATATACGCAAAAGTAATGGCTGCGAGACTAAATGCATATCTTCCCTCTCTCATAAACAAAACGCAAGTGGGCTATCTGAAAAACAGACTATCACAAGACAACACCAGACTGCTCTGCCACTTAATAAACCCGTACTGCAAACAGTACGGAGAAGGCCGTTATGATCGCGCTAGACGCAGAAAAGGCCTTCGATAGAGTCTCTTGGCCTTTCCTAGACCAATGTATGCGCAAATTCGGACTTGGAGAGAGATACAGAGGCATGATCATGTCTCTGTACAAAAACCCCCGGGCCCGAGTCGTGGTCAATGCGGCCACATCAGAAACATTCACCCTAGGCAGAGGGACAAGACAAGGGTGTCCTCTATCACCGGGACTATTCCTGCTGGCACTAGAGCCACTCCTCCATATGATCAGGTCGAACCCGCGGATCACAGGTGTGCAAGTGGAGGGTCAAGCCTTCAAACTTGCAGCATACGCGGATGATATCCTGATCACCACAAGCAATCCACAAGAGTCAATAGAGGCACTCGTACAAACAATAGAGGAGTACGCACAAGTCTCAGGGTACAAAATTAACAGGGAGAAATCCGAATGCAAACCAATGAACTACCACATCACCAGAACAGTCCTAGGAACGTCCGGACTGGCGTGGCAAACAAAACCCCTAAAATATCTGGGCCTCCTCTTCGGGAGGGACCTTAGATCAACCTTAGACCACAACGAGGAAGCGATGTTGAAAAAGGTTAAGACAAAGCTAGAAACATGGGGCCCCAAATTTATTAGCTGGTGGGGGAGAATTGAGACAATCAAGATGATGATCACCCCTATGCTAAACTACTTGCTGCCCATGCTACCACTTACTCTAACAACGGATTTCCACAAACACATAGACAAAGCTATCAATAAGTTCCTATGGGGGGGGGGGGGAAAGCCGAGAATCAGCCTAGCAAAACTTAGACTTAAAAAAGAACAGGGTGGACTGAACCTCACAACTACAAGGCATTCCAAACGGCATGCCTTGCCAAGCAGGGATTACACTGGGTTGCCCCCACACCAGAGTACATGCCGGTGGATGGACCTGGAAAGGGACATTCTAGGGGGAGGAGACCCGATCATGGCGCTCACGGCAAACAGACACCCATAGGTAAAAAATGCGATACTCCGGAACACAAAAACAGCGCTACTGAGAGTAGATAAGGAACTGGAAGTAAGCATCAGAGGTACCAAATGGGAGTCAATATGGCACAACCCCAAAATCACATACGGAGGGAAGGCACTAGATAGCAAAGAGTGGTACAGCAGAGGAAATACGACGCCGGCACAACTAGAAGTAGGAAACAATCCACTCACCTACAAGGCACTGCAGCAAATGACCAGATTACCAAACAAGGAATTCTATGAATTCCTATGAATCAAAGCAGCAATCACCAGGGCAAACCTCTCCAAACATAAAGCCACCATCATACAGTACGCACAGAACCTCAACAAGACAGGCCACCAAACAGCGCAGATCTACAAACTAATCACACCACGCACCACAGCTCTAAACAACAAAACAATAGCCTTCTGGGAGGAGATTATACAAAGACCGCTAAACGAAGAGGAAAGGGCTAGAGTATGGATATCAGCGTCCAAAAACAAAGTAACACCGCAGTTGGCACAAACAAAATATTGGATACTACACAGACTACACTGGACACCAGCGAAACTAGAAACAGTGGGAACAAGCGGAAGTAGCACCTGCTGGAACTGCCTTATAGCAAGGGGAGACCTAGCTCACATGGTATACGAATGTCCCAAACTTAGAACATTCTGGAACAAAGTATACAACCTCATAGACACGATCACAGGAAGCCAGACACAACGAGGCCTAGCGGGTATTGCCACTGCCTTCCTAGCACCACAGCTTCAGTCCAAAGAGGAACGTGAACTAATCGACGTTCTGCTGACGGCAGCGGTGAAAACTATCCTGGGGAATTGGAAGGACACTAGCAAAGCCACCTTCAAACGCTGGTTTAACTGGGTCACATTCCTTAGGGGGGCAGACAACATTACCGCCAAACACAAGGCGGCAAATCATACAGCCCTACAGAAGCTCTCCCCAGTGAGGGATCTGGGGCTGCGAGCTGCGTGCATTTCCTCACGTGCTGTTTTTATCTGTTTACTGTGTTTTACTTATCCTGTTTTTGGAGCGCTTTTTTAAAATTGTAAAATTGTAAAATTGATCACTTCCTACCTCACTGTTCCGCTTTTGTCTGGGGGGCTTGAAAAGTTAAGGGGAATATTTTATGTAGGCACTCTGACACTCTAACACCTCCAGCAATCCCTCAGCCGGCACAACCGCTTTTGCCAACACTCGGCCGCGGTGGGCGCCATCTTCAGTCAGGCGGGGACAGCGCTCTAGTCGCGCCGTTCTCCCGCCCTCTTCTCTTTTTACAATATGTGTAAACCAGCCAGACGGCTCAGCGGGCTGGCGCAGCGGGCGCGCCGGACGCGCGCCGAAGCCGCGCCTAAGCCAAGCCCGTCTGCGCCCGTCCGCGCCAGGACTGCGCCGGGCGCCGGGCATGCTGACCAAAACCATCCAGCTATCAGGTACGACTCCAACGAGCTTCTCTCATTACGCCATATAATGACCAGCCATAGCTGTAAGGGACGTCCCCCTATTGATCGTCTCTGGGGTCCATTTTCATGCCGCCTTTGCAGATGGTCGTCTCTGGGATCCACCTGCGTAACTTCCAACCCATCCTCCCTACCCACACACAAGCTCACTACTTTTAAAGGCGGGCTTATTAATGCCAGGTCTCTAGCATGTCATGGACAAGATATTCATGACCTCATACTTTTTTACGACCTAGACGCCCTCTTGATCACCGAAACCTGGTTAAATGATGCGTCCAATCCTGACTTGGCAATCGCCCTCCCCCCCCGACTTTACTATTCATAGGCGGGACAGACCCAGTGGCTTATTACCAAGAAATCCTTTATGTGCCACAGGACAGCGAGGGCATAGGCTTTGTGATCCAAATCAACCCCTCATCCTCCTTTTCAGGAGGTCTTGTCTATCGCCCCCCTGGAAACGCCACGCCATTCCTGGATTCTCTTGACGAGACCCTCGGGTCACTCATGACCCATTACCCTACCTTCACCCTTCTCGGAGATTTTAACCTTCACCTAGAATCCTGTGCAGACCCTCACACTATAAGTTTTCATCAATCACTCGATATTTTTGGCCTCTCTCAACTGGTCACTCACCCAACACACCGGGCCGGCCACACGTTAGATGGCATTTGTACAAATCTAGCCACTCTATTCGTATCTTCCCCGATCCCACAAATATGGACCGATCACTGTTTCATCCCTTTCTTCATTAAGGCTATACCTACAGCTCAACTGAACTCTATGTGTTCTCCCACCCCCTTCTCGACCAACTGGAAGAAAGTGGCCGAGCGCATTAAGTTGAACCCTCAGCCTCCGATCCCCCCTCCTACTATTGTCGGAGACGTATCGTTAGACTCCAACAACTTTCACACGTGGATCGAGAAAGTGGTCTCGGCTAATTCTAATCCAAATAGTCAAAAATTAGTCCATCGCAAAAGAAAGCCCAATGCCCCCTGGTATACCCAGGCCCTCACCGAAAGTCATCTCTTGTGCAGAGTCCTGGAAAGAAAGTGGAGGAAAACCTACGACCACACTTCCAGAACCCTTTACATCCTGCAGAGGAAACGATACCTCGCTAATATAAAAAAAGCTAAAAAGGAGTTTTTTACCATAGCCATAGAGGAAGCCAAACAGAAACAACAAACAATTTTTAACATAGTCAAGTCTTTCACCCATCCCAAAGCCCTCTCACTCGAAATTCCTCCATCCCAAATCCTCTGTGATCAAATAGCCGATTTCTTCATTGAGAAAATCAACAATATTCACAAGGATTTCCCCTCCCCCCCATTTTCCACAAAGGAAGCCGTCACCAAGCTACCCTCCTTGGGTAGCTTCTCAGCAGTCTCCCTCCTGCAAACACAGAAGGCTATTATGACCTGTAGATCGGGAGCCCCTACAGACTCTTGCCCCCCGATTATCCTTCACCATCTCATCGAGGCTGTTAACCCCATAATCAATGCCATTGTCAACGAATCCCTTAGCTCAGGCATTGTCCCCGATGAATGGAAAAAGGCCATTGTTAAGCCCCTAATGAAAAAACAAAACAAATCCCCGACAGATCTATCCAATATGCGCCCTATCTCCCTACTTCCGGCACTAGGCAAAATTACAGAGCAGTTAGTACACGAGGAGTTAAAAGCTTTCGTGGAAAACAATCACATCTTGCACCCACAGCAATCAGGTTTTCGCCCTGGCCACTCCACTGAAACTGCTTTGATTGAGCTATCTGACTCCATCAAGTTCCTGCAGGATGAGGGGAAACAAGCAGTACTCATCCTGCTTGACCTAACCGCAGCATTCGACACCATCTCACATGCCATTCTCATTAATAGAATGTGCGAGATTGGTGTAACGGGCACAGTATTAACATGGATAACATCATTCCTATCTAACAGATCTCAAACAGTCTCATTAGGCCCTTTTCTCTCCAGCGAAAGACCCACTCCATCAGGAGTGCCTCAGGGGTCCATACTCAGTCCACTTTTTTTTAATATCTACATGGCCCCCCTTCTCACAGTGATTGAATCCCACGGAATCCTCGTTACATCTTATGCTGACGACACTCAGCTTGTCGTCACCATAGATAAAAAATGCACTGATGCCGCCCTCAGATTTCAGAACTGCCTCTCCCAAGTCTTCTCTTGGCTTAACAAGAACCATCTTAAGTGCAATAGTACCAAAACGGAAATCATACCCTTAGGTAAAGACATCCTTTTCTCCCCAAAAGACTGGTGGCCTCATAATTCTGAAGCCCCGCCGAGTGCGGTTTCCTCGGCCCGCAACCTGGGTATCCATTTTGATTCGTCCCTCAGTTTTGACGATCATGTGCGCATTACTGCGGGATGCTGTTTCAGTCTTATTAAACAGTTGAAGAAATTCTTTGACTTCCTACCCATCTCAGCCAGGAAATCAGTCGCGGTGGCGTTAATTCTATCCCGGCTAGATTACTGTAATGGCCTTATGGCAGGAGTAAAGAAGTCCACTCTTGAGAAATTGCAAAGCGTCCAACACGCGGCGGCCAGGCTTGTGCTTAAACTCCCAAGAAGGTCCTCGGCCTCAGCTGCCCTCAACACCCTTCATTGGCTGCCCCTCCACAAGAGAATCCTCTTTAAACTCCTAGTTACGGTTTTCAGGGCCGCCAGGAATATAGGCCCTTTCTACCTCTCTAAACGCTTTATGCATTACACTCCATCGCGTCCCCTGAGGTCATCAGGAGCCAACCTGGTCACTGTTCCTAGAATCAAGTTAAAAACGAAGGGAGGTAAAACTTTTTCATTCCTGGCAGCAAAGGCATGGAACAGCCTCCCCTTCAACCTTAGGCACGCCCCAACAGAAAGCCTTTTCAGGAAACTCCTGAAGACCTGGATATTCCCACATCCCGACTCATTAGTTCTTGCAGCCATCTGATCCTTGCCTCTCTGAGCTGGTTCTTCTGTGTGCTCAGCGCCAAGATGCTCCTTCCGGAGCGATAGTCGCGCTATATAAACCCCAATAAATATCAAAAATACAGCCAAAGAAGACATGTGGGAAGCCCTCGACGCCCACCTGAGGCAGTAAACCGTAACACTCCCCCCCTCTCTCTCTTCTCTCTTCTTCTCTCTCTCTTTGGCTCCACTGTACCAAAGCACACATTGTAAGAGCTGCCCAAAGTAAGACAACTGTTTTGTTTTGTATATGTAAGAAATTTGTTTTCAATAAAATATTTTGAAATTAAAAAAAAGGTACTGAACTTAAATGAGTGACGGCTCCACTCAGGGAGCACCGAAGTCCTTATCGGGAGTTCACCACTCCCGATCCTAGGTGTTGGCACGCTCATGTATGGGATTTAAGGTATGGTGTTCCATGCTGACATGAGTATTGAGACAGGGTACCCTCAGAAATTTTGTAATGACCTTTTAGCAAGAGATTGCTGATGAAGCATCCATGAGCACTGCCATTTAGAGGACGGTAGGAGTCATGGGGTGAGTCAGCAGATTCTGTTGTTAAAGGTGAGGACGTTTCTAGACAGGGCCTCCTCTTTTACCTGTCCGTATTGCTGCTTCAGGAAAGATAATGACAACCATGTACGGTGTCTTCACACTTCATTGTGCTTGGGGTTTAGAAGCTCCTGCTTAGAGCCAGCATCACCGCTGTCTGCTGTGAGAGCCATCACCTTGCTCAAAGGCTGTGTATATACTACAGCCTGAATAAGACACTTAACAAGGAACCTCCCCAAAGCATTTCCAGAACCTTAGGTAGTAGCTCCACATCCCATGGGTGCAAAATATGTAATAAATTGGAAAGAAGGACAGAAACTACTCTACAAGATTCCAGTTCCCAGTTCTTCTTGCACCTACACAACAGAAGCCAATAGGGGCAGAGATTTGGGCACCCTCCTCCCAGTAGTAAGTAAGTAAGAACTTTATTCGGTTTCAATACATAGAAAACCATAAAAGTACATATATAAAAAATTAGTACATTCGTCAGGAAAGAATAATACATATTCACTATAAAATGCCATTTAGATAAAATATGCAGCAAAAGAATTAAAAATGAAGGAAAAAATCTCCAGAATACAATTAAAGGTTCTTTCTGTGTCTGATACAAAATTAAGAAAACCTAACAATGTGTAGGGCAAAAAATTCAGAAACTGTATCACTGTTATAAAATTAAAATAGCACAGCCATGTTTACCAGCAAAATGTTGTCTACTTGGAGCAGTAAAATAATGGTACTCTGGGCACAATATCATTCCAAGATGGCGGCTTAACAGACATCACGCTTGGGGCCATCTTGGGATGATATTGTGTGCAATGATCATAGTTGTACCGCTCCAAGATGGCTGACATAATGCTCCTAAATGTCATCTTGGTACAGTAAAACAATGCTACAGATTCCATACCATTCAACCACAATACCATTCCAAGATGGCTGCTGGTTTAGAAGCAGTGGCCACCCTAATTCAGCATGCTGCAGATTAAATGAGCGGCAATAGGGCTCACCCTTATAGTGAAAGTGCTGAGCTATTGGCTTTACCAACGCTATTTGTAAAGGATTGTTTGAAAAAAATAAAAGAAAAACAATTCAAAATACTGGAGGAAAAGCAAGCATATATAATATGACATCTCAAACTGTCCCTTTAACTCAATATTTTCCATCTTTATAAATGTCATGGTTTATTTTTCAGCTGCTCCTCAATCTTCTTTTATTTACAGCAAATGTTGGTTAAATACAGAGTTCAGTTACCAGCTTTTTTAAAGATCCCGAAGCTACCCAAACTCTCCCAGTACAAGTCCTCACATGCAGTAACTAGAAGGTTCAGGCACCTTCAAGGAGATTGTAAGATCCCTTTGACGCATCTTTTGAAGCTTTAAAAGAATGTGGGCTGATAGGCTTATCCCTGCAAAACAGCACTATTAGGAAATGGGAGATGGCTGGGATTTGTACTCTTGACACATCTTTATAAGCAGGACAGGTAAACTCTAGGAGCAGGTAGAGGCAGACAAAGGTGACACTTTATTGGCTCTTATGTTTCTTATCTTCTAATCTGCAATCACCTTGGCGCGTATTTCCAGACACCCAGCACAGCAAAGGAACGCATCAGTAAAGCACATTTCATGAACAAATTGATAGGGTTATGCAACGGGTATCAAATTTTATATTTGTATCTCCGCAAATCAGTTTTCTCTCTCTGCCTCTTCCTCCATTTCACAACATATTTAGGGGGCGATGGACGACGCTAGTTGGGGAAGATTCAGTCTAATGGCCTTTTTGCATTTTTCAAAGTGCCATGTGGGTCACATACATGCCCTTAGGGCATGTATGTGGGCCACATGTGCACACCTGTTAATTTCAGCGGTGCAAAAGGGTGTCCTATTGACACCCTAACAACCCTGAAATTACATTCTCAATGTGCGATTCTCTAATTGAGAATCGCACATTGAGAATGTCTTCCCATTCATTCTTATGGGCCTCTAGGCCCATGGGAATGAATGAGAGGGCATTCCTTATTTGAGAATAGCAATTTGCAATTCGCAAATAAGGAATAAGTGGGATTAGCAAAAAATGTTGTTAATCCTACCTACATTGCGTTTTGCGATTCTCTAATTGCGATTCCCTAAAAATCGCAATTTGAGAATCTCAAAACACAAATTACCTA
This sequence comes from Lissotriton helveticus, assembly GCF_964261635.1. Taxonomy (NCBI): domain Eukaryota; kingdom Metazoa; phylum Chordata; class Amphibia; order Caudata; family Salamandridae; genus Lissotriton; species Lissotriton helveticus. The sequence continues at coordinate 1,188,076,137 of NC_136072.1, read as the reverse complement.
CATATGGCCCATGGCCTTTTACTCAACATGGGCTTTGTATTATACCCATTCCCATTTGCACCAGATGTTTTCATCCTCGGCCGCTAGTTGTGTTAGGTGTGTATGGGCATTCTTTACGGGACTGGGCGCATGTAGTCTTTCTATATCCCAAACTATTCGATTTTTGGAACAAGATTATGGCCTTTTTAGGTGAAAAAAACCAGTTCAAATTGAACCCGACTTGCAGGGGACATTATTTGGGATTTCACTCTCAAAAAGCTCTCTAAAGCTACGACAACAACAGTTTTTTTTAATTGGGGCATTAGTAGCTAAATCATTGATTCTACAAAGGTGGAAATCCCCAGTTCCGGCGCTATATGTAAGCCGGATAATGAAAATGGATCGAGTTAGGAAACTAAAGGATCTGTATGCCCAAAGGGTGGGCGCACTAAAGAAAACTAAGGGAATTTGGGGTTCTTCTAGGGAAAAGGTAACAGATGAATGATGGGATATATAACTACGTATTGACAGATCGATTTTAAATCACGAATTAAGACTTTACATTATATATTTCTATTATTTTTTGGGGGAATTTTTAAATCAGTTGGCAAATCATTTGTACGCAGCGGACTGTTTTTGCTTTTTTCTATTCTTTTGTGTACATTTGTGGTTCATGGCAATGTTCCTGGTTTTCAATAACAAATTAAATGTAAAAAAAGGTCTTTCACAACCAGGAAGCATGCACTGACTGGTAGGCGAGACTTTAAAGGGAGTAGCAAAGAAATAAAGGGGCATATTATCAACGGCCAGAGATAATTATCGCTGGCCGGGCTTAGCGATAATTATATTACCGCAGGCTACCTCTGGAATTTATCGCCCTGGTAGCGCGTAATTAACAATGCGTTTCTCCAGAGTGATCAAAATTCCAGAGAAAGCGAGGTTATTGCCGTTTTGCAGGGAACATCGCTGGTTTTCCAGCGATGTTCACTTCAAAACGGCGATAACCTTGGTGATACGACCCACAGGGTCGTATCAGCATAATACACCCCAATGTTGGATATAGGTAAGCCTGCATTTTAGCAGATGTTAGTTTTTGGAGAAAACAGCGTTTTTTTCCAAAAACTAACGTGTGTTAAAATGCTGGGACAGCCTTGTAAATATTGTGATGTGAGCATCAGCGATATTTGCAAGGTTGTCCATCCGGAGTACGCCCAGTGACGCCCACTTTGCATCTCATTAGGATGCAAAGGGAGGCGTTGGGAAAAAGGGTGCAAACATGTGATTATGCATGCTAGCACCCTCTTGTAAATAGGGCGATAGTTTTATCTCCACTTTTTTGGCTTTTTAAGAGATAAATCCCTTGTAAATATGCCACAAAGTTGGGCTATATAGGAGAACATGGAAAATCAAAGGACTAGCCCACAAACTGTGGCCCTGAAGCCCATTCATCTTCAAGTGGATATGCTTCTGTAATTGGGCGACATGCTGTCACTCAAAGGCAGTTGAGCCAATGACTGACATGGGCGAAATTAATGCTTTGTCTACATGCTTTCTTGTGCAGAGGCAGAATATGAGCGGCACTCGAGCAAACCGAGGCAGAAGAGGGCTGACCCAAAGCCCATCTCTGGCCATGTATGTATGTATGTCTATGTATTTATGTATCTATATGTATGTATTTATTATGATTTCTCTTTACTACAGGAAGAGGGCACGCAACTCAATCTATCAGGCCATCGTAAAAAGGTTGTCACAGTGCTAATCTTCACCACCATAGTAAACCAGAGGGATAACCAACATTAAGGAAACTGTGAGAGTCTATCTAACAAAACTGCTGTCTCCAAGCCTTGTCATCGTCACCATAACCAGCAGAGGTCTCCTGTTCTGAGCATCATTTCCCACAGAGTAACCAGCAGATGTTAGAAGATTAAAAACGTGTCTACGTTACATCTGATGAAACAATATACACCCCCTCACACGAAGGGCTGTGAGAAAGTGTCCTCTTTCTTGCATGGTATGCCCCCACTTTTTGCTGAACTGCTGATGTACTTTGACTGAGTGTGCCCTGGGCTCCTGCCAACCAGGTGCCCAGCTAAAGCTGTGTTGAAACAAACCCCAATTGGCATCTCTGGCCACCTATCAGCCCCTACTAAATGGTACCCTATGTACCTTGGGCATGGTGACCAGAGAAGACACCTAAGGGCTGCAGCCCTTATTGTGCCACCCTTAAGGGCCCTGAACCCTGACACCCACACACTGTCTTTGCAGACTGAGTGTCTAAGTACAGGACTAAACAGAGAGTTGATAAGGCCCACAGCCCTGTGTGCCACGCCCACAACCCCACTGCCCTGGCATACATCAGCCACCCCTCTAGCTGCGTGTCCTATGCCAGTGGTGTGGGCACAGGTGCATGAGCCCTGTGCCCCTACAGTACCTAGGGCACTGTAAGTGCAGTGCTGCCATTTAAGAGTATATGGTGCTGGGAGGTCGTCATTACGAACTCCACAGCACCATATACTGAAGACTGAGAAGTTTAGTATCAAACTGCTCAGCACATTAAACCTGCACTGATGCAAGTGTGAGGTTTAATGTAAAATGCCCCAGAGGGCATCTTAGAGATGCCCTCTGAAACCTAACCTACAATCCACATCTTGTCTGAGAAACTGCCTAGGCTGCCACACAGCAGACATGTTGCTGGACCCCTGGGTGGAGAGCCCCGCTCTCCTGGGCCTGCAACAATGCACATCCTGGGCGAGGTGCTAGGTCTCCTCCCCCAGGATGGACAGGGGGAAGCTTCAAAGGCAAGCCGCCTCTGAGAGCTTCTCCAGACCATTTGCTGTACCCAGCATCTGGCCCCCAAAAGTTCTGACCCCCACTCTGGCGGGAACAATGGCGGAAAAACCTAAGTCAGGAAGGGGGGTGTGCCAGCCTGTGCCAACCCCATGCCTCTGGTGGGAGAGGCAAGGTGAAGCTTCAGTCATCTTGAAGATGGGAGCCCTGCCCAATCACAGCTAGGTTCCTGCCCCCCTCCCACAGGAGAGGAGCAGGCTAGGGGGTGTACCCACCCCAGGACAGGGACCTATTGGTATTTAGGGGCTCCCTGAACCTTCCTTCCTCAGATGCCGTTTTGAAAAACAAGAAGAACAAGAAGAAGGACCACCTGCCATGCAGCTGCTAACAAAAGGACGACAACAACTGACTTGGCCCCAGCCCTACCGGCCTGTTGATCCTTGATCCTGCTCCTGCTTAACCTCGGCGTCTCCTGCGGGCATCAACCTTGAGAATCCCGGAGGACCTTCCTGCATTGACCCTCTTAGAGACAGTGACTCCCATGAGCAGAAGCTCTGCTCCAACAGCAACACCACTGGTGCCAGCCAGGAACCGCAAATCCAGCCTACTCTGCACCCGCCGAGCCCAGTCCGTGCCCGAGTGAACCAAGACCATGAGGATGTCCCCCTGGCAACTGGGACCCGAAGGCAATCTAGAATTTGAACATTATTAACCAATATTAATATGTGACACCATACGAGAAATGTGAAGAAAGTATCAAAAAAATGTACGTAAAAAGATTTATAAAGAAGGTCACAGTTTTTAATGATTTGTTAAAAAATCCTCAAACCAGGATTTACATAGTACACAAAGAAATACACATTACAAAAAAAGAGATAACCATCTCATACAATTTCATATAAAAAATACTTTAAAAGTGGCAAAAATAGTTTTCAATTCTGTCTCGACGCGCATTTCGGCGTTTTACAGGCCTTCTTCAGGAATAGCCACAAGAATTTCTTAGAAAATATACATAAAATACAAATATTAACATTTCATACCAAAAGTACAATGCCATAAATCATTTACATAATACATTTTCTTTGTGTACTATGTAAATCCTGGTTTGAGGATTTTTTAATAAATCATTAAAGACTGTGACCTTCTTTTTAAATCTTTTTACGTACTTTTTTTGATACTTTCTTCACATTTCTCATATGGTGCCCCATATTAATATTGGTTAATAATGTTCAAATTCTAGATTGCCTAGGAACGATATTTGTCAAACGCTAAATCCCTGTCCTAGGAATCGCTGTATACATGGTTCAGGGGGTCCTTGTTATTCTCATACAACTGGGACCCGAAGTCCAGTGCCCTACGACCCTCCTCGACGACCCAGACGATGCCTGCAGCCTCAGAGCCAGAGACCCCCAACCGCGACCAGCGAGGGTAAGATTCCCGACACGAAAAGACACCCCTTCACCCAGCTCCCTGCTGCCCCCTGTGCCTTCCTTTGGGGTACCTACCTCTTCTCCAAGATCCCAAATTACCTCTCAAAGTGGTGGTCGCACCTGAAGAATCACCATCCCAGAGTCTGCAACCTTTGTTCCCTTTTTACCTTTTCCATTGAATAACATTGGGTGCACGACGGCTTAAAAGCACCCTGCACCCAGCCGCCCGAGTGCCGCTGGAAGTGCAACTACTACCCTACTCTACTTCCCCACTTGCCCTGAGTAAGTGACCAGGAACTCAGCTCCCACAGCTGCGTGGTCTGCTTGCTTGATTGCAGCCACCAACCGAAGGCCCCCTCCCCTCCTTTGGATAACATTGGGCCTAACTACCTCTGTACCTGGCTGCCCCTGTGCCGCTGAGGGTGTATCAACTGTACCTACCGGACCCTGGGGGACCCCTGAGTCTATGCCCAGAACCTTAACTTCACCAGTCGAGGACTCACCTGGAAACCGATAACTCACTTTCCTGCAATAGGATAACATTGACTGGTTTGACTCGAAAAATCTTCTAAGTGTGAAGTTTTGAAACTTTAAAATATTCCTATAAAATTAGCCGAATACCGAATTCCGAAGTACTCACCTGTGATCAGGAGAGAAGCCAAAACTGTACCTTGTGGCCCAGTACTGAACCGCAAAAGTAATCCTAACCGGGTTTACTAGTAACCTGTATTTTCTCCATAGGAATCCATTGTCTGCTTTTCTATGAAATTTCTTCTGTCTACTTTTGAAAACTTGAAACATTCCTTAAAAATCGTACCAACTACTGAAACGTAATTGCTTACCTGTCTTAGGCAGAGATCCCAGTGCTGGACCTAGGAGCCCAGTACTGCATCATCAAAGTAACGGGAGGGCACTTTACCTTTAACCTGAATTTTCTCCCATTGGATAACATTGCTAGATTTTCACTGAAAAGTTTCTAAGTGTGAACTTTTAAAATACCTTTATATTCCTTAAAAATCATTGCAATAACCAAAACGTTTTTACTAAACTGTTTTCAGCTTAGACCCCAGGTCTGAATCTAGGATCCAGTCCTGGAATTGCAAAAGTAATTTACAAAGTAATCAACTGCATTTCTTGTAGACAAACCCACTGAGCTCAATGTTAGATTGTGTTTAGAATGGTGTTGCCTACTGCAACCCCTTTACTTGTTGTGTTTACAAAGTTATTTCCTTTCTGCAAAGTAATTACTTGAGATCACTCATAATTGAGAAAAGTATATTTTTGATACCTGTTGGTTCTAAAAATAAAACAACTATATCTGTGGATATAAAAACAATTGGCCTGGAGTCAGTCCTTGAGTGTGTGAAACCTTTTGCTGACTAAGTGTGTACAACAAATGCTTTACACTGTCCTCTGGTACTGCCTTACTGCTGGACCAAGCTACCACTTTGGAGAGTAAGGTCAGCCCTGACTTTAACCTCTGTTATACCTCTGGGGTTGGTGGTCTCTATACACACTGTACCTTACTTTGGTCCAGTATATATAGAGCCACTTTCTCACAAGGGCTAACTCGGATTCTCACAGTGCAGATGTCCTTTCCCTACGGGTTGTCAGGAGAGGTAACCAGCATAAACCCCCTGCTTGCAAAGATAGCCTATGAGATTCCTTGTTACAAAATACTGATCTTCAGGCGTTACCACGGTGTAATAACAATCTGCCCTTAACGGCCTATCGGCTTTAACTTATGCTTCTCACAATATATTAGTCAGGACTGCTGCTATATGCGCCCTATCAGACCAATGATTTCTGACATCACTTCTCCCAATTAATCAATCAGGTGTATTGCCTTCCTACAAATCAACCACCAGGGTTACAGCCTAAAATTATAAATATGTGCATAATTCCAGTTGGTGAAACAATACATAACCCTCCCTAGAATGAGTTAGCAACAGCTATTATATAAAAAAAAACTTCTACCACCAGCATTTGTTAGCAGAAGTGACCAGCACCTAAACCCTTGCTTCTAGGGTAATCTGTGAGATACCCTGTAACCAAATATTTATCATTAGCAGGGGGCGCACCTCCTTCCGGTCCATTACAGACACCGTAATCCAGTTCTGAGGTTTTGTGTGATCATCTGCTGCATTCTGGGAGTTGTAGTCTTGTATTCCTTCTACTTGATTTATTAGACCAACACACCCGAAAAATGTGACCTGTCAGTGAAACATCCATGTCTGGCCGCAGTGTCCATAATAATCGACAGCGGTGGTCACCCTTACATATAGACTTTAACAATGAGGAACAACAAGGCACCCATAATCACCTATAATCTTTAACACATATACCACAATAAATAGATTAGTTCACTGGTGCCTCCGTTCCCAATGAACCAATCACGTCTTTTCACTATAACCAGGGACAGTGGAATTATGTGATTTTACAACATCAGTGTTTTCTGCATAAATATGGTTTTGCTGCATTTGCCACATCATACACCTGCTGCATAATCTGCAGATGTTATACAAAAACAAAATATGTTTTTAGCTCAAACAAATCAAAAGTTACTAAAAATGCAGCTGCACCGTTTGCCGCACACTGGAAGGCGCTTCGCAAAGGTTGGCAGGGTCCCCTTTCTTTTGCTTATTGCTGTATTTGAGTTTTAAACTGGTACGAACGATGTGAAACCTTTGCCCAGACAGTGCTAACCTATGTAAAAATGACAAAATTAGTAAGAATCACAAAATGTGCAGCATTACACCAAATAATTTGCCTTTTGTTGCCGCATAATTTAGTAAACACTGTTGCATAATTTGGCCCACACCGGTCTCATATTTCCAGTGGTATTTCCTAATTATAACCAGCTCAGGCCTGCTGTATCAAGCATAAACATTCCCTAAAAAACAACCATCAAGCAAACAGGCATAAAATTACGAAAGTAAACGAAATAACGTTTGGTCTAGCCTCAGTCAAGAGGGTGCTGCCTGTCACACACCAGTTGCGCAACGCCCATAGGTCTAAAAGGGCTTTAGCCCCCGCCCCCGTAATGTGTCCCAGCCCGGGCTGCTGCAGCTTGAGCTGATGTGGGCTCGGCTCGGTAGTGTCTGGAGTCTTATCTCCACCACACCCGAGTTTTACGCGGGTCTTAAAAAGACCATTTACATGCCTTTGTGAACGGTTAATGAGGCTTTTGCCCACATGCATCAAACTGAATTGCATTCGCAAATGGTGCGAATCGCAAAATTCGGCCGTTTGCGAATACAATTCATTGTTTTGCGATACATTAACCTTTTTGGCTTTTTCGCAATTTAAGAAATCGCAATTTATTTGCTATTTCTTAAATTGCGATTGCATCGATTTCTGAAATGCAATGCATGATTTTTTGTAAATTGCGAAATCGCAAATTGGAAGTGGTAAATTTCCATGAAGTTAACCTTCAAGGTAATTTTTCGAAAACTTTCAAAAATGCACAAAAGTGCATTTATGAAAGTTTCATTTTAAACACACACATGCCCTTTGGGCATGTGTGTATGAAAAAAGCACTTTAAGGTACATTTCAGGGGTGCAGGGGGGGTCCATTGGACCCCCCCCTGCACCCTTGAAATTTCATTCTCATTTTGCGATCCCTTAATTGCGAATCGCAAAATGAGAATACCTTCACATTCATTCCTATGGGCCTCTATGCCCATAGGAATCAATGGAAAGGGATTCCTTAATTGCGATTCGCAAATTGTGAATCGCAATTAAGGAAAATTAAGGAATCGCAAAAAAAATGCGATTTTTTTTTTTAATGCATAGCCGTTTGCGAATTCTTAATTGCGATTCCTATATTTTCGCAATTAAGAATTCGCAAACGGGAACATTGATGCATGTGGCCATTTGTGTTTTTCACTGTCGCAATCTGCCTATTCCTTACATTTATATTTTACTTTTACTGCCTCAGTGGAAGAATGCAGTTTGTAAAAAGGCATTTCACGAGTAGGGATGCCACCTTTCCAAGGGAAAAATACCTTCCATTTGTTGTTGCTTAAAGAGTCTGAAAAGGCCTCGCCATGACACTAAATTGGGCTGTAAATAAAATGGTGTGTATTCATTTGTAACATGCCTTTTCTGTCTTTGTTTCCTTTCATTATTAAAAGGAACAAATGATGGACGGAAGGCTGACAATGCAAACATTCATTGCCCACTAGGCCTCCCCAGTTTGGACCCAGTCATATGCAAATCAGTCTTGATTCTGTGCCTCATGGGAACAGTCCAGACCGAACTGCCAAGCCAGGTCCTCTCTGGACCGGAAACAAGCATCCTGGGACCGGTTTTGGGGTATGTCACCCTTCATCAGCCAGGCTAGCTTGAATCCAGTGGCACAGTGAGTAAGGGACCCACGTCTGGGCATACAAATCCCACTTAGGGCTAAAAGTGTTACTGCAACAAATGATGGAAGAATGCTGAATGATTCAAACTTCTCCCCAGGCACAAAGATTTCAGCTTAATCCATAGTTCTTTTGCTCAGCACTCCACCCCAGTTTACACCCAGCAATATGCAAATCAGTCTTGTCCCTGTGCCTCATGGGAACAGTCCAGCCCGAACTGCCAAGCCAGGTCCTCCTTGGACTGGAAACAAGCATCCTGGGACCAGTTTCGGGATATCACCCCTCATCAGCCAGGCTAGCTTGAATCCAGTGGCACAGTGAGCAAGGGACCCACGTCTGGGCATACCCATCCCACTTAGGGCTAAAAGTGTTACTGCAACAAATGATGGACATAATGCTGAATGATTCAAACGTCTCCCCAGCCACAAAGATCTGGGTTTAATCCATATTTCTTCTGCTCAGCACGCCACTCCAGTTTAGACTCAGCCATATGCAAATCAGTCTGACCCTGTGCCTCATGGGAACAGTCCAGCCCGAACTGCCAAGTCAGGTCCTCCTTGGACTGGAAACAAGCATCCTGGGACCCGTTTCGGGATATCACCCCTCATCAGCCAGGCGAGCTTGAATCCAGTGGCGTAGTAAGTATGCGACCCACATCTGGGCATACCTTTCTCATTAGGGTGACAAAAGCAAAAGGAGCAAATGATGGATGGAATGCCGAACAATGTAAACATTCACCCCAGTCACAAAGATATGGGGTTATCCATCGTTCCTTTGCTCACTACGCCACCCCAGTTTGGACCCAAGCCATAAGCAAATCAGTCTTGACCGTGATGCTCATGGGAACAGTTCAACTCAAACTGTCAAGCCAGGTCCTCCGTGGACTGGAAACAAGCATCCTGGGACTGGTTTGGGGGCATTTTCACCCTAAGTGAGAAGGGTAAGCCCAGATTTGGGTACCATGCTCGCTACACCACTGGCTTCAAGCTAGCCTGGCTGATGAGGGGAATTTTTAGAGGTACCCATGGCTTTGGCTGAAGTATCCATGGCAAATTTCTGACATTGTCATATCGGATGTAGTTCTTGGCATAAGGAGCTCACCCATAAAAGAATGATGCCCTTGGTATAGTGGAAATAATTTCTGACTTAACCTTTACCATGCTCATGACGAGCTGAGCTCGTCATGAGGCACGGTGCTCCGGTGCTCATCACAAGCTCAGCTCGTCATGAGCCGTGGAACGCTCAGGTGTGGGGAGAATTCCCCTGCTGTGCTGAGCATTCCACGGGAGCCGGTGCACCTGTGACGAGCTCAGCTCGCCATGAGCACAGGAGCGCCGTGTCTCATGACGAGCTGAGCTCGTCATGAGCATGCGGGCGCTGTGCGCGCCCCCCTGCCCCCCAGCACAGCGAGGGAATTACCCCCGCAGCGAAGGGGTTAAGACATTTGAAAAAATGAGATCTACTCCTAGGAAAAGCAAGGCTACCCTGGTGCACCATGAAAGTACTAGACTATTTCATAAATGCCCATAAGGGTCTGCAGCATTTTAGCAAATTTGATCCCAAAAGTTTCAAAAAAGTATCAGGGGAGAAGTCTACTCTCGTGAAAAAGGTTGAATGCATCCTGCTATTTAATTACAGATGATTTCTTATTTCATCCTGTGGATATGATATGCTATAATAAATTCAAGTACTATTTCATTTGTGGTATTTATTATTTTATTCTCTAGCTGAGATGTTCATTGTGTTCATAACATATTTCACGAGTTGGTGATTTTTGAGCAGCCGACACATGTTTTACCCGCTATTGGTCCACTGGCCTGGGGCTTTCTCAAGGCTTTTGTATTAATTTGTACATCAGAGTTGTCAGTCGTTGCATATAGTATCATTCAGCAAATATTAACAGCAATAAAGGTGAGCCTGAAATATTGTTCCTAGAGTTTGCTCATCTATGGTGTTGCGTCCAGGGTCAAATCCCTCATAACAGTATGCGTCGATGGTTAGCCCTCGGCGTAACTCGTGAAACATGCTAAGAACATGATGAAAATCTCAGATGGAGAACAAAATAAGAACTAGCATATCATATCCACGGGATGAAGTAAAACATCATCTGTAATTAAATAGGAGGATTCACAATTGTTGGTTGGGCTGTGCTGATGACTGAACCGTTCCGTCACGACCACGCCCGTTTTTCGAACCTTCAGCACAGCGCGAAAATTCGCGCCGCGCTGAAGGTGTTAACAGAGGCATGGAAGGTCAAACCTTGAGTCAGCGTCCTACTTCTAAACAAATAAAAAGAAGGGGCATTACTCCCCGGGGAGAAAGAATTTGGACCTTACATCTCAAAGAAGTCTGCTCGCCCTTAAATCATCTACAAGGAATCAGTGAACTTGTTTTACTTGCTGGAATTTGGGGGAAGTGTCACACCCTACCACTTACATAGATCTTTTTCCTCATGGAATAGGTATGAGGTTAGCTCTCACCTCATTTCTGGAAATGTTATGTTATGTTATATTGGTATTTATAGCGCGCACAACTACTCCCCATTGCTGGGAGCAGGACTGGCTTTAGGGCGGTGTGACTGCTGCAGCCGCACCTGATGTTGACTTTGGTGGGAGGCGCTGTGCTTAAAAACAATTTTTGGTTTAAAAGCACATGAACTTCCTTGTGCATCAGGGGCCATATCACGAATACAGCGCGTGATCCTTGTTTGCGCCTGGTGCACCTTTTAAAAGGTGCGCCCGGCGCAAACAAGTGAAAATGCGCCGTATTAGGATGAATGCGCTCACCCAGGACAGCCGCGAACTCGCGCTGCCCTGGGGCAACTCATTCATGTGAAAAACAGAGCGGGTGCTTTGTAGCCACTCCGTGTTTCACTGTGCTGGCGGCTTTTCACTTTACTTTCACTTTTAAGGGGTATTAGAGATCCCCTTGCAGGTGTGTGCAGTGAGTGACTACACCCGCCTGCTAGGGGATGTCTGGAGAGGTCTGTGGCACCCCCTTTCTTCCGTCCATCACCACCTTTGGTTTTTCTTTGTTCGCCATAAGTGTGGCAGGGTATGCTCAGAAGTGAGCCCCTTGCTCACTTTACCACTGGAGTCAAGCAAGCCGGGCTGAAGAAGGCTGTTATGCCAGAAACCGGTCCAGGGAAGACATGGCTTGGCAGTTCGGACTGGACTGTTCCCATGAGGCACAGGGTCAGACTGATTTGCATATGGCCATGTCTGAACTGGGGTGGCGGAGTGGGCTAAAGAACGGTGATGGATTAAACCCAGATCAGTTGACTGGGGGTGAGTGTTTGTATTGTCAACGCTCCGTCCATCACCACCTTTGGTTTTTCTTTGTTCACCCCCTTTCTTCCCTCCAGAGAGCTGTCATCAGGGGGTGCCTTTTTGGGGGCGCACTGTCAGTGCACCTCCTGACAGCTTCTTTGCCTCTGTGCCCGAGTCTATAATAATTGTGCAGGCGCAGAAGCAAAGGGATCCCCTCATTGGATGGGGCAAAGCCCCATGCAAATGAGGGAACGCCCTCTGATGATAGCACTGGCGCTTTATGCATGCCAGCGCTATCGGTATTACAGAAGGGGACGCACAAGCATCTGCGACTCCTTCTGTAATACCAAAGTGCCGCAGGGTGGCACAAATGCCCATTGTGCCCCCGGGGCACTTCTGTAATACAGCCTCAGGTAGTATTCATGCAACAATAAACATATCAAGATGACTCTGGTGATTAACCCCTCCCATG